>NC_044394.1:19594517-20794517 GCF_006542625.1 Nomascus leucogenys | reverse complement strand
AAATTATTCAACATTTAGTTTAATCCTGGCATTTGATAGAAAGCTCAAGTCACGTTCTCTTTCATCTAAACAAATTTTCATATGAAAACACTTCCCTTTGACTATCCTACAGCTACTTCTGATTTCTCTAGAGCTGGAAAGTAAACAGGACTGGTGCTACCCTCGGCTTCATGAAGCTAATGCCTTTTCCAAAAGGAGTGAAACATATACTTCTCAGCACTCCAGATGGAGTAGATAGGAGTGAGTATTGGCCCACTCCCATTTCTATATCACAGTTCCTTCTTTCTATTATTAGTTTTCTTGAGAATATTATTTACTATTCAGTTCTGAGCTATTTCCTTTGCCTTCTGATGAACAGCTAAGCAGCCAGCTTGATAATAACCTTGTGATCCAGCTTCTTCAAATCTGCCTCATTAAGACTTGGGCTTTCTTTTGCAAAACACTAGGTGTCCTTTTAACATTGCCACTGGCCACCAGAAATTATCCAAGTGTCTAAGTGGACTTTTAAAAGTTTAAGTCCACTTCGTAGCACACCAACCAAAATTTCAATCTTATGCCTGAAGACTATCAAGTACTGTATCTACAGTTAAATAATTGTTGTAATTTGTTATTTTGCTTCATTGCAGAGCAGGGTGGTGGGCGGGTGGGTGGTTGGGTTAGGAACCAAGGAGGGAAATTAATGCAATGCAGAAAACAAATCTACAGAGATTCATCCCAAATCAGCCCCCAACCGGGATACTGGGTCAGAGCAGCCTGAAGTGTTGGTATATACTCAGCAGTCCAAAGACATGGTTCTCAGGAATCCAGTTCCTTACAACATAACCCTAACTAGAATCTCCCTTGTCCACCCCTTCCAGGACCACACATTCTAAGCAAAGAATGTCAACTAGCCAAAAGAAAAGGAAAGCAGGCCGATTTTGAACACTTTATGTCTCCGTGACCTTGAGAAAACTACCTAACTTCACTGGGGTTTCTTCATCTATAGTATACTTCATCCTCATAAAACCTCATGTGGAATTAAAATCCCCACGAGCAGATGAGAAAACCGAGAGACAAGAGAGTTTAACAGTTGGCCAAAGCTGCCCAAATTATCAGAATCCAAATTCTTTGTCTTTCCACTTCTCGGGGCCCCTACACTGCCCTGCCTCCCAAATATTTAAACACAAACAAGTCAATCAGTGCTAGGACCCGGCCACAGGCCCCTGAAAAGTAAAGAACTGATGCTGTCATCTCCTGTGTCCACAGCTACAATAACACCTAGTAGCCTTACAAATATTTAGATGCAATTTCAAAGTCAGCTCATAGAAAGAGGCATAAAAAAGAAAATGTATTATGGTCTTAATTCCCCTACATTTATAGTTCTCAACTGAGAATGTCAAGCACTCAGACGCTCCCCACCCCCCACCCTCAACAAAAAAAAATACTTCTTTTCTTCTAGTTAAGCCAAAATAAACATATGTACCTATCATTTATTCAGTGAGCCACATGTATGGATTACTATGGTGTCCAAGGAAGCTCTGAGCCAAAATAAAAAAGAGAAGGGAGAAGGCTGGCCTCTCCGAAGAGTAAAACCACAGCACACTCAGGGTGGGTCAGAAGCCTGGGAGTCAGCTCCTTGCAGCGGCCCAGGGATGACATGAGAAGAGTAGAGGCTGCATCAGAAAGCAACCTGACCCTGTCACTTCTGAACTTGATAAGGAAGTAGACTGGAAAGTCTTTTAACGCCAGGTCGTGAATCTAGATCACAAGGAGACTTTCCTACTTGGGTGTAAGTGCCCTTAGCTGACCTAATAGCTACTTCTCTACATGAAGCTACTGGAATGAAGCCCAGGCACTCTACCAACCCACTCTACCATCCCCCTCCCCTACCCACACATAGACCTCACACACAGTCAATCCACACAACCTAAAGGAACTTTCAAGTGTTTCTGAGCTATTATTTTGATGCTCCATACTATTAAAGCATTTAATAATAACTCTTCCAACTCTTCTAAATCACACCATTGTTCAGACCATGGAAGAAACTCAAATTAGAGGGTGACAAACTAATGCCCCCTTGTCCAGCTCTGCCTAAGAAACCAAAATCTTGGAGACACACAGCCATAGATTTGTAAGTCCTTTCCTGATGACAGTAACTACCATTTTATAGTCAAGTATTAAACCTTTCCCTACATAATCATAACTTATTGCCATAACACCCTCAGAAAGTTATTATCATTGCATTGCATTGGTGAATAAAATGAGGATCTGAGAAAGTAATTGCCCAAGCTCACCCTCCTAGCAAATGAGGTTTCTAGAATTCAAACCCACCTCCGAGATCATCTGCCTACTACACTAGCCTGCCTCTATTCCCCAAAGAGCCTGGCACTCAATAAACACACTGTTAGTAATGAATTCAACCAAAGGAGAGAGTAAGCCTTGGCATTTTTCTGACTGGAGGAATCTTCCTACCTGCACCCACACTAGGGACTATATGACAATGAGTTCCGGCCTCAGGAGAGGGCCATCTCCACTTGAACTGGGCCCAGCACATAGGTGAGCCTTGAGCATTCCACCCTTCCCACTCTTCCTTGCCCCAGAATCCCAGAGCTGAAGCACTGAGGCAATTCAGGAACAGCATCTACTGCCTGATGTGTGGGGATAGGAGTGGAAAGGGGAAAAGAACAGCTTGTGCCTTCAGGAATTTGCTCCCTGAAGTCCCTGCAGTGATTTCGTTTGTGTCTGGCTTCCTATAAACAAAGCAGAACAATGAGAGGAAGGAATACCAGGAGGCACCAGCGCTAGCTGGAAGGAGAGGAAGTTTGCGGTGCTCGCCAGCAGGGCGGTTCCCGGCCACCCGTGTACTGCAGCTGGGCAGGCACACTCCTCGCAGACCCAGCGCTCTCCAAGGAGAAAAAAAAGTTAGTGGGCTTGGGGAACGTTTCCCTTCTTTTCCTAGAAGAGGGTGGCAGGGGGGCTGGCTCAGAAAGAAAGCATCACTGACCAACACTTGGGGTACCCTGTCAAAACCCTGCTCCTTCCATACTGAGTCTCTTTGCTCCTCCTCTTTCTCCCAGTCAACCTGGGGTTAAGTGGGAAGGGGAGTAAGGCAACTCCAGGCGATGCCTTCCAAACTCCGGGAGAGGAAAAGCACAGAAATTGGTAGAAGATGTGAAGGCAGAGCTTGAACTCCTATGTACCCGGTGACATAAGACTGCTGTGAGGGTGGCGCCCGCTGCTTCTCCCGGGCGCCCCGCCAGCCACTCTCCCTGGCAGTGGCGCCCTTTCCTCGCCCTCTGCCCGCCCAAGAGCTGCTGGCCCAGAGCAGCCGCATTCCCGACCCTCCAAGGCGAAGATCCCCTGGATTCACCCCCTCACTGGCCTTTCCCCCTAACTGACTGAAACCCGGCTCCCCAAGCACTGATTTTCCAGCCTCCTTAAGAAATGAAAGGTTCGCGTGCCCTTCACCTCCCTCCCTGCATTCCAGCGTCCTCCGCGCCTCTCGCCGCAGTACACCTCGAACAGCCAGACAGTGGCGCGCCCCGTGTTGAGGAGAGGAGGGGAGCAGACGCCTCCAAAGTTTGGAAAAGTTTCACAGGGGCTGGGGACTGGGGGTAGGGGGTGCCGACAGGGAGAAGGGGAGGGTCACCTGTTGAGGGAGGGAGGGAAAGTTTGCCTGGCCCCGCCTCCTCCTCGGGGCACCCCGCTCCCAGCCGCGCCGCGCGTCCCCACCTGGCCCGCGCTCACCTTGAGGCCGCGGATCTCGCCAAGGTGCAGCTGCAGGCGGCGGTTCACCTCGCGGATGAGGTTGCTGTGGTCCAGCATCGCGCTCACCTTCTCCGCCTCGGCGCGCCGCAGGCTGCGGATCAGCTCCTCCTTGCTCCACTGCAGCAGCTCCTCGTCCGACACTTTGGCCAGGTCCTCAACGGGCGCGGGCGCGGGCGCGGCCGCGGACGAGCTGGCCGGGGCTAGGGAACAACTTTCCGCCGCCGCCGCTGCTGCTGCAGCCGCCGCCGCGCCTCCGGCCGCTTTCGACATGGTATCCGCGCGGTGGCAGGTGCAAGTGGGTGGAAGAAGCGAGGCGACTCCCGAAGGCGCGGGCGCGGCGGGGCCGCCTCCGCCCACACCCCTGTGCGCTCCAGCGAGTCAGCGGCACCGCCCAGGGGCCGCTGGGTTGGGGCGGCGGGGGTCGCGCTGGGTGGCCATCCTACCTCGCCATCCCCGCGCGCGCGCCCGCGCTCCCCCAGGGCCCGGCAGCCAGCCGCTGGCTGCTGCCGAGGCCCGTCCCAACTCCGCGCAAGTCCATGGTGAGGGGCGCTGGGGAGCCCGGGGCTGCCACGGGAAAACCTCGGGGACAGCGGGGGAGCTGCACCCCCGTTCCCCTGCCCTGTCCTCCGCCCTAAGCCGAGACTGTCGCTCCCCCGCACACTCTGCCTTGCACACAGGCGTGCACGCACACGCACTTTCCTCCCCCTTGCCCAGCTGCAGCCCCCGGCTTCTCCCCTCTCCTAGCTCGGAGGGCGCGCCGGGCTCCGCGGCGCCTCCCCGGCTGCTCTAGCGATGCCGCCGCAGCTGCCCGAAGGCTGCTGCGCTCCTCCTGCCGCCTTCGCTGCGCCCGCGGCCGCTCCTAGGCTGCTCCGGGAAGCCTTCGATTTGCAGAGCCGAGTCGAGAAGGGGTGGAGGGTGGGGGACCGGCTGGAGGAGGAGCCTGGAGCTGGGGCCACCCGTAACCCGCAGCAGCTCCCGCATGGGCTGGACGCAGCTGCCACTCGACCGCTGCCCGGGCCCCCGAGGTGCGCCCCCCGCTGTCCTGCCCGGGAGGGCTGGGGGCGCGGCTCTTTCTGCCCCCGGGCGCGGGTGGGGCTGGAATGGGGAGAAGGTGAGGAGCTGTGGCCGCCCGGGCTTTGGGAGGCTCGCGGGCACCACCGTGTGGCGGAAGAAGCTCCCTCCTCTGCCCTCTGCACACCGGCCTTGTCACCAGGCAGGGAAAACAGCTGCTGACCCAAATGCGAGGTGCTTGGTATTTGGAGGCATTGGGGATCAAGAAAGATAGGGTAGCAGGACCTGAGGGATAACCAGTTATTTGCACTTTGGAGAATGGGAGGAGAGGCAAATGGCAAAAACAGGGGTTGGGGGAAGGGGGAGCTTAAGAAAATCCAAATGGTCTGAAAAGGGGGAAAAGAGGCTTCAGGGCACTGCTCTTATGGGACTACCCATCGCCACCCCCGACTCTCGCCCCATCCCTAGGCCTTTGTCTTTTCTAAAAATCCACTACTCTATGAAGAAGCTTCGGAAGAAGGTACTGGATCTTTTAAATTTTTATTTGAAAAATATCAAAGCCTTTAGGCGAAAATAAAATACCTTCATCTCCTGCTTCCTGAAACCTGGATTTTAAGGTCAGCACAGTCACCTCCCCTCGGAGCAAAGCAAGCCCCCTCAGGCAAGCTGAAATGCCAGCCAAGGAGATTTCCATTTTCTTCTGTGCCGCAGGCTGCCAGGCGTTTACTGGGTCGGCTTTTTTGTGATGGTTATTTCTGGAAGGAGGAAGTCTGAGTCCCTGGCTTCTATCTTTGGGCTATCCTCTTGTAAAGTTGGGTGGAATCGTCTCTGGGCTGAAAACATGCTTTTGCCTAAAGAGGGATGCCCTTGACCACCGCATGTTATTTCCAGTGGGGGACGGGGCCGGAAAATGGCAAGGACCTACCCCCCACCGGGTTTCAGTTAACCCGGGTGCAGAGGGAATAATCTCTAGCTGGTAGGATGATAATCGAAATCAGTCCCTTCACCCGCCGGTCAGTGTGTGTCCCCTATTGGGGACACTGAGACCTGGCTCCCAGGAGAGGCAAGGAAAGGTGGTACTGCTTACTGTGACCAAGATGGCCTTAACATTCCCCTCAGCTTGACTAAACTTTAGACAGGTTTCTTCCTAACTGTAGACCCCAGACCTTCCTTTTCTCAGAGCGTTTACTTTAGCAAACTTCCATTGATGAATGTTTCCTCTGACCCTTTGACATGTAAATCTCTCTGCCTCTTGCTGGGTTTTACAGCTTGGGGATCTTTCTCAGGGATCTGTGAGGCATCCGTTTGAAATGTAATCATCAAGGAAAAAAGGGTCCCTATCTCCCAGTGTTTGTGGAGAGGAGGAGCCTAACTTTAGTAAGTTCCAATTAGGAAACACAAATGGCCTCATTACACTGACCAACTTCCCATCCTAATCTCCTCCTCCACTAGTCTTCTCCTAGTTCCCCTCTCCCTCCCTCTCTCTCATCCCTATTGCAATAGCCTTGAATAAATCCCCCTTGTCTGTTTAACTATATCGGATGCAATTTTTCTTTGACACCTCCAAGCGGCTCTCATGCCCACAGAAGGCTCTGCTCAACACAGTTCCTAAGACCAGTTTTGTCACAGAAGGGGAAAGTGAAGGTCAGAAAAAGATAAGTCCTATCTCTGTTACTTGTTAGTTCTTGTCCTTGAACAAATCATCTGACCTTACTGGCCCTCGGGCAGCTAATGATATGATATACACGAAGCGCTTGATCGAGCCTCCCTACAGAAATGCAACCTTATTATTACTGATATTACATATTACATTGGGCAGCCTCTTGTCTAGAAATAGGAACCAGGACTTCTGTTTATTCTTCCATCAGGGGGTTCTTCAAGAGTCCTATTCTAAAATGAAACAGCCAGCCCCCTTCTCTGCTAACTCCCTCAGATCAGTTAACACCTAATAGATATGAGAAATCAGATAGATGGCTGAGAGGAGAAATTAGACTTGTGTTGGGAGGACAAGGAAGAAGGAAAGCAAAAAAAAAAAAAAAAAAAAAAGTCTCCACAAATTATATACACTAGCAGTGGATTACAGTTGAGCTAGATCACCTTAAGGTTTTGATGTTTCTAATTTTGGTCATTGATTCAGAATAATAATTTTCTGCATGAATGAATAATCTTGCTTCATGTTGCTAAGGTCATATATGGTGTCAAGAGCTTCATTTGACTGCTAAAAACAGAAACTCAAACAGTCACTTTAAAAAAGTCATTTATTTTTTCTCACCTACCTGGTATTCTAAAGAGAGGCAGCTGAGGGCTGGTATGGTGTCTTCATGAGGTCGTCAAAATCTTAGGTTCCTTCTCTCTGCTCAGTCCCCTTTGAGATGATTGCCTCGTGTCCATAACATGGTTGTTGGAACTCTAGCCATCAAGCTACATGTAAGGCAGGAAGAAGATAATAACAACTGCAAAGGGGCACATGCCCCTTTAAAAAGTTTTCCTGGTGGCCGGGGGCCGTGGCTCACACCTGTAATCCCAGCACTTTGGGCGTCCAATGCAGGTGGATCATTTGAAGTCAGGAGTTCAAGACCAGCCTGGCCAATATGGTGAAACCCCATCTCTACTAAAAATACAAAAATTAGCTGGGCATGGTGGTGCATGCCTATAATCCCAGCTATCGGGAGGCTGAGGCAGGAGAATTGCTTGAGCCTGGGACGCGGAGGTTCGTGCCACTGCACTCCACTCTGGGCGACAGAGTGAGACCCTGTCTCAAAACAAAACAAAAAAAAAAACAGTTTTCCTGGTAATTGACCCAGTGAATTTTGTTTATGTTCTAATAGGCAGAGCTTACCATATGATCACCTCCCAGCTGCAAGGGAAGCTAGGACATTTTTCTAAGTTGGGTATGTTAATGTCACAAGTAAAATCTGGGTTGTTTTAATAAGAAAGAATAAAATGAATATTAGGTAGGCAACTAACAGTTTCTTATGCAAACCTTAGCAGTTTCTTATGCAATCTGAACTCTGAGTAAGTTAAATGGAGATTTCTGAAAACCAGCCATAAATGATCCTAAGTCTTTAGTCCTGATGGTTTTATATCACATGATTTTTTTGAGTCAACTGTATTTCATCCCAGCTCACTGTTGCTCAGCCTAGGTTCTCACTAAGTCTCACCTGACCCTTCTCACTGGTCCCTCTGACTACAGCATCATCTCTCTCGAATCTGCTTTCCACACAACTTCCCAAGTGAATCATCTCAAAAAGTCAAGTCTAGCTACTTTACCCCTGAGATAGATTGAATTATTGCTGATAATTTTTCATAACCTCCCTACAAAATTAATTAACATCGGCCGGGCGTGGTGGCTCACACCTGTAATCCCAGCTCTTTGGGAGGCCGAGGCGGGTGGATCACAAGGTCAGGAAATCTAGACCATCCTGGATAACATGGTGAAACCCCGTCTCTACTAAAAATACAAAATATTAGCCGGGCGTGGTGTCAGGTGCCTGTAGTCCCAGCTACTCGGGAGGCTGAGGTGGGAGAATGGCGTGAACCCAGGAGGCAGAGCTTGCAGTGAGCCAAGATCGCGCCACTGCACTCCAGCCTGGTGACATAGCCAGACTCTGTCTTAAAAAAAAAAAAAAAAAAAAAATTAACATCACCCTCCACCATGTGATGTAGTGCCTCCCCTACAGGGGGCAGTTTTTCTCCCCTCCCCACTGGTATTGAAAATCGTATTGCAGGCATATGACTTGCTGTACTAATGCATGTGTGTGCACCTGACAATGTACCCCTTCTCTGAAGAGGTCTCAAAAGGCATCTGTCTGCCCACTCGCCCGTCTGTTCTTCCTACGCTTCACCAGGAGAAGAGCTAACCTTGGGTAGCTGCTGTTCCTTCAGTCTGAGCCACACACTCAGCCACCCCAGCCAACCTGAAGACCTGCAGCGTGAAGCAGAGCCATGCTCACAGACTCACAGATCTGTGTGTGAGAAAACAAGACTGTTGTTTAAGCTACTGACTTTTGGGGAGATTTATTATGCAGCATTACTAATGCAATAGTTAGCAGATACAACTCCCCTGCCTAAATCCCTTTGGTGGCATCTCAGCACCTTTCTGTGGAGTGAAGCTACATTTCTTAGCAGAGCATATAAGACGGACACAGTCTGATGCTTGCTTACTTTTTCAGCACCACCTCCTACCATACTTTGCCTCATATTTCATACTTTTTCAGTTCCAAACTGCCTGTAGCTCCCTGTCAGCATTCAATATACTTCTGTGCCACACTGATGCTCTTTTCTCACGCATGGAATGCCTTCCTTGCCTTATCCTTCTGAATAACTTCCAACCAGATCCTTCAAAAGGCATCGTCTTCTCCAGAGTGCTGGCATCAACCCACATTTCCCTGGCAGAGGTAAAGGTGAGTGTCCCTCTCCACTCCCATAACCTCCAGTGCATACCTCTAGTGCAGTACCTAAAATAGAATGCTGAATTACAGGAAAATATAAGCAGAGGCTCAGACTAATCCAGTCCAATCCCAACAAAAGGGTTTAGCTCCAGCCAGGATTTAATATTATCGCTTTTCTGCTTTCTCCAAACCATACAGATTTTTGTCATGCTCTACGGAACTCCTTGGTGCCATTAGGGATGTTATTGAGGACATTACTCACGACATCCCATAATGCCTTATAAAGACTGCACCTAATCCCTGTGGTTCTTTGGGGGAACTACATAATTTTCATCCTATGGACACTGAATTTTGCAATTGGTTATGTATTCCTCTTTGTGCTGGCTTCTAGGAAGTTAGATCTAAATTTGCGGCCCACCTTCAGTAATTTAGAGAAAACGTAAGGAATGTAATCTGTCGACTAACCTGACTTCCATCATTTTCTCACTTTCAAATTTCTCCCTCATGATTTCTTCTTTTTAAACTTGTGTGTATGTATCTTTGCAAGTTACTGTTGGCATTTTTAGTAAGGCAGAAAAGAGAGGAAGGGAGGGAGGGAGGGAGGGAGGGAGGGAGGGCAGGGAGGCAGGGAGGGAGGGGGAGAAGAGTCTCATCTTCAGTTATAGACCCTATAATGTTTTCTGTCTCTCGCTTACTTTGGTGTCTGCTTTGGCTTGAACATGTATCCCTCCAAGATTCGTATGTTGAAACTTAAACCCTAAGGTGATGGCATTAAGAGGGGGCCTTGAGAAGGTGATTAGGCTATGGGGGCTCTGCCCTCATGGATGGGATTAGTGCCCTTATAAAAGGACTTGAGAGAGCAAGTTTGTCCCTTTTTGCCCACCCTTCTCTTCTACCAGATGGGGAAACAGCATTTGTCCCTTTTTGCCCCTTTTGCCTTTCCACCATGTGAGGACACAGTAAGAGGGGCCATCTGTGAAGCAGAGAGTGAGCCTTCACCAGACACCGAATCTACTGGACTCTTGATCTTGGACTTCCCAGCCCCCCAGAAATATAAGACATACATTTCTAATATTTATAAAGTACCTAGTCTAAAGTATTTTCTTATAGCAGAACAAATGGGCTAAGACAATGTCTTTTTCCTCTTTTAGCTCCTAAGGTCCCTGAGGACAAGGTCTATTTCCTAACACAGAGTTAGTATTCAATTAATACAGGAGGGAAGGAGGAAAGAAAGAAGGGGAAGGGAGGAGAGAACAAGTTTTCCAAGGGCCTTCATTCAGATTTTTTTAAATATCCTTCTTGTTTGGGTTGGGTCACCACCCAAACACATACACAAGACCTGTTCCTTTTGAAAATATCATTACTGTTCAGTATATGCTATTTTGGAAGTCACAAGAGTGATACGTAGTTCAGAAACTTTTTTAGTGGTTCAAAATTGTTTAAGTGTTGGATAATATGATGCTTTAACAAGCTAGCCTCAAATCTCTGCAAAAATGCACTTCAGGCAATGAGTTTATTTGCTGTTGATGCCAGGCATAAATAATCATATATACGAACAAGGCTGAGATTTATCTCATTTTTCTGTGTTGCATCAAATAACACAGGCAGCCACTGAAATGCCCTATCTTGCTCCATCAAGAACCAATTTCCCAGGCAATACCTCAAAACTCAATAGAAGTACATTCAATTTTAGCTTTGTTACCTAATTCTGAGTTGAGATCCAGAGAACACAGTCATCGTATGGAACTAGTAAGTAGCTGGGAATTCCCCCAAAATAACAGAAACCTCTGGTGGTGATGTTATTGATGGATGGCCCCAAAGATGCTTCCACCGTGAGCTACTCCCAAAGTGCTTTGCCTTATCTAGCCCTACAAACTGAACATTTAGGAGCTTGCTGCCTTTTATCCTATTTTGTTCCCCCAGGTACTATGGCAGAAAGGGCCAGGGAAGGGTTTATCTAACCACCAGGAGTACCCAAAGAAGAGAGGTCCAGCCAGCCTGCCTCTCAGATTGTTAAGATGCCAGGTGTCTTTTGGCTCATGGAAACAGCTGTTCTGCCCCCTCCCCAACCCTAGACTCACAGCTACACTCTGTGGGTAGGTTGAAGCATGCATTCCAGAGAGAAAAGCCTAAAGCAGAGGGTACTTTAGGAGCCTGTATCTTCTGTTGTTTGTAAAGAAAATTGGCATATCTCTGTGTAATAATCCCTGGACCAGTAATGCTATCTGTATTATTAACTTTCCTCCAGGTCTCTACTGCATGGACTGTCAATCTTGGCTGCATATTGGAATTACCTGGGGAGTTTCAGATGGCCCCTCACTAGATTTAGTTCGTGTGGAGTGCAGTCTGGACACTAGGTACTTCAAAACTGTCCACGTGATTCTAATATGCAGCAATTTGAGAATTACTGTTGTGGATAGTATAGAACACCACCCTGTAGAAATATAATACAAGCCACAAATGCAAGCCGCACATGTAATTTTAGATTGTCTAGTAGTTGCATTTAAAAAGTAAAAAAAAAAAAGTGATACTAATTTTAATAATATATTTTCTTTAACCTAATGTATCTAAAATGTTATTTCAACATGTAATCAACATAAACATTATTGAGAAATTTATACTTTTTTATTAACACTTCAGTTTGTTTTTTTTTTTTTTTTTTTTTTTTTGAGATGGTGTCTCACTCTGTCGCCCAGGCTGGAGTGCAGTGGCACGATCTTGGTTTACTGCAACCTCCACCTCTCAGGTTCAAGCAATTCTCCAGCCTCAGCATCCCAAGTAGCTGGTATTATAGGCACCTGCCACCACGCCTGGCTAATTTTTGTATTTTTAGTAGAGACAGGGTTTCACCATACTGGTCAGGCTGGTCTCGAACTCCTGACCTGAGGTGATCCACCCACCTCGGCCTCCCAAAGTGCTGGGATTACAGGCATGAGCCACAACGCCCGGCCAACACTTCAAAATGGAGTGTGTAGTTTACACTTACGACACTTCTCAATTCAGACCAGCCACATTTCAAGTGCTCAGTAGCTACATGTGACTAGTGGCTGCCATATTGGACAGCATAGCTAGAGACTATTTGAGGGGTGAGTAGCAAAATGAGGGTGGCACCTGTAGTGGACTAAATAATGCCCTCCATCCAAAAGGTATCCACCACCACCAGCTCATCCTTAGAACCTGTGATTGTTCTCATGTATAGCAAAAAAGGACTTAGTAGGTGTGATTGCTTTAGGTATCTTAAAATGGTAAGATTCCCTTAGCTTATCCGGATAGGCTCAAAATGCAATTGCATGTTTCCTTATCCAGGTGGGACCAAAATGCAATTGCATATTTCTTTATAAGCAGGAGATTTCACAAAGAAAGAGGAGAAGGCAAGAACCACAGAGGCAAAGATTGGAGAGATATGGCTGCAAGTCAGGGAATGCTAGCTGCCACTAGATACTGGAAGAGTCAAGGAATAGACTCTCCCTGGAGCCTCCAGAGAAAACCTAGCCCTTCTGACACCTTGATTTTTGCGTTATAAGACTCATTTCAGACTTTAGGCTGCATATGAGAGAATAAATTTCTGTTGTTTTAGGCCACAAAGTTTGTGACCACAATAATAAACTAATATAGCACCATTTATAACAAATCACTATGATTTTATCTGTATTAGCATAGTTATCACTGTCTTTCTTACTTTATACCTGATGGATACCTATTGATTTTTTTTTTTTAGAGGGCAGGGATCTGTCTTATTCATGAATGAATACTCTGCTGCACCTGGGAACTAAAGTGTTTGCCATAGGAGTGCAGTAAAGGTTGTTCAAATGGATCTGAAGCTCAGTCTCTGGGGTGCCCATATTCTTGTGTGCATACAGGGAAAGCACAAAGGGAAGGCTGCTTCCTGAAGAGATCTCCATATGGAAGAGCTGCAGATCACAAACAACCCACACAGCCATTGTAACGCCTGCTTGCCTGGTCACTTGTATTTTTGAGAAGCCATAACTCCAAGAATAGCAAAGGGAAGAAAATGCTAAAAAGCAGGGGCTGCCTAACAGGTCTGACTTGCAAGGCAAATTCCTGGCAGGCCTGGCCAGCTTCTGCTTGTCCCAGTGCAATCCCACCCCCATAGGATCTGGAATTTTTCAGTCCCTTTGCTAAATTCCTGAAATAGACTTAATGAAGAGCCTCAGAAGTGAAAATTCCTCTTCACACATTTGCTCAAGATTGCTTTTCTCCTAACACAGAAATCAGCTGCCTTGAGGATGTGCAAGTTTGATTAGGGAGTCTGCTCTTGCCTATTTCTCAAACAGTTCAGGCCCTGACAGAATCAGTGTCACCCCTAAGGTATTTGCTTCAAATGCCCCCCATATAATCAAAAGTTATAAATGATAAACCAAAAGTTGAGGTACACTCATTGCCTTTCAGAATGAAACCTTCCAAGGGGCCATGGTCATATTGTGACTGGACAAGAACTATCATGGATGAGGCACATCATCTTTTGGAACCATCTATGGAACAGACATTATTATTCCATTTTGCAGAAGAGGAATCTGAGGCTCAGGCCAGACAGATGTAGCTAACATTGAGTGGCATCCTGATGATCACCTTCATCACAAAAGGCAGGAGTGCTCTGAGGACTGTAGGTGGCTCTCAGGACCCTGACCTCTATGGCAGCCTTCAAGGAGTGACAAAGGGGGTCCACAGTGGCATATGCAGTGAGATCCAAGTTTTAGGCATTTGGAGTGGAGCAAGCCAAGAATGAGAACAGGTTCTGAAAGTGACAGAAAAGGAGTCACTATGTTTTTGTCACCTGGGAAAGGAGTCCTAATCGTAGGATAATTTTCATAGAAGGGAGTCATAACTTGATTCCGGTTTCTCTGGTCACATCTATGGAAGTTCCCAAAACATGCTCTTTCCCACTTGGGAATGTTCACATACCATGCTCTGTGCCTAAGCACCACTGTGCTGCTGGATAATTCCTACACCTTCACGTCTCAGCCTTAAGGGCATTGCCCCAGATATACTATCACTGACTGGCTTATCTAAAGTGCCTACTTTATCTGGAGTTCATCACCTTGTCTGTTTCCTTCATACCACTTACCATTTGCAGTTATTTTCTATTTTGTTTGTTCATATTCTGCTTTCAGCTGTGGAAGGCATGAGGGGAAGAGCTGTGTTTGTGTTATGCCTGACCTGTACTAGGTCCTCAGTAACTCTTTTGTTGAATAGATGGATCGCAGGTTTTGAATATTTGCTGATCAGCACATAGTGAGCTCCTGGCCATGCTGTGCTTTATCCCAGTACAAATTCCCCTCAGGAACTCTGATTCCATTGGTCAGGAGTGGGACCCTGGAAAAGTGTAACTGAAGGCTGCTTCTGATGCAGTCAGTAGAACATGTGGGACCCCTGTACCTGCCTCCCTCACACAATCTTTACTTGTTGTCTTTGCAGTGGGAGTCATGGCAGCAACAATAATTCACACATTCATTTCTGGGTCTTTGGGGTCCCTGGGAGTATCCTTTGAATCCTGTTTGCATTTATGCCATTTGTCTACCCATCAGAATCCATGAATGAGATTTTAGGCCTACTGTTACCTCCTATACACCGTGAGTAAACATTCCCAAGGAAGAAGGAGAGACAAGGGCCACCACAATCTTTGGGGGGAATATTCAGGGCAGCCAAGGACTTCCGCTTTCTAGAAGACTCATTCTAAGTTCCTTAGAACCTAAAAGCAACACACATCCTCTAGAAGGTTACAAAAGAATTCATTCTCTCAGAAGCTAGACCACCTAACGTTGGCTAAATGAACTTGACACAGGCTTGAGTGAGAGGAAACCAACTTTAAAACCCGTTTTAGCAGTAGCTGGAGAATGAAGCTAGAAATGGCAGCAGTAGGGAGCAGGGACTGTAGCCACATGGAGGTGGCATCAAATAAAAGAGCAGGAAAGAAATGGAGTACCTGAGAAGCAGTCTTTACTCTAGGTCCTAACTATGCAGCCTGTGTTCCATGGACCAGCAGCATCAGCTTCACTAAAGACGTGTTATAAATTCAGAGTCTGTGTCCCCACCCTGGAGCTACTGAATGGAATCTGCCTTTTGACAAGATCTCCAGATGATTTGTAAGCACATCAGAGTTTAGCAAGCACTGACCTAAGCCAGTGCCGTAGAGACATGGAGAACTAGAGAAAAATCCCTTAAAATTTAAGAAGTTTCTTAGCTTGGGGGAAATTCTACTATGAACTTATCCAAACCTCAGTCACATGCAAGGGTAATTTGACTGGGGAAACAAACCACTCTCTCATTCCTGAGCATCTCAGCTCCTCAAGGAGAGTATAAGCTCACCGGAGCAAGGGAGTGTTCATTAAACTTCTTGTTCTTACAGAGTGCAGCCCTGTGAACTAGAACTGGAAAGTTGGTAAGCAGTGACAGGTCAAGTAAAGATAAACCTGAAGAGTTGACTGAGATCTGCTTCTGCCATTTTCTCTTAAACATTCTTTGCCTAGAACTTCAGCCAACCCTCCTAAGATGGTGTGTGAATATGAAGATCACAAAACTTTAGAAAATGGTTTAGGATCCTGTTATTAATGCTCATAAGTATAATGTACCATTCCTCAGTGGTGGTAATTCCAGAGTTGGAAGTGTGGCTATGTTACTTTAATCTGCATTAAGTGCCCCACAGGGAAGGTTACGTAAAAGTGCGAGAAATTGTGAAACCAATTTGGATAGCAGCTGAAAGCAGAACAAAAACAAAACATTGGTTCTCTGGTTCATTGACTTTCATCTTCTCCCTAGGGCAAAAAGAATTCTCAAGCGCCTCATAACAACATCACTGCTGCTCCTTCACCACTCGTTGTGGATGAACACCAATGATAATTCCTAGTGAGGGGCCATATGTCATGTACTGAAAACGTTACCTCGCATTTAGCCTCTATTACAGGAATCTGTGTGAGATCACAATGCCCTGAGTTTGTGCAGTTTGAGTGTTTTTCAAGAAAATCGATGAACAAAATGGTCCATATGTGTTCATAGTTATTAGTGTGCCTATGTTTATCCAGAGATGTGTGTGTGTACATTTTTAATGTGTGGATTCTTGCCATTACAGCAATTAGAAGAGAAAAGGTCTTGGACAGGGAGAGTAAAACACCTGGTCAAAATATGTAATTACATGACCATTTTCTCAGGAAAAAAATTAAAATCTATACCAGCCAGGACCTGCAGTGCTTCTTCTGTAAGAAAGTATGCTCCAGAGCTTACCATTCTATTTTTTCCAAGAAGTGAGATGTTTAGAAAGAGGGCTCTCATGTTTTGACGGCTCTGTCAGGCCTGTAGGTCAGGGCAGAAAAAGCCCAGGAACCTGGACAACCATTCAACTAGAGAAGAGATCTGACCTCTAGTTACCACCTGGCCAGGGGGACATCCAAGTGTCACCTCTGCAGCTCTGTTTTCACACCTTTAAAATGAGAATGATAACAAGTGTCAGTCATAACTCTTTGTGTCAAAACAGTAAAAGGAACATGTTTTGAAAAGTACAAATTGCCACACTGAAATGCAACATGTGAGTATTTCTTTACAGATGTCACTCATCCCTATTTTTCTATGTCTTTCTCCAACCAGCAAAGGTATTCCAAGGATTCACCACTAATCTAACAGAGGGACTAAAGCCTTTGATTGCTTCTGTCGCTCTGAAGTTCCAAGAATCACCCATATTACATGACTTATGTTAAGACCTAGAACTTTAAACCACAGCCGAACACTACACTACATTGGAGTAAAGAGGGACATAATATTTTAAGGCGTAGTCACTGGCCCCCTTCCCCATCTCTGCACACCAATTACTGCTATAGGCTTAGGTAGTCCATAGGGAACCTTTGTGTGAATTGGCAAAAGGCACCCCTTCCTCAGGTGGTATCTCAAGTAGTGTATTAGTCTGGGTTCTCCTGAGAAACACAAGCAATAGGATACAGAGAGAGAGAGAGGGAGAGACAGATAGACAGACAGACAGATTTATTATAAGGAATTGGCTCATGCAGTTACAGAGGCTGAGAAGACCCAAAATTTGCAGTCAGCAAGCTGAAGATCGAGAAAGTCAAGGGTATAATTCTAGTCTGAATCTTAAGACCTGAGAACCAGAAGAGCCAACGGTGTAAGTTCCAGCCCAAATACAAAAGCAGAAGACTGGTATCCCAATTTGGGGACACTCAGACCACAAATTCTCCCTTCCACTGCCTTTTTTTGTTCTAGTCAGGTCTTCAATGGAATGGATGAGGCATACCCATTTTAAGGAGGACAACCTGCTTTACTCAACCTTCAAATGTTAATCTTATTCAGAAACACCCTTTTTTATGTAACCAAGTATCTGGGCATTTACTGTAGCCCAGTCAAGTTAACATATAAAATTAACCATCATAAGTAGGATGCATGGAGAGCCACAGCTGTACTCCAGCCCCCACCTGTCCCTTGGCTAGATACCCTAGTGTAGAGCTCAATCTACACAATCACACACAGTGGCCCTGCCTACTATCTACATTGCAAACTGTTCTAAAAAATGGCTTCCTCTCCTCTCTCCCAGCCTTTGTGGCTCGTTCAATTCATTATATCCTCCCTAAATCCCATCAGAGATTCTGGACTGATCATGGTTTTGGGCTCCATGTACTACCTAGAGCTACTCCCAACAAATGTTATTTCACTTTACAAATTGTTAGAATGCAGCTGCCTTTTAATTTTTTACCTGTGGCTCCACAGATAAGCATCTGATTTAAGGGACTTACATAGGTAAGGGGTATAATACTGAACCCTTCCTTTCAGTGGAAGCAGCACATATTTCCCTGGACCAGTGGGTCTGTGCAACACATTCAGTTTCCTCTGAGTGAAGAATAAGAGAACGAAGAAAATCAAAAAGGAAAAAACATCAGGGAAAAGACAAAATAAAACGAGTCCACAATGCAAGGAATGATGTAAATGAGCAGAGAGATAAACAGAAATAACAACTGAGAAAGCATTCAGTGAGTACTGCATTCCAGAAATGACACTTGTGCAGAAGTGTAGCACACAGAATGAATCACTGTTTACCAGCCACAGACAGGGTGCTCTCAAGTTCAGCAATTAGGAATGGAATATGCAGTGCCTGGAGATGAGTGGTATATGTCTGGCATCAGAAAGCAAATAAAACCTACTTTTATTATTTCTCCAAAAAAAGGAGAGGTGGAGGGGAGGCATATAAAATTTCCCATATAAGTTTCACATGTACAATGTACAAATGTTTCATGAAATGAAGGGTTGGAATAAATGGCAGTTCCAAGTGGGTAAAAAAAAAGGCTCAGATGTTGTTGGCTAAGAAATATAAACAATGCAGCCAGGGAAATCTGGGGAAATAGAGCTCTTGCCATGGTAACAGGTTTAGAAACCAAACATGACTCTAATGTGGAAATGCAATTTTAATGCTAGAAAAATAAGCATAAATTGCTTTGCCTTAAAATATATACTTTCAGTGCCCATCCCTGGAAATGAATCACAGACCCAAGGAGGCAGAAGCTTTGAGACTGGTGGTGTTAGGTGATTTTTCACACAAAGAGTTTGGAATTCTGGCCTTTTGACTGCCAAACGGATAGGATAGCTGTCATAGGCAGATGTTTTTCCTGCCAAATCAACAGCTAGCCTTGTAGAAACTCAGCTTAACCATAGTGATTGGGAAACCCAATTTCAGGCCAGCTTGTCCAACAGAAATTGTGGACAAGGCTCCCAAACACCTTAGTATTTGAGTCTCCACTTAGAGAACCTGGACCTCAGTATCCAAATAAGGCATGCCATTACCCCTGTTATTCTCACCAGTCCAGTTTCCTTGCCAAAGTAACCTAAGCATAATCCCCCTTCATCAACATACTTGCACGTCCAGTGTGCATCTCAAACCTAACCCACCCAAACCTGGGCTCCTAAATAGTCTCCCAGACTTGTTCTCCCTACTATCTTGTCCATCTCAGCAAATAGCAACTACATTCTCCCAGTTGCACAGACCAAACACCATGAAGTCACCCTTGACTCTTTCTCTTATACCCCTCATCATGTCATCTGTAATTCTATTGTCTCTACCTTCAAAATACATCCAGGTTTTGATTGCTTCATACCCCTTCTACTGGTATCACCCTGATGCAAGCCACCACAGTCTTTTTCCTGGATGATTATTATAGCCTCCTAGCTACACACCCTGCTTCTTTGCCACCCGCCAGCCTATTCTCAGCATAGGTAAAATATAAATCAGAGCATATCATTCCAGTATGCAAAACTCGATAGTGTCCTCCATCTCACTCAAAATGAAAGCTAAAGTTCACATAATGACCTAAAAGGCTTTGCACTATCTCTTCTCCCATACCTCCAGTACCTGCCTGTCCTTATCTCTGTTACCTTCTCCCTTGTTCACTCTGCCTCAAACACTTTAACTTTGTCCCTGTTGACATAACAAGCTTAGTCCTTCCTCAGGTCTTACTGCTGGGATAGTATACTGCTTCCTCTGCTTAGAATACTCCTGCCCCAGGTATCTTACCTCATCACTTCCTTCACCTTTTAAGGTCTCAACTTAAACATTTCCCTAAAAGCTTCCCTGGTCATGTTTCTTGAAATGTAATACCCTCGCCAATACTTCCAAACCTTGCCCCAACACAGATTGGCAGAGAGAGGGAGAGGGGTGGTTCCTCCCAATAGTCCCAGGGTGGAAGTCTATCTAAGGTTCTGCCATCCTATAGCTGCACAATCTGGAACATGTGACTTCCTAGCCAAAAAAAAGGGAAACAGAGCTTGGAGGTGGCACACTAGCTCTTAAATGCCTGGACATGAAAATGACACATATCAGTTCCATACATATTTCACTGGCTTCAACTAGTCAGTTTCACGTAATTGCAAAAGAGCAAGTGTAGTATTCCAAGTGTTCAGGAAGGAAAGGAGAAGCAAAGATGAATGAATTCTGTATCATGAACAGCTGTTTCTTCTGAAATACTTCACTTCTTGGGTAACTGGAATCTCTATCATCCCATCTTACTGCTCTAAAACATGCTTGTCCAACCGATGGCCCATGGGTCACATGCAGCCCAGGATGGCTTTGAATGTGGCCCAAAACAATTTTTTTTTGTGATTACATTTATTTATTTATGTATTTATTTATTTTATTAGACTTTAAGTTCTAGGGTATATGTACACAACATACAGGTTTGATGCATAGGTATACATGTTGCCATGCTGGTTTGCTGCACCCATCAACTCATCATTTACATTAGGTATTTCTCCTAATGCTATCCCTCCCCTAGTTCCCCACCCGCTGACAGACCCCGGCGTGTGATGTTCCCTGCCCTGTTTCCAAGTGATCTCATTGTTCAATTCCCACCTATGAGTGAGAATATGCGGTGTTTGGTTTTCTGTCCTTGTGATACAACGTATGTAAAATAAAAACATAAAACACTATTGTTCAAGGAAGCATGCATATTCAAATATATATGTTAAACACACTAGAATAGCTGCTTATGGGAAGAGAAGGGAAAAGGAGTGAGAATCAGAATGAAAGAAGGGGAAATAATAACATACAAGAGAATCCTTGCATAGACCATAGTGCTAATGTGGTATCTACTGAGGAATATTACTAACTTAGCAAATACACAATTTTACATTCTAAATTCTTTTTGTTTTTTGAGGAAGCACTCCAAAAACATTTGGAATGGATTAATGAAAAGGCATCAATTTAAAATTAGCCTTTAGATCAGGTGTGGTGGCTCACGCCTGTAATCCCAACACTTTGGGAGGCCAAGGTGGGAGGATCATCTGAGGTCAGGAGTTCAAGACCAGCCTGGCCAACATGGTGATACCCCCATCTGTACTAAAAATACAAAAAAAAAATAGCCAGGCATGGTGGCAGGCATCTGTAATCCCAGCTACTTGGGAGGCTGAGACAGGAGAATCGCTTGAACTCGGGAGGCGGAGGTTGCAGTCTCAAAGATAAAATAAAATAAAATTAGCCTTTAGACCAGTAAGACAGTTTGGGAAGAATTCCTTCTATATACTATGTTCTGATCTAAGCCCAAAGCTAAGTCTATAAATAGTCAACAATAATATATAATATTTTTCTATCGAATTGACAAGCATAAAAAATTGTAACACTCTGTGTTAGCAAAGGTATAAAGAAAGAAGCACATTCAAATGGATAGGAATATAAAATAGCACATCTTTCTGAAAAGCAATGTATATTAAGATTCACAAAAATATTATAGCCTTTAACCCAGGACTTCCACTTTTAGGAATTTATCATAAGAAAAATAATTTATGGACAATCACATATATCAAATGGTTTGAGGCAATATTACTTGACATAACAGAAAATTGCAAGTAACATAAACGTTCATAACATTTGCAACATAATTGCAAGTAACATAAATGCAATAAGGATTTGTTAAAGTATGGTATATTTATAGGATAGAATTTTATTTCATTAATACATAATGGTAAAATGTTTATGATATATTACTACACAAATATAGCATTTTAAAATATGCCATATAATCCTAATTTTGATGACAGGAAAGATATACACTAAAATGTTAATAACAGTTATCTCTAAGTTAATATATGCAATGAATATAAGTGATCTATTGTTGATATGTACTTAATTGGAAAAATATTATAACAAAAACATTAGTAAATGTTCCAGATTATAATTCCATCTATTATATTAAGTCTCCAAGGCATGAAAAAAATTATTTTCATGCTAATTTTTTTAATTTCTTTATTTTTTGGAGACAGGGTCTCACTCTGTCACCTAGGCTGGAGTGCAGTGGCACAATCATAGCTCACTGAACCTCAACCTCCTGGGCTCAAGCTATCTTCCCAGCTGAGCCTCTTCATTAGCAAGTACTAAGGTACATGCCACCAAACCTGGCTAAATTATTTTTCTTTTTACTAGAAATGGGGTCTTGCCTAGGTAGATTCACAGCCAAATTCTACCAGAGATACACAGAGGAGCTGGTACCATTCCTTCTGAAACTATTCCAACCAATAGAAAAAGAGGGAATCCTCCCTAACCCATTTTATGAGGCCAAGATCATCCTGATACCAAAGCCTGGCAGAGACACAACAAAAAAAGAGAGTTTTAGACCAATATCCCTGATGAACATCGATGCAAAAATCCTCAATAAAATACTGGCAAACCGAATCCAGCAGCACATCAAAGAGCTTATCCACTATGATCAAGTGGGCTTCATCCCTGGGATGCAAGGATGGTTCAAAATACGCAAATCAATAAACGTAATCCAACATATAAACAGAACCAATGACAAAAACCACATGGTTATCTCAATAGATGCAGAAAAGGCCTTTGACAGAATTCAACAACTCTTCATGCTAAAAACTCTCAATAAATTAGGTATTGATGGGACATATCTCAAAATAATAAGACCTATCTATGACAAACCCACAGCCAATATCATACTGAATGGGCAAAAACTGGAAGCATTCCCTTGAAAATTGGCACAAGACAGGGATGCCCTCTCTCACCACTCCCATTCAACACAGTGTTGGAAGTTCTGGCCAGGGCAATCAGGCAGGAGAAGGAAATAAAGGGTATTCAATTAGGAAAAGAGGAAGTCAAATTGTCCCTGTTTGCAGATGACATGATTGTATATCTAGAAAACCCCATCATCTCAGCCCAAAATCTCCTTAAGCTGATAAGCAACTTCAGCAAAGTCTCAAGATACAAAATCAATGTGCAAAAAACACAAGCATTCTTATACACAAATAACAGACAAACAGAGAGACAAATCATGAGGGAACTCCCATTCACAATTGCTTCAAAGAGAATAAAATACCTAGGAATCCAACTTACAAGGGATGTGAAGGACCTCTACAAAGAGAACTACAAAACACTGCTCAATGAAATAAAAGAGGATACAAACAAATGGAAGAACATTCCATGCTCATGGATAGGAAGAATCAATATCGTGAAAATGGCCATACTGCCCAAGGTAATTTATAGATTCAATGCCATCCCCATCAAGCTACCAATGACTTTCTTCACAGAATTGGAAAAAACTACTTTAAAGTTCATATGGAACCAAAAAAGAGCCCGCATTGCCAAGTCAATCCTAAGCCAAAAGAACAAAGTTGGAGGCATCATGCTACCTGACTTCAAACTATACTACAAGGCTACAGTAACCAAAACAGCATAGTACTGGTACCAAAACAGAGATATAGCCCAGTGGAACAGAACAGAGCCCTCTGAAATGATGCCACATATCTACAACTATCTGATCTTTGACAAACCTGACAAAAACAAGAAATGGGGAAAGGATTCTATATTTAATAAATGGTGCTGGGAAAACTGGCTAGCCATATGAAGAAAGCTGAAACTGGATCCCTTCCTTACACCTTATACAAAAATTAATTCAAGATGGATTAAAGACTTAAATGTTAGACCTAAAACCATAAAGCCCCTAGAAGAAAACCTAGGCAATATCATTCAGGACACAGGCATGGGCAAGGACTTCATGTCTAAAACACCAAAAGCAATGGCAACAAAGCCAAAATTGACAAATGGGTTCTAATTAAACTAAAGAGTTTCTGCACAGCAAAAGAAACTACCATCAGAGTGAACAGGCAACCTACACAATGGGAGAAAATTTTTGCAACCTACTCATCTGACAAAGGGCTAATATCCAGAACCTACAAAGAACTCAAACAAATTTACAAGAAAAAAACAAACAACCCCATCAACAAATGGACGAAGGATATGAACAGACTCTTCTCCAAAGAAGACATTTATGCAGCCAAAAGACACATGAAAAAATGCTCATCATCACTGGCCATCAGAGAAATGCAAATCAAAACCACAATGAGATACCATCTCACACCAGTTAGAATGGCAATCATTAAAAAGTCAGGAAACAACAGGTGCTGGAGAGGATGTGGAGAATAGGAACACTTTTACACTGTTGGTGGGACTGTAAACTAGTTCAACCATTGTGGAATTCAGTGTGGTGATTCCTCAGGGATCTAGAACTAGAAATACCATTTGACCCAGCCATCCCATTACTGGGTATATACCCAAAGGACTATAAATCATGCTGCTATAAAGACACATGCACACGTATGTTTATTGCGGCACTATTCACAATAGCAAAGACTTGGAACCAACCCAAATGTCCAACAACGATAGACCGGATTAAGAAAATGTGGCACATATACACCATGGAATACTATGCAGCCATAAAAAATGATCAGTTCGTGTCCTTTGTAGGGACATGGATGAAACTGGAAAACATCATTCTCAGTAAACTAACGCAAGGACAAAAAATCAAACACCGCATGTTCTCACTCATAGGTGGGAATTGAACAATGAGAACTTATGGACACAGGAAGGGGAACATCACACTCCGAGGACTGTTGTGGGGTGGGGGGAGTGGGGAGGGACAGCATTAGGAGATATACCTAATGCTAAATGATGAGTTAATGGGTGCAGGAAATCAACATGGCACATGGATACATATGTAACAAACCTGCACATTGTGCACATGTACCCTAAAACCTAAAGTATAATAAAAAAAGAAAAATTAAAAAAAAATGATTAATGAGACTAGGATTTAATGATAGATGTATGAAAAGCTTTGGAGCAAAATTTTTTTCTCCAGTCCTCATTTTTGCTGAAAGCTAATTATGAATAAACTTTAGTCTTATACTTGGCCTGATTATTTGCATGGAGTGAAACAAGAATGGTTATTTTTACACAGGCCTTTTGGAGTGGCTTTGATGAAACTCTGTTTCATAAGGAATTTCAGATAAGACTTTTAAAGCCCATAAGATCTAATTTTAAAAACACATTATGTAGATTACTTGATCTACAATGAACAACCTGTAAGACCAGATGTCTTTAAATGCAGCTGTTATTTTAAAAATTAATGATCAATTCTGATGTCTTGCTTTTTAAAAACCGATAACCCTATCTGGATCTAGAACTTCTATGATATCCCCTTATTCAAATAGGAGACATGAAGCTATCCTTTGTATCACACATTGCTATGAAATGAATGTGTATGTCCTCCCAAATCCATATGTTGAAGCCCTAACCCCCAATGTGGTTGTATTTGGAGATAGGACCTCTAAGATATTAAGGTTAAATGAGGTCATAGGGGTGGGATTTTGATCCAATAGGATTAGTGACATTATAAGAAAAGATACCAGAGAACTGACTAGCTCTCCACATGCACAAATAAAAGAGGTCATGTAAACACATAGCAAGAAGGCAGCTGCCAACAAGCCAGAAAAGTTATTAAAAGTTATAAAGTTATTAATTGACTGGATTCTACTAAAAATAATCTTCTACTATCTAGACTGAATTTATTCTTCAAATCTGTGGCACTCATGCTATCATTCTCCACTCCTAAGTAAATGGTAGACTTTACTAATCAATCATACTGCTCTTTCATACTGAATCTAGTAATTCTTATCAGCATTCTAAGCAGCTACTAACAATTGATGGAGATATTTAAGTTGAAATCCATTCCCAATTCCTGCATTAGACTAAAAGCTTATTGAGTGCTTGTATACTATCTTTCTTTTCTTATACCCTATAACACTTCACATGATAGAAACTCAGTAAATACTCACTGAATTTAACAAACTGAATTTCGAGTATAAATCTTGTTTAAAGAAAGTTCCCTACACAAGAACTTTGGGTCATGAGTCAACATAAACTTGTTTTGATTCTACACAAATACATAAGAAAGAACATTCTTTTAACTTTGACTGAATTTTCATCAAGTATGAATAATGAGCTGTAGCAATGATTTGAATAATAATTTATAACAATAATTCATAATTTATAATAATAAATGGTATATTATGCACCATTATGTATTAACTTCAAAGCTAGAAGATTCAAGGACACAAAGAAGTGGAAAGCCTGGCCTCTCACCTTGAGGAACTCTCTTATCTAGTTGAGATATTAGACTTTCACACATAAAACTTTTACTCACCATACAAGCAGTGTGACAGGTACCACTGCCAAGTGAATGGTTTTGACAATAGAGGCATAAGTGTTTAGAGGAAGGAGAGGAAGCTTTTTCCTTAAAGCTAAAAGGAAATTCAGTAGATGAACCAATTCCTGCAGAGTTCAATTATTCTTCCTCTATTTCTTTCTTTCCTTTTTCTTTTTTTTTTTTTTTTAGTTTTGAGACAGAGTCTTGCTCTGTCACCCAGGCTGGAGTGCAGTGGTGCTATCTCAGCTCACTGCAACCTCCGCCTCCTGGATTCAAGCAATTCACCTGCCTCAGCCTCCTGTGTAGCTGGGATTACAGGAGGGCACCACCACACCCAGCTAATTTTTGTATTTTTAGTAGAGATGGGGTTTCGCCTTGTTAGCCAGGCTGGTCTCAAACTGAGACCTCAAGTGATCCACCCACCTCAGCCTCCCAAAGTGCTGGGGTTACAGGCGTCAGCCACCTTGCCTGGCTACTTCCTCTGTTTTCTCATAACAAGGTCCACTACAATCTTCTGTTGATCTATCAAATTGGCTATGGGGACAATCATTGCATATTCACCAAACAGTTGCATACTCTCTATGCTGACCTGCCCCATTATATGCAAAGCAGATAGAGGAGAATGATTTTCTAAATCCTTGAGAAGCCAGCGATGTGACATACTGTCTTCCCTTTGGTGTCTCAGTATCTTACAATCAAAGTCTTACCCTTCTGATTTATAATGTTTTTGTCCCCAATGGCAACACTTTACAACAGAAAAAAACATGAGGCTCCAAAACCACCTTTGAGGCAAAAAGTCTAAAAAGAAACAAATTGGTGGGTTTCCTACCCCAAGATACGCACCTCTTAGGGCTACATCTGCCTTGCTCAGTTAAGTCAGGAGAGTAGAACTTAAACTTTTAGCTAAGAAATAATTTGACCTTGATGGACTAGTGGTAGTGAATCATCATTATCATTAAAATTACCAATAAAATAGCCTATAACCCATCACAGGGTGAGCAATAAGCAAATCAGCAGCACATCTCATTAATGGAAATATTTATCAACATTTGATTACAGACAGATTCTAAGTCATTCTGAGATTCTGTCAAAAGTTTTTTTCTAAGTGAAAACTAGATGAAGAAGCCAAAGTCATAAGCTTCCCATACATGAAGACAAACTATCCTTTAAGAACCTGGAGCTCACGCCAAGTGGCAGACCAGAGTTTTCAGAGTAGTTCACTAGAGTAGACACTAGGAATCATGTCTCAGGTTATTTTCTCCTTGGCAGTCATTCAGTTTATTTATAGAATAACATAAAATAAAATAAATATTCTCAAAACTTGCTGGGTGCGGTAAAGAGATATCACTTATTTTCCTCTAAATTAAAACACATGTACACACATACACATACACAAAGTCGTTTTCAAGATGAACAATCACACCCTCCCTCCCATAAACTTTACCTTCAACCCCACTGCCCTACGACACCTTCTTTCCAGAATAGGAGAAACACAGAATCTGGCTGATGAAGCAGTTTATTTTGTGTGAAAACCCACATATTTTTAAGAATGGGGATTAAAATGACTTCATTTTTCAGAAGAGTTGGAAATTGGTAGAGCTTTCCCTGCTTAAGAAAAAGTAACATTTGTATGACCAAGTTACTCACTTTATCCAAATATTAACAAACACCTGCAACAGCACTAAGGACAGAAATATTGCAAAAGGGGAAAAAAGTGGGTGTTGTATTTGGAGATAGGACCTCTTCTTCTTATTTATGGGGAGGTAAGTAGGCATGTGACTCCTTTGGTCCCCTCTTTCCCCTGCCTCTGCCAGCCTCCACGTGGGCACAGAGCCAGAAGCAAGACTGGTAAGAGCACGTGTCCAGTCTCTCCATCACCAACTCTCATTCCCACGCTCACCTGGAGAAATCATTGTGTCAGTGGTTTACTAGCACTTCTCAAAAGACAAATCCCTGAAGGAGTCCCCAACAGGTGATGAGTTATTTGGCTGGAGTTCCAGAGATGAGAGAAAGAAAGAAAAAGAGAAAAGAAGAGGAAGAAGAATCAACATTATGGAGCTCCTAGGAAATACCAGATATGTTATATATTCTATTTAGTTCTAGCAATCAAATAAGAGATATCGGATTCATCTGAGACCTATGTCTTAAATCCCAGCTCAGCCTCTTACTAGCTATGCAACCTTGTCCTCTCTGGAAGTCAGTGGTCTCATTTGTAAAGTGGAGTTGCTAGTAATAATAATAATTTTCTAGGTTTATAGAGAAGATTACATGATGTCATGAATTTAACTACTTAATGTAATGAACAGTAGCCACAATTTATCAAAGATTAGCTCCATTTTATACACAAAGTACATGATTCAGAAGTGTTGGTAACTCTCCCAATAAGGTGATGAAAACAGAACATGGCACATTTCCTCCTGGGATGATAACTGACTAATTCAAAACATTACACATGAATCATATGGTTTTTAAATGCATTTTCTATACATTTAAGCATTTGTTATTATTAAACTCCCTTCATAATAATATGAAACAATGATCCTTGAAGATGGCTTTCAGATTCTGCATGTCAGTCCCTGCTCCAGACCGTTCTAGTGGTTGGGAATGAGAACTCAGCTAGCTGTGGGCTCCCTGGAGCTCCTTTGTGCCAGGCCCGGGCTCTCCTGATTCCTTCCTCCACCTCTCTTTTGGATGGGTTCCCCTGGACTTGCTTCCCCAAACTCTTGGCCTGTATGTCAGCATCCCTGTTCCTCTCTTTCAGGTGGAATCCTTACCCACAGATCTTGTTGTAGTGGCAGTAATTCCCCCCAAATATTGTACTTCCTCTCCTATATTTAAACCCCTTAAAGTTACAGGATCATCTGACTAGTTCTAGGCAGTAAAATGTGGCCAGAAGTGTATCACCTTTGCACCGAGGCAATGAAAAACCCATGCTGGATTCTCCAGTCTTATTTCTCCTGCTGTGGTGTGTTAAGTGCACATGACCTACATGATACAAATACTAAAATGGTAGCCTTGGTTAGCATGGGTCCCTGAGGGACACTGGAGCCGATTATCACCCCATACCACATTGGATACTTTGTATGTATAAGAGGTAAACTTTCATTTTGTTATAACACTGATTTGGGGGCTGTGTGTTATTATAGCAAAATCTAGCATATCCTAATTTATACAAAATTCAATCTCTGCATATAAATTAGGACGGGGTCTCTTGCTCTTGACCACCTCTCCAAGGTCCTATATTGGCTCTCATTTTGCCTTTACGAGCCCAGTATGCTCTGGAGCAAGCGCAGAACTTGAAGTTCTAGTCACCTCCCAGGGGTTAATTATCTGAATCTCTCCTTCCATTTTCTCTCCCAAATGCTGCCTCATCCTCAAGGAAGTCGGAGACTGAGCCAGCTGGAGATTAACCAAGTCAACACAATAAAGTTGGGAATTCTCAGCCTGAGCAGGAGGAATCACTGGAGCAAGGGAGGTGAAAGAAGAGAAAGAGTTGACATCCTAGATATCAGGAGTAAGTGTGCTGGTTCTGAAGGGGTTGGTCAGAAGTAGAACCAGAGTCAGAAGTAGAGTCCTAGTCAAAGTCTTGGAGCCAAGGGCTTCAAGATGGAAAGATGAGGCCAAAGGGAAAGTAAGTCATGATCAAAGGTCCTGGCCAATTTCATCTATCCCTGGTTGATATGCACCATTCACCTCTCCGGGGCCAGTAGGTAGGTATGCAGACATAACCCTGGCTGGCTTCAAGAGCCAGGTGTCTACCAACATGGAAGCACCAGCCAACACTACTGCTATGAGAAATCTGTTAAATCCTATCATGTTTGTAAATATACTGGACAACTTGATTTAACCCGTGTTCCCTAGTGTGGAGTTCCTCCTTTCTCAAAAATCCAGCAACTCACCCATCTCTCACCAGTAGAAACCAACCCAGCATGCTTAATAACTTGCCTCTTATTCTAAATGCTTACAATCTTATTCACTTGTGTAGCAACTTCCCTAGAATAAGCACAGAGCTAATTGAGGAACTTGATGACTCTTTTCTCAAGCCAAACAAGATGTTCACATTACCTTTAACATTCAACTCTGTGACCAGATTATCTGATTTGGTTATGAAAGCACGAACCACATCTTACACCCCAAATAACATACAAAGTCAGTGTGCAGTGGAAAAGTTAATTAAGATTATGAAATATTAATTATCCCTTTTGATCTTTTCATTTAAAAATTCATTCTTCCTTCATTTGCTCCATATTCAAAGCTGAACTATAGATAAGCTATCTTTGAATATACAAGGCTATACTCAGTGATATTTACAAGATAAATCTTCATATCATGCACTGAATATTCAATGAGAAACAACACATTGCCGGGTAGCTCCTCTATTATTGATACTCTGCATATCTGGAATGATTGTAAATCTTTGCGTATAGACCAAATTAAGTTTGTGATTAAATGTAAGGCTAAAAATCCCTTCTATTTCAAGCCTCAAGAAGGAGAGGAGATGCTGTCACCAAAGATCTTTCTAAAATACAAACTAAGCCAAATGCTTTTACCATGAAAGAACACCAAGTTCGCCTACAGAGACTTCCACATCGCTAAAATCCACCTGACTGTATTTAAGAACAGATTCCATTGTTCACTTCCTTTACTTTAAAAACGTGTTTTCTCACTCTGTGCACATATATTCTATTCATCTATAACAACATAATACAGCTTATTTCTGCTGATGCTGGGGGAAGCAAGAGTTTATGAAAATGTATGCATTTAAAATCTAAAATTTTAAGATGTCTTTATATCCCAAGCCGCCTTTTTTATTCAGAGAAGGTGCTACTGTTAGGACCTGTGGAGGAGGTGATTTCCATTTGATTTTATTGTGATTTTCAGATCACATAAAAGTTGTATTTGATGTCTTTGGTACATTGGATGGCCAATATATGACTAAACAGACAAACCAAGTTGAATACGCTAACCAAAAAGGATGCCCATCCCAGATTTAATAACTGTAGGAGATTCTACTCATAAGAAACTTCCAAGGATGCTGTCCCTAGAATGGGGAGGTATGAGAACCCCAGAACCAATTAAGGCAGCTGATTTCATAAAAGGATATATGAGTGTCCAGGACCCTTGCGCAGGCATTGTCACTCCCTGTCTCACCTCTCTACTCCAGTGACTTCTTGCTGCAAATGCCAGTAACTCTGCCTACTGGCTTTCCTCTGCCAGTGAGGGCATACTTGACTGCCCCAGTGCAAGCTGAAAGTGCTAGAGACTTAACGCTTTCAGGAGAAGCCCTCAGATGATGAGATGGGGATTTGGTGAATAGATCCTATCTTATTTGCCTCTAAGATAGGGTAATATTAAAGCATGTTCTATACTCCCTCCTAGAGTTCCCCAGGAGGGCTGAGCTTCAGCTGCACAGTAGTAACCCATTTGACTCATTATCCTTTATTGGCTTCCTTCACTTTTCTGTTTTACTTCTCAATTCCCGTGCTGATGTTTCCTGGGATCACCTCCCAAATAAACTACTTACAGTTTAATTCTTGCCTAGGGGTCTATTTCTGGAGGAACTAAAACAAAGGCAGATCTTTTGTGTTTTGGGGGGTTCAGAAGGAAAACCCATCTGACTCCTATTGCTGGATACCTAGACAGAATGGAGGCAGTGATTTTGGGTCCATGAGATGGTGGACAGTAGAATCAGTTCTGACCCCCACTCTTAGTTGCTGCAGAAGTCTAGGGTGGTAATTGTGTGTGGGAAAAGATGAATAATAAGACTTCCAGCCTCAGAGCCCAAGCATAAGCAGCAAGGCTAAGATTAACCTAAGAGAGTAAGATCATACTCCCCAAGAGTTGCAGTAGAAAGAGCAGGATTCTATCACCTTCCCTTCACAGCAAGGGACCAGCACTGCACTTCCATGAGCAACATCCTTTGGTGATGGGAAGCATCAGCTATTGTCGTCACTTACCCCACTGATGCTTCAAGAAGGTGTAAAGGTTGGAGCAAATTTTTTTTGGACTGTGGAAGCTCCTAGACTGTGATATCCAATACAGTAGCCATAGCCAAACATACACACTTGGCTATTTAAATCGAAATTAAGTAAAATTAAAAGTCCAGTTCCTAGCCACTAACCACATTTTAAGTGCTCACTAGCCACATGTGCCTATGATCATGGCAGAAAGTACTTTTGGACAGCGCCTCCCTGGAGTTGTGGGGCAGTTCAGGAAGAGAGAGGATCTCAAGAAAGAAGGACATACTAAACTCCTGACAATAAAGGATAAGAGGTCCTAAGACAGTCATTTTAAAAATAAAAATATATGCCTTTATTTGTACTATAAATTTGTAAACAGTTCATATTAGGGTTAGAATTACAGAATTCGTACAAGGGAGTTTAGAAATTATATAGGCCAATCTCCTGACCTGATGTTTTACAAGCTAGCATGAAAATAAAATGAATATACCTGTGAGCCCTGGGAGAAGTAGTGCATAAATTCTAAGGGAATTATAAAAACTCTATTTTAATGACAGGTACAAAGTTTAATTTTAGCTGGAGCCAATAAAGGTGGGCTTCAGGGAGGAAGTAGCATCTTCAATAAGGCTTGAAGTAGATGTAGTATTTCAAAGTTGTTAAAGTGTGGGGAAGAGGGACACTGAGGTTGAAGACAGAGGCAAGAAAACAGAAGTCATGTCCAAGGAAGGTTTATTAGTCCTGTCTCTGTAGAGAACAGTAAAGATGGGCCAATGGGCTGGGGCCATTTGAAGGCGAACCAAGATAGTTTATAAATGGAGTCTCCTTCCCAGAACAAAGCCAGACCTAAGACACTTTCTGAGGAGATCAGATAATTTTTCCCATTTATCCCCCCTTGGCTGTCTATTGGTAGGGCTACAAAAAGTGATTTCTCATCATGACACCCACCTCCTTGAGCGTTCTGATTATCTATGCCCTCAGGGGCAGCCCCTGTCTAAAATTCTGCAAGTCTTGAGACTTAACTCTGAGGAACTGCATGAAGGTGGTGCTTCTGCTCCTCTGCTCATACAGAGCAAGCAGAACAAGCCACTGTTTCTGTGGTGTGATTTCAGAAGGAGAATACTCTGTTATGATGCTCTGTTGCCATTCCTACTCCACACCTTATAAAATGGCAAATAAAAGAACCTCAACTCTAAACCGGCTTAAGCAAAAGGAAGATTGGTTGGTGAGATTCTGGGGTAGCTCCATAAAATCAAAGAAAAAGTTTGTCACCCAAGCCCTGAGCAGGACAGGGAGGGCAGCACTGAAGATTTTAGGGGAAATGGGGACTTGTGCATCCTCTGGGTGCTCTCTGCCCCACCTTCATTCTGTTCTTCCTGGGGTGTTCCTCATTCTATGTGGACATGGCACCATAACCGCAAACTTAGCTTAAAAACTCACAGGGAAGAGCTCATGGGCCATCTCTGGACCCCATCACTGTGTCCAGGAAACTAGGAATGTGTAAAAGGACGACAGTCCTCATTTAGACCATATGAATAGGGTTGAGGGAGAATAGCAGTTTCCCCCTATAGAAGGGCCAAGAAGGAAAAGACAGAACTTGGCTCAGATATGATCAGTAGGGGAAATCACTGTGGTCGGCCGCCTGAATTGGAATATAGGGTACAGTGAGCACCATGAACAGACTTTTGAGGAAAAGAGGGGCAAGAGATTTCCAAAAGGATTCCCACGCTAGGTCTCACTGTGCCAGACTACCATTCCAAGAGGCAAAGGAAGCCTGTAGCCAAACTATGTCCTTCTCCTACTCAACTCCAGACACATAACCCCAAGGCTGCAGTGAAGACTACAGGACAATTGCCCCTAATTTACCAAATCTACCCATAAAATCCAAAGCACAGAACTATTCTGCAAGAACCATGCTGCCATCCAAAGCAAAGCTAAGCTCCAATTCTCATCTTCTCCTGTATTAGTTTCAGGATATTTTTCAGGCACTCTTTCATTAAACTAGTAAATTTTTTAGAATATGAATAATAAAAAAATGCAAAACGTATCAGTGTGATGGATGGAAATATATCTTAAAACATACATGTGCTAAAACTAAGGGTGACCCAAAAATGAGAAATCCACTCCAGGAAACGTTCTTCATCACTGGAGTCAGGCATTCAAATCACGTGTGGTAACTGGTGATGGTTGTTCACAGCAGAGAGCTGGAGGCGTTACTGACCTTTCTGTGGCATCTGCAAGGGTTTACCACATTTTCTCAAACACAAATGCTCTGCACAGAAAATGAAACTTTCAACGTCTTTTGGAGAAAAGAGTCTTTCTCAGCTGAATCTGCAGCTTAGGAGGGTGCTCATTAAATGAGAAAGGAGCAGGCATTTTGGAGTCCTCTTTGGGGGCAGATCAAATGAATCACCCCTGGCCTTCAAATAGAGATGAGGGATCCCACATCTGGATTTCTCACAGCCTATATGAGCTTTGAATGTCATTGCCAACTGCCAGCCTTATGGATGTTTCTACACTGGCCAAATCCAATTGAAAATTTGGTATAAACTATGTAGACACTAAAAGCAAATGCATTATTTGTCCCCCAAACCAGCTTCTCTTCCTAACTTCTATAAAGTTCTCAAAAATATACTGTTCTCTCTGTTACCCATACTTCAAATCTTGTCCTGATGTCTTCTTTCTCAGGCCCTGCATGTAGTCCCAAAGCCTGGCAATTCTTCCCCCTAGGTCTTTCTCGGCCTCACCTTTTCTCACATGCACGTGCACTGGCATGTGTTTAATACCCAGAATGGGGACTAGCAAACTACAACCTGAGAGCCAAATATGACCCACCACCTGTTTTGGGTAAGTAAAATTTTGCTGGAACACAACCATACTCATTCATTTCTGTATTGTTTATGGCTGCTTTCACACTACAACAGCAAAGTTCAGTGGTTGAGCCAGACTGTTTGGCACTCAAAGCCTAAAATATGGGCTATCCAGCCCTTTATGGAAAATGTTTGCCAATACCTGTCTGAAACTGTTGCAATAAGTCTGCCCAGCCTTAACTTCTTTCCAGTTCTCCCTACTTTTTAAAATATTCCCTACTCAAAACTCTATTCTGAATTATCAGTGAAGGTTATCAGTCACACACAGGCACACCCTGTTTAAAACGTGTAAAAAGCTCCTCACTGCACTTAGAATAAATTCCCAATACTCTGGCTCTAGGTGGTTGGATGGCTTCAACTTCTCTCACTGCATCCCTCCTAACTCACTATACTCCAGCCTCACTGGTCTTTCTCATTTCCTTCAGGCATCAGACGCTTCCCCTTCCAGTTGTAAGGACTTCCAGGGCCTTACAACTACTGTTCTTTTTTCATGCAATGCTCTTCCCTACCCCCTTCATCTGGTCACCACGTCTCATCCTTCAGATCTCCATTTCAATGTCACCTCCTTGGAGATGAGTCTACCCTTTCTCAAGAAGATTGCTGTCACTCTATTCTTTTCTAGCACCCTGTTCTTTTTATGCATAGGAAGAAATTGAACACTTACTTGTTTGCTTCCTGGATTACTGTCTGTCGCATTGATCATAATCTTGATCACAATCACTCCAGGAGGTCAAGGCTTGTGTGTCCATTTTATTTGCCTCTCCACATTCAGCACCTGTCAAATAGTAAGCATTCAAAACATATTTTTATGAATGAGTGATCTTCCATTCATTCCCAAATAATATTTATTCTTTGGCCCAACAATCAGGCTCTATCCTATTATCCAGTCCTAATTGTATGCCTCATTCCAGGTAAACTGAGATAACCATCATTTTGCAAATATACACTGTACTTTTTCATTTCTGATCTTTTCTTGTCCCACCCCAATCCCACATCCTCTACCATTTTTGCTTAGGAAGATCTTTCCCTTCCATGCTTAATTCAAACAATTATTCTAGGAAACTGTTTTAATGAAAATAGTTTGAATAGTGTAAAACCAAAGACATATTTTATAAGGATGCTTCCTAGAACAGTCTTCAATATAATTTGATGCCCTCATGTCCAAGTATTCCAATAAAAGCAATTCTACGTGGGCCAGGCTATGATGCATTCCAAGTCTGACTGTACAATAGGATTAATTTAGGGATGCATTTTAGAGTGTGGATGGATAGATTATCAGGGGTATCCAATCTTTTGCCTTCCCTGGGCCACAATGGAAGAATTGTCTTGGGCCACACATAAAATACACTAACACTAACAATAGCTGATGAGCTTTCAAAAGATCACAAAAAAACTCACAATGTTTTAAGAAAGTTTATGAATTTGTGTTGGGCTACATTTAAAGCCATCCTAGGCCACATGTGGCCCATGGACCATGGGTTGGAAAAGCTTGCATTACATAGTCTTCTGGTTGTTTTTTGCTAATATTGTTTTTTTCAACTCCAGTTTTGAAAGTAACCGGGTACAAATGAGTACTGAAAGGTACTCATATTCTATGTTTCAGTTAAATGGAGCAAGGAACAGGATTGATAACCAGGTGTGAAATCTGAGAAGCCTGATTAATACTCATGCTTATAAGGAAGGCCACTCACTCCCTTTCAGTAGTAAGAGAGTATATCTTTATGTCAGTCATTATGAGGCACTGTGCCTAGGATAAACCAACCTATCTACTGAGAGCATTTTTAGTTCATAATAATAAAACATTATTCACACAAAAGAGAATATTTCAGTCTCTGTTGCCTGTTGCTTGAGGGTCTAGATCCAGTTTATAAAAAGTGAAAGCAACACATTCCAAAAAAAGCTAAAAAGAAGTGAAGCCACAACATGGCTGTTGTGTGCCTGCCCCCTCCTTTGTTTTATACATAATGAATGTAGCTTCAAATTTTAATTGCTTCTAAACTGCTTACTCAAAATGAGTTTAGTGTTGGTTAGAACTCCTAGGATTTTTTTGTATTGCTGCTAATCCACATCTTTCTGTTACTTACTTATGCAGTTGTTATATTAAGACCCAAGTATAGGAAGGAATATAAACACACTAATACAAACATACCCACGTTTTGTTCTCCCCCCTTAGCTTTATGTCAAGTGCGAATTTTATAGATGTAGGCTCCACGGATTTATTCAAGCCATTTATGACTCTGTTAAACCCAGCAAGGGCCAAAGTAGCTTCAGTACACCTCTAACTATTCCATTTAACATTCATTATCACCCGGTATCCTGAACAAGCTGTTTGTCCTCACTTCTAGTTTTTTGACATGAAAACATTAAACAAACAATTCTGGGCTCCTATTAAGTACTAGGACACTTGTTAGGTACTAAGGATTCAACAATTTAAAAGGGGAAAAAAGCCCATTTCTAACCTCATGAAGTTTATAGTAAGGCCACAAGGATACCTAATAAGAGGTAACATTTATTGAATTAGGTACTGTATGTGTATTATGTTATTTAATCCTCAAAAACAGAAAGAAAAAGAAAAACTCTGAAGAAGGTACTATGGCTTATATAGATGGAAACTGAAGTTTAAGGAGATTAAGGAACATGACCAAGGACACACTTCTAGGTAGTGGGGAGGCAGGATTCAAACCCAGATGGTCTGGCTCCAAAATCAATACACTTAATACTTCTATTTAAGACCACCATGCTTATCTGCATACGTTGTGTACCTCTTAACTCAGAGGAACACAGTTCAAATAAACTCCAACTTGCACAATCTCATATAGCAGTCTGAAACCCAGACACACCACCATATTTTCTTGACGTGTGATTTTTCTACTCTTGTCCAAGTAAAAATCAAACACGAAGATGGAGGAAGATGAAATGGAAAAATTCCTAGAAAAACACAAACTACTAAAATTGACTCAAAAAGAAATGGAAAATCTGAATAGACTTTTATAATAAATAAACAAGGAGATGGACTTAGTCATTTTAAAACTGCCCACAAAGAAAAGTTCAAGACCAGATGTCTTCACTGGTGAATTCTATGAAACATTTGAAGCATTAATACTAAGTCTTCCAAAGAATAGAAGAGAACACTTTCCAAATTATTCTATGAGACCAAAAGCAGAAGCAATAAAAAAATAAACTGGACATCTTTTGTGTTGCAGAGGATACCATTAAGAAAGTGAAAAGACAACACACAGAATGGGAGAAAATATTTATAAGTTGTAATAAAAAGATGAGTAAGCCAATTCAAAAATGAGCACAGAATTTGAATAGATATTTTCCCAAAGAAAACATACAAATGGACAACAGGCTTGTAAAAAGATGTTCAATATCATTATCAACCAGGAAAATGCAAATGAAAACCACAAATAAGATATTAGTTCATACCCACTAGGATGGCTATATCAAAAAGACAAACAATAACAAGCATTGGTGAAGATGTGGAGTATCTGGAATCCTCATACACTGTTGTTGGGAATATCAAATATCACTTTGGAAAACAGTCTGGCAGTTCCTGGAAAGATCAAATATAAAATTACCCAGCAGTTCCAGTCCTAGGTATATACTCATGAGAAATGAAAGCATATGTCCACACTCAAACATGTACACAAATGTTTATAGCAACATTGTTCATAATAGCCTAAAAGTAAAAGCAACCCAAATATCTATCAAAGGATGAATAAATAATAATATGTGCAAATAGTGGAATATTATTTATTAATCAAAGAAATGGGGGACTCAGTGCAGTGGCTCACATCTGTAATCTCAGCACTTTCAAAGGCCAAGGAAGGAGGCTTGCTTGAGGCCAGAAGTTTGAGACCAGCCTGGGCAATATTGCAAAACCCCATCTCTATCAAAAAAAAAAAAAAAAAAAAAAAAAAAAACCAGCAGACGTCCTATCCCAGATATTCGGGAGGATGAGGTGGGAGGATTGCTTGAGCCCAGGAGTTCAAAGTTACAGTGAGCTATGATTGTGCCACTGCATTCCAGCCCAGGTGACAGAGCTAAGCCCTGTCTCTTAAAAAAAAGGAAAGAAATGGAATAGTGATATATGATACAACATTGATGAACCTTAAAAACTTTATGCTAAGTGAGAAAAGCCAGCCATAAAGGACCACGTATTATACATACTGTATGATTCCATTTATATAAGATGCCCAGATTAGGCAAGTCCACAGAGACAGAAAGTAGACTGGTAGTTGCCTAGGGCTGGAGAAAGTGGGAGGAAATGGGCAACGACGGCAAATGAATCAGGTTTCTTTTGGAGTTGACAAAAATGTTCTAAAATTGCGATGATGATTGCACAACTACGTGAATAAACTAAAAACAAATTGTACATCGTAAATAGGTGAATTGTATGATATATGAATTATATTTTAATAAAGTTCTTACTAAAAATGACAGAGAGGGAGAGAGAGAGAGAATTCTCTTTAAATATAGAATATTAATTAAACCACTCATTTACGTCTCTTGAAAATTTCAATAAAATGGTGATAAAAAATTTTTAGAAGGCATAATCCAACATATACAAATAATAGAGAAGAAGAGACTACAAATACAGCAAAGGGAAGAAGTCAACATCATTTTGGAAGCTGGAAAGAAGATACGTAAGTAACACAGTGACCTAACGGACCTGGGAAAGCTAAAGCCTGTGGGGAATGACAAGAAGGAGGCCTAATGGCACTGCAAAAAGCTCCAGAAAGTTTCCAAAATTAGGAGCATTAGTTACTTCTGAAGGCCAGGGTATGACATGAGGCTGAAAATAGAAGTGTTGCTTGAAAGTTTACATGAGATGGAGTTAAATACCCCTTCTAAACCCATGGAGCTGGATTACACATTCCACACTCACCCCACTGCCTCAGCCAGAGACAGGCAGTTTTTTTGTTTGTTTCTTTTTTGTTTTTTCTTTTTTTGTTTTTCTGCAGAAGCCAGGCCTCAGATTCTGGGCTCAGGACTTGGGGTCTAGATTCAGGGACCAAAGGCACAGATGAGAGACAGGTGACATGTTCAACTGAAAACAAGGAAATGGAATCAAATGTTATGTACTGAAAGGTAAAGTATTAGAAATCTCATAGAGGGTGGGCCCGAGCCAAGTTGGCCAAATAGGAACAGCTCCAGACTACAGCTCCCAGCATGAGCAACACAGAAGATGAATGATTTCTGCATTTCCAACTGAGGTACCAGGTTCATCTCACTGGGGATTGTCGGACAGCGGGTGCAGTGCAACGAGCATGAGCCGAAGCAGGGCGAGGCATCGCCTCACCTGGGAAGCGCAAGGGGTCAGCTAATTCCCTTTCTTAGCCAAGGAAAGGGGTGACAGACAGCACCTGGAAAATTGGGTCACTCCCACCCTAATAGTGCACTTTTCCGATGGTCTTAGCAAACAGCACACCAGGAGATTATATCCCATGCATGGCTCGGGGATCCTACGCCCACAGAGCCTCACTCATTGCTAGCACAACAGTCTGAGATCGAACTGCAAGGCAGCAGTGAAGCTGAGGGAGGGGCATCTGCCATTGCCCAGGCTTGTGTAGGTAAACAAAGAGGCCGGGAAGCTCAAACTGGGTGGAGCCCACCACAGCTCAAGGATGCCTGCCTGCCTCTGTAGACTCCACCTCTGGGGGCAGGGCATAGCTGAATAAAAGGCAACAGAAACCTCTGCAGACTTAAAAGTCCCTGTCTGACAGCTTTAAAGAGAGTAGTGGTTCTCCCAGCCTGCAGCTTGAGATCTGAGAATGGACAGACTGCCTCCTCAAGTGGGTCCCTGACCCCCGAGTAGCCTAACTGGGAGGCACCCCCCAGTAGGGGCAGACTGACACCTCACACAGCCAGGTACTCCTCTGAGACAAAACTTTCAGAGGAACGATCAGGCAGCAACATTTGCTGTTCACCAATATTCGCTGTTCTGCAGCCTCCACTGCTGATACCCAGGCAAACAGGGTCTGGAGTGGACCTCCAGCAAACTCCAACAGACCTGCAGCTGAGGGTCTTGACTGTTAGAAGGAAAACTAACAAACAGAAAGGACATCCACACCAAAACCCCATCTGTACATCACCATCATCAAAGACCAAAGGTAGATAAAACCACAAAGATGGGGAAAAAACAGAGCAGAAAAACTGGAAATTCTAAAAATCAGAGCACCTCTCCTCCTCCAAAGGAACGCAGCTCCTCACCAGCAACGGAACAAAGCTGGACAGAGAATGACTTTGACGAGTTGAGAGAAGGCTTCAGACAATGAAACTTCTCCGAGCTAAAGGAGGAAGTTTGAACCCATGGAAAATAAGTTAAAAACCTTGAAAAAAGATTAGACGAATGGCTAACTAGAATAACCAACGCAGAAAAGTCCTTAAAGGACCTGACAGAGCTGAAAACCACGGCATGAGAACTATGCGACGAATGCAGAAGCCTCAGTAGCTGATTCGATCAACTGGAAGAAAGGGTATCAGTGATGGAAGATCAAATGAATGAAATGAAGCGAGAAGAGAAGTTTAGAGAAAAAAGAGTAAAAAGAAACGAACAAAGCCTCCAAGAAATATGAGATTATGTGAAAAGAACAAATCTACGTCTTATTGGTGTACCTCAAAGTGACAGGGAGAATGGAACCAAGCTGGAAAACACTCTGCAGGATATTATCCAGGAGAACTTCCCCCAACCTAGCAAGGCACGCCAACATTCAAATTCAGGAAATACAGAGAACGCCACAAAGATACTCCTCCAGAAGAGCAACTCCAAGACACATAATTGTCAGATTCACCAAAGTAGAAATGAAGGAAAAAATGTCAAGGGCAGCCAGAGAGAAAGGTTGATTACCCACAAAGGGAAGCACATCAGACTAACAGCTGATCTCTCGGCAGAAACTCTACAAGCCAGAAGAGAGTGGGGGCCAATATTCAACACTCTTAAGGAAAATAATTTTCAACCTAGAATTTCATATCCAGCCAAACTAAGCTTCATAAGTGAAGGAGAAATAAAATTATTTACAGACAAGCAAATACTGAGAGATTTTGTCACCACCAGGCCTACCCTATAAGAGCTCCTGAAGGAAGCACTAAACATGGAAAGGAACAACCGGTACCAGCCACTGCAAAAACATGCCAAATTGTAAAGACCATCAAGGCTAGGAAGAAACTGCATCAACTAACAAGCAAAATAACCAGCTAACATCATAATGACAAGATCAAATTCACACATAACAATATTAACGTTAAATGTAAATGGGCTAAATGCTCCAATTAAAAGACACAGACTGGCAAATTGGATAACGAGTCAAGACCCATCAGTGTGCTGTATTCAGGAGACCCATCTCACATGCAGAGACACACATAGACTCAAAATAAAGGGCTGGAGGAAGATCTACCAAGCAAATGGAAAACAAAAAAAGGCAGGGGTTGCAATCCTAGTCTTTGATAAAACAGACTTTAAGCCAAGAAAGATCCAAAGAGACCAAGAAGACCATTACATAATGGTAAAGGAATCAATTCAACAAGAAGAGCTAACTATCCTAAATATATATGCACCCAATACAGGAGCACCCAGATTCATAAAGCAAGCCCTTGGAGACCTACAAAGAGACTTAGACTCTAACACAATAATAATGGGAGACTTTAACACCCCACTGTCAACATTAGACACATCAACGAGACAGAAAGTTAACAAGGATATCCAGGAATTGAACTCAGCTCTGCACCAAGTGGACCTAATAGACATCTACAGAACTCTCCACCCCAAATCAACAGAATATACATTCTTCTCAGCACCACACCACACCTATTCCAAAATTGACCACATAGTTGGAAGTAAAGCACTCCTCAGCAAATGTAAAAGAACAGAAATTATAACAAACTGTCTCTCAGACCAGAGTGCAATCAAACTAGAACTCAGGATTAAGAAACTCACTCAAAACCACACAACTACATGGAAACTGAACAACCCGCTCCTGCATGACTACTGGTTACATAAAGAAATGCAGGCAGAAATAAAGATGTTCTTTGAAACCAACAAGAACAAAGATACAACATACCAGAATCTCTGGGACACATTTAAAGCAGTGTACAGAGGGAAATTTATAGCACTAAATGCCCACAAGAGAAAGCAGGAAAGATCTAAAATTGACACCCTAACATCACAATTAAAAGAACTAGAGAAAAAAGAGCAAACACATTCAAAAGCTAGCAGAAGGCAAGAAATAACTAAGATCAGAGCAGAACTGAAGGAAATAGAGACACAAAAAACCCTTCAAAAAATCAATGAACCCAGGAGCTGGTTTTTTGAAAAGATCAACAAAATTGATAGACCACTAGCAAGACTAATAAAGAAGAAAAGAGAGAAGAATCAAATAGAGGCAATAAAAAATAAAGGATATATCACCACCCATCCCACAGAAATACAAACTACCATCAGAGAATACTATAAACACTTCTACGCAAATAAACTAGAAAATCTAGAAGAAACGGATAAATTCCTTGACACATACAACCTCCCAAGACTAAACCAGGAAGAAGTTGAATCTCTGAATAGACCAATAACAGGCTCTGAAATTGAGGCAATAATTAATAGCTTACCAACCAAAAAAAGTCCAGGACCAGATGGATTCACAGCCGAATTCTACCAGAGGTACAAGGAGGAGCTGGTACCATTCCTTCTGAAACTACTCCAGTCAATAGAAAAAGAGGGAATCCTCCCTAACTCATTTTATGAGGCCAGCATTATCCTGATACCAAAGCCTGGCAGAGACACAACAAAAAAAGAGAGTTTTAGACCAATATCCCTGATGAACATCGATGCAAAAATCCTCAATAAAATACTGGCAAACCGAATCCAGCAGCACATCAAAAAGCTTATCCTCCATGATCAAGTGGGCTTCATCCCTGGGATGCAAGGCTGGTTCAACATATGCAAATCAATAGATGTAATCCAGCATATAAACAGAACCAATGACAAAACCACATGATTATCTCAATAGATGCAGAAAAGGCCTTTGACAAAATTCAACAACCCTTCATGCTAAAAACTCTCAATAAATTAGGTATTGATGGGACATATCTCAAAATAAGAAGAGCCATCTATGACAAACCCATAGCCAATATCATACCGAATGGGCAAAAACTGGAAGCATTCCCTTTGAAAACTGGCACAAGACAGGGATGCCCTCTCTCACCACTCCCATTCAACATAGTGTTGGAAGTTCTGGCCAGGGCAATCAGGCAGGAGAAGAAAATAAAGGGTATTCAATTAGGAAAAGAGGAAGTCAAATTGTCCCTGTTTGCAGATGACATGATTGTATATCTAGAAAACCCCATCGTCTCAGCCCAAAATCTCCTTAAGCTGATTAGCAGCTTCAGCAAAGTCTCAGGATACAAAATCAATGTGCAAAAATCACAAGTATTCCTATAGACCAATAACAGACAAACAGAGAGCCAAATCATGAGTGAACTCCCATTCACAATTGCTTCAACAAGAATAAAATACCTAGGAACCCAACTTACAAGGGATGTGAAGAACCTCTTTAAGGAGACCAACAAACCACTGCTCAACAAAATAAAAGAGGATACAAACAAATGGAAGAACATTCCATGCTCATGGGTAGGAAGAATCAATATCTTGAAAATGGCCATACTGCCCAAGGTAATTTATAGATTCAATGCCATCCCCATCAAGCTACCAATGACTTTCCTCACAGAATTGGAAAAAACTACTTTAAAGTTCATATGGAACCAAAAAAGAGCCCGCATTGCCAAGTCAATCCTAAGCCAAAAGAACAAAGCTGGAGGCATCACGCTACCTGACTTCAAACCATACTACAAGGCTACAGTAACCAAAACAGCATGATACTGGTACCAAAACAGATCCATAGACCAATAGAACAGAACAGAGCCCTCTGAAATAATGCCGCATGTCTACAACTATCTGAATTTTGACAAACCTGACAAAAACAAGAAATGGGGAAAGGATTCCCTATTTAATAAATGGTGCTGGGAAAACTGACTAACCATATGTAGAAAGCTGAAACTGGATCCCTTCCTTACACCGTATACAAAAATTAATTCAAGATGGATTAAAGACTTAAATGTTAGACCTAAAACCGTAAAAACCCTAGAAGAAAACCTAGGCAATATCATTCAGGACACAGGCATGGGCAAGGACTTCATGTCTAAAACACCAAAAGCAATGGCAACAAAAGCCAAAATTGACAAATAGGATCTAATTAAACTAAAGAGCTTCTGCACAGCAAAAGAAACTACCATCAGAGTGAACAGGCAACCTACACAATTGGAGAAAATTTTTGCAACCTACTCATCTGACAAAGGGCTAGTATCCAGAATCTACAATGAACTCAAACAAATTTACAAGAAAAAAACAAACAACCCCATCAACAAGTGGGCAAAGGATATGAACAGACACTTCCCAAAAGAAGACATTTGTGCAGCCAACAGACACATGAAAAAATGCTCATCATCACTGGCCATCATAGAAATGCAAATCAAAACCACAGTGAGATACCATCTCACACCAGTTAGAATGGCGATCATTAAAAAGTCAGGAAACAACAGGTGCTGGAGAGGATGTGGAGAAATAGGAACACTTTTACACTGTTGGTGGGACTGTAAACTAGTTCAACCATTGTGGAAGTCAGTGTGGCGATTCCTCACGAATCTAGAACTAGAAATACCATTTGACCCAACCATCCCATTACTGAGTATATACCCAAAGGATTATAAAACATGCTGCTATAAAGACACATGCACACGTATGTTTATTGCAACACTATTCACAATAGTAAAGACTTGGAACCAACCCAGATGTCCAACAAGATAGACTGGATTAAGAAAATGTGGCACATATCCACCATGGAATACTATGTAGCCATAAAAAATGATGACTTCATGTCCTTTGTAGGGACATGGATGAAGCCAGAAACCATCATTCTCAGCAAACTATCTCAAGGACAAAAAACCAAACACCGCATGTTCTCACTCATAGGTGGGAATTGAACAATGAGAACACACAGACACAGGAAGGGGAACATCACACACCGGGGCCTGTTGTGGGGTGGGGGGAGGGGGGAGGGACAGCATTAGGAGATATACCTAATGTTAAATGATGAGTTAATGGGTGCAGCACACCAACATGGCACATGTATACATATGTAACAAACCTGCCCATTGTGCACATGTACCCTAAAACTTAAAGTATAATTAAAAAAAAAAGAAATCTCATAGAAAGTAAAACAAAATGACAAAAAGGTAGGAAATAAGAGAACAAAAAATCAAGAAAATTGGAGGATTGATGGTCAAACATCAGGATAGCAAGGGTTCCAGGGAAGGAGGGGGTGGTGTGGAAAATGAGATCAGAGAACATGCAGGGAAACTATTATAAAAGAAATTATGCAAAAAATTTCTCAGAACTTAGAAGAATGTGTTTCTAAAATAGAAAGGACCTACCAGATGTCCTGAAAAATGCCCATCATTGTGAAATTTCATAACACTCACTGGGCCTCTGGAAAACAGTTCCTTCAAGGTTCTGAGGGAAATTCTGTTGAACACAGAATTCTATACTTAGCAAAATCATTAGTCAAGTGTGAGGGTAGAATATAGACAAGAAACAGGAAGTCATGTAATCCAAGAAGCCAGGGATAAAACACAGAAGTGAACCAAATTCCCAGGATGACGGTGAGGGGAGCCTCTGGGTAACAGCCAGGCTTCAGGGCCAGAGAAGGGTCAGAACTGATTGGAAGCAAGGTAGGCGGATTCCAAAGGTTCATCTCAAAGGTGGCAGGCAGGGGCGTTGGCGTTGGGGAGTGCAAGAGATTACTTGAACTTATAGAGGGGTGTTTTCAGCCTTCAGGAGTTTACAGATGGGCTATTCAAATAAACAGAAGCAGTTCATAGCTCTAGGAAAAAAGAAAGAGCACTACAGGAAAAGAAGGGTATATTTAAAAATATGTAATTATAATTCTCGGGTCCTTCCAAGGAATCTGGTAAATCATTTTCTTATTTCTCACCAAAGTTTTAAACAAATTGGCAAATAAATCAGAAAATTTAGATGAAGGACAAAACCTCACCCTTATTTCCCTCTAGTGATAAAGGCTTCACTAGCTTCCACCATCTGAGGTTAGAGTGAGAAGATGGCTGTCTATTAGGAAGTGGACCCTCACCAGAATTCCAGATCTGCCAGTGCCTTGATCTTGGACTTCTCAACCTCTAGACCTGTGAGAAATAAATTTCTGTTCTCTATTAAAAAGAAAAAGGCATATTTGGCTAATGTAGTTTAGGCATGAGAACCAAATGAGCCTTGAATCTCATAATTAGGCAGATTCCCACTCTTCCCCAAACTCCCTGCCCAAGCCAAGGCAAGGCTGGACCTTCCCTGCCCAGATGGAGCAGCAAGGAACACTCTCCCCTTGCTATTAAATAGCTTCCAGAGAGCAGAAGGAAAAAGGGCTGATCCAAATTCACTGACCAGATTAAGCCACTCTTCCTTCCCTACAGAGAAGCAAATGAATTAACGAGTAAAGGCGCAGAGAGATCACGGAAATGTTTAGCAGAAACCCCACTTCACGGAAAAAAATATCAGGAGTTCCCTCCTGACATTAATGATGCAAATATGAAGTGTGATCTCACTAGAAATTGTAATATAGTAATGTAAGGGCAGAGAATGCAGACATTTATGATAGTGGTGGCATAAGCGTTAAATCGTCATCCTCAGAGCAGAAATTCAATAGATAGTTACAATGGAAAATCAAGAAATGACAGTAACATATATTATTTGGCAATATGTAGCCAAGGAAATAGCTAAAAACAGCTACCTATAAGAGTTGAGAGTGGCAGCCTTCGGGGAGAAGGAGTCTGAGGTGGGAAGATGCGAAGCAGGGACCTCCTGCCCGTTTCATATTAAAACCTATTTGTAGTGCTGTTGTGTTGTTGGACTTTGAAAACTTTGGATTAGATTGGATCATATAAAATTGCCAATATTTGCCTATTTGTGGCCTAAAAAACTGGCAATTTCATATGGTTCATATAGTTCAGCCTAAAATTTTAACAAAGTGAATTTAAAAAAACTTTTTTAATGAAAGGAAAAGGAGCCCAGCCCTTGGGATACCTTCTCTGCTTCCTTTCTCGTTAGTCTAGTTTGTGTGCCTCCCTGAGGCACTTTATCTCTACTAACGAACCCGGCCCTATCTGATGTTGCCATAACACTGCAATCATTAGTGGCCTTGTCTTCCCTCCACTGGTTGAGATCACGTTGAGGGGAGGCCCTGTTTATTATCCCAGGGTGCCCACCACAGCAGCAGGCACATAGTAGGCCGTCAGCATTTTCTGAATGATGGCGTAGTTACAAACCCTCATTGGGTGGTTGGATTGGTTGCTTCCTTTCCCTGGTGTTTATTATACAATAACCTTTTAAGTCTTACGGCTATTACCCTATTATCTTAGGATTTCACCCAGCATCTACACCAAGCTCACTAACTTGCAATGCGTAGAATCTGTCTTATTCTGTCTCGCTCTCGCTCTCTCTTTTAGGAAAAGTTTCAAAAGAGAAACACATTTTCCCATTCCTGGATTTGCAACCCCTTGCCATGGTTCACAGTGCAAGTTCTCTCACAGGCTGGGGTGTTCTGTATCTGCACCAGGAGGACTGACCTCCCATAGGAACTCTGGAGGCCCAGTAATTGAGCAGCTCGGCTCTCAAGCTCCAGATCAGATGGCATGAGAATAAATTGTGTGTCGCCTTCCTTTCCCCTTATTACAGGGAACGTAAACAAATACTTTCACCTCTCTCTGTCTAAGGTTCCTAATATCTAAATAAGATAGTGCCTAAAACCGTAAAGTTACTGTATAGATTAAATGAGATAATACAGGTAAAATATTGAATGTAGGAAGCATTCTAATGTGTAGCTGTTACTAGCTGACATGGCTTTTTTTCAGTCTGAACTTCCATTCCCTTTTATCAACATTTGTTCTATGCTTTCAATTCAAAAATCATTCTTTGTTGCAAAAAATGAAGATGAACAGAAGTAAAGGAGCTCATTTATATTATTGGTCAGCATGCAAGAATCGCTCAAAGAAGCAGGCCCATTCCCCACCCCCTCTTGTGGGGATTACTCTAAAAATAATTTTCTGAGTTTTGTTGCCCCGAGAATTTCTTACAAGCTCATGGAAATGAGAGGCTATATAATACTGTTCTCATAAGCCTTCCTCTTATCACTGGCCAAGCACTCCTTCCTGTTTCTTTTCTAAGTATTCACTGGAAATCAGAGTTCATCAGAGAGAAACCTATGTAGCCACCCTGGCTTCCCTAAGCACCCATTTAATTACTCCTTGTGTTAGGCTGTTCCTGCATTGCTATAAAGGAACACAAGAGACTGGATAATTTATAAAGAAAAGAGGTTTCATTGGCTCACAGTTCTGCAGACTGTACAGGAAGCATGGCAGATGTTTGGCTTCTGGGGAGGCCTCAGGAACCTTACATTTATGGTAGAAGGCAAAGAAGGAGCCGACATACCACACAGTGAGAGCAGGGGCAAGAGAAAGAGAGTGGAAGGTGCCACACACTTTTTATTTATTGTATTATTTATTTATTTATTTATTTATTTATTGAGACAGTCTCACTCTGTCACCCAGGCTCACACTTTCAAACAACTGGATCTCGTGTGAATTCACTCATCACCAAGGGGATAGCACTAAGCCATTCATGAGGGATACACCCCCATGATTCAAACTCCTCCCACCAGGCACCACCTCCAACACTGGGATTACATTTCAACCTGAGGTTTGGCAGGGACACAGATCCAAATCATATCACTTCTTATTGGGTGTATTTGCAATTGTGGAGTCAGAGCACTGTGTTTTTGAGAGCTCCCCATCCTTCGTGCACACTTTTCCCTCTAAGTGCCCGTTTTGCTCTGAACGCTAGAACCCAGGTCTATGCCTCACCAGTCCCAGGTTTCTTCCCTGGATATTACTGCCTTGGGATGCCGTGGGTAATTCTCATGATGTTCTTCTCACTCATCACTCTCTCTTGGTTAGAATTAGATCTGGGCCAGGCCTGGTGGCTCATGCCTGTAATCCCAGCACTTTGGGAGGCCAAGGCGGGTGGATCACAAGGTTAGGAGATCGAGACCATCCTGGCTAACATGGTGAAACCCCGGCTCTACTAAAAAATACAAAAAAATTAGCTCTGCGTGGTGGTGGGCATGTGTAGTCCTAGCCACTCGGGAGGCTGAGGCTGGAGAATCACTTCAACCTGGGAGGCGGAGGTTGCAGTGAGCTGAGATCGCGCCACTGCACTCCAGCCTGGGCGACAGAGGGAGACTCAATCTCAAAAAAAAAAAAAAAAAAAAAAGGAATTAGATCTAAAGCAGCAGTTCTGCTGGTTACTTTCTAAATAAGCAGGTAAACAGCAACTAATCAGAGAAAATCCTATTGTTGTGAAGGCGTCTGTGGGGACTTACAGTACAAATGAATAAACATCACTTCCCATGCAAAGGAGCAACGCTAATTATGAGGCTTTCTAACAGTCTGTCAAGTCAGCCAGAGAGGTGTTCTGTTTGGCCCTGGATAACTTCTTGGTGACCTTTATATCATAATGTTTTGCCAAATGGCTACTTCATCTAAGTGAGGACCATCTTGGTGAGGAGAGGATATAAATGTCTGCATTACCTAACTGGAGAGAGTTGATGAATCCCTTCTCCATCTGAGCCCTGTTTCTCATCTGTAACATGAGGGTGTTGAAATGGTTGGTCTCAAAGATCTCAGCCATTTGAAGGTTTTAGGATTTTAAGCATAAATGGAGGGTTTCTTTTGATATCTAGTGTCTGCGCTAGCGTTAAAACAAAGTAGTATATCAAAGAAGCATATCTGAGTTCAAATATAATTTTTCTAGTCTTATGCAAAATGTAAACTTCCCATCTTTTTTCATGTTTTCTTTTACATCATATTCATCACATTCTTTTTTGCAGTGGGAACGCCTAATTCTGTTTTTCAATCTGTTGTTCTATTTCCCCAGTAGATGGCACCCCATTATAACTTTCAATTACTTTCTGACTACAAACTCAGTGCAACCAGCCCAGAAAATCAAGGCAGACTGAAGAGAATGTGGGAGTATTCGTTTATCAAAAACAGACAAATAAGCAAAAATTTATATTGAGCATCTAATATATGCATCGATTTTTTTAAAATTTAAACCTCTAATTTAAAATTTAAATTTAAATTTAGAAAAATCTAAATTAGTTTAAATTTAAACATTTTTTCTAGTTTAAATTTTAGAAAAATGGATGCATATTTTTGGTGCATGCCTAATATAAAGTTTAGAAAATTTAAATTTAAATTAGGTTCTAAAATAAGGTATAAGAAAGTAATTAGAATGTTTTTATACAAACATGTCAGACTACCGTGTGTTAGCCTGAGTGCTACCCCTCAAAATGATGAATGTTTGAGATTATGGATGATCAAGTTGATTCATTTACATTTCTATTTTTAAAAACATTTAGAAAACCATTTTCTGGAAAAAAAACTCCCAGGATCAATTTCTGGCCTATATGACAAAACCTGTCTCGATGCCTCCTTTCTGACAATTCCTCCTCTGTAGCATCCACTTCCTTGATAATCCTTACATTCAAGAAAGTTTTTCCCTCCTTGGAAAGGCTATTTCCAAACATTCTATACTCAATGAAGTTTGGCCATCTACTTTTAAGTATTTTGGACAGAATAGAACTCAGTGACTTATAACCATAATTTCAGCCCACGTGCTCTGTCTCGGCTGGCTTCCTTTGCCACGATGAGTAGAACGTGCCCCATGTTGCAGGTAAATGGTTACTGGTAAGCAAGCCCCATGTTACAGGTTACAGGTTACTGGTAAGCAAAGAAGCCAGTAACTGAGACGGGAAAGGACTCTAGCATTGGGAATTATGAGCCCTAACAAATTTGAATTTACCTTCTGAGAAAAGTAAGAAGGTGAGCAAATATCCTGCCAGTCTCTCATGAAGAACTCGCCCCTGCTTCAAGCCTGGCAGTGAGTTAGGAACTCCAGTCCTAGCTATATAGGGTCCAGGATTGGTCTTGCTGCCCTTAGCCCAGGTGCAGCATTCCTGGGGAAGAAGTACCCACCTGATATCCTTGGAGAAAGAAAGAATCACCCTCCAGTCTTTACCTGAATGCATTCTTATTCCCCTACTGGAAGGAAAGCCCTGCCCCAAACTGTTTCTCAGGTGAATCCACTCTTGTTCTTTAAATATTACTGGCACACCCTCCAATTACAGTGCACTGAGGGAATGCACAAACTTGCAGCACCCAGCCCAAAGAGTAGTCCCCATCTCAGATCTAATTAACCTGTCCCTGACTGCTCTCATCTCCTCACATGTTGAGTTCCATGACCTTTATATTCCCACTCCTGAAATCTACCTCAAGCCCTGCTTACTATGGTGACCTTCCTTCCCCACTGACGCTAGATTCCATACGCTTCTGAGTTTGGGTACCCTGACTTCTCCAGATAAGAGACGGGCCTCCACAGCCCCTATCCCCACCTTTCCTAGCTCCCTGATCTCTGCTGGGAGAAAGGATTAACACTTGGTTTTGAGCCCCTCATTTCTCACAGCTGAGATCTTGAATGGTAGAGAACTTCAATGAGTTTGGGATTATACTCTAAAGCCACTATTAACCCTGAAGATCAGTTGCATGATCTTCTAGACTTCCAGTTACATGAGCAATTTAATTTCCTAGTTGCTTAATCCAGTTTGAATTGGGTCTTCAACTCCCTCTGGTGGTAGAATCCTCACCCACAGGCCACCACACAAAGCTGAAGCTCTGAAGTTTGGCTGGTTTATAGGCACAGCTTAGTGGCTTCCCAAGCATGTAAGAATATTTAAGAATGCATGTTTTAATTGTGGGGGAACTATGCCATCTGACTCCCAGGTTGGGTTTCCTTGGGGGAAGTCTTCACTTACTCTGAATGACTTTAACTTTAACCTCTAATATGTTTTCTCCACAGACTGAAAATCCTCTATCATGAGAATTTGCCAAATACAATGACAATTCAGTCAACAGCCTATATTTCTATAGTACTATTTAAGTTTTTCTTTTTCCTAATATTTATTGAATATTTGCTATGTGCTTGTCCCTATTCTAAGCACCTTTCTTATATTACCTTTTTTAATACTTAAAACAACTCCATGAAGTTAATAATTATTATCCCCATTCTTTAGAAGAAAAGATTGTCATATGGCATCTCATATGCTCCAAGCCAGAGAGAACAACAGATATTCATCTCTCAGATTGATCTACATAGGTTTGTGAATCAAATGAGCCTGTTGGGCCCATAGAGAGGAATCAGGGTGACTTCAGCAGCCCAGATACTTTTTTTTTTTTTTTTTTCAGGAGATAAAGCACCCAAGAGGATTGTTAGACCTGTCAGAAAAATATAACCCAGATTCACACAGAAATCCCAAATCTGAACTTTTAGGAGTTTAATTGCTAACACATGGGTAAGAGCCAGCTTCCAAACACACTTAAGATTACAGAAGAGAAAGGATCTAGAGATGTATGTGACATCTGAGATAGGCCAACTGCGATCTTGCAGTAGGGTGACCAACTGTCCCAGTTTGCCCATGATTGAGGGGTTTCCCAGGCCGTAGGACTTTCATTGCTAGTGATAGGAAGGTATTCAGCCTTAGCCTTGACCCCACACCTAATCCACTCCCCATTTATTTAGCTGGGCAATATTGGCATCTCCTATAAGGAGTCAGGCCTGAGATTTAGGAGATCTAGAACTTGATACTAACTGTTCAGCCCCATGAGCCTCAGTTTTGCAGATTAAAATAGGAGTAATCCCTGCCCTTAACCACCTCCTAGGATATTTGGACTCCTCAAAACATTTTCATAAACCCATGAGGAAGACTGCTGTGATCCTAAGAACCTCTTTCTATACAACATTGCCCTTGACTGTGTTTAAAAATGGGCCCCATAGTTTCAAATTTAAAATTTTAAATTTTTAATTTAAAATGTTTTACATTTAATTTTAAAATTTAAAATTTAAAAACAAGGCTGGGCACGGTGGCTCACACCTGCAATCCCTGCACTTTGGGAGGCCAAGGTGGGTGGATCACCTGAGGTCAGGAGTTCGAAACCAGCCTGGACAACATGATGAAACCCCGTATCTACTAAAAGTACAAAAAGGTAGCCGGGCGTGGTGGCAGGCACCTGTAATCCCAGCTACTCAGGAGGCTGAGCCAGGAGAATCACTTGAACCCAAGATGCAGAGGTTGCAGTGAGCCGAGATCACGCTGCTGAACTCCAGCCTGGGCAACAAGAACGAAACTCTGTCTCAAAAGAAAAAAAAAAAGGGCCAGGCATGGTGGCTCACACCTGCAATCCCAGCACTTTGGGAGGCCAAGGTGGGCAGATCACCTGAGGTCAGAAATTCGAGACCAGCCTAAACAACATGGTGAAACTCTGTTTCTACTAAAAATACAAAAATTAGCTGGGCGTGGTGGTGCACACCAGTGATCCCAGCTACTTGGGAGGCTGAGGCACAAGAATTGCTTGAACCCGAGAGATGGAGGTTGCAGGGAGCCGAAATTGCACCACTGCCCTCCAGCCCGGGTGACTGAATGAGATTCCATCTCAAAAAAAAAAAAAAAAGACAAAAAGCAGACAATGCTAACACAGACAAGCAAAGCAATCAGAAAGATTTAGATAAATAGTTTGAGCTATTTAAAAAAAAAAAAAGAAGAAGAAGTACTTTTTTTTTTTTTTTTTTTGAGACAGAGTCTTGCTGTCGCCCAGGCTGGAGTGCAGTGGCGTGATCTCGGCTCACTGCAGGCTCCGCCCTCCCGGGGTTCACGCCATTCTCCTGCCTCAGCCTCCCGAGTAGCTGGGACTACAGGTGCCCGCCACCTCTCCTGGCTAATTTTTTGTATTTTTAGTAGAGACGGGGTTTCACTGTGTTAGCCAGGATGGTCTCGATCTCCTGACCTCGTGATCTGCCCGCCTCGGCCTCCCAAAGTGCTGGGATTACAGGCGTGAGCCACTGCGCCCGGCCAAGAAGAAGTACTTTTTAAAACCACTTCCCAGACTTGAATTGTATTCACAATTCTAGTCTAGACCCAACCAGCGGTACAGCATTAAGAAACCACACACACACACACACACATAAAAACCATCATTTGGCCTTTTTTTAAATGATGATCATCGGTACTCCAAGAGACACAGGTAGTGGAGACATCACTGTGTAGGAAATTGCTAAAGAAGTCCAGGCAATTCCAGTTTTCTAGTATCAGTTAAAAACAATCCTTGTCTCTTGCTCAGCATTTTCCCCTAGAAGTATCTGAGTCAGCCCTTTGGTCCTCCAGAGGTCTGGCTTTGTTCTGGTGCTCACATTCTGAGGTTCAGAGATAGATATCCCAATGGGAAGGGTCTGCATTCAAGCAACGAGACAAGCTTTCTAAATAAACACTCTTTATACCCTCTGTTGCCTCTTTCATTTCCTCTGCCTCCCAAATTTTCTCTCTAGGATAAAATGCATTCGATCTTTTTAAATAAAGAACATCTGCTTAACCCTGCCCAAAAGAAACTTCTACTGCCCTATTTATTTTAATAGCCATGTGATCTACCAATGAACACGAACAGCAGAAATTAAACAGAGGAAATCTCTCCTCAGTCATGCTTTATCCATTAAGCATGTGTGAATCTGTGATGATCTCGGCTTTCCTTGTGCACAATGACTAATTGAGTTTGAGACAGTGGCTGTCACAAGCTGAAAAAGGCATGATTTATGCTATGGAAATTTTTAGTTTCTGACATCTTCAGCTTTATAGGGAATAAAAGAAGTCATTACTGTATCAGGACTGTGACAACAGGCAGTTTCTAACAATGGAATTACCCTCCTACAACTAGCCAGTCTATTAATTGAAAGCATCGAGTTTCTATCTTTGCTTTCACCTGCTGCTCCTGGGCAGATGATCCTGCAGATTTTCCATTTGCATTTATTTCAGCTGCAACATTTATTACATTCCCATTTATCCTTCCCTGAGATCTTATTGACGCTGCCACTGGGAACCATGGCAATAAGTGATAGCTTCAGTGAAGAACCAGCTGCCAGACCTGGCCCACTGTTCAGATGATGTATGCCCCAGCCTGGCCCCTCTCTGAAGCAGCAACTCAGGAACATCCTGGTTACCCACAGAGGAATCACATTTCCAGCCCATAACTTGATTACCATCGCTTTCACTTGAGACTGCAAAATGGCAGTAGGTGAATGAAAATTTCTGGCTGATGTGTGTGAACTGGGTTCATAATATTGCCCTCTTGAAAAAACAAAACAAACACAAAAGGATAGAAGGACAGAGTTGGGGAGGTAAGACAGACTTAATTGTTTTAATAAATGCAGGGTGCACAAGTCAGAACTGAATCTATGTCAACCTGTAAGCCTTAGAAATAGCAATAACATTTAAATGCTGAATTCTGGTGACTACACATTTGCTTGACTGCTTTATCACAGGGATGATGTAATCAACTAGCAAGGTCTGAGATCCTGGCATGGATCACAGTGCAGAGACGTCTGCCTTTTTGTGACATTGCTTCCTTGGATCTTCTGCTTCCCCTGGAAATTGTCTCTGATGGATCCAAGAATATCATCACAGTGCTTGTATTTGCAGTTTCCTCTAAGCTCCACTGCTCTCCTGCAATCAGTCCTGCCTCGGGTAACATTGACAGAGCACCCTCTTGTCAGCTTACCCTCCTGCTCCTCCAATCCATCTCATGGGCCTGCCCTTCTCCACTCCCCACCTGAGTTGTTGCTCACAGTCCAGAACACTGACTCCTGCAAGGTCTTCTGATAACACGCTGTTAGAAAGGCCTTCAGTGATATGCATGGAAATGGAGGCAAAATGCCCCCAAGGGTTTAGATCCCCAGGAGTGAGGAATTCAAAGGACAGGTATTCACATTTCAGGGGAACCATGGGAAACACAGCAGTTTTGATCTCACCTCCCCTCTCTTTCATGTTCTACCCTGTCTGTCCCTCACTGGGGGTCCAATATCTTCTAACTGCCTACACAATTCTACAGCCCCTCTCAATATTGTTTGCTTCCTCATGAAGGGGCTCATTCTTTTCTCTTTCCCCAGCAACCTGGCTCAGGACATCCACCAGCAAGAATCATGCAGAGAGCAGGCTGTGGCTCTGACCTATAAGAGATAGAAACTCACCTCAAACACAGAAGGAGTTTACATAAATGAGAAGTTGAACAGACAAACTACCTCCAGGAATAGCTGGATCCAGGGGCTTAACGGTGTCTTCAGAAATCCCTCAATTTCTCAGCTCTGCCTTTCTGGTCTCAGCTTCATTTTAAGGTACACTGTCCCTAGGTCATGGCAAAGAGAACCACCAGCAGCTCTAGGTTTACCTAATCCTTACAGCTTGTGGTTCTAGTGAAACAAGAGGATCCATTTTCCCAATAATTCCAATAAAAATCTCAGGGCAGGCTCTGGTTTGCCTAACTTAATCACGTATCATCTCTGAAACATTTGCTATACCCAGGTGGACTGTGTATTCTAATTAGTTAGCCTTGGGTCATATATCTACCCTAAAACACATGGGATGGGCTTCCTGCTGAAATAGGGGTTATATGACTAGGAGAAGGAAGATTAAGGGGCATCCTGGACAAACATAACTATAGTTATAATAACAGTCCACTACACAGATTAAAACGCCTTTGCCCAGATTAATAGGTCTGAGAAATTTCCAGCATTAGTAACAAGAAAGTAGGAATCAGGAATCATTCTTACCATATTTCTTACATGTGACTATTGAACTCCCTCAAAATATAATGTGTGGAATATTCATATCAGAATTATCCCTGCTAAGGCATCATTCCCTAAAGCAATGGTGTTCAAATTTGATTTTAAGCACCAGGACTTTCCTCAAATAAATTGTATGTAAAATTCCAATACATAAAATGGATAAAAGTGAAAGGTTCTATTGACAGCTGAGAGCTGGAGGTTTTGAAGAGTAGAGGGGCAGACACAGACATGGGAACTCAGCCCTGTCTCACTTGGTGGCCCCTTGGGTAACATCCCTGGAACCCCTGGGGCTTCTGAAAGTTAAGTTTCTACATATGAATTTTGGAGGGACACAAACATTTCGTCCATAACATTAATCATGTACTTATATTACAGTTTTAATTAATAAGCAGTATAAAGTCCAAATAGTTCATTGTATACTGTGTTTGTTCTCAACTATCCTTTGTAATATTTAAATAAGTTTCTGAGTCAAATGAACCCCTACAGAAAAAAAAAGTATCTATAATACAGAAGCGGTCCTAACAAAATAACCTTTAAAAAGACAACCCAATAGAAGAATGAGCAAAGGCTATGAATTGGCAATTCACAAAAAAAAGAAGTCAAAATTGCTATTGCAATGAAGGTATGCTCAGCCTCACTAGCAGTGAAGGAAATGCCAATGAAAGTAACAAGGGAAAGCTGACTGTGCCCATCATAAACATATCCATTATAAAGAACTATGTAAAGGTCCAGGCACGGTGGCTCACGCCTGTAATCCCAGCGCTTTGGGAGGCCGAGGCGGGTGGATCACGAGGTCAGGAGATTGAGACCATCCTGGCTAACATGGTGAAACCCCGTCTCCACTAAAAAAAAAATTACAAAAAATTAGCCGGGCATGGTGGCGGGCACCTGTAGTACCAGCTACTCGGGAGGCTGAGGCAAAAGAATGGTGTGAACCTGGGAGGCGGAGCTTGCAGTGAGCCAAGATGGCGCCACTGCCCTTCAGCCTGGGCAACAGAGCTAGACTCCGTCTCAAAAAAAAAAAAAAAGAACTATGTAAAATATAAACACTTACAATGACAATACCCAGTGCTGACAGGCATATGGAGAAAAGAGCATTTTTAATCATTGCTTGAACAATGTGAATTAAGACTTTCTAATAAAGAAATTCAGTAATGTCAAACTTTTAAATGTACATATCCTTTGACCTAGCCATCTTATATCTGGGAATAAAGTCACCAGTAGCTAAGGACATATGTACAAAAATGTTTGTTGCTATATTGTTTGTAATAGTAAAACAAAGCAAACCAAAACAATAAATAATGGAACTAATCTGAACACCTATTGGTAGGAAATGGTTGGATAAATTTTGGCTTATCCATACTACGGATATTATGTAGCTATTAATTAATTAGTTATATGGTAGTTTAGCAGAGGGGTGGAGTCCTAATTAGGGAAAGGAAGTCAGGCTGGTGGGAGCAGGAGAAAGCGAGAAGAAAAAGCAGATAAGCTGTGAGTCTGCCTTTCCTCATGGTCCAGAACACTTAGCCCTCCTGCTCAAATAAGTAACAATCTTCCTGCGCCCAGCTATCAACAGAGCCTTCACTGATAGGAAAATGCAAGTTAGCTCACCGCAACCTTGACATTAACAGTACTTCACAAAGCCCTCTTTAGCACATAGCACAAGCACCATTCTATAAAATCCCCAGCAAGTCTTTGTCTCTTTGCATTTAGCTCCTCTCTTGCTAACTTGCCCGTTATTATAACTTGCAATGTATTTTCATACCTTCTCTAATAAATTTGCCTTTCTTTATCTACAACTGCTTGGTAAATTCTTCTTACCGCCCTCATGATACCAGCTTAAGATAGTCATTGCTCACCCACAACAGGGCCTCTGCAAAGTACTTCTGTCATGAGGATGAGGCTCTCATGAATGAGATTAGAGACCCCAGAGAACTCCCTCAAACTCCTGTGCCTTGTGAGGACACAGTGAGGAGATGGCTGTCTGCAACCTGGAAGAGGGTCCTCACTACAACCTGACCATGTGAGCACCCTGATCCTGGATTCCCAGCCTCCAGAACTGTGAGAAATAAATCTGTGTTGCTTGTAAGCCACCAGTCTCTGGTTAGTTAACAGCCTTAACTGACTAAGGCAATTGTGAACTAACAATAATATTTAGACATCTCTACTATGTGGTTCAGGAGATAACTACCACTCCTTGCAGGAAGAGTCCTGATAAATCCTTAGGTAGAAGCCCCACTGGGTGATGGGTAGGGCATGTTCCAGCACCAATGCCTGGGGAGCTGTGTTCATACCATGTCTTTGACTGATGTACTTTCATCTTACTCTCAGGAATCACAGAAAATGTGTGAGGAAAAAGCTCAGAGAAGGCCGGGCACGGTGGCTCATGCCTGTAATCCCAACACTTTGGGAAGCTGAGGCGGGTGGATCACCTGAGGTCAGGAGTTCAAGACCAGCCTAGCCAACATGGTGAAACCCCATCTCTACTAAAAAATGCAAAAACTAGCTGGGCATGGTGGCATGCACTGGTAATCCCGGCTACTCGGGAGGGTGAGGCATGAGAATCGCTTGAACCCAGAAGGCAGAGGTTGCAGTGAGCCAAGAAAAAAAAAAAAAGCTTAAAGAAACTTCATGACCCAAGGTCCAGTGATCTGTAAGTTTATTCAGCAGCAGCTTGGCCAAGAGCTGGGGCACAGCACAAAAGAACATTTAACATACTTGTCTGTCACACATAAAATGGACACTCCAGCATGGCATTGATCTATCCATGGAAATGTTAAGATTTTTCAGTCAGTAGAGACATACAACAGACTCTAACTCTGGAAGCTCAGAGACATTACTATACTTTTCCTATGATAAGGGAACCAACAATTGTTCAGTACTTACAACTTGACAGGTCCCAACCTAGATCTTTAACCTTCCTTCTTATTAATTCTCCTCACAGCCTTGTAAGTAGCAATTATCACACCAACTCAGTTGAGAAAATGAGTCTCAGAAGGGTTAAGTAGCCTTTCCCAAAGCCACACACCTGGGTATGTAAGTGGTAAAGTTAAATTCTAACTGAGGTCTGCTTATTCCTAAACCAATGCTCTTACCTGTGCTCCATTAGAAACTCCACACACAGGATACAGTATTAATTGAAAAGAAGTAGGACACAAAATTGCATATGCCTAATATGATACTACCTATTTTAAAATATAAATGCATAATTAAAAGATTAAAAGAGAGTATATGAAAGCATTAATAGATCATCTAGGTTGGTGAGATTATAAAGGTTATGATAATAATAGCTAAAATCTAAGTGCTTACTACATTCAGGCACTAAGGACATTACATAAGTTCTCTCATTAAATCCTCAGAACAACCACTTGGGGGTAGCTATGATTATTTTTCTCGATTTTACAGAAGAGGAAATAGCAAATGACTTGTGCAAAGTCACACGGCTTATGAGTTCTGGGTTCAAACTCAATCTCCAAATACCTTGCTCATAACAATACACTCTAGTACTTTTCACAAATAAATGGACATGCACTTATTATTTAATCAGACAACAAATTAATGATTAAAATAAAATCCAACCCAAAACCAAATTTTCTTCCATGTATGGTTATTCAGCAGGACATGGGAGCCTCTTGGGCTGGCCCTTTGTCCACCATAAAGGTTAATCTGGACCATGAGGCTGTTCATCCTCACCCTAGCCACTGCCTTCAAGAAAACACTGCCCTGCAGTCATTGTCCCAGCCAGAAGAAGCACCCTCTTTCATTTCATGGTAGTTCAGCTCATGCCCACCCTGGGTACACTTGCTGGGTGTTCTGCCTCGGAACCAGGTCTGTAAGAAAGGGACCCAACCAATGTTGGTTTGACCTAACCTTCCTATTTTCCAAGACTCTGACTTTTCGCCTGCCTTTTTTCCATCCCCATCTTGCTACCAAGTCTCTGGTTTACCTAGAGGCAGAACCTACAATGCTCACTTTTAAGTAGCCTTCTAAGGATGGGCTGTGAAGGTGCACAAATCACAGCCACAGCTTAAAAAATGAGCAGAAAACAAGGCAAAGTTGACCAGCTACTCAGATCCTGCTTGCCTTCTGAATTCAAGACTATACCTTGACAAAGGCCCCAGCACCTCCTGGCTCTGTCAAGTTCCCTGTAATGTGTCTTCTCCAATAGCAGGTGGCAGGTAAGTGATCCACAGTAACTGCCTCCTCCCTTGTTCCATCCTTGACAACAGCAATCCTAAGTGTCTTCAACTGAACACCAAGCTGATTGTGCCTCCCTGACACACTCAGTGGTGTCCCTTAAGCTAAGCAACCCTGAGAATAGAACCTCTGCATCCAAGGTGGAGTGGGGCTGACACCCACTCTGCCAGCCTGCTCAATGGGCCCACAGTTGTTTCTGGCCTGCAGCTTCCTTCTCATGGGAACTGGTCAGTCCATCTAGATCCTAGGCGTGGCCATCTGGGTGTCTGGATGTCAGAGGTGGCCAGTCCAGAGAAGCCTATGTAAATTCAAAACCTATGAATTCTCGTCTTCGGTGACTATGAACTCTCTCTGGCTTGTTTTGGGGAAGCAGAGTGTACAATCCCCAAACAGTTTTCCTTACAACAATAGTGTCTGTTGGGATGCTAGTATGTTTAAAAGTGGGGAAAAGTTAGCTGGGTGTGGTGGCTCGCGCCTGTAATCCCAGCACTTTGGGAGGCTGAGGCAGGCAGATCACAAGGTCAGGAGATCATGACCATCCTGGCTAAAACCGTGAAACCCCATCTCTACTAAAAATACAAAAAATTAGCCGGGCATGGTGGCGGGCACCTGTAGTCCCAGCTACTCAGGAGGCTGAGGCAGGAGAATGGCGTGAACCCGGGAGGTGGAGCTTGCAGTGAGCCAAGATCGTGCCACTGCACTCCAGCCTGGGCAACAGAGCGAGACTCCATCTCAAAAAAAAAAAAAAAAAAAACTGGGGAAAAGTGTCTGTTATTAAATGAGTTTGGAAAACTCTGCCTCCATGACTTTTATTGAAGAGTCACAGTTCACATTAGAATCTCCAAGGTCTATGAGGTCCTGCAGTAAAGAAACCTTCTTACCCAGGCTTCATCTAGGGACACCCAAACTTCCTTGGTTATACAGCTCACCCCTTTCTCCCCCAGAACATCTATGGACCTCATGTTGGACATACTGTTGACAGAATCTAGTTGGGAAAATCTCGAAGGCCTGAGAATGAGGAGGCCAGGGTGATCGTCCAGGTATGCCTCTGGCCAGCTTCTCATCAGTCCCTTCTCTGAGCCTCAATTTCTTCATCTGTAAAATGGGAGTTAGATCAAGTTAATTTTCAAGCTACTCCTGAAGGAACCCAACGGTGTCCATGAATCTGCCTTAGAAACTTCCTCAAGGGATAAAGGGGAAAAGAGGATCAGCTTGAAGCTCTCCAGACCCCCTCACCTCCAACCAGCATAGCAAAGTTCCTTGTAAGAGGTCCTTTAAAAAATTTCTTTTGGAAGGGAAGGAGGAGGGAAAGGGATGGAAGAAAGGAAGAGTAATGTGTTCCCGTGAGACTGTTCCCACACCCCTGCCTGACACTCCCCGTTTGGACATCAGCGTAACCACCCACCCACCCCTGCCCATGACTCCTGCTGTCCAAAGGCTGGATGTGACACTAACATTCTAATACAAATCACTAATTCTCGAAGTGAAACATGTGGACTCCCCAGCTGCTTGTTAGAATTCAATCCTGGGCACTTAGACCTACTGAATCAGAATTAGGGGTCAGCAGGACCTGACAATCTGAATTTTAACAAAGGCCCCAGGTGATTCTTAGTGAGAGGTGACAGCATGCTGGCAGTCCTCACAGCCCTCGCTCGCTCTTGGCGCCTCCTCTGCCTGGGCTCCCACTTTGGTGGCACTTGAGGAGCCCTTCAGCCCACTGCTGCACTGTGGGAGCCCCTTTCTGGGCTGGCCAAGGCGGGAGCCAGCTCCCTCAGCTTGCAGGGAGGTGTGGAGGGAGAGGCGCCAGCAGGAACCAGGGCTGCGCCGGGCGCTTGCAGCCCAGCTGGAGTTCCGGGTAGGCGTGGGCTTGGCGGGCCCCTCACTCAGAGCAGCCTGCCCGCCCTGCCGGCCCCGCCGGCCCCGGGCAATGAGGGGCTTAGCACCCAGGCCAGCGGCTGCGGAGAGTGTACCGGGTCCCCCAGCAGTGCCAGCCCACCGGCGCTGCGCTCGATTTCTCACCGGGCCTTAGCTGCCTTCCCACGGGGCAGGGCTCGGGACCTGCAGCCCGCCATGCCTGAGCCTCCCACCCCCTCCATGGGCTCCTGTGCCGCCGGAGCCTCCCCAACGAGCGCCACCCCCTGCTCCACGGCGCCCAGTCCCATCGACCACCCAAGGGCTGAGGAGTGCGAGCGCACGGCGCGGGACTGGCAGGCAGCTCCACCTGCAGCCCCAGTGCGGGATCCACTGGGTGAAGCCAGCTGGGCTCCTGAGTCTGGTGGAGATGTGGAGAACTTTTATGTCTAGCTCAGGGATTGTAAACGCACCAATGGGCACTCTGTGTCTAGCTCAAGGTTTGTGAACACACCAATCAGCACCCTGTGTCTAGCTCAGGGTCTGTGAGTGCACCAATCGACACGGTATCTAGCTGCTCTGGTGGGGCCTTGGAGAAACTTTGCGTCCATACTCTGTATCTAACTGATCTGATGGGGACGTGGTGAACCTTTATGTCTAGCTCAGGGATTGTAAATGCACCAATCAGTACCCTGTCAAAACAGACCACTGGGGTCTACCAATCAGCAGGACGTGGGTGGGGCCAGACAAGAGAATAAAAGCAGGCTGCCCGAACCAGCAGTGGCAACCCGCTTGGGTCCCCTTCCACACTGTAGAAGCTTTGTTCTTTTGCTCTTTGCAATAAATCTTGCTACTGCTCACTCTTTGGGTCCACACTGCTTTTATGAGCTGTAACACTCACCGCGAAGGTCTGCAGCTTCACTCCTGAAGCCAGCAAGACCATGAGCCCACCGGAAGGAACAAACAACTCCAGACATGCTGCTTAAGAGCTGTAACACTCACTGCGAAGGTCTGCAGCTTCACTCCTGAGCCAGCAAAACCACGAACCCACCAGAAGGAAGAAACTCCGAACACATCTGAACATCAGAAGGAACAAACTCCGGACACGCCGCCTTTAGAACTGTAACACTCACCGCAAGGGTCTGCGGCTTCATTCTTGAAGTCAGTGAGACCAAGAACCCAGCAATTCCGGACACATTAGGTACTCTGAAATTTGAGATCCACCGCCCAGATTTTAGGAACTGGGAAATTTCCATCACACTAGGCAACTGACTCCCTCCTTCTCTGGAAAGGGTTACTCCTCTGTCAGAGTGGCAGAGTGCAGGGATATCCCCTACTACAGATGGTGCATGGGTGCAGAGCAAATCTCACAAGCATGCCCAGGAAAACTAAGGCCTGGAGACAAGGGTCCAAAACTGTTAGAAAAGGGAAGTCTGGGCTGGGCGTGGTGGCTCATGCCTGTAATCTCAGCACTTTGGGAGGCCGAGGCAGGTGGATCACGAGGTCAGGAGATCGAGACCATCCTGGCTAACACAGTGAAACCCCGTCTCTACTAAAAATACAAAAAATTAGCCGGGAGAGGTGGTGGGCGCCTGTAATCCCAGCTACTTGGGAAGCTGAGGCAGGAGAATGGCGTGAACCCAGGAGGTGGAGCTTGCAGTAAGCCAAGATGGCGCCACTGCACTCCAGCCTGGGCGACAGAGCAAGACTCCATCTCAAACAAAAAAATGGGGAAGTCTGCAGTGAACATGGGAAGCTAAGGTGCTGCAGCAAAGGGAGCTGGAGCTGGAGAATGAAACGCAAACTATGGAGAGCCCCAGTGGCCAAAACTAGAGAAAGTCTGTGCGTATTCCAAAGACACAGGTCAATGCTGGGCTGTGTGTTGTCTTGTTTTTTTGTAACTTGCTCTGGCTGGGTATTTATGTGTTACTAGCTTATGTTTGCAGAGGCAGAACAAATCTGTTAGATGTCAGGAAGGCGGCAGATGCAGGTAACCCACACTTTCTATAATTAGAAATAAATAATTGTTTTCCTTCTTTACGCCTCCCTGCAAAGGCAAATTTCACCCTGGAAAATACAAGCGGTTTTTGGGGATGATTCCTCTGTCATCCCCAAGCCTCACCATAGAGTTTTGAGGTGAGCAGCCCCCAGAACACCCCACAGGGACACTGGGACTTGCAATCTGATTTTCAAGTCAGCACAGGGCTGCTAATTCCTCCCCTGTCTCTGAGTACTAAAAAGTCTCCTCCTTAACACTTGAAACAGTGTAGCATCTTAAAAGGCAATCTTTTCTCTGTCCTTCTGAAAGCTAAACAACAGCAGTCCGATGGAATCCAGTTAACAAAGAACAGTTTAAGAGCCTTTCTGGGTTCTTGATCTTGTGCCTGAACTGAAGGAAAATCAAGATGAAATAACCAAGGAGAATCTCTAAATCCTAGCCTCCGATTTCTCTCCAAAAACCCTAAGCAGCAGATTCTGTCTTCACCTCCTTAGTGATGTCAGTGGCCTCAGATTTCTGTCACTCCTTCCTCTGTCACATAAAGCACGTTACTAAGACAGCTGGCAGTGGCATCAGACATAACCTGGTGTTGGATCCCGGCCCTGCAGCTCACTCAGCAGATTAGATCACTTTCAAAATGGAGGGTTGGTAAGCATTAGTGGGGCTTGATAAGCATCCTCATTTGCATTGGGGCCAATAATAAGTTACCGCATAAGATCGTTACCAGGATTCAATGAAGCAGTGACTAAGCAGTCCTTAGACCTGGGCTTTGTCCACATTCATCTTTTTATTGTAATTTTTATTACCTGTCACAGTCCTGTAACAAGGCACTTCCGTGCAAAACCCTCCTAGATGGTCAGAATTTGCTGAACTGAATTGAAGGACTAGGAGAAGACAAAGAACCTGCATGAAGTGAAATGCAGGAACTCACATTGCTGTATAAATTAACGACAGTGTGGATTTGAAAGGAGATTCGGTTGTGGCTTCTTGTTTATTCTACTGGAACGTGTAACACAAACTAAAAGAAAAAGAAAAAAATCAACCAATTTTCCTCGTTAACAGGAAAAAGTACATACAGAATTCCAGGACAGATACTAGAAGGAAATACAGAAAGGAAGCAGAAAGTTCCTAAAAAGGCACTCACTCGTACTTCCTTCCCATGGAGGGATGACCCGTTTTCGAACATCCTCAGGTCACAGTCTCACTCCTTGTACTTCTCTTTGTCCTGCCAATCTCCTTTGTCTGAAAGCTTCAGGTTCTGAAAGTTTAATGTACCTCAAAATCAGCTGGAGGGCCTGTTAAAACACATGATTTCTGGGCGCGACCCACAGTTCTGACTCAGGAGGTCATGAGAGGAGCCTGAAAATTTGCATTTTTCCTGAATTCCTGGTGCTGCTGCTGCTGGCCCAGGACCTCATTTTGAGCACCACTGGTCTAACTCCACCCCTTATGAGTTACTTAACCTTTTTTTGAGCTTCAGGCACCTCATATATAAACTGGAGATAAGAACGCTTACCTCTTAGAATTCTTGTGAGGATTAAATTGGTTACTCATAAAGTGATTAAAATGATCTCTTGCATTCCTGAAGCCCTCAATAAATGTGGCCTATAAAAGCCATAATCCCAGAGAAGGGGCTGCAATAAGGATGCACTTTGTGGTAAATTCTGAGAGGTGACAGCGTGCTGGCAGTCCTCACAGCCCTCGCTCGCTCTCGGCTCCTCCTCTGCCTGGGCTCGCACTTTGGTGGCACTTGAGGAGCCCTTCAGCCCACTGCTGCACTGTGGGAGCCCCTTTCTGGGCTGGCCAAGGCCACAGCCGGCTCCCTCAGCTTGCAGGGAGGTGTGGAGGGAGAGGCGCGAGCGGGAACCGGGGCTGCGCACGGCACTTGCGGGCCAGCTGGAGTTCCGGGTGGGCGTGGGCTTGGCCGGCCCCGCACTCGGAGCAGCCCGCCGGCCCTGCCAGCCCCAGGCAATGAGGGGCTTAGCACCCAGGCCAGCGGCTGTGGAGGGTGTACTGGGTCCCCCAGCAGTGCCAGCCCACCGGTGCTGAGCTCGATTTCTCACTGGGCCTTAGCTGCCTTCCCGTGGCGCAGGGCTCAGGACCTGCAGCCCGCCATGCCTGAGCCTCCCACCCCCTCTGTGGGCTCCCGTAGCCTCCCCGACCAGTGGCACCCCCTGCTCCATGGCGCCCAGTCCCATCGACCACCCAACGGCTGAGGAGTGCGAGCGCAGGGCGCAGGACTGGCAGGCAGCTCCACCGGCAGCCCCTGTGCAGGATCCACAGGGTGAAGCCAGCTGGGCTCCTGAGTCTGGTGGAGACTGGGAGAACCTTTATGTCTAGCTCAGGGATTGTAAATACACCAATCGGCACTCTGTATCTAGCTCAAGGCTTGTAAACACACCAATCAGCACCCTGTGTCTAGCTCAGGGTTTGTGAGTGCACCAAACAACACTCTGCATCTAGCTGCTCTGGTGGGGCCTTGGAGAACCTTTATGTGGATTCTCTGTATCTAACTGATCTGATGGGGACGTGCAGAACCTTTATGTCTAGCTCAGGGATTGTAAATGCACCAATCAGCGCCCTGTCAAAACAGACCACTTGGCTCTACCAATCAGCAGGACGTGGGTGGGGCCAGATAAGACAATAAAAGCAGGCTGCCCGAGCCAGCAGTGGCAACCCGCTCAGGTCCCCTTCCACGCTGTGGAAGCTTTGTTCTTTTGCTCTTTGCAATAAATCTTGCTACTGCTCACTCTTTGGGTCCACACTGCTTTTATGAGCTGTAACACCGCGAAGGTCTGCAGCTTCACTCCTGAAGCCAGCGAGACCACGAACCCACCAGAAGGAAGAAACTCCAAACACATCTGAACATCAGAAGGAACAAACTCCGGACCCGCCACCTTTAAGAGCTGTTAACACTCACCGCGAGGGTCCGCGGCTTCATTCTTGAAGTCAGTGAGACCAAGAACCCACCAATTCCAGACACAATTCCTCCATGCTTGCTTATAGAACTCATATGGCCTCTCATAAGATTGTTGAGAAAGACAGAAACAATGCATATAAATTGTTTGGGATTCCTGGCAATAAAAGACTCCAAAAAAATTCTAGTTGTTTTTCTTAGTACAGCTTGGAAGGATGTGGTAATGAGCCCAAAAAGGTACTCTCACTCTATATCCCATAACTCATAAGGAGCAAGACTGGGATTTGAACCTTCTAAGCCATTTGATGGCAAAGCCCATCCTCTTTACCACTCCAAACATAGCAAATATATTTCATCTTCCAATCATCCCATCCAGTAACAGCTGCCTAGAGCACAGGCTTCTGACACATAAATATTCTGGCTCAAAGGGAAGGATTGTTGGAATTGATTAGAAACGTCTCGCTGCTAGAGACAGGAGTGTCAAAACAGAAAACAGATATTTGCTGCCCCTGCACTTTGCTGTAGCAACACAGATGGTGGTAAGGGTTTCCTAATTTCACAGAAGATTATATATAAATATACACAAATCAGGTGAATGCTCCCAGGAGCTGCTAATGATTTCATATCTGCAGTCCAGCTTCCTTCCCCCGCTGTAATTTAATTTTGCATGGTATTTCAGCGTACACAAGTGAAGGCAAATAGTTATATAACTAAGCCACATCTTTAGGTGATCCAAAACCATTTCTCTTTGGTTTTAGAGTTCCATCAGGACTACAATGCTTTAAAACTCTCACTAGACTATCTGGCATGATTGATAGATATTCTAGCAAGTTTCTGAACAGTATAGATTTAAAAAGGTAAGAGATACTCCATCTTCAAGTAAAACCTGAAAAACAAAGCTTCATCTATCTGGATGTGTGAAGGTATTTTCTAATTCCCTTAAGCCAACAGTTCTCAAATTTCAATGCACAAGAAAATTGACATGAGGAAATGTGTTTTAAAAAGCAGATTACTAGGTCCCCACCTGAGAGATTCTAATCCAAAGAGTCAGAGATGGAGTGGGGTAATCTGCATTTTAAAAAGAAAACACCAGGGTTTCAGACTATACCTGGGAAGCCCTGCCTTAGGCAAAGTTATAGAATAGCTGCTTTTCAATAGGAGGAAACCTATTCTGCTCAAAAAATTTGGCCCAACAATCCCATTATTGGGTATATACCCAAAGGAATATAAATCATTCTGCCATAAAGACACATGCCCATGATGTTCATTGCAGCAGTATTCACAATAACAAAGACATGAAATCAACCAAAATGCCCATCAGTGACAGATTGGATAAAGAAAATGTGTTACATATACATCATGGAATACTATGCCGCCATAAAAAAGATTTTTGGGGGGAATGTGAATGGAGCTGGAGACCGTTATCCTTAGCAAACTAACAAAGGAACAGAAAATTAAATATCACATGTTCTCACTTACAAGTGGGAGCTAAGTGATGAGGACTCATGGACACAAAGAGAACAACAGACATGGGGGCCTACTTGAGGGTGGAGGGTAAAAGGGGGGAGAGGATAAAAAAATAAGTATTGAGTACTAGGCTTGGTAACTGGGTGATGAAATAATCTGTACAACAAACCCCTGCGACATGAGTTTACCTATGTAACAAACCTGCACATGTAACCCTGAACGTAAAATAAAAGATAAAAAATAAATTTCTCAGACAGTGGTTGAGAAAACATAGGATAGCAAAAAACTACAATGAATGTTGTAATGGTTATAGATCAATGTGTATTTTACTTACCACAATAGTGTGTATACTTTAATTTGGGAAACCCATAGTAGAAACTCCCTGTAAGAGACAGTGTTTAATCTGTCTATATATAAAGCTCAGTGCACAAATGGGTTAGAAATCTTTTTCAGATAATTCTGAAACCTTTCCTCCACACCATCATTCACCTGAGGGGTAGAGGAAAAGGAAAGTCATATCCATCAAACACTTCCTATGTGGGAGCAGTGGACCCATATTGACTGCTCTACATAGTATTATTCACTTAAAACCAGGAATGTGATGCTTTTGAGCTAGGAGGTGGAAATTCCACTCCAGAGGTGGGGCTCAGACATCAGACCAAATTGAGGACTAGCTAAAACACGGATGGGGCAGAAGCAGCTTTCTGTAAGATAAGCCCACCAGTGTGCCATGTCAGGTTACCACTGCCAAGCCAACTGGGAATTCCTGCCCCTTTCCATGGCAATGACCTGAGAACCAGAAGTTACAACCCTTTGCCTAGAAATGTGTGCATAAACTGCCCCTTAATCTGCATGTAATTAAAAGTAGGTATAAATATGACTGTAGAACGGCCCTGAGCTGCTACTCTCTGCCAACTAGGTAGGCCTGCTCTACAGGAGTAGTCATGGAGCTATCACACTTCTAGAGCTGTAACACTGCTGCTTCAATAAAGCTATTTTTTTCTATCTCTGGCTTGCCCTTGAATTTGTTTCCTGGGCAAAGCCAAGAACCCTCATGGGCTAAGCCCATTTTGGGGCTCACCTGCCCTGCATCACTTTCTTCCATCATCTGTACCAACAGAGTACAAATTCAAATTTGATTAATTCTCATTTTACTATAAATGAGATGTCTTATATTGTCATTCCAGTTTTTATGCTTTTGGTGGCTAAAACTCACATTTGTAAGTAACACTGAATCAAAAAAATGTGTTCAGTATCTACTGTGAGCAAAGCATTTTGCTAAATACCACAAAGACCTCATCAAAATTGGTTTGGGTTTCAATGCAGGAGATTCTTATTAAAGAGGTATTGCTTGGACACTTTTGGTTGGTGCCTATTCTATTTTCTAAATTCAAAACTTCTCAACTTTAGAAACAGAAACTGTTCTTCCTCAATAAAGAGTTACTGGGTTGTTTGTTTTTTTGAGACACAGTTTTACTCTGTTGCCCAGGCTCGAGTACAGTGGCACAATCTCGGCTCACTGCAACCTCTACCTGGGTTCAAGCGATTCTCCTGTCTCAGCCTCCGAGTAGCTGGGATTACAGGCACATGCCACCACACCCGGCTAATTTTTGTATTTTTAGTAGAGACTGGGTTTCACCATTTTGGCCTGGCTGCTCTCGAACTCCTGACCTTAAGTGATCGGCCCACCTGGGCCTTCCAAAGTGCTGGGATTACAGTCGTGAGCCACTGTGCCTAGCTAAGAATTACTGGGTTCTAACAGATGTGGATTAAATAAGATTATAAATCCAATTGCTTTTTGTGTAAACTCACATTCAAATTAGTTTGAGTTCCCTGAAAAACCTCTGAGTAGATGATGGGAGATGCTGGTCTAGAATTCAACATTTGCACCGAAAATCTACAATGCACATGTGGACAATAAGGAAAAAAATGAATGTATGGAAAAGACAAAGGAAAAGACACCACAATTATCAATAAACAAGGAGCGTTTGTTCAGCAACTCAGTCTTGCCTGGCACTGAAGAACTGGCTTGACTTTACCACAGATTTGATGTTTTCATAGATAGTAACAATAAGGACTTGGACAGAAAAAAGCCCCAACTTACCAACACAAGGACCAAAGCACTCAGAAAGTGGCTTAACCCACTCAGTTCTGATCGTTTCTAGCTGGGTAATGCTCAGCTTTAACCATCAGGCTCATAGATGATGGACTTGTAGTTCATTAAGAAATGTTTTGGAGGGGGATGAGAAAGGAGAAAATGAGAGCTGCTTCATTGGGAGAATTTTTTTTTATTGCTATTTGTCTTCATGACACCAAGGAGAAGCACTAGGAGATTCAGCAGCTGCATTTAGTTTGTAATGACCTTTCACCTCTGTTGATCTCTGACCTTGCTGTTTTCAATCACACAGACAGGGAAGCTCGCAGCTCCACCAGGAGATGTTTCAGGAGGCAGTTTTCCTTTGTAGTGTGGTGGGAGGGAAAGAGGTTGAAAATAAAATCTCTCCAGCAAGACAGATTGCTCATGTGCTTTAGCTGACAAAGGGTTAACAGAACTTCAGGTCCAGTTTCCTGCTCAGCTGTTCAATTGCTGCAGGCCAGGGAAATATTTGAGGGAGAGAGCTCTTACCAGGGGTCTCATTTTTCAAAGACCTGTCAGAAAGCTAGTCCACTGAATGAGTTTATACAGAAACCAGGAATTGAGTCTGTTTCCCAAATTCGAATGACTTGGACCCTATTGACTTATTATCCCTCAGCAGGAATTATCTAGTTGTTGGCTACCACGGTCCTCTCATCTGTTAACAGATTGTTTCCCAAAATAAGCACACCATATACAAAGGGTGTGTGGTGTGGAGAGTGTGTGTACATTATTTTAAAGCAGGGCTTCCCCAACTTGAGTATGCATCCAAATCACCTGGAGGGTTTGTTAAACCATAGATTGCTAAATCTGCTGTTACATTCTGTTTTAGTAGATCTGAGTGGGGTCTGGGAATTTGCATTTCTAACAATTTACAGGTGATGCGGAGCCTGCTCGTCTGAACACTACTTTGTGAGAACTACTGTCCTAAAATATACTTTCCACTGTCATCCTTCTGCTTTAATAAATATACTCAAGCATGCACCAACATAATAAATTTTTCTATGTTCTAAAAATGCCAATATATTACTGTTATTAACATCTATTTTGAGTGCCTATTGAACACCAGTGCTATCAACCCTCTGAGGCAGGCATTATTGCCCAATTAAAAGCTGGTCCAGCCCAAATCTGACTCCTATGCCCATGATCTTAACTACTTTACTACGTTCTTAACACATAATAAAACAACCAGTCAAAATTAACCAACCTACAAGTATTTTTAATCAATGTCTCATCTCTATCCTAATAAAATATATACTTGTACTAACTCTCAGTGGAAGAGTATAACCTTTCTCCTTATGGTACTTAGAACCAAAAAACAAAAAGGAATATATAAGGAATATAGCAAAATCAACTAACCAGCATATGTATTCTGAGTTATCCCTGGATGCCTGAGGACCACAGGACAAGCCAGCTCCCTGACCCAGTGAACCTGAAACAATCAAAGAATAGTCTCAGATCATTGTGAATGTCAAATATGAGTGCCATAAGACATTTTGTATGGTCTTGACAAATAGGAATAGGTGGAAAAGATAACATGGCACCAAAACAACAATCTAGAGCATTGGTTCTCAAACTTTAGCAAGTACCAGAGTTACCTGGAGGCTTGCTGAAGCACACATAGCTGCCTCCCAGTTTCTGATTTAGCTGGTCTAGGGTGAAGCCCAAGAATGTGCATTTCCAACAATGTCTCTAGCAATGCTAAAGCTGCTCATCCAAGGACCAGGCTTTAAGAACCATTGTTTTAGAACTAGACTTCCCTGATTAACTCAGCCTCTCTGATCCATCTGTCATTCGCTGATTCAACAGACATTGCTTGAGTGCCTACTATATGGGAAGCGTCTTACTAACTCTGAGAATAAAGCAGTAACCCAACTAGACAAAACATTCGCCCTCACAGAACTCACTATTTAGGAGGGGCGATAGGCCAAAAAATTATAAATATGTAATATAACAAGTGATCTAAGGAAAGACAGAATAAAAGTGAGCAGATGGAAGGATGCTGTTTTAGATAGTGTGATTACCTCTCTGAGGAGCAGAGGCCTAAACAGGGTAATGGAGCAAGCCAATGCAGATATCTGGGTGAAGAGAGTTATAAAGAGGAATTAGCAAGTGCAAAGGCCCTGGGGAGGAAAAGTGCTCATTGCGTTCCAGGAAAAGCAAGGAGACTGGTAGCAGGAGAGTGTGCAAGACACCTCCTGGGAGGTGAGATTGAGACTTAAAAGTAATCTGCTTTTTTTTTTTTTTCTTTTGAGACAGAGTTTCACTCTTCTTACCCAGGCTGGAGTACAATGGCGTGATCCTGGCTCGCTGCAACCTCCACCTTGTGGGTTCAAGTGATTCTCCTCCCTCAGCCTCCTGAGTAGCTGGGATTACGGGCACCCGCCACCATACCAGGCTAGTTTTTTGTATTTTTAGTAGAGATGGGGTTTCACCATGTTGGCCAGGCTGGTCTCAGACTCCTGACTTCAGGTGATCCGCCCACCTGAGCCTCCCAAAGTGGTGGGATTACAGGCGTAAGCCACCACACCTGGCTGTAATCTGCATTTTCAAAAAACTCCCCAGGAGATTCCATTTTAGATTTGGGGCTGGGAATAACATCTCAGATGCTCTTATTTCTATAGCTCATCCAACTTTTCTCAATTCTTATTAACACTATTTGGGTGTATGATCTGTGAGTGGACACATCCCTATAGCATACAATAAAAACTGCATCCTCATAGGTTAAAGTTTATTGGACAAGCCCAAAGACTGGGCTTGTCATGGTTGTTATTCAAAGAAATTGTTTCTCTCTCTTAAACAAAAGAGACTGAGCCAAGCTCATATATTGAGTGAGGAAATGAATGAGAAGGGCTGAATCCAAAAAGGAAGGGGCAGCTCTTGGTGACAGATGAGATATGGAAGGCAGTCCAGGCATGGTGGCTCACGCCTATGATCCCAGCACTTTGGGAGGCAGAGGCGGGCGGATCACCTGAGTTCAAGAATTCGAGACCAGCCTGGCCAATCTGGCAAAACCCCCATCTCTACTAAAAATACAAAAAATTAGCCAGGCATGGTGGTGTGTGCCTGTAGTCCCAGCTACTTGGAGGATAAGGCAGGAGAATCATTTGAACCTGGGAGGTGGAGGTTGCAGTGAGCAGAGATCATACCACTGCACTCCAACCTGGGAACAGAGTGAGACTCCATCTAAAACAACAGCAGCAACAAAAAAAGATATGGAAGGCAAAGGAAAGAAGAATGGATATGCATGGCCATGAACAGGTTTTAAGAGAAGCAATGAAATATACATGAGGCAACAATGAGTTGAGTTTCATATATAAGTCTATATGAATCTAACTGAAGTGTGTGTGTGTGTGTGTGTGTGTGTGTGTGTATGTCGGAGAGTGTAAGATGGCAAGACATGGGGAAAAGGTCATGGCTGGAGGCAAACAGGAGGCAAATGAAGCCCCTAAATTAAATAAGTTCCCTGAAAAATAAGTGTCCAGAGTGGAGAATGGAAGAGCAGGACTAAGCCCTGGTAGGGAGAGATGTTAAGGGGCCAAAAAAAAAAAAAGAATCAACAGCAAAGTACCAGAAAAATATGAGACCCTACCAGCCTATTACCCCAAATTACTGTTTCTAACAGAGTTTCAGCAAACACAAAATGGGCAAAGGTCAGTTCTCCTGTCTTTCAAACATATGGGTATGTAACTTTATAAAAAAAGAATATCTTATTATGGGGAACACTTTATCCCATAAATAAGTCAGACTCGATTATTTTATATCAAAACAATATCTTAGCTTTTAACTAGCACAGCTGCCAATACTCAGAGTCACATATTATGAATCACTATTTGCTCCTTCCTACACTTTCTAATTTGCTGCTAAGGAGACAGTGCTGAACGGGGTCATTAATCTGAATTAGAAATACTGTGACCTGCTCTGCACTTTACTTGCTAACACTGTGTGGCAGAGCTGCATCTGTGGGGGTTTTGTTTTCTCTACTTCTCTGAGAAACAGGTGAGGCAAGGGAAGATGCTGAACTAGTTTTAACTTTTAAGCCCTTTTTAATTCCAGGTGCCATTTGTGCATGTCATACTGGGCTTTCAAATTCTTGCTATCATTTCACTGTTTGTACTGGAGCTGTTGTCAAATGACAAGCTTTGCTCAGTCCCTGTCTGGAAGTCTAGAAGGCTCACCTTAGAAGGCTAAAATAATGTGTCCCCCGTATTAGAAAAGGAAGACGTGTATTTTTCTGGCCCGATTGACATAACTTAATGGATGTTCACTGGTCATGCCATGGAGGGAAGAATCTGAATGGAGCAGGAGCACCTGCAAAGCAGTTAGTTCAATAAGTCTCCCTTTTACCATTGTGTGCTGACTTCAGAGGCAATACAATAAATGACCCTTGGAAAAACATAACTGCAAAGCCTCACTTTATAGCTTTCAGGCATTTATTTCGTGTACATTAATTACTTACTATGTGGACTGGGAAAATAAACAGAAAACAGGTTTATTAATTTACCTCCTTGTTTAGGACCTGATGAAAATTTTGATGGAATTGTTGGGGCTAATGGGAGTTGAGGATTATCTTCAGAGGTACACCAGCCTTGTTCTACCTTCGACCAAAAGAGGGCCTCTCTTGACCTTCCCTGCCCTACTCTGACCTCTGACTGATCACCACCCTTACTGCTAACAGTACTACTAGTAGAAACTAACTAGAAATAAAAGCAGGTCCCACGAAGGTCGGATAAATCCCCAGTTGGCAGGTCTGTTGGAGTTTGTCTGCAGGTGCAGCCCCAGCCTTCTGAGGTTGTCATGCAAGGAAAACAACTGCATTTCCTTAAGTTCATTCTGGAAGTCTCTCCCAGATTCAGAATGCAGAGCTGAAGGAACTATAGGTCTAAGCTGAGGGTCATTTATTTGTCTGTCCTATCTGCTGGGTTCTGCTACACCATTCCGAAGCCCTCAGAAGCTGGGAGGATTGGGCACTCAAATTTTCTCTATGGCTTGTGCATGAAAATTATTCTCTTTCTGACTGATCTCCTGTCTCTCCACACCCACTTTCATGGTCCTGGGTGGTGGTGTCCTTGAAACAGCTCCACCTACCTGCAGCTTTGCCCAGAACTTCCTGAGCTGGCCAGCATCCCACTGCTCCTTCCACATACCCTACATCCTCCTCAGTGACCTAGAATTGACTATATGTAGCCAATCACTTTGGAGCACTGGGCTTTGGGGGTTTTGTTGCTGCTCTAGGGCTACTTGAGTAATTTTCAGCGGTCACAAACCCCAGGATCCCTAGTCAGTGTAATTGTAAGTCAATCACTTCCTTCTAACTCTGCTTCCACTTCCCTTTGGGCTGGCAAAATCATTACCATGGTTTCTTTCTCTCCTCAGTCGGGCATTTGTATAGGCCATTTACTTTGCTTCTCATGAATCTTCTGAACTGAGTATTATTTGGGAGTGATTTTACTTATTTATTTAACTCAGAACTGCAGAAGGCCCGTCATTGATTTTCCACCCTTCAACAGCCTAGGGCTGCCTTCTGTTTTTCTAACTGTAAGTACATGGACAGATGATCCCCAGAAGAAACCTTCGTGTGGCACAGCCTCGAGGGTCCCCCAACATGTAGCCATTAGCCCACCAATAGCCTGGCTTGGAGACCCCACGATCCAACAAGGCCAGAAGAAGAAGCACTCTCTCTTCTAAGGAGGCACTGTGGGCAGGGCCAGGAGATAGGGGGATTTGTGTGTATGGGGAAACGTGAAGAACCCCTTCCAAAAAGGTCCAGGCCTGCCTCACTACACTAACAAGAAAAGAAAAATAAAAGTGCCCCTTGAGTCAGATACAGAAGTTCCATATATAGGATGGTTATTTATTTATTTATTTATTTATTTTACTTTTTGTAGAGATTAAGGTCTTTCTATGTAGCCCAGGCTGGTTTTGAACTCCTGGCCTCAAGCAATCCTCCTGCCTCAGCCTCCCAAAATGCTAGGATTACAGGTATGAGCCACTGTATCCAGCCAGGATGGTTATTTATGATAGTAAGTTTTGTTGAGTCAGAATCAAGGAGGCTACTAAATTCTCCTAGGACACTCCCTAATCTCCCATCTTCTCCCTGTTCCATCAGTGATCCCAACACCCAGCACAGCAAAGAGTGTTCACATTAAGGCTTTTCATGTGGTGGTGCAGGGTTCCTGCCTCTGCTTAAACCCAGGTCACAGAACTCAGAAGCTCTATCCCTGGAATGCCCCCTCTATCTCTGATACTTTAAAATTCCCCTAGTGACATGCATTTCCAACGTTCCAGGATTGCAGACTCCTTTACCTGCAGGCATGGATTAATTTGGAGCCAGGTTCACTGTCCATTCCTGAGCCTATGCACATATTTCTGAAGCCTGCTGCATTTTTAATTATGTAATTTAGCTGCTGTCAGCATTTCCACAACCATTTCTCATCCTCCTTCCTTTAGCATTTTATAACATAGCAGCAATTCCCTAAAGAGGACATCAATATAGTGGCATCATGTGGTAGAAGAGTGTGGTCACAGAGTCGATGGGGCCTGTGTTCAAATCCCAAGGCAGCAACTTACTGGCTGCATGGCCTTGGGCAAGTTATTCAATCTCCCTAAATTCTAGTGTCTTCTACTTCATGTCATAGTTGTGAAGATTAAATAAGATAATGAAGAGAAATACTTATCCTGGATCTAGAATAGCACTGTTCAATAGATATAGAATGTGAGCCACATATGTGATTTTAAGTTTCTATTAGCTATACTTTTTCAAAAAGGAAAAGAAACAGATGATATTTTATTTATATGTTTTATGTAACCCAACATATCAAAATATTATTTTAACATGTCACCAATATAAAAATATAAATGAGATATTTTAAATTCCTTTTGTCATACTAAATCTTTGAAATCATATGTATTTTATACTTACGGCACATCTCAATGCAGACTTGGCACATGCCAAGTGTTCAATAGCCTCATGCAGATAGTGGCTAAAATATGGGACAGTGAAGGCATAAAACATAGTAGGTGTGAAGCAAAGGCAAGTTCCCTTCACTAAGATGCTGTCTTTCCATGCTTTGGAGTTTAGGCATATTTGAAAATGAAACACTGAAGTCAGATTTAGCCCCAGTGCTGAAAGGCTGCTTTTGAGACTTTCCATGATGTTCTCTTTCTGCAGAAAAACCAACAATTTGGTGCCCAGCTACCTATGCTTGGGTAGAGAGTTCTAAGGATGTTCACCTATCCTGCTCTTAGCCAAACAGACAGATGCATGTTCACCTATCCTGCTCTTAGCCAAACAGAAAGATGCTGCTATATTCCTGTTTTCTTGGAACCCTATACCTCAGAGTTGCAGGGGCCCTCAGTAGTCTAACCTAATCTCTCATCAAATGCTTGAGCACTTTAATAATCAAGCTAATCCCTCAGCCTTTTCTTGAACCTTCCTAGGGATGGGCAGCTCATCATGCTCCTGGGAATGCCTGCTCCACTTCAGATGCCTTTGGTCATAACAAAACTCGTCTTTAGATGACATTCATCTTCTCTCCATCTTCTACCCATTGGTTCTAATACCAACCTCTGGGGAGATACAGAACAAGTCAGAGCCATAATCTGTGTGATAATCCCAGTGGTATTTGAAGTAGGCTCTCAAGTAACCTCTAAGTCCCTTTGTGTCTAGGATAAATAGCCCCAGTTACTTCCATGTTTGCTCATATGACAGTTATTGAGTAGTTTCTTGTGTCCTTTGCAAAGAGCAGCCCCAGACTTAAGCATGGGGTGTGCAGTGTGGACCTTGAAGACAAATATTCCTGCTTAAAGGTGGCTCTACGACCACTGTCACTTTCACCACACCTTCAGCACTGGTTGGCAAGGAGCGTGTCAGCCCAGATGAGGCTCTACACACAGCGGCCCAGCTCAGAAGACAACTCGGGGGCTCTGCTTTCATGCTGGATGCTGAGCCTCCTCCACCTACTAGCTGGAGCAGTCACCCTGGCATTTCTCCTCTCCCAGCTGATATGGTTTGGATCTATGTCCGTGCCCAAATCTCATGTCAAATTGTAATCCCCAATGTTGGAGGTGGAGCCTGGTGGGAGGCGATTGGATCCTGGGGCAGATTTTCCCCTTGGTACTGTGTTGTGAGAGTGAGTGAGTTCTCGTGAGATCTGGTTATTTTAAAAGTGTGTAGCACTTCCCCTGCTCTCTTTCTTCTTCCTGCTCTGGCCGTGTAAGACGTATATGCTTCCCTTTCACCTTCCGCCATGACTGAAAGTTTCCTGAGGCCTCCCTGGAAGCCAGACAGATGCATCCATGCTTCCTGTATTGCCTGCAGAACGATAAGCCAATTAAACCTCTTTTCTTTACAAATTACCCAGTCTCACATATTTCTTTATAGCAAAGCAGGAATGACTAATATACCAGCTTGGGATCGAAGAGGACCCAGAGCTCCAGTCCCACCTCTCCTCCCACATGTCACAGTCTGTGAGCCACTCCCAGCCTCTTCATGGCTTTGTACGTAGAGGCAGGGGCCTGGAGATGCTTTGGCTTGTTCTTTCTCTGGGGGATTAGTGTTGTTCCTTCTGTGCCCCTCTGGCAGTGGGAAACCATTAGCTAGCTTCCCCTGTATGTGATATGGAAACTCCTAGAGCTACAGATTTGAGACCCTCTTTAGGGTCTCTAGATGTTTCTCTGCCACTGGTTAACTTCATATCAAACTCCCAGTAAGACTTGGTTCAAAGGAGTAGGGTAGGCTATGCATGGTGATGTTGGGCAGGGCCAAACACAAGTCTCCAGAGATGTGCAAGGAAAGGAGCAGCTGCAAGGGAAGATTAAGCTCAGCTTTGCTCCCGTAGATCAATAAATCAGTCAATCTTTATTGAACTCCTCTGCCCACACATGCTCATTAGCCAGCTTGGACCCAGGAGGAGATTTGAGGGGGAGGGGAAGGCCTCGGGCCAAAATATTTCACCTCACAAAGGTCAGTGGTTTCCCTGTAGGGTCATTAGCTAATTCATGCTAAAGTGTTAATGACTTATCAGCTTTCATTCTTTCTAAAGGGACTCCAACCAGGGGTGAGCTCTGAGAACTGATTAGGGGGCCTGGGTAGAGACCACCTAACATGGTAAAGGATGGAGAAATAGATGCTAAATGCGATTTTATCTATCTTGTCATTTTCTCTAGGGCTTGGGATGCTGAATATTAATTAGGGTGGGAACAGAAGGCAGAAGCAGGGCCTCTGGTGACAGCACCACTTTCATTTCATTTCCCAGCCCTTGCTTCACCAAATGTGACATGCAGCTGGTCACTCGGCTTGTCAGGACTCTGTCTTCTCACTAGGAAAGCAGGAGTGTCCACCAAATAGAGTTGGGAAGATAAAGCACTTCATACAGCTCTCAGTTTAAAGATAAAATGTGCTGGTTGCTTTTGTGCACAATGAATGTAACATAGAGACCAACAAGAGCCATGACCCTCAAAAAAGAAAATGGATGGTAGCTCCTCCTCAGGCCTTCACCCGTTCCTCATTTGGTAGCCTTATATGACACCAACATTCGTAAAGTTGTCCAACCCCTTTTGATATTCATTCCTACTCATTTCTACAGCCTCCTAAATTACCTCCTAATTAATGAGTGTGAGAAGTTTATTGTTCTGAAATCACTTCCCTGCAATATCAAGGTGACCTCCCTAGCAAGAGATTCGGGATTTGGTGACCAAGCTGCATTTTTCTTTTCCTTTTGCTTCTTAATTATAGATTCAGCACATGTCTTAGCTCCAGCTTTTCTCTCAGCAGAGCATGAAGTGTGTCTTTATGCCACAGTCTTGCCCCCTTCACACTAGTCCTTCCTTCTTTCCTTTCTTCTCTTCCTTCCTTCCCTCATTTGACAAACATTTACTGGGTTCCCTCTATGTGCTGCTGATAAAGGCAGAATTACAAAGACAGTCTCTGGACTCATAGTCATTACATACTAGTGGGCAAAGGTAGACAAGAAATAGGTACACAAGCAAATGAATAAAGTAATTCCAGCATAATGTGAAGTGTAAGTAGGTGTAATGGAGAAAACAAACAAGAGGCTGAGGTGATGACTACTAGAGAGAAGGTCATCCACATCAGGCAAGAGCTTCTCAGGTGAGAAAGAGCTCAGAATGAGATGCTGAGGCACTGAGAGACAACTGGGGTGACTAGAGCCTAATGAGCTGGGTTAGGGAGGAGAAGCAAGGAGGCAGAGAGCGGGGTTGAAAAGGAGGCTGGGGCCAGATCATGCAGAGCTTTGTAGCTCATCATATGAAGTTTGAATCTTATTTTAAACTCTGTTTTTGCTGAGAAGCTGTTGAAAGGTTTTGGTCATGGCAGAAACATAATCTGATATGTCTTTTGAGAGGTGACCTCTGCCATCAAGTGGATAATGGGCTGGGTTTGGGAAGGCAGATTGTAAATTCAGAGACTGTTGCTTTAATCTAAATGAGGGATGGTGGTGGCCTAGACCAGTGGAATGAAGTAGAGAGATTCCAGACACATTATTTTTGTGTGTGTGTGTGTTTTCTTAATTATTTCTTTTTTTTTTATTATTATACTTTAGGTTTTAGGGTACATGTGCACAATGTGCAGGTTTGTTACATATGTATACATGTGCCATGTTGATTTCCTGCACCCATTAACTCGTCATTTAGCATTAGGTATATCTCCTAATGCTGTCCCTCCCCCCTCCCCCCACCCCACAACAGTCCCCGGAGTGTGATGTTCCCCTTCCTGTGTCCATAAGTTCTCATTGTTCAATTCCCACCTATGAGTGAGAACATGCGGTGTTTGGTTTTTTGTCCTTGCGATAGTTTACTGAGAATGATGTTTTCCAGTTTCATCCATGTCCCTACAAAGGACACGAACTCATCATTTTTATGGCTGCATAGTATTCCATGGTGTATATGTGCCACATTTTCTTAATCCAGTCTATTGTTGTTGGACATTTGGGTTGGTTCCAACTCTTTGCTATTGTGAATAGTGCCGCAATAAACATACGTGTGCATGTGTCTTTATAGCAGCATGATTTATAGTCCTTTGGGTATATACCCAGTAATGGGATGGCTGGGTCAAATGGTATTTCTAGTTCTAGATCCCTGAGGAATCGCCACACTGACTTCCACAATGGTTGAACTAGTTTACAGTCCCACCAACAGTGTAAAAGTGTTCCTATTTCTCCACATCCTCTCCAGCACCTGTTGTTTCCTGCTTTTTTAATGATGGCCATTCTAACTGGTGTGAGATGGTATCTCACTGTGGTTTTGATTTGCATTTCTCTGATGGCCAGTGATGATGAGCATTTCTTCATGTGTTTTTTGGCTGCATAAATGCCAGACACATTATTGACAGGACTTGCTGATAGATTGGATATATGGAGTAGGATAAGGGAAAGAATGATCACCAATGATTCCTGGGCTTCTCTTTGGAGTAATTGGATCAACATACAGAGGTATCATTATTAAGATAGGAAAGACACAAAGCAGGTGGTAGCAGAGAACCAAGTGTCCTATTTTCAAACACATTAGTTTTGTGATTCTGTGAGTTGTGAGGTGTCAAATAGATGGATGGATTTGTGAGCCTGGAACTCACAAACATGACCAGAGATAAATTCGGAAGTCATAGCAAAAAAAAAAATAAAATAAATGACCTTTAATCCATAGGGATCAGTTTGATTTCCTCCCTTCTGCCAAGCATTCCAGTTCCTCTCCTGTAGACATAATCTAGTGCCATTACAGTTGCTGTATAGCCACAGAGAATAGACTCACAGATTTCCAGGTCTGACCAGGCAGCCCCAGAAAGCAGCTGCTTATCTAAGGACAACTGAGAGAAATAGTAGCCACTGCTATTTCCTGTGGAACCTCACCCTCCGACTCAATTCTAAGGAACCCTGCTCACTGCCTGTATTATTCTGGAAGGAGTTGTTTTTCTCCCAAAACTCATTGCAAGTATTGCATATACCATTTGGAAAAATGGCCATTTCAGTAGATACTCAAGCAAATATTTGTTCTGTTTTTTAAAGTGGAGGTAAATGACAATTTCTATCTTAACTCCAGCACCATTTCCTTTTGTGTGAATAAATTCATTTTCTGTCACTGCTGGCCTTTTGAGACAAACGTATTTTAGGTATTACATGTCCCTGCAGCTAGGACATCAAGTGACAGTGTTACAGGACAGGTGAGCCCCCAAATTGGGGCTTAGCCTGGGAGCGTTTTTGGCTTCACCCAGGAAGGAATTTAAGGATGAGCTGATGGTGTTAAGCAGCAATCTTTTAGTGAACAGTATTGCTGCTAGTGGAACAGTGCTAACTCATAAGCAGTACACACAGAGTCAGCAATGAAGGGGCTCTTGGCAACTGTATTTATACTCAGGTAAACCCACTTTCAATTACAAGCAAATTTAGCGGTGGGCCAATGCAAATTGAGGGGCAGGTTATTTAGAACTTTCTAGGAAAGGGGCAGTAACTTTCAGGTCCTTGCCGTGGAAAGGGGTGATAGCTTCTGGATCTTTGCCATGGCATTTGTAAACTGTCATGGCGTTGGTGGGAGTGTCCAATGCTAACGAGCAATGAGGGAAGCTAGGGATCACTTTTGTCACCATCTGCTGGTTCCTGCCAGTTTCTTCATTTTATCCTGTCTGGACCAGATCTTGTTTTGGTCAGCAGGGCTGTGACCAGAAAACAACTCCTGCTGGCCCCCTACCTCAAAAGACAATATAAAGTGTGATAAACATAAGAAAAGACAACAAAAGAAATTAGGGCATTTTTACCCTGGGAATACATCCCTAGAGGACCCAGATATTCACAATGATTCTAGTCAGTGAAGGGCTCCAAAAATCATAAGCTACCAGAAAAGAGAAACATTGCTCATAATATCTAGGTTTTTCTAGATTTTACATTTCTCCCATTTTAGAAACTAAACAAAAGTTGGATTTTCCCCCTTCCTATGTGTCTAGAATTGACTCTTAAGCAAGATTTAATAAAATTTATATTTTATACTTTGTTAAATATTTCTAGAAAGTAGGAGATTTTGGTGAACATGTACTCTGAACAAAAATCACTATACTGTTAAACATTTGCATGCTGTTATAATGTTTTCCATATACAATTACAAACACATTATTTGCTAACTACTACTCTCAGTCTAAGGAGAATCAAACAAAACCATCAGCATATGCCATACCAGCAAGTTTTTCTGTTTTGAACTACTCTGGGGAGCTTGAATTTGCATGCTAAAGTTAAATGAAACAACTTGATTATATTTGCTGAAACAGCCCATTACTGAGCATCATTTGAGAGGACCACTAAATTTGGCACATGTAATAGAAATGGATTACCTCCGTCTAACTGTGAGAGCGTTGAGGAGAAACTATAAAAACATTGAGTATTATGATAAATTGAGATCTCATAAATGAAGCTGGTTAATTTTCTTACCAATTATCTTGCTATTACTTGAATACAGTTTAAATACCATATGTCTTAAGTCTTTGCATCTTCCTTATGAATATGTTGCTGTTTGTCTTAGAAAGATTTGACTCTGCGTTTTTTCTTCGCACTGAATCTTCTCAACCAGTTCAATTTTTTTTTTTTTATTTTTAGCTTCTGACGTCAAAAGAAGTATTGTTGGATGTGGTAAATTGTTTAATCTACAGAGAAAATTCCCAGCATGTGATGATTTAAATTTTAATTAAAAAGTTTCTCATGTATTTGTATTCTAGTTAACACAGAAGATATGGGCTAAAGGGAGGTTTCTTAACCTTTCTCTGTGCAAATACATGGGCTTAAACCTGCAAAAATTAGAAACAGTGACTTCACAGAAAGCCCACAAGCCCAGGAATTGAAACAGAGTAGGAACAGAAAACTTACAAGTCATAGTAAAGAAACCCTTGATGAAATGGTGTCAGCTTTCTGGGTAGATGCCAGTGTCCACCTTGATTATCTACAAATCCCTTTTGCTGTCTTGGCTTCTGTCAGAAATGTCAGTTAGGAAATCATAATCAAAACATGCAGGTGTCTCAACATAATTCTGGGCTTTTTGTTTCAATTCAACTGGGAAGATTGTTTTTTCATAATCATTGAAGAAGGAAGCATAGTGTCTGGAAGATTCTTTTAACTTTTTAAAAAACTTGAAAAAACTTTTCTCACAAGTCCTTCTTGACTTCTTGACACAAAACATCTTAAAAAGAATATAAATTCAATATTGGGCCAAAAATAAAATGATGAAAAAAGAGTGTTATGAAAATGAAAACTGAAGATTTATGGAAACATATTGAAAAATCAAAGCAATATCATGAAAGAAATAGCAAATAAATTAGAAGAGCAAGGAACAGAATAAGTACTACTGATAATGAAATTACAAATAGAATAAAAGTTTCAGCTACTTAGGATACAAGCAGATTTAAGAAGATAAAGCAACAAGAATTGATATGAAAGATACAGGAACACATATTCTTGAAATAGCCTAATAGATAATATATTCTAACATATTAATAATGGTTACATAGTAATAATAGTTAATATATTCAAAAATATAATACAAGAAAATTTAGCTGAATTAAAGGAAATGTTTTTTAATTATATATAGTGGAAAAGAACATGTGCAATGAGAAAATTTAATACAAGACTCTCTGTACCAAGACAGATCCTAGCCAAGCTCCTGAATTTCAGGGATAAAATTATTTCAGGCATTTGGACAGAAAAAGCAAATAACCCAAAAGAGATTAAAATCAGGCTGCCCTAGACTTCTCCACAGAATTAGCCAATGCTATAAGACAATGGAACAATTGTTCTGAGGTGAAAATAACATGACCCAATAATGTAATGCCCAAGATGGCAACCAAGTATAAAAGCATTAGGCATTATGAACAAGGAGAGTACTAAAGGAACATATTGCCATGAGCTTGTTTGAAAAAAACAGAAGATAAAAACTTGCCAATTCATTTTAATCAAAATTAAAACAGAGAAGGTATGTGTCTTTTAAAAAACCAGTGGTTCGATCCACTTAAATATTGCCTATTTAGCATATGAAAACTGTAATTACAGAACAAGATTCAATATTATAAACCCAAACAATGTAACAAAATAATAAAACTTACAAAAGTTGGAGGTGATGATAGAGAAAATGTGAAGATGTGGAAAAAACGGCCATGGCCTTTTTTCTTTCATAGCAGGAAGTAAATTTAAAATGTTGAAAATTAAAACACAGCCCTTTAAAAGTCTTGATTCCAACACCAATATTTATCATGTTTTCTTAACTTTAAAAAGTACTTTTACAAAAAATATTTTTTGATACAAGGCAATATGAATTTGAAATTTAATAATACCTTTAGCCTTGCTTCTATAAGTTCAATTAAAATCAAATTTAACACACTTTATTTCGAAATGTATAAAATTATAATTTTATAAACATAATAATAAGCTATTTTTATTTTTAAAAAGACTGGAAGCAAATATACCAGTATATTGATAATGTTTCATTTTGAGTAATGGAAATTGAGATTATTAGAGTTTCATCTTTATTCTTTTCTATAATTTTTTAAATTTCTTAAAAATAAGCAAGAGTTAAAACTGGACCAGGTGTATCTGATACGGAGTTTTTCTCAGACTTTCCTGATTCTAGGTAGTTGTCGATGAATTTTTGTCGTGAGCAGCTAGGGAGTGGGAAGGCTTGCATAGCTGTATATCTACTGTATCATGCATATATTATAATAGTAGGTATGTTTGTATAAATGTCTTCACTGCTAGAAAAGGAAGTAGTAGCCACTTCCATTTTTCATGTTTTTGTCTGTTCCTCCACCTCTCCCCTCTTCTGACCCTGGCTCTCTTCCATTTTTCAGTGGAAGCACAGCACAGAGTAATGAAAAGGTCTACTTCCTACTCCCTCACGTAGAAGCCTCAGGTTAGTCACTTCTCTTTTCCAGACCTTGCTGCCTCATCTATAACACATTGTCACCTGCCTGATAAGACTTCAGTAAACTACTCTGAGAAGCCCCTTGGATTTAGATTGGGGAGCATGAGGAGAACCATGACCTGAACAATCACAGACGTGTTCCGAGTGGGGCTACATTTCCAATCAGCCACAGCAGGAGGTTCCAAGAGAACTGTGGATAGAGAACAGTGGCTGACCCATGGCTGGACCAAGATGCTCAACCTCAGTAGATAAAGGCCAACAGCAAAAATATGCTGGTTATTTATTTTTTTTCAATTCTCAAACGTTCCTATTCTTTTTTTTTTTATACTTTAACTTCTAGGGTACATGTGCACAACGTGCAGGTTTGTTACATATACCTGTGCCATGTTGGTGTGCTGCACCCGTTAACATGACATTCACATTAGATATATCTTCTAATGCTGTCCCTCCCCCTTCCCCCCACCCCACAACAGGCCCCGGTGTGTGATGTTCCCCACCCTGTGTCCAAGTGTTATTGTTCAATTCTCACTTATGAGTGAGAACACGCGGGGTTTGGTTTTCTGTCCTTGCGATAGTTTGTTCAGAATGATGGTTTCAGCTTCATCCATGTCCCTACAAAGGACACTAACTCATCCTTTTTTATGGCTGCATAGTATTCCATAGTGTACATGTGCCACATTTTCTTAATCCAGTCTATCACTGACGGACATTTGGGTTGGTTCCAAGTCTTTGCTATGGTGAATAGTGCCACAGTAAACATATGTGTGCATGTGTCTTTATAGCAGCATGATTTATAATCCTTTGAGTATATACCCAGTAATGGGATGGCTGGGTCAAATGGTATTTCTAGTTCTAGATCCCTGAGGAATCGCCACACTGACTTCCACAATGGTTGAACTAGTTTACAGTCCCACCAACAGTGTAAAAGTGTTCCTATTTCTCCACATCCTCTCCAGCACCTGTTGTTTCCTGACTTTTTAATGATGGCCATTCTAACTGGTGTGAGATGGTATCTCATTGTGGTTTTGATTTGAATTTTTCTGATGGCCAGTGATGATGAGCATTTTTTCATGTGTCTGTTGGCTGCATAAATGTCTTCTTTTAAGAAGTGTCTTTTCATATCCTTTGCCCACTTTTTGATGGGGCTGTTTGATTTTTTCTTGTAAATTTGTTTAAGTTCTTTGTAGATTCTGGATATTAGCCCTTTGTCTGATGGGTAGATTGTAAAAATTTTCTCCCATTCTGTAGGTTGCCTGTTCACTCTGATGGTAGTTTCTTTTGCTGTGCAGAAGCTCTTTAGTTTAATTAGATCCCATTTGTCAATTTTGGCTTTTGTTGCCATTGCTTTTGGTGTTTAGACATGAAGTCCTTGCCCACGCCTACGTCCTGAAGGTATTTCCTAGGTTTTCTTCTAGGGTTTTTATGGTTTTAGGTCTAACATTTAAGTCTTTAATCCATCTTGAATTAATTTTTGTATTAGGTGTAAGGAAGGGATCCAGTTTCAGCTTTCTACATATGGTTAGCCAGTTTACCCGGCACCATTTATTAAATAGGGAACCCTTTCCCCATTTCTTGTTTTTGTCAGATTTGTCAAAGATCAGATGGTTGTAGACGTGTGGTATTATTTCTGAGGGCTCTGTTCTGTTCCATTGGTCTATATCTCTGTTTTGGTACCAGTACCATGCTGTTTTGGTTACTGTACCCTTGTAGTATAGTTTGAAGTCAGGTAGGGTGATGCCTCCAGCTTTGTTCTTTTGGCTTAGGATTGTCTTGGCAATGTGGGCTCTTTTTTGGTTCCATATGAACTTTAAAGTAGTTTTTTCCAATTCTGTGAAGAAAGTCATTGGTAGCTTGATGGGGATGGCATTTAATCTATAAATTACCCTGGGCAGTATGACGATTTTCACGATATTGATTCTTCCATCCCATGAGCATGGAATGTTCTTCCATTTGTTTGTGTCCTCTTTTATTTCATTGAGCAGTGGTTTGTAGTTCTCCTTGAAGAGATCCTTCACATCCATTGTAAGTTGGATTCCTAGGTATTTTATTCTCTTGGAAGCAATTGTGAATGGGAGTTCACCCATGATTTGGCTCTCTGTTTGTCTGTTACTGGTGTATAAGAATGCTTGTGATTTTTGTACATTGATTTTGTATCCTGAGACTTTGCTGAAGTTGCTTATTAGCTTAAGGAGATTTGGGGCTGAGACGATGGGGTTTTCTAAATATACAATCATGTCATCTGCAAACAGGGACAATTTGACTTCCTCTTTTCCTAATTGAATACCCTTTATTTCTTTCTCCTGCTTGATTGCCCTGACCAGAACTTCCAGCACTATGTTGAATAGGAGTGGTGAGAGAGGGCATCCCTGTCTTGTGCCAGTTTTCAAAGGGAATTCTTCCAGTTTTTGCCCATTCAGTATGATATTGGCTGTGGGTTTGTCATTAACAGCTCTTATTATTTTGAGATATTTGCCATCAATACTTAGTTTATTAAGAGTTTTTAGCATGAAGAGCTGTTGAATTTTGTCAAAGGCCTTTTCTTCATCTATTGAGATAATCATATGGTTTTTTGTCTTTGGTTCTGTTTATATGATGGATTATGTTTATTGATTTGCATATGTTGAACCAGCCTTGCATCCCAGGGATGAAGCCAGCTTGATTGTGGTGGATAAGCTTTTTGATGTGCTGCTGGATTCGGTTTGCCAGAATTTTATTGAGGATTTTTGTGTCGATGTTCATCAGGGATATTGGTCTAAAATTCTCTTTTTTTTGTTGTGTCTCTGCCAGGCTTTGGTATCGGGATGATGTTGGCCTCATAAAATGAGTTAGGGAGGATTCCCTCTTTTTCTATTGATTGAAATAGTTTCAGAAGGAATGGTACCAGCTCCTCTTTGTACCTCTGGTAGAACTCAGCTGTGAATCTGTCTGGTCCTGGACTTTTTTTGGTTGGTAAGCTATTAATTATTGCCTCAATTTCAGAGCCTGTTATTGGTCTCTTCAGGGATTCAATTTCTTCCTGGTTTAGTCTTGGGAGGGTGTATATGTCCAGGAATTTATCCATTTCTTCTAGATTTTCTAGTTTATTTACGTAGTGGTGTTTATAGTATTCTCTGATGGTAGTTTGTATTTCTGTGGGATCAGTGGTGATATCCCCTTTATCATTGTTTATTGCATCTATTTGATTCTTCTCTCTTTTCTTCTTTATTAGTCTTGCTAGTGATCTATCAATTTTGTTGATCTTTTCAAAAAACTAGCTCCTGGAGTCATTGATTTTTTGAAGGGTTTTTTGTGTCTCTATCTCCTTCTGTTCTCCTCTGATCTTAGTTATTTCTTGCCTTCTGCTAGCTCTTGAATGTGTTTGCTCTTTTTTCTCTAGTTCTTTTAATTGTGATGTTAGGGTGTCAATTTTAGATCTTTCCTCCTTTCTCTTGTGGGCATTTAGTGCTATAAATTTCCCTGTACACGCTGCTTTAAATGTGTGCCAGAGATTCTGCTATGTTGTATCTTTGTTCTTGTTGGTTTCAAAGAACATCTTTATTTCTGCCTTCATTTCGTTATGTACCCAGTAGTCATTCAGGAGCAGGTTGTTCCGTTTCCATGTATCCGAGCGGTTTTGAGTGAGTTTCTTAATCCTGAGTTCTAGTTTGATTGCACTGTGGTCTGAGAGATAGTTTGTTATAATTTCTGTTCTTTTACATTTGCTGAGGAGAGCTTTACTTCCAACTATGTGGTCAATTTTGGAGTAAGTGCTATGTGGTGCTGAGAAGAATGTATATTCTGTTGATTTGGGGTGGAGAGTTCTGTAGATGTCTATTAGGTCCCCTTGGTGCAGAGCTGAGTTCAATTCCTGGATATCCTTAATTTTTGTCTCATTCATCTGTCTAATGTTGACAGTGGGGTGTTAAAATCTCCCATTATTATTGTGTGGGAGTCTAAGTCTCTTTGTACGTCTCTAAGGGCTTGCTTTATGAATCTGGGTGCTCCTGTATTGGGTGCATATATATTTAGGATAGTCAGCTCTTCTTGCTGAATTAATCTGTGTACCATTATGTAATGTCCTTCTTTGTCTGTTTTGATCTTCGTTGGTTTAAAGTCTGTTTTATCAGAGACTAGGATTGCAATCCCTGCTTTTTTTTTTTTTGTTTTCCATTTGCTTGGTAGATCTTCCTCCATCCCTTTATTTTGAGTCTGTGTGTGTCTCTGCATGTGAGATGGGTCTCCTGAATACAGCACATTGATGTGTCGACTCCATCCAATTTGCCAGTCTGTGTCTTTTAACTGGAGCATTTAGCCCATTTACATTTTAGGTTAATATTGTTATGTGTGAATTTGATCCTGTCATTATGATGTTAGTTGGTTATTTTGCTCATTAGTTGATGCAGTTTCTTCCTAGCATTGATGGTCTTTACAATTTGGCATGTTTTTGCAGTGGCTAGTACCGGTAGTTCCTTTCCATGTTTAGTGCTTCCTGCAGGAGCTCTTGTAAGGCATGCCTGGTGGTGACAAAACCTCTCAGCATTTGTTTGTCTGTAAAGTATTTTATTTCTCCTTCATTTATGAAGCTTAGTTTGGCTGGATATGAAATTCTGGGTTGAAAATTCTTTTCTTTAAGAATATTGAATATTGGCCCCCACTCTTTTCTGGCCTGTAGAATTTCTGCCGAGAGATCAGCTGCTAGTGTGATGGGCTTCCCTTTGTGGGTAACCGACCTTTCTCTCTGGCTGCCCTTAACATTTTTTCCTTCATTTCAACTTTGGTTAATCAGGCAATTATGTGTCTTGGAGTTGCTCTTCTCGAGCAGTGTCTTTGTGGCAGTCTCTGTATTTCCTGAATTTGAATGTTGGCCTGCCTTGCTAGGTTGGGGAAGTTCTCCTGGATAATACCCTTAAGAGTGTTTTCTAACTTGGTTCCATTCTCCCCATCACTTTCAGGTACACCAGTCAGACGTAGATTCGATCTTTTCACATAGTCCCATATTTCTTGGAGGCTTTGTTCATTTCTTTTTACTCTTTTTTTCTCTAAACTTCTCTTCTTGCTTCTTTTCATTCATTTGATTTTCAATCACTGATACCCTTTCTTCCACTTGATCAAATCAGCTACTGAAGCTTGTGCATGCATCACGTAGTTCTAGTGCCATGGTTTTCAGCTCCATCAGGTCATTTAAGGTCTTCTCTACACTGTTTATTGTAGTTAGCCATTCGTCTAATATTTTTTCGAGGTTTTTAGCTTCTTTGCAATGGGTTCGAACATCCTCCTTTAGCTCGAAGAAGTTTATTATTACCAATCGTTTGAAGCCTTCTTCTCTCAACTCATCAAAGTCATTCTCTGTCCAGCTTTGTTCCATTGCTGGCGAGGAGCTGCATTCCTTTGGAGGAGAAGAGGCACTCTGATTTTTAGAATTTTCAGCTTTTCTGCTCTGGTTTCTCCCCATCTTTTTGGTTTTATCTACCTTTGGTCTTTCATGATGGTGACGTACAGATGGGGTTTTGGTGTGGATGTCCTTTCTGTTTGTTAGTTTTCCATCTAACAATCAGGACTCTCAGCTGCAGGTCTGCTGCAGTTTGCTGGAGGTCCACTCCAGACCCTGTTTGCCTGGGTATCACCAGCAGAGGCTGCAGAACAGCGAATATTGGTGAACAGCAAATGTTACTGCCTGATCCTTCCCCTGGAAGCTTCGTCTCAGAGGGGCACCTGGCTGTATGAAGTGTCATTCAGCCCCTACTGGGAGATGTCTCCCAGTTAGGCTACTCAGGGGTCAGGGACCCACTTGAGGACGCAGTCTGTCCATTCTCAGATCTCAAACTCCATGCTGGGATAACCACTACTCTCTTCAAAGCTGTCAGACAGGGACGTTTAAGTCTGCAGAAGTTTCTGCTGCCTTTTGTTCAGCTATGCCCTGCTGCCAGAGGTGGATTCTACAGAGGCAAGCAGGCCTCCTTGAGCTGCTGTGGGCTCCACCCAGTTCGCGCTTCCTGGCTGCTTTGTTTCCCTACTCAAGCCTCAGCAATGGCAGACGCCCCTCCCCCAGCCTCGCTGCCACCTTGCAGTTCAATCTCAGACTGCTGTGCTGGCAGTGAGCAAGGCTCCTTGGGCGTGGGACCCTCTGAGCCAGGCGCGGGATATAATCTCCTGGTGTGCCATTTGCTAAGACCATTGGAAAAGCGCAGTATTAGGTTTGGAGTGTCCCAATTTTCCAGGTACCATCTGTCATGGCTGCCCTTGGCTAGGAACGGGAATTCCCCAACTGCTTGCGCTTCCCGGGGGAGGCGATGCTCTTCCCTGCTTTGTGGGCTGCACCCACTGTCTGACAAGCCCCAGTGAGATGAACCCAGTACCTCAGTTGGAAATGCAGAAATCACCTGTCTTCTGCGTTGCTCACGCTGGGAGCTGTAGACTGGAGCTGTTCCTTATCAGCCATCTTGGAACCTCCCCTTTTTTTTTTTTCTTTTTTGGGACAGCGTCTCGGTCTGTCACCCAGGCTGGAGTGCAGTGGTGCCATCTCTGCTCACTGCAACCTCTGCTTCCAAGGTTCAGGCAATTCTCCTGTCTCAGCCTCCCCAGTAGCTGGGACTACAGGCACATACCACGACATCTGGCTAATTTTTGTATTTTTAGTAGAGACGGGGTTTCACCATATTGGTCAGGCTGGTCTTGAACTCCTAACCTAAGGTGATCCACCCACCTCGGCCTCCCAAAGTGCTGGGATTACAGGCATGAGCCACCACACCCGGCCCCTATTCTTTTTCACAGATTTAGGTGGGGAGCTTTGGTGCAAACAGTACATGGAGTAAGACAGTAAATTCTATGAGTTCATTAGAAAGCAAAAAAAAAAAAAAAAAAAAAAAGGGATTTGGGGAGGGACAAGGGCACAGAGCAGTGGTAACACAATTCAATACAGCTCTTCAGGAAAATATTTGCATAGCTTAGTACTTTACACCTTTACCTTCTTGGCCCTCATAGCAATCCTTGAAGTTAAGGGGAAGAAGTATACATATGGATATGGTCTCCACTTTGCAGATGGCATGGGCTCGGCCCAGTCAGGGGTTTCTTCAGGGTCCTTAGGCTAATAAGGAGTGAGAGTGAGGACGCCAAGCCAGTCTGCTCACCCTAAGGCAGTACTCTTTCTTGTACCCCAGCCTTTCAAATATAAAGCCATCACAGCCCTAAATGTATTTGGCCAAAAAAAAAAATCAAAAAACAAAAAAGCAGACAACCTGAAGAAACACAGTAAAAGGTTTTAAACAAGTGTTTCCAATTTCCCACTCCCATGCAGTGAAACCTCTGTCTCCTGACTTGGGACCTGTACCTCCTTCACCATAGACTGCATGCTGTCCAAATGCCTCAGGGTTCTCCACAGGCAGCACAGAGGGCTCTACTAGAGCCCCTTACAGATGACCCAAAATAGTGCATGGGTTGGGAGAGTGTCTCACATAACCTGCTCATGAGTCCTTCATTCCCAATCCTTTCATGTTCGTATGGATACATCTTTACTGTCCTTGCAGCTTTGTGGGACTAACTGGTAGGCGTCATGCTATTGCCTTTATAGCTAAAGAAAAGAATAATGTGTTTAGAAAATATTGATATGCTATGGACATCTCGCCCCCTATGGAGACTGCAGTTCTGTCAGTCGTTGCAAGTATCCCTTTTACACAGAACTCCACTGGCTAATTTCCTCATTTACCTTCATTGATGTCATCTGTGGAAGTGTTAAGCAGGCATGTAATTGTAATAATGGCAGCTCACATTCCTTGAGCACTTACAGGTGCTGTGCTTAGTGTTTTGTCAGCATAATCTCATTTAACAGAATTATAATCCTAATATTTTAGATAATGGAACTGAGGATAAGAAGGGTTAAGGAACTTAGTCCTAATCAGACAGAATTTGTATGAGGGGAATCAGATTTAAGCCCTGGTCCAGTGGATTCTCAACCTTTATACTAGCACCCTACATACTTCCTCTGGTTTTCATCACAACTAAAGAGCACAAACACCTGCTGAATGCCTGAATAGCCCCATTGAGAATAGCTATGGAAAAGCTTTATGGCAAGGTGTCGTTGTGGCTAAAAGTTTGGAGTTAGGAAGCCTCAAGCTCAAATCACAGCTCTGATACCTAAAACATGTTAATATATTGGAGCCTACGCTTCCCTGGTGAAACAAGGGTAATGATAGCACCAATATTATAGTTCTGATAACTAAATGAGAAAATATCTAAAACACACTTAGCTTGATGGCTGTCGTGCTGCAGAGACTAGGTAATGTTCATTTTTGTTTCTATTAGCCAAAATGAAATAGACTACTCCTTTCTGGTCACTCCCATTAGCAACTTATGGAGACAGAAACTAGTAAGAGTTTACACATTTTAAAACTACTGGCTGAAATAGAGTCATCACTTTTCAGAGCCCCCACCTTTCTCTAGCACATTTAAATGTCTACACTAAAATGACACTGCAAAGACTGCCCAGTAGGTAAAATGAGGAGCTGATATTTATGAAGCACCTAATATTTGCAAAGCTCTTTAGGACACACAAACAAGTATAAATCTAAGACGTTTCCCCCATAGAATTTTTGGGCCTCGTTATGTAATAATAGGATATTATGCAACAATAATAACAACTGCAATGCAAAAAGACAATTCAATACAGGAGACCTTGCAAAGCAGTGTTTGATAGATCCCATTTGGTGGGGTACAAATATGACTCTTAGCTAAGGTAAGATCTTGCAAGCCAGAAAATATGTAAAGATTAAGAGGGAAGAAAGGAATTTAAGAAAAGGGTAAAGACTGTGAAAAATAAATACAGGGTACCCAGTGATGCAAAATCAAGGAAGCGAGGGGATAGAGGCAGAAAGACAGATTGTATGTAAGTGGCTATAATGGATCATGTGTGAGGATGTGGTGGAACAGGAGGAAAGTATATAATGAGCTTCTCACACCCCTTCTGCTCTTTACTCAGGGACCCAGCTAAAGAGCAGGGGGAAAAAAAAGAGCCCTATCATAAAGGGAAATAATTAAAAATCATTTTCTTTGGGAAATCTCAGCAGCACTCTGTCTTGAAAGAGACTTAGGGTGACAACTGCTCACCACCTTAAATCTGCTCTGAATTTGGAATTCATTAAGAGAAGACATGAGGCAAATAGTGAAAAGCACAGTATCAGTTCATAAGACTGGCTGGAAAATTGGGCTAGATCTATGACCACATTTTGAAACTAATGCCCCCTTCCTACAAATTAAGGTTATTGGCCAATTAGGGGTAAAATTGTACAACCACAGGCTCCTGCCCCACCTCACCCCATTCCCCATCCAGGACAGGTCACTGCACGCTGCAGAGAAGAAGACCATACACATAGCTTGCGCAGGTGGTTCTGAAAATAAGAAAGAGGAAGGTCTCAGTGCTCCTCTCCTCCTCCCAATCCCACCAGTCAGCTATGGAGCCAGGAGAGAAGGACAGATGTTTCCCTCCCAATATTGGCCCCTGTTAGGGAGTGAAAAGCATATTTTATAGGCCTAGTAGACATCCAAGGAGGTAGAAAAATAAGTCTCTGCCTCTCTATGTGTCCGTCTCTGTTTCCATCTCAATAAAATTTGATATTGCAATAAATAACAACTAAAAGAAATACTACTTTCTGTATTTTCCCTAGGTATTTATTATTGAGGTTTTATTTGTATCAGCTAACTAGTATGTTTTTTAAATGCCCTTCTGTGTTCTATGGGGGTTGCATTCATTTCTGCTATTTTTCTTTGAGTCAACATCTCACTTGGTCACCCAGGCTGGAGTGCAGTGGGGCAATCACAGCTCACTGCAGCCTTGGCCTCCCAGGCCGAAGCAATCCTCACACCTCAGCCTCCCAAGTAGCCGGGACCACAGGCACATGCTACCATGCCCAGCTTATTTATGCTATTTTGAATAAGCATCACAATTTCACTTTCTGGAAAAACCAAAGTTAGTGGAATTGCAAGTGCCGTTTTTATGCCTCAGACTTTGCAGGTTTTAACATGTCGAAATTGGGGATAACATATAATTTTTGGACTTTATAAAGAGAGATTGGAAAAGAAATCACGATATATTTGAATACCAATGGTACTTGAGGATTAGTGGCTAAATTTGAACCAAATTTCAATATCCTTCCCAAAGATCAAAAGGAAATGAAATCTATCAGTGTGAATAAGCGTATTGTTTTTGGTTTGTTTAGAAAATGTAACTAATGTCAAAAACCTATTCATTTATCTCTTCTTTTCCCTGTTTTCTCCTCTCTGCCCAATTTGAAACTTCATTGTCTCAATTACCTCAGCTAAGCATTGATCTGATTCCAGCTAACATTATCGAGATGACTGGTCGACAGCCCCAAGTAGCCCAATGTACATTTACATTCCAATGATGCGCTTGTTCACTCAAGTGACACAGATGGATGGAATGTTGATCACTGGACTTAGCTAAGCTCTCTCCCTGTGTAGACCACAGTGACTCTTCTAGTCACAAATCTTCCAGAAACAATAATTTCCTTTTAATATTCCAGTTGCTCAGGTAGGTGCCAGGGTCAGCTAAAAGAAAGCACGGTCATGCCATTTCAGGCACAGGGACTTCAGCCTGAGACCCAGGTGGTCTAATCACTTGATTTGGGGAACTTCTTATGGTCTGGCCTTCATGAGCTTCAAGCCTCTGAACTGGGAAATTCAAACATTTCAGGTGCCTGAGGGGCCAACCATTAAAAGACATATTTTGGAAAGAGACCCTTACCCATTCAGCTTACATTTATGAGTATCCTGAATTATCAATCTCATTAGTATTAATATTCCAAAATATGATAATATGATAAATTAACTTATTCCACAAATATTTATTAAATGCCTACAATAGTACCTATTAAATAGTAAGTAATCTGAAACTATTTATTGATGTGTAAAATATTTCTGGAGAACTCACTATATGCAGACTTAGCACTATGTTCCCTGGATGAAATGATTCCTAAGTAGAAATGGGAGCCCTTACTCTGACTATGAAATCATTTGCATACCAAGAGCCTCTTCCTTCCTCTACCCCTAACCATTCCCACCACTTCTAAAGAGACAAGTGATCTAAAAGCTTGAACAATGTGCCCATAAATCTATCTCTAAAGCTCTGCTCAACGGTATGTCCTCCCCTGGGCCCATTACAGGAAAATATGCACCATTTGAAACATGAACCATCCGCTGTCATAGAGAAATACATGAATCAAAAGCAGCTGGCCCTCAGCAAAATCTAATGCTTGCTGGCTCAGCCTCCACGTAAGGCCAATCACTGTTGCCATATTGGTTTGCTGAAGAGTAGAGTCATCAAAAGCTGCAAGGACAAAAAACCAAACACCGCATGTTCTCACTCACAGGTGGGAATTGAACAATGAGAACACATGGACACAGGAAGGGCAACATCACACACCAGGGCCTGTTGTGCGGTGGGGGGAGCGGGGAGGGACAGCATTAGGAGATATACCTAATGTTAAATGACGAGTTAATGGGTGCAGCACACCAACATGGCACATGTATACATATGTAACAAACCTGCCCATTGTGCACATGTACCTTAAAACTTAAAGTATAATAAAAATTAAATAAATAAATAAATAAATAAAGCTACTGCCCAAATAGCTCTTGCACTGCTAGAGAGCTTCAAGATTAAAATATTCCTAGTACTTCCCTCAAAAATCTTCTCAGCTGGGAAACTTACCTGACACTCTCTTCCCCCTTTTCTTCATCAAGAACCCCTTTGTTCTTTGCACCTTCCCCCCACGCTTTGAAAAACTGTCAGTAATACTACTTATCACATTCTGCTAAAATTACTAGTTTGCATGCTTACCTGAGCTTCCTGAGAGCAGTTACTCTGGCTTCTTCATCACTGAAGCCTTAGCATCTTACATAATAATAGCCTAGCACATGGAAGGTAGTGAATAAACAATTTTCAAGTAGAATTTCTTTGTTCTTAATGAGTCAATAAACAAAATATCACTTAGTCAGAGCCAGTATACTATATAAGCATTGGAAGTCTCTGTTCAACCTGCTGTGTACTCCCCAGACAGTCCCAAAATCCTTGTTCATCATTATATGCAAAACCTAGAAAATATTTTGCCCGATTTTTCTATAAAATAAAACCACATAATTTTATTATAGGTGTGCGACCTTGACGATCTTATACAAATCCCCTAATTTCACAGATAAGAAATCTGAAGTCCCAAGTAGGTAAGTCAAGATCATAAAGCTAATAAACAGCAGAAAAAATGATGAAATCCAAGGCTCCTTGCTCTTTTGCCCATGCCTAGTTACTAGTCCATGATCCAGATTCAGCTTGTTGAAGTCCTATTTTTTCAGGGGCTCATGAAGGGACTTGGGGGAACAGTGGTCGTTGAGCTGGATTCAGAAAGATCCCCCAGTTGCTCTAGTTCTTTTTTCTTTCCAAGGGCATTAACACTGGACAAAAGCTATTTTAGTACAAGGAGCAAGAAAGGGAAAACCTGATGGAAATCCAGCTAATGAGATATAAGGAGGCCTTTTAGGACAGTTTCAGATTTGTAACCTGCATTCAGGATAGACTACCCTTGGGTCAGATCTTTGGTAGTGACTAAGCTTCAGAATAGAATTTTTGAATTTATCCTGGTCGAAATCTGTGTCCCTGAAAGGATCCAGTATACTCCCCACCTACACACACAGACACACGTGCACACGTGTGCGTGCGCACACACGTATCCCTAGCGCTCTACCACTCAGGATCTGACACTCAGGGCTAGCATGGTGCCACACAGAACCCTAAACTGACCAGAACCCTAAACTGTCAGTTGCATGACTAACACTACTTAGGCATCTCCAGATATCTTGCCCTGTGTCCTCAAAACAAAAAGAAACCATGTCCAAATGCTATGAAGCTCCGCAAAGGTCAAGATAAACACTGCTACAGAGCAGAGGAGAAATTGAGCAGCAAAAGCCCTTAGGCAAGAGAAAAGACAAATTAATTTCCTTACCAAACTTTCTCCTCCTGGATAGAATGAATGTGATAGATTCTCACAGAACTAAGAGTTATTGCTTCTCTGCAGGTACCAATCTGTGATTCCAGACGTGCTCACAAATTAGTACTGTATTCACAACAGTTTCAGAAGTTGAATCTTTCATAATGTTAAACAATTCATATTACTCTTAAATTTATCTTTATTTAGCTCTAGACATAAAATATGTGGAGGATACAAAAGTTTTTTACATTGGCAACCAGATGAACTTTCAGTGTCAGAACTGTGAATAATTCCATATTTATAAAAATAGAATTCCAAAATAAATGGCGAATGTCAGTTTTATTTAGAAATTTTATGAGCATAACAATTATTTTGTTATGCCTATTGTATTTGTATTTTGCCTATTATTTTTAATAATTCTTTGATATTTTAGGAGAAATATAACTTTTAAGACATATAGTATATAATTTTTTCATATTTATATGTACTCTATTTTTGAACAAAATGTAATCAAATTGTATAGTTTGCATAGATACATTTTATTTTTAATCCTTTAGCTCATTTCTATAAACAGCACTTAAATTATAAAAAATATTAAGTATAACAACAAAATTAATGATTTTGCTAAAGAGAAAAAATAGATCTTATGGAATAATGCATAATAATTGATTAACTATGCATGTTTTTTGTTTTTGTTTTTGTTTTTTGAGAGGGAGTCTCGCTCTGTCGCCCAGGCTGGAGTGCAGTGGCGCGATCTCGGCTCACTGCAAGCTTCACCTCCCGGGTTCACGCCATTCTCCTGCCTCAGCCTCCCGAGTAGCTGGGACTACAGGCGCCTGCCACCAAGCCCGGCTAATTTTTTGTATTTTTAGTAGAGACGGGTTTTCACCGTGTTAGCCAGGATGGTCTTGATCTCCTGACCTCGTGATCCACCCACCTTGACCTCCCAAAGTGCTGGGATTACAGGTGTGAGCCACCGTGCCTGGCCTAACTATGCATGTTTTTTATTACTCATGCAAACAATAATGTCTTATCTACAGAATACCAAGACATGAACAATAATAATTAAACTTAGTCATCTTTAGTGTTTTTCCAACTTTCTATTATATAAAAACCATAGTTTCACCCACATTATTTTTATTTCTTCATTAGGAATGTATATCTGTCAAAGAGGAACGTCAGAACATGTTTTATTGAACAGTTCGTTAGCTTGATTTAGAACCTTTATGTGTATAGACATATGGTTTGTGGGCCTCTGTTTGTCCTCTCATCCCAGCTGCTGAAATGTTAGGAGCGGCCCGTGTATGAGTCACCAAAAGTTAACATAAAGTGATTGAAGCCCCAAAGTAAGCCAACAAGGAAAGTAGGAAAATAAGTCTCTTCCCCTCTCTTGAAGTCAAGACTGTGTTTTGTTTTGTTTTGTTTTGTTTTGTTTTGTTTTGTTTTTGTTTGTTTGTTTGAAAGCTCCTGGTCTCAGGTGGAAGCACACAAGCACATAGACCATGGTGAGTCAGTGTTACCGTCTATGAAGTCGGTATCCAAGAAAGACCTACTGAGCTTTGCCAAATGCTCCTAGGAGGACTGGTCTGTTTGGCTGGATGTTGTTTGTATCTGTCTTTAAGGGCTCCAGAAAGTACAAGGAATACAAAACAACAATGACACTTTTCATGTTTAGAGGCCCCGCCAGTGGCTTCGATGTCTTGATTGTCATGGGGACTGGAATGTGCTCTGCCCAGCAAATTCCCTGCCTGCATGTGACTGGATGCTCTCAAGGGTGTGACTCTGCAGTGTGTTCATAAGGCTGTGGTGAAACATGACTGTTCTATTTTTGGTTTTCATTTCAGAGCCCTCAAAGAGAAAGGCATTAATCTTTCATCTGGATATTAATGTCTTACTTTTTATTTATATTTTATAAATCTTTTGCCATATCTTTTTGCCTCTTCAGTCTCCCAAAACAACCTTATTTGTAGATTTTACGTTATTCTTCAAAAAATATAAATTATTAAAATCTGGTAAATGTTCTCTCCTTGATAATTTTTACAATTATTTTAAACAATTGGGGCTGCCTGTGTCTGTCTTCAAATCTTATCATCTTGTATTATTAGAAGAGAGTCTTGTATTATTAGAAATCCTTAAGAAAACTTAGATAAACAACAACAAATGAAGAGAGTGGCAGCATGAGCAAGAAGGGAACGCTATTTAAATAGTGCAGGTGACTCCCCCAGACCCACACCCAAACCACCCTCAACTCTCTCCCACTCACAGAGCACATGCCTCAGTGAGCTTGAATTGAAAGCCACGAATCTGCCATGTCCTGGGAACCAAATATGATTCCAGTATTTAAAGACATACCTTCTTCAGGCATTACCCCTAAATGTAAGCCAGCCACATTTGAGACTCAGAAAGAGTCAGGATTCAGTCCCAAAGTTACAGGAAAACAGCCAGTGCTGGGTGTTTGGAAGGCAGCATGTTGCTCTCCAAAATACTACCCTCCTCTGCCATTTTCCAAAGGTAATTTTGACTAGTTATGATTTTTACCACATACACCAACTTCAGAAGTAAACCTTTATATATGGTATGAATTATAGTTTTACATTCAGCCCTATTCTTAGTATCATGTTCATGTTTGATTCATCTATTATATCCCTTGCAGCCCCCAGTGCAGTGCCTCAAACATGAGGTGTTTGAGAAACTGTGAATAAATAAGTTTCCAAGGATTGAGAAACACCTCTCTCTGATGGCCCCTATAATCCATGTAACAAAGAAGTCACCAGATGGCTACTATCATATTGATACTAGCTAGTTTCTCCAAGTGTGGTACCCAGATCATCTGCTTCAGAATTAATCAGGATTAGTTAAAAATATTAAAAGTAAATTCGTGGGTCCTACCCTATGTCTCTTGATTCAGTACCTCTGGGAATGAGGCCTCAGAGCCAGACCATCAGTGTATCTCTAAAGCTCCTGAGATGATCCTAACGTGCTTGCAGGGCTCAGAACCATTGTGTCAGACACCCTTTCTCCCACTTTAGCCATTTACAATCTGCAGTATTAGCTACATTCAGCTAACAGTAGACTCTAGGGAAGAAGGGGAGAAGATCAAGGAAAGCAAAACAACATACAAATGTCACGGCTGTGGGAAAGCTAAACCCTGGGCAAAGTGCTGCACAGCATGTGCTTTCAAAAGCAGTCAGCATCAACGTCAAAATAACTGGCTCTCACCAGGCTGGTAAGAGAATGACATTTGATGGACGTGTCAGAAAGAGGCTCTTTGCTACCTCATGAGTATAGCGTATTAGTAATTTAAATTGAATCCAAGTTGCTATTTCTAGGACTGGCTCATGGTGCACCTCATTAAAATTAGAAGAAGATAAATTAATTCCTTGTTTTAGAGAACAAAATGTTTGACTATTCCCTGGAAGAAATAATACCTATTTTGAATAAGTTACTTATTAAAACTATATCTACTATCTGTTATATGCTTCCCAATAACTATGTTCCATAAGCAGGAAACCTACTACTGTCCTTATGTTAGACAGGGTAGAGCTGGGTGGAAAAGGTAAAGTAGACTCCTCAAGCCATATACCTAGTAAGTGCAAGATCCCAGGTCTTCTAACCCAAATCCATTTTTTTTTCTCACTCAAGCTCATCAATACCATTCTTCCTGTAAGAAAGAAAAAAAGATTCGGATTACATGGAAAACTCTCATCCGCCTGCATCTCTCTTATGATACTTAATACTTTCTCTTTTATATTTTACAATTACTTACAGAGCCAGATATCTCTGACTCTTCTACTTAAAGAGGGATGGTATATGTCTGATTCACCTTTATATTCCCCACAATACCAAGCCCTGAAAAATAGTAGGTAGTGAATAAGTGTTTCTTGGGTAATTATATGAAAATAAGAAACAGATATATTTCATATTTCACATTGCAAAACTTCATTTACTTATTTATTTTCTCTATTTATTCTCTAAAAAAAAGGGTAACATGTACAGAATGTGCAGGTTTGTTACATAGGCATACATGTGCCATGGTGGTTTACTGCACCTATTGACCCATCCTCTAAGTTCCCTCCCCTCACCCACTACCCCCTAACAGGCCGCAGTGTGTGTTGTCCCCCAATTTGTGTCCATGTGTTCTCAATGTTCGACTCCCACTTATGAGTGAGATCACGCATTGTTTGGTTTTCTGTTCCTGTATTGGTTTGCTGAAGTTGATGGCTTCCAGCTTCATCCATATCCCTGCAAAGGACATGATCTCATTCCTTTTTATGGCTGCATAGCATTCCATGGTGTACATGTACCACATTGTCTTTCTCCATTCTGTCATTGACAGGCATTTGGGTTGGTACCATGTCTTTGCTATTGTAAATAGTGCTGCAATAAACATACATGTGCAGGTGTCTTTATAATAGAATGCTTTATATTTCTTTGGGTATATACCCAGTAATGGGATTGCTGGGTCAAGTGGTATTTTTGGTTCTAGGAATCACCATACTATTTTCCACAATAGTTGAGCTAATTTACATTCCCACCAACAATGTAAAAGCATTCCTATTTCTCCACAGCCTCGCCAGCATGTATTGTTTCCTGACTCTAAAAATCGCCATTCTGACTGGTATGAGATGGTATCTCATTGTGGTTTTGATTCGCATTTCTCCGATGATCAGTAATGTTGAGCTTTTCTTCATATGTTTGTCAGCCAAGTAAATGTCTTCTTTGGAGAAGTGCCTGTTTATATCTTTTGCCCACTTTTTGATGGGGCTGTTTTCTTTTTTCTTGTAAATATGTTTATGTTCCTTCTAAATTCTGGGTATTAGACCTTTGACAGATGAGTAGATTGCAAAAATTTTCTCCCATTCTGTAGGTTGCCTGTTCACTCTGATGATAGTTTCTTTTGCTGTGCAGAAGCCCTTTAGTTTAATTAGATCTCATTTGTCAGTCGTGGCTTTTATTGCAATTGCTTTTGGCATTTTTGTCATGAAGTCTTTGCCCATGCCTATGTTCTGAATGATATTGCCTAGGTTTTCTTATAGGGTTTTTATGGCTGGGGTTTTATATTTAAGTCTTTAATCCATCTTGAGTTAATTTTCAAATAAGGTGTAAGGAAGGGGCCCAGTTTCAGTTTTCTGCATATGACTAGCCAGTTTTCCCAGCACCATTTACTGAATAGGAGATCCTTTCCCCATTGCTTACTTTTGTCAGGTTTGTCGAAGATCAGATGGTTGTAAATGTGTGGTGTTATTTCTGACGTCTCTGTTCTGCTCCATTGGTCTATATGTCTGTTTTGGTACAAGTACCATGCTGTTTTGGTTACCGTAAACTCGTAATATAGTTTGAAGTCAGGTAGTGTGATGCCTCCAACTTTGTTCTTTTTGCTTAGTATTGTCTTGGCTATACGTGCTCTTTTTTGGTTCCGTATGAAATTTAAAATAGTTTTTTCTAATTCTGTGAAGAATGTCAATGGTAATTTGATGGGAATAGCATTGAATCTATAAATTACTTTGGGCAGTATGGCCATTTTCATGATATTGATTCTTCCTATCCATGAGGGTGGAATGTTTTTCCATTTGTTTTTGTCCTCTCTTATTTCATTGAGCAGTGGTTTGTAGATCTCATTGAAGAGGTCCTTTGCATCCCTTGTTAGCTGTATTCCTAGGTATTTTATTTACTTTGTAGTGATTGTGAATGGGAGTTCCATCATGATTTGACTCCCTGCTTGCCAATTGTTGGTGTAAAGGAATGCTTGTGATTTTTGCACATTGATTTTGTATCCTGAGACTTTGCTGAAGTTGTTTATCAGTTCAAGAAGTTTTGGGGCTGAGATGATTGGGTTTTCTATATATACAGTCAGGTCGTCTGCAAACAGGGATAACTTGACTTCCTCTCTTCCTATTTGAATATGCTTTATTGCTTTCTGTTGCCTGATTGCCCTGGCCAGAACTTCCAATACTGTGTTGAATACGAGTGGTGAGAGAGGGCATCCTTGTCTTGTACCAGTTTTCAAAGGGAATGCTTCCAGCTTTTGCCCTTTCAATATGATATTGACTGTGGGTTTGTCATAAATAGCTCTTATTATTTTGAGATATGTTCCAACAATACCTGGTTTATTGAGTGTTTTTGACACGAAGGGATGTTGAATTTTGTCAAAGGCCTTTTCTGCATCTATGGAGATCATCATGTGGTTTTTGTCTTTGGTTCTGTTTATGTGATGAATTATGTTGATTGATTTGTGTATGTTGAACCAGCTTTGTATCCCAGAGATGAAGCTGACTTGATCGCGGTGGATAAGTTTTTTGATGTGCTGCTGGATTCAGTTTGCCAGTATTTTATTGAGAATTTTTGAGTCAATTCATCAGGGATATTGGCCTGAAGTTGTCTTTTTTTGTTATGTCTCTTCCCGGTTTTGGTATCAGGGTGATGTTGGCTTCATAAAATGAGTTAGGGGAGAGTCCCTCTTTTTCGGTTGTTTGGAATATTTTCAGAAGGAATGGTACCAGCTCCTCTTTGTACTTCTGGTGGAATTCAGCTGTGAATCCATCTAGTCCTAGGCTTTTTCTGGTTGGTAGGCTATTAATTACTGCCTCAATTTCAGAGCTTGTTATTGGTTTAATCAGGGATTCAACTTCTTCCTGATTTAGTCTTGGTAGGATGTATCGTCCAGGAATTTATCCTTGTCTTCAAGATTTTCTAGTTTATTTGCATAGAGGTATCCTGATAACAACTGACATGCCCTTTTCTTTAACAGCATCCCTCTCTGTTCCTCTTACAGTGCCACTATAAACAAAATCATTACTAACCTTGTTGCCAGTCCAGATTTTAAACACAAATGGGAATTATATACCAGGAATCAACTATGGCTTAAGAAATCAATGTTTCCATTCCAGATCAAAATGTTCTTTCTTTTAAAGTGAAGGGACAAATAAACCACACCTCTATCCTTAACAAAGAAAAAGGTTTAAAAAAATTATTTCGGCTGGGCGCGGTGGCTCACGCCTGTAATTCCAGCACTTTGGGACGCTGCGGCGGGTGGATCACAAGGTCAGGAGATGGAGACCAAACTAGCTAACACGGTGAAACCCTGTCTCTAATAAAAAAATAAAAAATTAGCCAGGCATGGTGGCGAGCGCCTGTGGTCCCAGTTACTTGGGAGGCTGAGGCAGGAGAATGGCATGAACCCAGGAGGTGGAGCTTGCAGTGAGCGGAGGCCACTGCACTCCAGCCTGGGCGACAGAGCGAGACACCGTCTCAAAAAAAAAAAAAACAAAAAACAAAAAAAATCAGGATTTTGTTCATTGGGAGGAGTGATGAGTAGGGCTAGAAGGGGGAGTTGGAAATGATTAGTTTCCAGATTTGAATGTCAAGTACAGAGTGTACTCGCTTTGTAAAAATTCATTGAGCAGTTCATATTGAACTTAAAGTAAAAGTTCACTCCTAAAAAAAGTGAGACTCTTGGCACCATTTAACAATGGTGAATAGTACACCGATTCAAAAAAGCTTCTACTGGATATGATGTGGGGGATCATTTCTCCACAAATTGGAGATTTTAACAGCCATGTTTCACATCGGTCACAATTCAGGTGCTTGTGAGATGTTCCTTTGATTTGGAATTTTTCTACATTCACATCTCACTTTCCTCTGGGTTTTTGCCTATTATACAGAGCCTCTTGATGCTATCCATACTCAGTCCTCTTATTATCTCACTCACCTATGCACCAAACACTCCTCAGGGCATGGACTATATCTCTTTCGTTTTGTGATCTCTTCAACCAGCTTGGGGTAAGCCCAAATTAAGTATGTAATAAACGTTAAGATTCTGAGATCTTCAAGGGCATGGACAACATCCCTATCTGTAGAGAGACTTGTTCCTCTGTACCTGGCCAGCCACAAGACAGGCAGATATCAGAAAGCCTCCTTTCACCTCTGGTGCCATTATCCTCTAAAACCATCAGGGCCCGCAGTTCATAAATAATTCTATTTCTTCCCAGAACCACAAAGCATTTTCAGAATACATAAATGGAAAAGTTCTTTCAAGAGCAACATGAAGAATATTCCTAATCCAGTGGCTCCACATGCAAACTTTGCCTCCTGACCACCCAAGGCATCATTTTAGTCAACTACCTCTCCTTCTGGAGCCTAACTTTAGAAAATGCTTCCCACATTGTCTCTTTTAGAAGACAATTTTGATACATGATGTTAGAGGAAACAACTACCTCAACAAGTTTGAAACTGCTTCTAGAAATTGCTCAGCAGCAACACATACTGCTTTTCCAGTAAAAAACCCCTATTTGACAAAAGCGAAACTCCTTGGCCCCACCTGGTGGTTGCTGAATCCAGTAAATTCACCTTTTGCATTTAAGACCCTATCAGAAGCTGTATTTTGTCCTTTGACATCTATGGGGTTATAGACATTGAATCTCCTTGGATGATGAAGTGAGGTCTCATTGCAAGTGCTTAAGATAATGAAACCTGTACGAGGACAGACAATGCAACATCAGCAATTTTTGCAGTGCTATTAATTTCAGGTGGTGTCTTAATTAGAAGTAGGTTACGAGATAAAATACAAGAAAAAGATACTCCAAATTTAAAACAGGACTTTCGTGCAATAAGCATAAATGCTTCCTCTCTAAGTTAAGATCTGGGGCATAGTCTGTAAATTTTAGATGCACATTTTCCTCTTTTGATACCAATTTCTGACTATAGTAAACCAATAATTCTGAGGGCTCTGATTGAACATATTGAACCTAGCAAATATTTGTACTTCCCTCTCTTAAACCCATTGAAATGACAGTAAAGATATGCAAAAGGATAGGATACGAATAGGTGAAATAATTAGGAAGTTCTCTTAAAAATGCATGGCATATGGGATTACACTAACAGATAAAATAGAACAGAGAAAAATAACTATTCAGAGTACAAGAGAAGCCACAAGAGAAGCTGCAGTGAAGGTGGAATCTGTTACTCTATGAAGAGACCCCTGGCGTTGGGAACCTGAAAGAGAGCAGACACCAATAATGCATCTGGCTAAAGAATCTGTTGGCTGGCTTTTGGGTGGTGCATAATGAAGAAGGTTTATGTTTCTGACGTCAATAAGAAAAATTTAGGGAAACTAGAAATTCCAGGAAAAAGAAAATGCTGTACAAAAATTCATGACGAAAATATGAAGCATTATTATAGGAAATTTATGGAGTCTAAGAAAAGAAAATCTTGACTTAGAACTTGAAATATTCTACTTTAAGTAGATCTGATTTAAGAACATAAATTATATCTCCTCTACAGTTGCACTCTGGTTCTGCAGTGAATAATATTGAGCAATATCATAATATTATAAATGATGTTTATCTATTTTTGCTTCTCTGAATCAATATATAGACAAAGAGATGAATACTTAATTAAAATTTCCATTCAGAATGTAAATGTTTTAAACCTTGGCAATATAAAAGTAGTGGTAGAAATGATGAACAGGAGGAGTTAGAGGTGGAAAGGAGAGATGGGAGAGCGTGTAGGAGTGATCGACTCCATATCATACACCATGATACGTCTGAAGTTGACAGACAAGAAATAAAAGTCAAACATATTATTTAAAGTATAATCAACAGAAAAACAAAAAGAAAAAATGGGAGCAGATATAGGGAAAAAGGAAGCAGAGTGGTTGCTATGAGCTGAAATAGTAATCTTTTACAGCAAAGAGTTAAAAGACAAGCTTAAGTTGGTAAGAAAAGAAATAGATATTAATGTTGTATGAAATAGATACTTCGAGCTATAGTGATAATCCCTGGAAGAGCTAAAGACAGAAAACATCATGGATGGTAGCCTCTTGAGAACCAGACTATGGATAGTGGAACTAGACACACTGTTCATCTGGCACCCTTATTTTTTATTGAAATTTTATTTCCATGAGCATGTACTTCTAAAATTCTGATTGGCATGCTGACATTATAACATCCCAAGTTTTGAACTTTTTTATTTTCTAATCCTCAACCAATGAGGCAGTGACTGTATATAATGATCAAAGCTTGACAGCAGGTTAAATTTCCATGGTCTTCAACTCTAAGGTGAGTGGCCTCTCACTAGAGCTCTCCAAGTCTGACATATATTGCCTTCAGAAGTGTAGAAGCAAACATTTCTGAACTATTTCCAACTACCTACTTGTTTGTCCTGCCAGGATTGCCAGTTTTCTATGGATGTCATCTTCTCTTACAACCAAGCATCATAAATCCCTCATAGGTCTCTTTCATGAGGTGTGCTGTTCAAGTCCAAGAATGCCTCACTTTTAATGATCAGAAAAAAAAAAGCTGACAGAACTGAAACCTTGACAATAGGAACTTTCAACTTTCAGCTCTAGCAGAGGGTATTAATTTCATTTCTGGAGCACTCATAATCTAAGAAACTTCTGGATCCTAATAACAAGGATGGAAACAACAATTATTAAATCCCATAAGTATCCCCTCTGCCTAATTATATAGCAAAGCCAAATGCTGAAGAACCATGGGATAAAATATAATGTTATGCATTCCACTTCCAGAGATATGAAGCTGCCATTTTTTCCTTTGCTCTCTGTCTTCGTCCAGCCTCCAAGCATACCCCTAGCTTCACTTGACCTTACTTGGTTGAACATATCCCCAGGATCACTTCACTTTGCTTGCTTTAACATGTTTTCATACCACGTCACCTCACTTGCTTTAGCACATAATACTGAGAGATGAATAAATTGAAAACTGCAGCTGCAATGATCAAAACTGCTCAAAGGAAAAAAATACTGAAGTTTGCCATAGTAAGATAAAAAAGAGCATAAATTTTGAAGTAATACAAAGCTGTCATAAGGTTTCAAACTAGGAAGTTCAAGTACCTTGGGTAAGGTCGCACAGCTTGCAAATATTAGAGTCCAGCCCACAGTTGTTTTCTTAACTAAATAATGATTACGCATAAGAGAGATGATCATTCTCGAACCTATAAATCTACTACAAACTTAATGAATATTGCCTGGCCTGAAAATTGATGATGGCACAAACTTTTTTCTACATATTGGCAAATGTCTACTGAGGTTTATTCTAAGCCTTGATGGGGTACTTAAGTTCAGGAAAATAAAAATATGGATTTTTTTTCCTCATATAAACTACAAACAGATTGGGACAAAAATCATTCCACCTAATTACACCAATCACTGAGAAGAGCAAATAGAAGAGTGTTTTATTTCTGAATAATTACAATTATTTTAAAGGTAACCTATTTTGATTCCAACATTACAGAATTAACATAAAGTATATATTCCCTAAAACACATCAAACTTTTATTGAGTTGTCCTCTTCTTTATATAGCTAAATGTGAAAATGTAAAATATATTAATTATTAAGGGGTGCAGTAAAAAAAATTAAAACAATGCCTTAAATCTATACTAGCCACTTCTATAATATAAGCTACACTATTTTACCTCTAACCTTGGGATTTATATTGCTTGCTAGAATTAATCTGCAAATAGGTTATATCTTATCAGGCAATACCAACTGGTATTAAGCTGATATTAGAGCTTCACTAATAGAGCTGGTTGTTTGGAGCACTATGTTAAGAAGGAGTCTTATGTTGTCCACGTTTAGTGGTAAGGAAGACCTTAATCAATTAACAATATTTACTATGGAAGCAAAAAGAGAGAATGACAGTATGTGCTTATTATCCTTGTCAGGTGCTCAAATCTAGCACATTTTAAAAGTCTTAGTAGTTCTGTATTTTTTAAATTAAAGCAGTCTCACAAGTTGAAATTCTATAATATAAAAACTCTCCTTAGACTCAAGAAATTACCAAAATTAGCAAACTTGTCAGGACTACTCAAGCTGCCCCAGGAAGAAGATGGATATATTCCAAGGTAAACACCAACATGTCATTTGGAGTTCTGGAGGGAAAAATCAAACGAATCAAATGACTTGGTAACCTAAGTTCTCTAACTTAGCACCATCCTTCTCTAAATCCAGTCAATATCTCTAGGAGTCATAATTATACATAGACTAGAAATATTTTCTTTAACATTTTCTTTTTAAATAATAGAGTAAACAGAATAGACAGCTCAGTAACAAACCCATATGAAAATATGTATATAAAGTTAACATATAATCAAGGAGACATCATGAATCAGTGGGAAAATGAAGCATGATTCTGGGCCAGCTAATTAGCTATTTACATTTTATAAAAAAATGTTCAATTAGATCCTCATCTCACACATATATCAAAATATTTTTAGGTGGATTAGAATCCGTGGATTCTATGGACTAGAACATGTCTATTATACATTTAAATATAAAATGTTATATCTTTTTTTGAAACCTACAAAATAGATATAAAATTTTAATGCTCTCTGACTAGATAAATATTTAAGTTTAAATGCAATGGAAGTAATGACAAAGAAAAGATCTGTGCTATAACTACCAAAAAATTTTATACATGTATATTTTAAAAACACTTGAGCTATAACTACCAAAAAATTTTAAACATATGTGTATTTTAAAAACACCGAAGCAAAAATTGGAAGAAAAAAACTAAAGGAAAAAAACCCCATTTAAGTAAACTGCTCTAGTAAGAAATGGTTTTTTTTTTTTTGATTAGCAAGAGCAGGCATCTATTCAAATGACTTCCCTGTGAAAAACTTATGGGGAACCTGACTGAGACAAAGTATAGGAAGTATAGCTGTATCTTATGAGAATAGGAAAATGGTTAGGCAGCTACTGTCTCCATCTCCATTCCTCACTGGTCCACATGGTCTCTCTTCTCTGGCCCTGCACACACTTCCTTCTTTCTTTCTCCTGAGGAGAGAAAGAAAACCATGCCTGATCTTCCTCTACAATTTTAGTTTGCATGTGGCTTTGACTGGCTTTAGCGCCAAATCTGGCTCTAGAACCCAGCACCATCTTATTGACCCAGTCCTTCGAGGCCTTAGTCCCAAACTTCTGGGAAGACAATATAATAGGCCCAACTTGGGTGAGGTGTTTACGTATGGTTCAGTTAGGTGTGAACACTGGGGAAGGGGTTGTCCTGTGGACATAGAACTGGTAAGGCTTACCTGCTTCTCAGCAGGTCTGGGTGTAAAGCATCTTCAGTGAATGGGTGTAGGAGGAGCAGACAGCAAAGACACTACACATTTCATGGAATATAATGAAGTTCACATGGAGCTTCATCATAAGAAGTTAAGTAAGAAAGGCCTACTGTAAAGTCTTATGGTCAAAATTCTCTCTGATATGTGGTATGCTAGCCATACTAGACAAGAGTGACTTTTGTTAATCTGATGTATTGCATTCATTTGTACTTTCCAAAGTTTTTGACACAAACATGCAGAACTCTGATAATCAGAAAAGAAATAAAGTAAGAGGCCAGAGGAAGAAAAGTCAAAAGTGTGAAAACTAAGTGCCAAATATACAATTTAGGTTGAGTTCTCAGGTCATTTTTTGTGACATGTTGCAACTTTCAATCCCATTACTCCCCTCTACACTTATGGCTGGACTCCAGACTCAGTTAATGACAGACACTTCCCTGAAGACCCCACCAACACTCACTCCACCGTTCTTGTGGCCATGTTGACCAGATGTCCTTCCAGGCTTTCTCTGTTCAGCGGCTGCTCCTCATCCCTCATGGCAAGAATGAAAGTCAGCCTTCCTCAGTTGCCATTACCCCAACCCAACTCCTTCTCCTCTGTGTCTCTCAGCCCAGTCTTCCTTGGCTGTTTATGCCTCTGTCCTTCCAGACATAGTTGAAGCTGATTTTAGGGAGATAGTCAGTCATATGAATGTTGCTTCATAAAGCAGCTAGCACAGGACATGAGCAAGAGTAGGTTCTCAATGAATGTTTTGCTGAATAAATGTTGAAAGTTTAAGGAATTATTTCTGAATTTCAGACATTTCAAATTGTCTTCATACTAGAAAAGCATTTTACCAAAAAAAAGAATAAGTTTGTGGCATACTGAAAAAATCATGGACTTCAGAGCCCAGTAGATCAGTTTTGAATCCCAACCTCAACTCACTAGTTGGGTAAATTAAGCTTTTCTGAGCTATTTCCTCATCTTTAAAATGCAGGCGACAGAGTGGCATCAGAAACATGATAGAAAAGGAAGCTCCTGACTCTCCCTCTGCCCATGGATGCACCAAATAAACGTCTACCACAGACCAATTCCCTTTAACAAAAGGTCTGGCTGGGCACAGTGACTCACACCTGTAATCCTAGTACTTTGGGAGGCTGAGGCGGGCGGATCACTAGGTTAGGAGTTTGAAACCAGCCTGGCCAGCATGGTGAAACCCCGTCTCTACTAAACATACAAAAATTAGCCAGGCATGGTGGCACACGCCTGTAATCCCAGCTACTTGGGAGGCTGAGGCAGGAGAATTGTTTGACCCTGGGAGACAGAGGTTTCAGTGAGCCAGGATGGTGCCACTGCACTCCAGTCTGGATGACAGAGTGAGACTCCATCTCAAAAAAATAAAAAAGAAAGAAAAGAAAGAAAGAAAGAAAGAAAGAAAGAAAGAAAGAAAGAAAGAAAGAAAGAAAGAAAGAAAGTCCAAGACCAACAGAGAGGCTCCCACCCACTGACAGCTGAGAAAACATCTACACTGAAGCTGAGGCACACTCAGGCATGGACCTGATCCCAGGCACTGCACCATAAAATTTGGAAAGGAATCCCCAACACCCAGTCTCTCCCTATGGAGAGGAGGATCTGGACCCCCAAAATAGGGCTCTAACAGTAAGTTTTCCCATGGTTTGACTCTTAATTTACCAACTATGGGAGCAGAGGGGATTATACACACACATCCCTCTAGACTTAAAAAAAAAAAAAAAAAAAGAGGCAAGTGTACACCAATTCCAGGGACTTCAAACAGCCCTCCAGCAGCCACCTGTTGGCCCTGTTTCTAACTAACTTACATTGGGCAGTTAAAGGGACAGTCAATTATTAAACCACCACCAGCCTAGGATAAGTCTGCATTCACACCAAGTATCCTAAATTTTTTTTTTTTTTTTTTTTGAGACAGGTCATCACCCAGGCTAGAGTGCAGTGGTGCAATCTCAGCTCACTGCAACTTCTGCCTCCCAGACTCAAGAGATCCTCCTGCCTCAACCCCCCAAGTAGCTACGACAATAGGTGCCTGCCATCACATCTGGCTAATTTTTCTATATTTTGTAGAGATGGGGTTTCACCTTGCTGCCCAGGCGAGTCTCAAACTCCTGGACTCATGCAATCTGCCGGCCTCACCCTCCCAAAGTGCGGGGATTATAGGTGTGAGCCACTGTGCCTGGCCTAGCCACCCTAACTCTTATAACATCTACCTAAGGGATTGCATCCTAAATCTCCTAGCTCTGGGAGCAGAAGAGACTGGCATATACACGTATCTCTAAACAACAGGAAAAGAGTTGTGTTTTTAAATGGGTATGCAAGCATCTCCAGGGATTTCATCTCCTTGCAGAGAAGGGGCTTAAGACATAATAAAACTCCCTGTTTCTCCCCAGAAGGGGTTTAGGATGCATATTGAAAGCCCTAATTTTTAAAGCTATCTCCCAAAGGACTCCACCTAAACCTAGTTGCTCTGACAACAGAAGGGACTATGCATATGTGAGTCTCCCTTGATCATGGAACAAAGAGGTGGTTTTAAACAGGCATTCAAACACTTCTAGGGGCTATACCCTCTTGGAGCAGTTCAGAAAAGGGGCAGGAAGGTACAGCTCTCACTTTCTCTTCAATAAGGGCTTATAGCACACACTTTCAGTGGCTCCTTGAGGACTTGGTTTCTAATCAACTTGCATTGAGAGCTAATGGAGCAAACAAAAAATGGCCTTTAGGTAGCCAGAGCCAGAGCATGGTACTTCACAAGACCTTCCTCTGGCTCACTCCAGAGACAAATCCAGGCCTACTCCTTCCTTCTGGAAAGAATTGGCCATGTGGCCAGCCCACAACCTCCATAACTCCCACTCAAGGGACTGTCTCATTAATGACCTAGCTACAGACTTTGCAATTCTAAGTGACCCAAGACCACAGAAAACAAACAAGTGGATGTATAATTTCCCAATATTAGCAACTATCCCTCTAGGATCGGAAGGTAAAGCCTGACTGTGAGAATAGACATTTGCTGCAGATCCTCTCTTCAACTTACTGTACCTGCACCCAGTCACACCATGAAGATACAAAGAACTGGGATACATATCTAACACCCTAAACTTTCCAGCTACATCTTAATAACCTGGCTCCTATCATACCAGTCTCAGGTTACTATCAAGATGTGGCACATCGTAAGCTCCAGCGAGCCACCAAAAACAGAGATAACAGTCTGGACAAACACAAAGATTTGAGAGGCACCTTAAAATCTCTGGCCAGACAGATTGGTGAAAACTCATATACAAAGTCAGTCTAATAACATGAAGAGAGAAGTAGTTATCTAATGCTCAGAAACAAAAACAGAGAATCAAGGAAGTGAAGAAACAGAGGAATATATTTCAAACAAAAGAACAAAGTAAATCTCCAGAAACCAACTTGAATGAAGGGAAGTTTTATGATTTGCCTAATAGGGATTCAAAATAATGGTTATAAAAATACTCACATGATCAAGACAGCAATAAAAGAGCAAGCTGAAAACTTCAAGAAGTGACAGAAAGTATAAATAATTACCAAATGGAAATCATAGATCTAAAGAGTGCTATAACTGAACTGAAAATGTAAATAGAGGGGTTCAAGAGGAGACAAGATCAAGCAGAAGAAAGGATGAGTAAACTTGAAGACAGATCACTGGAAATCATCCAATCTAAAGAGCAGAAAGAAAGAAAAAGAATGAACAAGAGCAAATATAGCTTAAGAGACTTCTAAGACACCATCAAGCAGAACAACGTATGCATTATTGGCATGCCAGAAGGAAAATAAATAGAGAAAGGGAACGAAAACATAATCAAAATAATAATTGCAGAAACTTTCCCAAGTTTGGGGAGGGAATTAGAAAGCCAGATGCAGAAAGCCCATAGCACACCAAATCAGATAAACTCAAAGAGACCCACACCAGGACACATCATGGATAAATTGTCAAAACTTAAAGACAAAGAGGGAGTGTTGAAAGCAGCAAAGGTAAAAGCAAATTGTCACATACGGGGCAGTCTCTATACAAATTGTTACTTACAGGGGAGTCTCTATAAGACTATCAGCAGACTTCCCAGCAGAAATTTTGCAAGCCAGAAAGAAGTGGGGTGACATATTCAAAATCCTAAAAGAAAAGGACTGTCAACCAAAAATATATGCCCAGCAATCCTGTCTTTTGGAAAAAAAGAGGTGATAAAGACTTTCTCAAACAAAAGCTGAGAGAGCTTATCATTACCAGATCTGCATTACAAAAAAATGCTAAAGGAAGTTCTTCAAGCTGAAGGAAGGTATGCTAATTAGTATCATAAAAACATATGAAATTATACAACTCACTAGTAAAAGTAAATACACTGTCAAATCCAAAACACCCTAATACTGTAATGGTGATGGGCAAATCAATTATGTCTCTAGTATAAGTGTCAAAAGGCAAAACTATTAAAAACAATTCAAGCTTCAATAATTTGCTAAGGGATACATATTACAGAAAGATGCAAAGTGTGACATCAAAAACATAAAACGTGGAAGAAGGGGGAGTAAAAATGGAGAGTTTGTGTATATAATAAAAATTAAGCTGCTATCAGTCTAAATAAACTAGTTATACATATAAGATGTATTATGTAAGCCTCAGGGTAACTACAAACAAAAGCCTATGATAGATACACAAAAGAGAAAAAGAAAAAACCAAAGCATACCACTATAGAAAGTCATCAAATCACAAAGAAAGCAAGCAAAAGAGGAGGTAGGGAACAAATGATCTACCAAACAATTAGAAAACAATTAACAAAATTGCAGGAGCAAGTCTTTATCTATCAATAATAACCTTGAATATAAATGTATTAAATTCCTCATTTAAAAGAGATAGAGTGACTAAATGAATTTTTAAGAAGACTCAACTATATGCTACCTACAAGGATACTTGTCTCACTTTGTAAGGACACACAGACTGAAAGTAAAGGAATGGAAAAAGATATTCCATGCAAATGAAAACCAAAGACAGCAGGAGTACCTATACTTCTATCAGATAAAATAGACCTTCAGGCTGACTGTTAAATGAGACAAAGAAAGATATCATACAATGATAAAGAGGTCAATTCATCAAAAGCATACAATAATTACTGGAGCACCCAACTCTATATAGCAAACATAAATAGACCAAAAGGAAGAGATAGACTGCAATGCAACCATAGTAGGAAACTTCAACATTCAACTTTCAAAAACAGATAGATCATCTAGCAGAAAATCCACAAAGAAATATCAAAGTTAAACTACACTCTAGAATAAATGGACTAAGTGACATTTATGGAACATTTAATCCAACAGATGCAGAATACACATTCTTCTCATCAGCACATGGAACATTCTTCAGGATAGACCACATGATAGGCCACAGAGAAAGTTTCAATACGTTTTTAAAAATTAAAATTATATCAAGTATCTTTTCTGACCACAATGGAATAAAACTAGAAATCAATAACAAGATAAACTTTGGAAACTGTACAAATATATGGAAACTAAACAACATGCCCTTGGAAAAGAAATGAGTTGAGTCAATGAAGAAATTAAGAAGAAAATATAAAATTTATTAAAACAAATTAAAAAATGGAGACACAACATACCAAAACCTATGTAGTACAGCAAAAGTAGTAGTAAGAGAAAAGCTTATAGCAATAAATGCCTACATGTAAAAAGTAGAAAAATTTCAAATAAACAACTTAATGATGCACCTGAAGGAACTAGAAAATCAAGACCAAACAAAACTCAAAATCAGGAGAAAAAATAATGAAGATCAGAACAGAAATAAATGAAATTAAGACTAAAAAAAATAAAAGATTAACAAACAAAAATTTGTTTTACTGAAATAAATAAAATTAGAGATGAAAAAGGAGAAATTACAATTGATACCACAGAAATAAAAAGGATGATTAAAGACTACTATGAACAATTATATGCCAACAAATTGGAAAACTTAGAAGAAATGAACAAATTCATGAACACATATGATCTACCAAGGTTGAACCACAAAGAAATAGAAAGCCCAAACAGGCCAATAACCAGCAATGAGATTGAATCAGTAATAAAAATTTCCCCAAGAAAGAAAACTCCAGGACCAGATGTCTTCACTGTCTAACTCTACAAACTTTTTAGAGAATAACTAATACCATTTTTTCTCAAACTATTCCAAAAAATTGAAGGAGGGGGAATTCTTCCAAACACATTCTACGAAGCCAGTATTACCCTGATAACAAAACTAAACAAGAACACAAACAAAAATGAAAACTACAGGCCAACATCCCTGATGAACATAGATGCAAAAATCCTTAACAAAATACCAGCAAACCAAATTCAACAGCACATCAAAAAGATTATACACAAAGATCAAGTGGATTCATACCAAGGATGCAAATATGGATCAACGTATACAGAATCAATAAATATGATACATTACATCAACAGAAAGAAAGACAAAAACCATGTGATCAGCTCAATAGATGTAGAAAAAGCATTTGATAAAATTCAACATCCCTTCACAATAAAATCTCTGAACAAGTTAGGGATAGAAGAAACAAACCTTAAAACAATAGAGGCAATATACGACAAATCCACAGCTAACATCATAATGAAGAGCAAACAGTTGAAAGCCTTTCTTCTAAGATCCAAACAAGACAAAGATGTCTACTTTCACCATGTTTATTCAACATAATACTGGAAGTCCTAGAGAGAGCTATTAGGCAAGGGAAAGAAATAAAAAACATTCAAATTGAGAAGGCAATAGTCAAACTGTTTCTGTTCGCAGAAGACATGATTTTATATTTAGAAAACCTAAAGACTCTCCAAAAAAAAAAAAACTACTAAAAGTAAAAAATAAATTGTATGATACAAAATCAATATACAAAAGTCAGTCCACCTTTCTATGTGCCAATAGTGGACAATCTGAAAAAGAAATTAAGAGAGAAATCTATTCTCGGGCAAGATGGCCAAATACGAAGAGCTCCAGTCTGCAACTCCCAACAAGACAAACACAGAAGGCGGTGACTTCTGCATTTCCAACTGAGGTCCCTGGTTCATCTCACTGGGAATGGTTAGACAGTGGGTGCAGCCCATGGAGGGAAAACAGAAGCAGGGTGGGGTGTCACCTCACCCAGAAAATGCAAGGGGTAGTGGAACTCCCTCCCCTACCCAAGGGAAGCCCTGAGAGACCATGCCATGACGGATGGTGTCATTGAGCCCAGATACTATGCTTTTCCCACAGTCTTTGCAACCTGCAGACCAGGAGATTTTCTCGGGTGCCTACACCACCAGGGCCCTGGGTTTCAAGCACAAAACTGGGCAGCTGTTTGGGCAGACACTGAGCTAGCTGCAAGAATTTTTTTTTTTCATACCTCAGTGGCACCTGGAGCACCAGCAAGACAGAACCATTCACTCCACTGGAAAGGGGGCTGAAGCCAGGGAGCCAAGTGGTCTAGTTCAGCAGAACCCATGCCTATGGAGCCCAGCAAGCTAAGATCTACTGGCTTGAAATTCTTGCTGCCAGCACAGCAGTGTGAAGTTGACCTGGGACACTTGAGTTTGGTGGGGGAAGGGGCATCTGCAGTTACGGAGGCTTGAGTAGGCAGTTTTCCCCTCACAGTGTAAAAGCCTCCAGGAAGTTCGGACTGGGTGGAGCCCACTGCAGTGCTGCAAGGCCTCTCTAGCCACACTGCCTCTGTAGATGCCTCCTCTCTGGGCACGGCATCTCTGAAAGAAAGGCAGCAGCCCCAAAACTCCCAACTCCCTTGGACACAGCACCTGGGGGAAGGGGCGGCTGCGGGTGCAGCTTCAGCCGACTTAAACGCTCTGCCTGCTGGCTCTGAATAGAGCAGTAGATCTCCCAGCAGAGCGCTGGAGCACTGCTAAGGAACAGACTGCCTCCTCAAGTGGGTCTCCGACCCCCATGCTTCCTGATGGGGAGACACCTCCAGCAGGGGTCGATGGACACCTCATACATGAGAGCTACAGCTGGCATCTGGTAGGTGCCCCTTTGGGATGAAGCTTTCAGAGGTAGGAGCAGGCAGCAATCTTTGCAGTTCTGCAGCCTCCGCTGGTGATACCCAGGCAAACAGGGTCTGGAGTGGACCCCCAGCAAACTCCAGCAGACCTGCAGAAGAGGGTCCTGACTGTTAGAAGGAAAACTAACAAACAGAAAGCAGTAGTATCAACAAGAAGGACAACCACGCGAAATCTCCATCCAAAGGTCACCAACAGCAAAGACCAAAGGTAGATAAATCCACAACGATGAGGAAAAACCAGTGCAAAAAAGCTGAAAATTCCCAAAACCAGAATGCCTCTTCTCCTCCAAAGGATCACAACTCCTCGTCCACAAGGGAACAAAATTGGATGGAGAATGAGTTTGACAAATTGACAGAAGTAAGCTTCAGAAGATGGGTAATAACAAACTCCTCCAAACTGAAAGGGCATGTTCTAACCCAATGCAGGGAAGCTAAGAACCTTGATAAAAGGTTAGAGGAATAGCTAATAGAATAACCAGTTTAGACAAGAACACAAATGATCTGATGGAGCTGAAAAACACAGCACAAGAACTTTGTGAAGCATACACAAGTATCAATAGCTGAATCAATCAACTAGAAGAAAGGATATTAGAGATTGAAGATCAACTTAATGAAATAAACCATGAAGACAAGATTAGAGAAAAAAGAATGAAAAGGAATGAACAAAGCCTCCAAGAAATATGGGACTATGTGAAAAGACCAAATCTACATTTGATTGGTGTACCTGAAAGTAATGGAGAGAATGGAACCAAGTTGGAAAACACTCTTCAGGATATTATCCAGGAGAACTTCCCCAACCTAGCAAGACACGCCAACATTCAAATTCAGGAAATACAGAGAACACCACAAAGATACTCCTCGAGAAGAGCAACCCCAAGACACATAATTGTCAGATTCACCAAGGTTGAAATGAAGGAAACAATGTTAAGGGCAGCCAGAGAGAAAGGTAGGGTTATGCACAAATAGAAGCCCATTAGATTAACAGCAGATCTCTAGGCAGAAACCCTACAAGCCAGAAGAGAGTGGGGGCCAATATTCAACATTCTTAAAGAAAAGAATTTTCAACCCAGAATTTAATATCTGGCCAAAATAATCTTCGTAAGTGAAGGAGAAATAAAATCCTTTACAGACAAGCAAATGCTGAGGGATTTTGTCACCACCAGGCCTGCCTTACAAGAGCTCCTGAAGGAAGTACTAAACATGGAAAGGAAAAACTGCTACCAGCCACTGCAAAAACAAACCCCAATGTAAAGACCATCAACACTATGAAAAAACTGCATCAACTAATGGGCAAAATAACCAGCTAGCTTCATAATGACAGTATCAAATTCACACATAACAATATTAACCTTAAATGTAAAGGGGTGAAACACCCCAATTAAAAGGCACAGACTGGCTTATTGGATAAAGAGTCAAGAGCCACTGGTGTGCTGTATTCAGGAGACCCATCTCACATGCAAAGACACACATAGGCTCAAAATAAAGGGATGGAGGAAGATTTACCAAGCAAATGGAAAGGAAAAAAAAAGGGGGGGGGTTGCCTGATAAAACAGACTTTAAACCAACAGAGATCAAAAAAAGACAAAGAAGGGCATTACATAATGGTAAAAGGATCAATGCAACAAGAAAAGCTAACTATCCTTTAATATCCCACTGTCAATATTAGACAGATCAATAAGACAGAAAATTAACAAGGATATTCAGGACTTGAACTCAGCTCTGGACCAAGCAGACCTAATAGACCTCTACAAAACTCTCCACCCCAAATTGACAGAATATACATTCTTCTCAGCACTTCATCACACTAATTCTAAAATTGACCACATAATTGGAAGTAAAACACTCCTCAGCAAATGCAAAAGAATGGAAATCATAACAGTCTCTCAGACCACAGTGCAATCGCATTAGACCTCAGGATTAAGAAACTCACCGAAAACTGGACAAATACATACAACAAATACAAATAAACAACCTCCTCCTGACTGACAACTGGGTAAATAACTAAATGAAGACAGAAATAAAGATGTTCTTTGAAACCAATGAGAACGAAGACACAATGTACCAGAATCTTTGGGACAAATTCAAAGCAGTATGTAGAGGGAAATTTATAGCACTAAATACCCACAAGAGAAAGCAGGAAAGATCTAAAATTGACACCCTAACATCACAATTAAAAGAACTAGAGAAGCAACAGCAAACAAATTCAAAAGCTAGCAGAAGACATGAAATAACTAAGATCAGAGCAGAACCGAAGGAGATAGAGACACAAAAAACCCTTCAAAAAAAATCAATGAATCCAGGAGCTGGTTTCTTGAAAAAATCAACAAAATAGATAGACCGTTAGCCAGACTAATAAAGAAGAAAAAAGAAAAGAATCAAATAGATGCAATAAAAAATGATATAGGGGATATCACCACTGATCCCACAGAAATACAAACTACCATCAGAGAACATTATAAACACCTCTATGCAAGTAAACTAGAAAATCTAGAAGAAATGAATAAATTCCTGGACACATACACCCTCCCAAGACTAAATCAGGAAGAAGTGGAATCCCAGAATAGACCAATAACAGGCTCTCAAATTGAGGCAGTAATTAATAGACTACCAACGAAAAAAAGTCCAGGTCCAGACGGATTCACAGCCAAATTCTACCAGAGGTACAAAGAAGAGCCAGTACCATCCCTTCTGAAACTATTCCAAACAACAGAAAAAAAGGGAATCCTCCCAAACTCATTTTACGAGGCCAGCATCATCCTGATACCAAAACTGGCAGAGACATAACAAAAAAAAGAAAATTTCAGGCCAATATCCCCGATGAACATTGATGCAAAAATACTCAATAAAATACTGGCAAACTGAATACAGCAGCACACCAAAAAGCTTATCCACCACGACCAAGTTGGCTTCATCCCTGGGATGCAAGGCTGGTTCAACATACACAAATCAATAAAGGTAATCTATCACATAAACAGAATCAATGACAAAAACCACATGATGATCTCAATAGATGCAGAAAAGGCCTTCAATAAAATTCAAAATCCCTTCATGCTAAAAACTCTCAATAAACTAGGTATCAATGGAACACACCTCAAATTAATAAGAGCTATTTATGACAAACCCACAGCCAATATCATACTGAATGGGCAAAAACTGGAAGCATTCCCTTTGAAAACTGGCACAAGACAAGGATGCCCTCTCTCACCACTCCTATTCAACACAGTATTGGAAGTTCTGTCCAGGGCAATCAGGCAAGAGAAAGCAATAAAGGGCATTCAAATAGGAAGACAGGAAGTCAAACTGTCCCTGTTTGCAGATGACATGATTGTATATTTAGAAAACCCCATCTCAGCCCAAAACCTCCTTAAGCTGATAAGCAACTTCAGCAAATTCTCAGGATACAAAATCAATGTGCGAAAATCACAAGCATTCCTATACACCAATAACAGAAAAACCGTGAGCCAAATCATGAGCAAACTCCCATTCACAGTTGCTACAAAGAGAAAAAAATACCTAGGAATGCAACTTACGAGGGACGTGAAGAACCTCTTCAAGGAGAACCACAAACCACTGCTCAAAGAAATAAGAGAGGACACAAACAAATGGAAAAACATTCCATGCTCATGGATAGGAAGAATCAATATCATGAAACTGGCCACACTGCCCAAAGTAATTTATAGATTCAATGTTACTCTCATCAAGCTACCATTGATTTTCTTCACAGAATTAGAAAAAACTACTTTAAATTTCATATGGAACCAAAAAAGAGCCCATAAAGCCATGACAATTCTAAGCAAAAAGAACAAAGCTGGAGGCATCAAGCAACCTTACTTCAAACTATACTACAAGGCTACGGTAACCAAAACAGCATGGTACGGGTACCAGAACAGATATTTAGACCAATGGAACAGAACCAAGGCCTCAGAAATAACACCACACATCTACAATTATCTGATCTTTCACAAATCTGACAAAAACAAGCAATGGGGAAAGGATTCCTTTGGGAAAACCAGCCAGCCATATGCAGAAAACTGAAACTGGACCCCTTCCTTACACCTTATACAAAATTAAGCCAAGATGCATTAAAGATTTAAATGTAAGACCTAAAACCATAAAAACCCTAGAAGAAAACCTAGGCAATACCATTCAGGACATAGGCATGGGCAAATATTTCATGACTAAAACACCAAAAGCAATTGCAACAAAAGCCAAAATTGACAAATGGGATCTAACTAAACTAAAGAGCTTCTGCACAGCAAAAGAAACTATCGTCAGGGTGAACAAGCAACCTACAGAATGGGAGAAAATTTTTGTAATTTATCTATCTGACAAAGGGCTGATATCCAGAATCTACAAACAACTTAAACAAATTTACAAGAAAAAACAAACAACCCCATCAAACAGTGGGTGAAGGATATGAACAGACACTCAAACATATGAAAAAAAGCTCATCATCACTGGTCATTAGAGAAATGCAAATCAAAACCACAATGAGATACCATCTCATGCCAGTTAGAATGGCGATCATTAAAAAGCCAGGAAACAAAAGATGCTGGAGAGGATGTGAAGAAATAGGAACACTTTTACACTGTTGGTGGGAGTGTAAATTATTTCAACCATTGTGGAAGACAGTGTGGCTATTCCTCAAGGATCTAGAACTAGAAATACCATTTGACCCAGCAATCCCATTACTGCATATATACCCAAAGGATTATAAATCATTCTACTATATAGACACATGCAAATGTATGTTTATTGCAGCACTATTCACAACAGCAAAGACTTGGAACCAACCCAAATGCCCATCAATGTTAGACTGGATAAAGAAAATGTGGCACATATACACCATGGAATACTATGCAGCCATAAAAAAGAATGAGTTCATGTCCCTTGCAGAGACATGGATGAAGCTAGAAACCATCATTCTCAGCAAACTAACACAGGAACAGAAAACCAAACACCACATGTTCTCACTCATAGTGGGAGTTGAACAATGAGAACATATGGGCACAGGGAGGGGAACATCGTACACTGGTGCCTGTCGGGGGTGGGGAGCAAGAGGATGGATAACATTAGGAGAAATACCTAGTGCAGATGACGAGTTGATGGGTGCAACAAACCACCATGGCACATGTATACCTATGTAACAAATCTGCACGTTTTGCACATGTATCTCAGAACTTAAAGTATAATTAAAAAAAAAGAAAGAAAGAAATCTAATTTACAATAGCTACAAAAAACAAGATAAAACATCTAGGAATAAATTTAACCAAAGAGGCAAAATATCTCTACAATGAAACCTGTAAAACATTGATTTAAAAATAATCGAAGAGGACACACACAAAAAATAAAAAGATATTCCATGTTTATGGATTGGAAGAATTGATACTGTTAAAAAGTCCATAATACCCTAGCTGATCTACAGATTCAATGCAATCCGTATAAAAATACAAATGACATTCTTCTCAGAAATAGAAAAAACAATCCCAAAATTTGTATAGTACCACAGAAGACTCCAAATAGCCAAAGCAATCCTGGACAAAAAGAACAAAGCTGGAGACATCCCACTACCTGACTTTAAAATATAATACAAAGCTATAGTAACCAAACAGCATGGTACTGGCACTAAAATAGATACATAGACCAATGGAACAGAATAGAGAACCCAGAAATAAATCTATGTATTTACAGCCAACTGATTTTCAATGAAGGCATCAAGAACAAAAATTGGGGAAAAAACAATCTCTTCAATAAACAGTTTTGAGAAAACTGGATATCTACATGCAAAAGAATGAAATTAGACCCTTATCTCCCACCATGTACAAAAATCAACTCAAAAATGCATTAAACATTTAAACATATGACCCAAAACTATAAAACTACTAGACAAAAACATAGGGGAAATACTTCAGGACATTAGTCCGGGTAAAGACTTCTTAGATTCATTTCAAAGCACATGCAACAAAAACAAAAATAGGCAAATGGGATTATTTCGAACTAAAAAGCTTCTGCACAGCAAAGGAAACAACCAAGAGTGAAGAGACAACCTAAAGATTGGGAGAAAATATTTACAAACTGTCAATCCAACAAGGGATTAATATCTAGCATATATAAAGACTCAGACATCAGTAGCAAAGACAAAAAAATCCAATTAAAAAATGAGCAAACACTCTAAATGCACATTTTCTTAAAAGAGGCCAACAGGTGTATAAAAAAATGCTCAACATTTTTCGTTGAGGGAAACGCAAATCAAAAACACAATGAGATATCTTACCAGTAAAATGGCTATTATAAAAAAGACAAAAAATTCAAATGTTGGCAATAATGTGGAGAAAGGGGAACTACTATGGACTGTTTATGTGAATGTGAATTAGTACAGCCATTATGGAAAACAGTATGGCTGTTAGCCAAAAAACTAAAAATAGAAATATAATATGATCTAGTCATTCCATTACTGGGTGTATATCTAGAGGAAAGGAAATCAATATGTCAGAGCTACCTGCACTCCCATGCTTATTGCAGCACTATTTACAGCAGGCAAAATATGAAATAAACCTGTGTCCATCAATGGACAAATGGACACAGAAAGTATGGTATATATACACAATGGAATATTATTCAGCCACGGAAAAGAATGAAATCCTGTCATTTGTGACAACACAGATGAGCCTGGAGGACACTGTGTTAGTGAAATAAGCCAGGCACAGAAAGACAAATATCACATATTCTCACTCATGTGTGGGAGCTAAAAAAGTGGATTTTATGGAGGCAGAAAGTAGAACAGTGGTTACGAGAGACTGAGAATGGAAAGAGGAGAGAGGGATAAGAAAAGATTGGTTAACAGATACAAAATTACAATTAGGTAGGAGGAATAAGTTCTAATGTTCTGTAACACAGCAGGGTGACTGTAGTTAACAATAATTTACTGTATATTTCAAATTAGCTAGATGAGAGAATTTTGAATATTCCCAACACAAGGAAATAATAAATGTTTGAGGTGATGGATATACCAATTACCTTGACTTGATCATTATACATTGTATGTAGGTATCAAAATATCACATGTACTCTATAAATATGTACAATTATTATGTGTCACATATTCTCATTTATGGGATCTAAAAATCAAAGCAAATTTTTTAATGCTGGTGATAACATCTTGCAGAACTGGTTTAAGAATTATAGGTGAAATATATACAGGCAAAACTCATTTTATTGCTTTTTGCTTTATTGCACTTTGCAGATACTGTGTTTTTTACGCAGAGGTTTTTTACAAAGAGGTTTGGGGCAACCTTGCATTGAGAAAGCCTATTGGCACCATTTTTCCAATAGCATTTGCTCATTTCATGTCTCCGTGTCACATGCTGGTAATGCTTGCGACATTTCAAATGTATTATTATTATTATTATTATTATTATTATTATTATTATTATGATGTCTGCTTTGATGATGAGTGATCCACAATCTTTGATTTTACTATTATAATTTTGGGGGTGCCACAAACAATGCTCATATCAAGTGCACCATATTAAGATGGAGAACTTAATAAATACATGCTGTGTGTGTTCTGATGGCTCCACCAACTGGCCATTCCCCTGTCTCTCTTTCTTTCTTTGGACTCCCTATTCCCTGAGACACAACCATATCGACATTAGGCCAACTAATAACTCTCAGTGATCTCTAATTGTTCAAGTGAAAGGAAAAGTCACATGTTCCTCACTTTAAATCAAAAGCTAGAAATTATTAAGTTTAGTGAGTAAAGCATGCTGAAAGTCAAGATAGACCAAAGCTAGGCATCTTGCACAAACAGTTCTGAATGGAAAGAAAAAGTTCTTGAAGGAAATGAAAAGTGCTTCTTCAGTGAACACACGAATAATAGGAGAGCAGAGCAGCCTTATTGCTGGTAGGGAGAAAGCTTGAGTGGTCTGGATAGAGGATCAAACCAGGTACAACATTCCTTTAAGCCAAAGCTTAATCCAGAGCAAGGTACTAACTCTCTTCAATTCTGTAAAGGTTGAGAGAGGTAAGGAAGGTGTAGAAGAAAAGTATGAAGGTGGCAGAGGTTAGTTCATGAGAGTTAAGGAAAGAAGCATCTCCATAATATAAAGTACAAGGCGAAATAGCAAGTGCTGATATAGAAGCTGCAGCAAATTTTCCAGAAAAACCTAACTAAGATAATTGATGATGATGGCTACAATAAACAACAGATTATCAACATAGGTAAAACAGCCTTCTCTAGGAAGAAGGTGACAGGTAGGATGCTCATAGCTAGAGATGAGAAATCAATGCCTGGCTTCAAACCTTCAAAGAACAGACTCTCTTTTTAGAGGGCAATGCAGCTGGTGACTTTTAAGTTTAAGCCAATTATCATGTGCCATTCAGAAAACCCTACAGCCCTTAGGAATTATGTTAAATCTACTCTGCCTGTGCTCTATAAATGGAATAAAAAAGCCTGGATGACAACACATGTGTTTATTGCATAGTTCACTGAATATTTTAAGCCCACTGTTGAGACCTACAGCTAGGAAAAAAAAAAAAGATTCCTTTCAAAACATTACTCGTCATTGACATGGTCATCCAAGAGCTATGATGGAGGTATACAAAGAAATGAATGTTGTTTTCATGCCTGTGCACACAACATCCATTCTGTAGCCCAGGGATCTAGAAGTCATTTTAACTTTCAAATTTTATTATTTAAGAAATTCATTTTGTAAGGCTATAGCTGCCACAGATAGAAATTTCTCTGACAGATCTGGGCAAGGTACATTGAAAACTTTATGGAAAGGATTCACCATTTTAGATGCTGTTAAGAACATTCATGATTCATGAAAGGGAGTCATATCAACATTAACAGGAGTTTGGAAGAAGTTGACCCAACCCTTATGGATGAATTGGAGAGGTTCCAGATTTTACAAGAAACACTGCAGATGTGGTGGAAATAATAATAACATTAGAATTAGAAGTGGAGCCTGAAGCTGTGACTAAATTACTGCAAGCTCATGATAAAATTTTCACAGATGAGGAGTTGCTCCTTATGGATGAACAAAGAAAGTGGTTACTTCTGACAGAATCTTCTGGTGAAGATGCTATAAAAATTGTTGAAATGACAAAGGATTTAGACTATTATGTAACTTATTACATAAAATTAGTTAATAAAGCAGCAGCAGGGTCAGAGATGATTGACTCCAACTTTGAAAGAATTCTACTGTGGGTAAAATGCTATCTAATAGCATTCCATGCTACAGAGGAATCTTTCATGAAAAGAAGAGTCAATTGATGTGTCAAACTTATTTGTGGTCTTATCTTCAGCAGCTACCACACTGATCAGTCAGCAGCCACCAACATCAGGACCAGGCCCTCCACCAGCAAAAAGATAATGACTCATTGAAGGCTCAGATGATCATTAGCATTTTTCAGCAATATTTTTAACTGAAGATGTGGTCATTATTTTTTTAAATATAATGCTATTATGCGCTTAACAGGCTAAAGTATAGTATAAACATTACTTTTATATGCAATTGGAAACCAAAAAATTCATGTGGCTCGCTTGTTTATAGTGATCTGGATCCAAACCCACAATATTTCTGAGGTATGCCTGTAAAGTGACTGGTGCACTGGAGGCACTTAATACATGGCAGCTATTATTCATATTGGACCTACTAACTTAATTGATGAAATAGCTAGGGAATACCCAGAGAGTCACGTACTTGTAGAAAATGTGTGATATTTGAATTACTTCTCAATGATGATTTTTAAAAATTTCATCACCAAAAATAACCAGTATATTTATGGATGTACAGAAAAGCTAGCACCTCTACAATGTGCAGGGCTAAAAATATTATGTGAAATCCTAGAAACACTAGGATCTATAAGGGCTATCTGACTACATTTTAGCATTCAACTCATCATTTCAGATTATCTTCTAAAGCTGAAAGGCCATTAATCCATTAAAACACATTATTTTAAACAAAACTCCGATCATCAAACTGCACTACTACTGTGCCATTCTGGTAAGCGGGGTCTGATTTTTTCCTTTTTTATTGGCCTTTTTTCTTGGTTGCTCCAAAATGAAACATGACTATAAAGTAAGATAATGGGCTTCCTTATGTGATGGTAAACAAGTTCCAAAAAGTTCCTAAGATGTCTCACTCAGTACCAGCACAACTGAAATGGAAGCAAAACTTCCAAGAATGACGACTCATGACTTAGTTGTGGAGGCTGGAGGTTCTCACATGTTCATTTTTAAAGACCAATTTCAGCACTTTATAGTTCCATTAACTCGAAATAGAGTCTGAGAGACTCTATTTCTAGAGTGGATCTTATGGAGGCAGTGGGTCTTATGGAGGCAGGTGGGGCAGGGGATTGTAGGGAGGCCTCCTCTAAATTATTCTGGACAGTCCATCGTGCAATAGATTGACCTTCATGTCAGCCTGCAAGTAGACATTTTGAGGGTTCACAGATACAGAGGAAAGTACTTTCAGATGTTAGGAATTAAAAATCCTCAAGATATGCATGTGAATAATACATGCAGACAAATCTATCTTGGTTTGATGGTTTTTTCTCAGAGTCCCAGAAAAGAAATTACTTAGTAAGAAATCCTGGCTTATAATGTGGTCTTTTAGAGTAAGAATATCTGAATCTAATCCTCCTGGAGTCAAAATTGTGCTAAGCACTGTTTATATCTAACAATATCATAAGTCTCTAATCTTTTGTATATGATATTCTATTGCCAGGCCAATTCAGTATTTATCAATTAGAAATTGGGAAGAAGCAGATTTTATTTTGCCTTTAAATGACTCTTTGCATCCAGTTCTTCCTCCTCAACAAAGCTTTGCACTTTGGGGTTAGTTACAAGAAGTATTTCCTCCCTAAAGCTCCACCAGGTTGCCTTCTGGTAGAAACTGTTTTTTCACGTGCCACAGACCCTGGAGGGCAGAACATCCAAGTTACAACAGTTCAAGCCAAGTGGCTGCAGGACCCATACAGCTGTGACTTCTGTCAGCTCTTAAATAAAACATTAGATGTGTGTCTATTGTTTGTGAACTGTCCATGGTCCCTTTTCAGCTGGCTAGGGTTAAAGGGCATGTAGATTAGTAGGCCAGCTGTTTGGTAATTGTCAGAGCCAGTTACTCGGTAACCTATAGGATAGCATTCTCTGGAGGTAACGTCTTTGTTGCTAAGCAATGAATTCAGGTAAAATACCTTTCCCTGGTTCTTTCTGGTCTAGTTTTAGAACACAGGGTATGGTTACATTGTCTTCTCCCACAGCCCATTCACACCTCTTTTGTTTTTCTACCCAGGCCATGAAATGAGTGCGGACAAGTTGGGACAGCCCTGTTTACTGGGACTTATCTACTGCTAATGCGGTCCAAGAGTAAGCAAATGGCTGGGCAGCAGTATTTCTTGGGATGTGCTCTAAGGTAGCCACTGTCATAATGTCCCTTCCAGATCTTAGTTTGGGAATTGGCCAATATATCCAACAGATGGGCACAAAAAAGAGCAAAAACAATGGCAGGAATGTGATGAGAAGAAAGGTAAATGGATGCCTAGTGATGTGTGCCCACATCAGTTACCAACTTTATTTTTATTATTATTTAGTTTACATTTTGAAATACATACTTGCCCTCAATACTTAAGCATAAATATTCTGTTACAGAGACCAAGAGCACTGGGTAAGAGGGGACTCTGGCAGGAAAACCTCAGGTTAGTACCCTCAGAATAGGTTGAGCCATCTTCCTCCTCTAAGGAGTTTGCTGCAGACAAGATCAACAACCAGCTTCTCAACTACATTTCTTCCTACCTTAAAATTTTGAAGCCATTGGGACCTGATGTTACAGGAGATCATCTAAGGTAAGCCCCACTCTCTGTGTTGTTTCCCCGGCAGTGTTTCGGTAGAAGAGATAAAAGAAAGAGTGGTGTTTGTGTTCTCAAAAAAACCTATTAATTCAACTGAGCATTCTTACCGCTTTCTGTGGAAAATCACGGTTCCTCAGAGCAGGGTGTGGGTTCTATCTGGGACTCTCATGTGCTGGGGCCCTGCCACCATCACTTCTTCCATGCATGAGCCTCACATTAGCTAGACCACACCAAATAGTTAGCAGGTAGACATTTTCCTCCCAAAAATGATATTCATGTTCAAAAGTGTTCACAAAGAAATTCCTTTCAATGGCAATCGCCACTAGGAAATTTTAAAGATTTCTTTTTTTTATGGTGAACCAACGTATACACACAGAATATGAAAATCATGGGATACAATGTGCTTCAAGTCCAGCACAGAAGCTATGCTCTTGCTGAAGCTCTTGCTCAAGACTCCCAGCTGGCCAAAAGGGCCGCTGCCAGGCAGCCACTGCCCCACCTCACTGGGTGATGGTTAACAGCAACAGGGTCTGAAACACAACTCCACCTTTGATTTGCAAGGTGGCCTTCAGCAAATTACCCTGCCTCTCTCAGCCTCAATGCCCTCATTTTTAAAATGGGCATAAAAATAAGGTTGGTTAAAAGCAGGGTTGCTATGGGAATTACATGAAATAATACATGTGACCCCCTAAGTGCATAATAATTGCTAGCTTTGGTTATAGTTACCTCTCCTTTGGAGCCCACACTGTACCAAACTAAACAAACAAATGCCTGTTTAGTGTCCACTGTGGGCAAGGCTCTGCTTGTCAGTTAAAATCTTGTTAGAGTGAATGAAAATAAAACATTGAAATGAAGAGCACTTTTGGTATTCATTACTTAAGGTTCATATATGATTTTTCTAGAGAAACGGACCTATAGAGAGTACTAGAGTTACACAGCAGAAACCTGTACCGTGTGTGGCATGCACCTCTGCTTGCGCACAAGTTTTTATGCCTGTGTGTTTGCCCAGTGAGCCCACTGCCTTTGGAGGAGGCATGGGCATTTAGCTCTGCAGCTTCCCCTCGCCCCAGCGAACCACTGGCAACAACTAATGGTCAAGAAACATGTTCAAGTTGTTGAGTTAGGAAAGGATGAGGTAGAGAAAAAGAAAAAAGGTCAGGTTCAAAGTGTTGCCTACAGTTTTTGTCATTTTCTTGTCCGTTTCCTTTTAAATTCAAAGTGCTCAAAGTCCTTTAGGAACTCTTTTGCCATCTAGGTAAGTTGACAGGCAATCTTACTCTTCCCAGTACATGGATATGAGATGACTGACAAAATAAGCAGTGGGCTGGAGCCCCAAACTATAACAAACAAACAAAACAACAAAACATTAATATCTACAAAATTCCATGCAGGTTTCCTAAGGCCTTCTCCCAAATCTTAATTCATGGTTTCCCTTGAAATGGCAATTCAGATAAACCAGCACTTAAATATAAAAAGAGAAGCTCTAGGTGCTTCAATAAAAGGGATTGATAAACAGAAGACAGATGAGTAGTATTCTGTGCATTGAGAGGCTAAACAACCAAAGGGCTGGCCACAGCTTTACCCTGGGTAGCCCCTCGCAGCTCAACTCCACAGAATCCTCTGTTGGGCAGACCTTACCATAAACATGGATTAAGGACCAAGGGCCGCAAAGTAAACTGACAGAACAAAAAGACAAAAAGAATCCTCCAGCACAACTTTTGTGAAGAAAAAAAAGGAGAAATCATAGTCTGACTTCTGAGGCTAGTGACAGTTTAACTTCAATGGACTCTGTTTATGTAAGGAGTAAAGGCTTGGGTTTAAAAGAAATGTTTTAACCTCATAAAGTAGGTTAAAGAAGCCATTGCACTTCTCACTTGCAATTTTTGCATGGTAAATTTATTAGCTGACAGCTCTAAGTAGAACACAAAATACCCTGCCACCAGAGGCTGAAGCGGGCAGATCATGAGGTCAAGAGATCGAGACCATCCTGGCCAACATGGTAAAACCCTGCCTCTACCAAAAATACAAAAATTGACAGGGCGTGGTGGCTCACGCCTGTAATTCCAGCACTTTGGGAGGCCGAGGCAGGCAGATCACGAGGTCAGGAGATCAAGACCATCCTGGCTAACACAGTGAAACCCTGTCTCTACTAAAAATACAAAAACAAAATTAACCAGGCGTGGTGGCAGATGGCTGTGGTCCCAGCTACTCGGGAGGCTGAGGCAAGAGAACAGCGTGAACCCGGGAGGCGGAGGTTGCAGTGAGCCGAGATGGCGCCACTGCACTCCGGCCTGGCAACAGAGTGAGACTCTGTCTCAAAAAAAAGAAAAAAACACAAATACCCTGCCACCTGTGTAACTCACTGAATTGTTTTGTCCTTAAACTTCGCCCTTTGTTAGATTAATAATCAGTTGTAACATAGGTTCATAAAATGAAAGTGGGTTTTTACCATTTTGTCACATCTTATATTAGCACTATCACCTTATAATGATTTCCTCGTTATAACAATTTCCTCATATATTGGGATGCTCCTTTGGACAGCGTTACCTCATAAAGAAGTCATTTTGATATTTCAGGAATAAAACCCCTTTGGATAGAGTCCAAGAGCCACTATCACTTTAAAACAAATGGCTCTTGGTGACAAATATTAAGACTCCTGTGTGTTTTAACTTAGGTTCTGAAGAATTAAATGTCAGAATCCTAAACTAAGACACATTTGCTTTTTTGCTATCTCCCGCCCCTGAGTATTATAAGACACAGTATTTTGACAGTGTTTTACATTTATACTTCACACAAACAAGGCACAATTGCACATTTTATCACCACACAAAATAAACCTAGGCAAACATCTCTTTCTTCCTGTCTTGCATGTTGTCATTTGGCCATGAGGCATCATGTTTGCCTCTTTATTCCTGTTTTGTGAGTGAGTTGTGTTTTAACTAAACTTTCTTTTTTTCCTGGAGTTAGCGGTAATCAATTAGTTGCCTCCTTACCCTGAACAATTAGACAGGATCTCTCTCTGTGTGTATCCTTCCTACTTCCTTAGCCCAGAGCTCTCCACCACTAGAAACAATTCTTATTTTTTTTAATTTTGAGACAGGAGATATTGGGAACATGCAAATAGACAGGAAAAGGCCTCCCAAAAGTATGCTCTTTTTAGAACGCACTTATCATCAGCATGGTACACATCTACCTGATTATTTCTTATCTAGACAAAACTCTGGTCAGGGTTTTTTTGTTTGCTTTGGTTTGGTTTGGTTTTTTCTTTTTCTGTCTCACAAAAACCAAGTGTTCTCCAGCAATGAGGCAACGGAAAAAATCAATACTTGCCATGTACCATGTAACCAATAGAATAAGGGGAATGATTTATGTATGGTTGGATGCAGCCTGAATCAGCTGGGGCCTCGTACAGAGAGCAAGAAAAAGAGAGAAGAAGAGACACAGAGAGAGAAAGAGGGAGAGAAAAAACAGGGGGAGATAGCAGGGAGCTCAACTGCAGTGATTATTTCTACAGTGTGGCCAGATTTTTTTTTTTTCCTGCAACAATAATCCCCCTTTCCGGCACTACAGGACACAGGGAAAGCCTGCAATTTGTGGAATATCTGATGGCTCAGCTTTCCCCTCCTTTCCTCAGAGTCATGATGCCATGTTCATACTAAGGTGCACTGAGAAAGGGAGAATGATGTATGGCCTGCAGTCCTTCAACCTTCCAGTCATCTCCACCCTAAGAAAGGCTAGTGATGAGTCGGCAAGCATTAGTTGACAGAGAGTCAAATTATCAAAAGGATTAAAAATAAATAAATAAAGCGCTCCAGCAACGCTTCCTAAGAAGACCAGCGGGAAGGGCTTACAGACGAGAACTACTCTATACCCCAGGAGTTTCTGCTGGAAATATAGTTTGGTTAACTGGAAATCCAGGGCGCTGCAGCATTTAAAGGTATTTCATCCCGAAGGTAACTTTTAGGGTAGCTGATATTCTTACTCAAAGCTTAGATGTGAACTGTAGTTACGTGCTTGTGGTGGGGAGGTGGAAGTAAAAAGCCCCAAGCCCAGCTACTTCACAGCTGGATACCTGGTACTATTGTATATTGAATTCTAGTAGTTGTGACTTTAAACTGGGTTAATCATTTGCTTCAGGATGACATAATATATATGGAGATATATATATATGTTTATTAAATAACATAATCATTTATAAAATTCCTACTCCCTGCTTCAACCCAGGATGAATCTTGCAGGACTTGATGAGAGGCAAATTTGACTATTTCTTTGGAATATCTTTGTTTTCTGTGGTGTATTTAAATGGATCTAAATTTGTTTTCATGAGTTACCTTCTTTATACATCGTGCTTGAAAATGTAGAAAGGTTGACAGCATTTCATTTCCATCAGTCTGTTGAACAAGACTGAATTATGTCCTTTTATGAGGAACACTGATGCCATATAATTTTTTATGATGTTTTCACATTCTTTAACCCAGACACAGTATTAACACCACAGTTTGATATTCCGCTAAAATATCCTATATTCTATATATGATTCATTACACCACAAATAATCCATGGAAAGATATTTTAAATACTGAGTATGTCAGAATAATGTCACGTCGTTAATGTTTGCTTAATTTGGAGCTGGTAGTGTTAACATCCAAAAACTGTTAAAATAGTTTTTCCCCTTTCAGTTGAAAGTGTCTATTCAACCCAATATTATCATAAACTCTCTTGACAAAATGCCATGCAATTTTAAAAATTTGTATGTTTATCTTATATAAATTATCTTAAACTCTATTGACAAAATAGCATGCTGTTTAAAATATGTAATGTTAACCCTATAAAAATTATCTTGAACTCTCTTCACAAAATGCCATGTTGGTTTTTTAATACGTACATTCAAAGTATAGTGGTTGGCAATTTTTGGCATTTTTCCACACACATATTTATCATCTAATTTTTGCTTTCATTTATGACATAATTATTTTTGTGATTCTTACATTCTATATTTAGCTCCTCATTTACACTGAAGAGTTTGTGGATTTATTTCATAGTTAAGTCTGCACGCATAGAATAAAATATTAAAAATAAAGTGCAGATAGCTACAAAAATATAAAAAACTCTTCTCAGTAGTCCTTGTCTTTTAAATTGCTCATCACACTTTAATACCATTTTTATAGGTGTCATTGAAGAGCAGTTAAGTTGAAGCTTTATTAGTTATAAATCAGTAAATATTCTCTTGTCTGCACTTAAATATCTAGTCATTGAGAGACTTGATCTACCCTATTCCTTACAAAATTATTTTGGGAAGATTTCTATGTAAACTTCACTAAATATATATAATTTTTTTCCTCTGAACAAAATTGAGAACAATAAAAATGTAGTCCATAAGTAAACTGGACATAATTAAATATCTTTCCATAATTATAATACAGAACTGATTATCCAAACCAGCAGAAATTATGCATAATCGTTTTAAATGGGGGAGACCAGGTAGATATCTGCTGCCTCTCTCTATGTAAGGAAAGATTAGCACTGTTTTTTACATTTTGATCTTGATCATCATTCTCCCTTTCATTCTTCTATTGGCCCAAACAGGTAAAACAACAGAAACCCATTACCATCTTTACTTTTGGTTCTGCTGCCTCAGCCAAGCCATCCAGTTGAGGGTTAATAAACAGAGAAAACCTGGAGAGGTTCCAAATAAAGTGAGAACTATAAAGACGAAGGCCAACGCTGCAAACATCTCAGCCAGAAAGAACACTCTTAGCACCCTACAAGCAGGTATGTGCTTACCAGCAAACTAAAGCAAATGGAAATTAAGAAGCATGATCGCCACCAGCAAGGTGCTGCTGAACTATAAGGTAAGTACAACTAGGACCTTATTGTAGATGTATTTTTAGAGCTATGTTGCTGCCACTTAAGAAAAACTATTATCTATAGCAGAGAAAAAGCTTAAAAACCAGCCAAAGGCCACAGAGAGAGTTCAATGAGTCTGGCCAAGTCTATTATATTATTTGAGATGGGCCTTCCAACCACAGGTACCTGGGGGGTTAGCAAACAGAATCCTGGCCCTAACCATACCAGAATCGCACCAAACAAGTAATAAACTAACTGCAGGGAGCAGATGGGTAAATAAGAAGCCCAAGAGCTGGATTTCATTGTTAGTTAACAGAATTTCCAACACATGTCCCTTCATTTAAAAAGTTTATTTCTACTAAATGTAAACTTCCCAAGTTCTAATGAAAGCTGATAATGCTCCCCAGTATAAGATTAATTTCCTATCAACATCTGGAGTTAAAATAAGTTCATATATTCATGGATGAAATGTTGGCATCTTACGCCGTGACAGAAAAACATATCTTCTCATTGTAAGCAAGAGTCTTCAGTGAACGCCTACTATGGTTTACATTCTCCTTCATCGGTGGTTAAAATTTCACTGATGAAATACCCATTAAAGAGAAAATCAATGTCTGAGCTTAACCACCTGCTTTGTTTTAGCACCACAAATTATTTTAAAAACTGATTAACATGAGTAACTCACTATTTAGGAAATACAGCAAACAGTGTTTCATATTGCTATCTGTCATGCAAAAAAGAAGTTAAGTTGACATACATCCTTTGCTCAATAATTATTTAATCCACTTAATACAAATAAATGAAAGAACTGATCAAAAAATCCACATTTTTAAAGTCTAATTTCATGTTCGTATGATGAATAGAAATGAAAACATTCTCATGTTAAAAATAAAAATATTATTACTTTTAAATACGTCTGCTTCTACCTAAGAGATAACTTGTAGGCTCTCCATAAAGGAACTATTTCTCACTCTATTTCTTTTTTCTGCGATTAGTCTATGGCACCCAGAGCATCATGGATTAGTCTAGTTTAATCTGAACATAATTGGATAGCAAGTTTCTATTTTCTAATCTAAACAAGCTCACGTTAAAAATACATAGAACTTGGATTCTCTTTAACAGAAAGGCTAAATAAGCAGAATAAAATATGACAACACATTTCTGTACTGTTAAAATATGATTACCTGTACTTTGCAGACCTTGCCAAGGCATGAAAGCACAGGCAACAGTCTACTGAAAATATAAAAAAGACGTATGTCCAGACCCACACTTCAGCTGGTTCCCCTGATAGAATGAGGTTCTTTGGCCCTCGTCCTGGCTGTTTGCATTTGCATCTTTATAGATTACGAGGAGATATAGATCCTTCCGTCTCTCACAAAGCTGTCCAATTCTCGTCACTACTTAGAATGGTTTTACTATATGGGCTGCTTCATTTATGCAAGTAGAATTTTCTCTGATAAGATCCAATTGAGAACACATCTTCCCTCCCTACCCCCAGGGAATAATCCAAAAGATGGGAGGTTCTTAATAGAACAATTAATTGTGATAAATTTCTGATTTTTGCTCCTTCGTCCAGGGCTATTTCCATGGCAACATCCTCTCATCCTATTGTTGGGTTGTTCTTCATTCACACAGCAGGTTAAGCCCAGGGCAGCCAGGGCAGGCTGATGGTCAGCTTTTATTTTCTCTGGCCCTTCAGCAAAGGTTAGTTGAGGTCACCAGAAGCCATAGGGTAATTACTTTTCCTCCTCAGGGTTAAAGGTACACAGATTGCTATTGGGACAACTGTATGGATGACCTTCAGCTTTTAATGTTCAATCTTCTTTTCTTTCATCAGAGAACGAATAAGTATAACAATCATGATGCAACTCTCATGCCTAAAATTTCAAGTAGAAAGCCAATTTTTTATCGTGTAAAATTACTACATATTAGAATAATATACTCTTGAAATCAGTTTGGAAAACCGAATGCATAAAAAGGTTTCCTATCACTTAAATTTAAAAAAAAATCCATGATAGAAAATTGCAGCTGTTCACTGGTTTTCCTGTTCAATTAATCTGATATTCATAATTTCCCAGGCTTCAATCATTTCCTGAGGGTGTGTTAAGGCTGAGAAGAAAATGGAAGCCTTCCTGGCTCCACTTGGGGGTCTATTTTTTTTTCCCTTCAAACACTAACTGTGGCCTTAGCCCCCTAAACTGACTAAGAGTACATTAGATTAAAATGAGTTTCCTCTCTTTGCTTCTCTATTCTCAGAGAAAGTCAGCCTCTAAAATAATTGGAGGAGGTGAGTGGAATCTTTTGAGATTAAATGCTTAAAACACACTGCCCCACTCACTTGAAGAGCCACTTTCAGATTTCAGTTCTCCATTTCAATCTGGAATTTTAAAGGAATAACTGTTATGAGTTCCAAAAATGGAGCCAGACATCAGCCAGAATGCATGTGTCATTGTTGTACCAACAGGCAAAAGACTCAGCTCCCTGAACATGATGGGTTTCATAATAGTTCATCTCAAAAAAAGATGCACAGAAGGGAGCCTGAGCCCCTTCTGCAGGGAGGGGCAAGGGCCATCTGAAAAGGACCACCTGACCCACTCTAAAGCCTTACCTAGAGGGAACCATCCCACCAAGTCTCTTCATCTTTATCCAAGAAGTTGCCTAGATGAGGGAAATGAGAGCAGACCCTCCACACTCACCCTGAAAGAGGTGGAGACATTATTTCTGCCCACTTTGTCGGACTCACCTGTGTATGGCTGGAGATCAACCAGACACTTTATTTCCCTCCAGTCCCCTGTCTCCCTCAACAGCCCTGACCCAGCTGTCCGCCCAGTGCCACCTTCACAGTCGTTATATGGAGTCATCCTTCTGCCCAGGAGCTTACTGGGAACCCTCCAGATCCACACCAAGGCTGCCCCTACAGATTGCGTGATCAGCTGCTCCCTCCACCTGGCTTGAACTTCACACCCCTAGCCTCGCCTGTTTGGCCACTGTGCCTTGTTCAAGCAGCCTGTAGCCCCCTCGTGTGTGGTTTCCCCCTCCATGAACTTATGCCATCCCCTCTAAATGGCAATTTTCTCTTTCAATACCCGCTTCTTCGAAATGTTGGTTTACAATCCAGTTCCTTCAGAAATTCCTCCATTTTTATCCTCTGCTATATCTAAATTAAATAAATACATGTAATAAATATACATATTTATATGTCATATACCTGTTACATATAACATATATACCTATATACACTGAAGCTATAGAAAATGCATCTAAATATCTGAATCCTATTAAACAGCAACCTTAAAGAAAAAACCAAATACCTTAAATTACTCCCATTTACAAATTCTGGGGCCTCTTACAACACTACTCTTCTACATATTTTACATACAAGAACAACTTAGTATTCATCTTGGTAAGTTTTTTGTTTTTTTCACTTTATTTTTTATTGTCCTTTCTACAGCTCTACAAAGTCCTCTGTGAGCAAAATATTTTGGCGTCTTTGTATCATAATATTCCCAAATTGTCTCCTTTTTGCTCTCAATGACCATCAATTAGTATCTGCTGAATTATTAAGTCATGTTTAAGGAAGATAACAGAAAATAAAGTATGATCACATGCAGCTATATTTCATGTTATAAGGGATTTCTGAAGTCTTCAAGACTCATAGAGTACAATTACAAATGTGGATGGTAAGTGATGGAGATATTTGGAAAAGGAGATCAGAAACTGAAGGAGGCACATGTCAGGGTCTGGCATGTGACCTGGCTGCATATTACCAGGTGAAGAGAGGAAGATCTAGCATTGCCCACAGCTGGTTGGCAGCAATGGCCGACTGGTAAAAGAAATTGCCCTTTCCTCAATCACAGACCAAAGTCAAGGGGACCAACTGTGTCTCTGCTCAGGGTTCTCTGACCAGGGGCATTTGATGAAGGCAGGGCTGTCAACTCTTAAAGCTGGCTCTGGGCTGGTTAGCTGGAGCTTCACAAAGTGTTAGAAAGAGTGATGGATTCACACAAGGTAAACGTTAAGAAAGTTATTATTTTCCTTTCTGCAAAGCTTCCCCCTTTCCAATCTCCACCCCAATATCCCCACATGTTCCAGTTCTCCAGAGTCCCATCTCACAATGGGATTTTAATGTCAATAGGCCGTATTTCCCCAGATCTGCTAGGAAAGATGCCTGGATGAAACATTTAGCCATAAGCAATGCATCTCTAACAATGGCATTTCAGGCATTTTAATGACAGAGATATCTAGAAGTAATTATTACCATTACATTGGTGGGAAAGTAATTGCTGTTTTTGCCATTAAAAGCAATGGCAAAAATCATCTTCCTGGATTCTGCCAGATCACCTTATGAGTGCTCTTTGAGTCACCAACAAATTAAAAGCATAGTACCTGGGATGTATTAGGTCAAAACATCTGGCAACACAACAGGTTGTATATTTTCACTCATTTCAAAGTGGACACATACATTCTTCCTCTTTAGGCGAGAGACTAGACCACCTGCCCTTGGCTGCTTCTGTTTTTTAAAGCTCCTTTCTTTTCCCTTGAAATCCAGAGACATGGAGTTCTGTGTCCATAGTAAGCTTCTCTCTTTCCTATTTTGTAGTAAAAGTGTTACTGGAAGGTTTAACATAGAGGTATTTTCACAATTACAATTGATTCTTCCTCATATTCCAGAAATAGACGTGACTTGTCATCCCTTCTGATCATTGTCTTCACATGCAGAATGTAAGGCTCTTTCCTAAAGAGCCTGAGAACCTTCTTTAGCAGTTGTTGAGTGGTTACAGAAAGTGGTAGGGAAGTGGCATGGCCCACAGCATCAGGCCCCAGTGCCAAATAAGTGATAAGTGCTCAGTTCCTAGCATCTCTGTCCTAAAGCTTGGGCACTTCCAGGGCTAACACAGAATGGGACTTGGGAAGAAGGCTTGTACCACAGTGCTGCTCAAATTTTTGCATGCAGAAGAAATACAGATTTATTGACTAGAGATGTTGAATCAGTAGCTGGGACTACAGGCACACGCCACCATGCCTGGCTAATTTTTAAAAATTTTTTGTCGCGGGCCAGGCGTGGTGGCTCACGCCTGTAATCCCAGCACCTTGAGAGGCCGAGGTGGGTGGATCACAAGGTCAGGAGATCGAGACCATCCTGGCTAACACGGTGAAACCCCGTCTGTACTAAAAATACAAAAAATTAGCCGGGCGAGGTGGCGGGCGCCTGTAGTCCCAGCTACTCAGAGAGGCTGAGGCAGGAGAATGGCGTGAACCCGGGGGGTGGAGCCTGCAGCGAGCTAAGATCGCGCCACTGCACTCCAGCCTGGGCGACAGAGCAAGACTCCTTCCCAAAAAAAAAAAAAAAAATTTTTGTCGAGACACGGTCTCACTACTTTGCCCAAGCTGGTCTCAAACTCCTGGCCTCAAGCAATCCTCCTGCCTCGGCCTCCCAAAGTGTTAGGATTATAGGTGTGAACCACCTTACCCTGCCTTCATTTTTAAATAAAGATAATTCATCTAACCTCCAGGATTGTTATGAGATATAAAAATAAAAATATATAAATTTAGCCAATGACTACTACAAATAGTATTATTATTTGAAATATTGCTTTTTATCCAGCTGTGATATGGAAACTCTACATTTGTTCCAAGTTAGGATGCTATGAAGGCTATTTGAGAGATGTTGTCAGTGAAAGACCAGTGAAAGATCAGACGTTCTCTCCTCAGTGGCCCACGTGCAAGTCAAAGGGTCTTTCTGAGAGACCCTTCCTTCTCCCTGAAGTTCCATGATTTTTTCCCCATTGAAAATACCTGAAAGATTTTGGCATACTTTTCTTCATTTAAACATTTTTACCAAAAGCAAATTATGCTGACTGAATCAACAGAGGACACTGAGAGGAAGTAGAAAGATACTGACCTGGGAGTCAAGAAACACCTTCTAATGTCCTGGCCCTGCCACTGGGCAAATAATTGCCTTGAGCTGGTCAGTTCACCTCACTAGATTTCTGTTTCCTCAAGTGAAAAACAAGTCAGTCAAAGCAGCTATCACGGTGCATATGGTACTTATTACACACAGGTGCTGTTCTCAGGGCATCACATATACAAACTCAAGCTCACAACAATTCTATGAGCTAGAGAGCATTTTTTGCCCCCACTTTATAAATGAGGAGACTGAGGCACAGACAGGTTAAAATAGTCTTGTTCAAAATCATGTAACTATTAAGTAGTGGAGATGAAATTTGCATCTGCTGAATCTATTTCAGCATCTACACCCTTAACCACGATGGTGTGCTGCCTTTCAACAAGGGGAGTTTAGATGGTACTAAAGTCCCTTTCAGTGTTTACATTCTATGGATCTATGAGTTTAAAATAACTCCTAGAGTCTCAGATTCTATATTTTAGACCAGTGGAGCAAAGAGCTTATAAAAAAAACCTGTAACTTATGACTCACACTACCATCTTACACCAGTACCAAAAAAAAAAAAAAAAATGTTGCAAGTGCTTTCACAGATATGAGCACCTTAGATTGTAATTGGATCTTGTGTATATAGGGAAGGTAATAGCACCATGCACAAGACCAGAAAAATGAGGCCCAGATTGGTCAGGACTTGACTATGTCACTCAGTAAAACCAGAGATGAGTCTTACTTCTCTAGTAAGACCAGAGGTCTGCAGGCTGGTGCTCTGGGGTCCATCCAACCTGAGTCACACATTTTTCCTGGGACTTCCTCTTGGACTCAGCAGAGACTCACTAAATTTTGAGGTGTGACAGAGAAAGGAGCCTTCCCTTCTAAGGTTCTCCTCTGTTTCCCCCTAGTCTAACCTCTCATACGGACACCAAGATGTCTGGCCTGATATTAAGGAGGTCAGCTCACACAACCCTTCAAAATTCAGAAGAAAATACATGGGGGTTGCTGCAGAATGAGCTGCCCTGTCCTTCAACCCCATTTCAGGCCTTCTGAAGAGCCATCTGACCTTGCAGCCTCTGCCAGTTCTTTTCCTCCTCCTTCCTTCACTCTTACAGGTGCCTTCTGCCCTGCACTGGGGGAAAAAAAAAAAAACTGCTCTCTCAAACATCACCTGTAACTTCCAGTTCCCAGAACCAGCTGCTTGTTCCCTGGACGCACCTGGTGCTTTCCCACCCAAGCCTCTGCTCACATACTTCCCTCCCTCTGGAATAGGCTTCCCACCATCCTGCCTTCAAATCATATGCTTGTTTACAGGCTTATCTCACACGTCACCTCTTCCAGGAAGCCTCTCCTACTCCTTCCAATCAGATGTTATCTACGTTTCTTTGATCACTCACAGTACCTTTCTTGTGCCTTTCTCATGGCATGCTCAAGTTCTGCTTTTTCCTGCCGTTGGGCTTATACTTTCTTATCTCCCATCAGCTTCTTGATACCCAAACTGCTTTTTACTCCTCGGCAGTGCTGAGAGCAGTGCCTGGCACTGATAAACATCTCCTTGACCTTCAATTAATCTTCAATTAATCTTTTATTCTGTAGGATTCACTTTGTGAGAATATATAGCAAAGAAGCGAGATCATTAGACTCTAGTATCTTTCCCAAATTTCACCAGTTGTTGCAGGAGGTAGGGGGTAACTGTCTTAAGTAAATTTCTGACTGACAGAGCTCATCCCAGAGGCGAGAACATCCTTTCTGTAACTGCCATGTAGCCTGTCTCCAAAGAGGTTTCCAAGTGTGAACACATCAGCCCGAGCCTCTGTTAATTGGATCTTCAGCTGCTCAGGGTCCTCACTGCACAGCTGCTGTTTTAGTCCAGAAATGGAGAGCTGGGGATGAGGAAGCACAGGAGACGGCCTTAGGAAAATCCTCACTCTTCCAGAGAGCTCCATTTTCACTTCTGCTGGTCCTCACCATGGGAGAGTGTGGGATCAAGAGACCAAGGAAAGGCCAACTGATGTGTTTCATTCTTCTTTTTCCCCTTCCACTTTAACATATTAGAGGAGTGTTATTTGGAATTTTGACATTTACAAAGAGTTTAAGGTTAAATTATTCTGGTGGAAAAGAAAAATGCCAATCCTTTTCTCTAAAGACAGCAAAACTGGTTAGCATGAAAATGCTCCCAGGATGTTCAAGTCTTTTGGAGTTTCTCCTTACCAATAACCCTTCATGAACACCCCTCTGTGAAGTAGCTCAAAACACTGCAACTGGTGTCCGAGTTTTTTTCAAATAGGCATATGGATCTGGAGAACTGGAGCTAGAAGATGCCATCTACGAACCAGTGCTTTAGAGATTAGGTTTGGTGGAGAAGAGAGCCTGAGTTGCCCAAGCCTCCCCCATTGCCTGCAACAAGGCAAACACGGGCACCTTTGGGACCTAGACGTGATCTGCCAGCACTAGGGTGTCCATTGTTCACTTGGCCAAATCGGGGGCTTTGGAACGGTTAAGAAAAAAGGCAAAGGGGCCCTCCTTCTCCATCACACAGCAGTATATCTCAACTTTTTAAAAATTATATCTCCCCTGCCTTGAAGTCTTTTTAGCCTTTTTTCTAATTGCTCCCCCTTGAAGTTGTAATGCCACATTGTTTATATATCTGTTTATGTACTGTGACCCTTTGAAAGGCCACAAGCCGTTGTCATGACTCAGATTATTTTGCTCCTCAAACACTGATATTTGTATCCCTTCCCCACTCAGAGGTGGGTGGCAGGGGCAATATCCCTCCATGAAGAATGCATGTTGCAGGCCCACCCAGAGGGTTGACAGGGCACTTCCTGACCACCACCCAGGGTTTCTTTTCATCTTTTCTCTCACTCCCCTTCAGATTTGGTAGGAGCCTGTACCTTGTAGAGCACAGAGCTAGAAGGCCCAGGTTGAGCAGGTGGCTGCTCTATGGAATGCCATGGCAACGTGACAGAATCAGGGCAGAGAGGCTGACAAAAGTCTCGGAGAAATGGTGTGTTTCATGCAGTGAAATATTAGGTTTCACAGTAGTAAGTGTTGAGCTAATAATTATTATAAGACATGGATTTTATGGGTAAAATTTTCAGCAATAAACGTATCCAAAGAATAGCATTATAAGAGTTCAGAAATTAGATATTCCATTACCCCTTTTACCAGCAAAAGGGTATGAAATTGGATTTTTCCTTCAATATAATTCACTTTTCCAATATTATAATTAACTTGACAAATAGACCTCAACTTCTTCACCTTCCCTTTTGCCTGAACACTTTATAGGCACAACATAATGATTCTAGTTATTAGCTCACTTTAGGCTAAAAATAAGAGGACTAACAATACATTAACATTTCCATTACCAATCAGAAAATGGTAGGTCAGCTCCTTGAATGATATGTTGCTCAGCACATTAAATCCTTGAACTCAGCAAAAATATATAAATACTTATGCTCCTAAAGTTATGGTTTAAGAGAGTCATGTGGCAGGATAAATTGGAAATGAGGAGGACAATCAATTTGGATTGGTCTAAATGGAAGAATAATGGATTGCTATTATTTTTTCCTTTATTTAGTATGGAAACTGAGTGCCCATGCTATCAGTTTGGTATCAAAGAGGAAGCAATGAGTAACCAGTCAAAAACAAACTTCTACTTGCTTTTGTGCTGGTACCATCTGCTATACACATATCACCTTGTGACAGGGCCAATGGACATCTACCAACTGATACCATTAAAACAGAGTGAAGAACAAAGTATTCTCCTTTCACTTGGGCACCAGAGGACCTGGTTTTTCTGCTTAAAGCTAGTGCCAATGCTATGTTTCAGTCACTGCAGATTCCACAGATTTATCATCAATCTCCTCCCACACATTCATTACTGCCAACATTTTGAAACTTCAATAGTGCCTCCAGGTAAATCTCCTCCATAACACTAGCTTAATAGTGTCTATAACTGGAGAAAGAATCTAAGAACTGCAGACTAAATCCAATCATGCCCATTTGTCTCCATCTTGTCTCTGGCTGTTTTCCCTACAAGGGTAGTGCTGAGTAGTTGCAACAAAAACTGGCTTTTTGAACTGCCAAAATGAAAAATAATTACTGTCTGGCTCTTTACAGAAAAAGTTTTCTGACTTTGGTAACATGGATTTAAAAAATGAAAAAGAAAAAGAAAAAACAAAAAACCCTTTTCTTCTACAGTTTTCAGAGTTTTCTTAGATAGAATTGAGAGTTTAATATTACTTTTAGAGCAAAATAATATATACTTGTTTTTCTACTCCTAGGAATGAAATTTGGAAATATAAACTCAGAAATGTAGTAAAAGCATTATTGATAATGATATGGATTTTATATTGGCCATCTGCTATTTTTATTAAAAAGTAATATTAAATTTTCTCTTCAAACAATAACTATGGATGTTCATTATAGAAGAGGCTGGCATTTCTCCAAAGCACAGTTTTCTTAAGCAAGGAAGCATATTCAAGAAATGGACGTAGGCCAGGCGCCGGTGGCTTACACCTGTAATCCCAGCACTTTGGGAGGCTGAGGCAGGTGGATCACGAGGTCAGGAGATCAATACCATCCTGGCTAACACGGTGAAACCCCATCTCTACTAAAAATACAAAAAAAATTAGCCGGGCATGGTGGCAGCCGCCAGTAGTCCCAGCTACTCGGGAGGCTGAGGCAGGAGAATGGTGTGAACCCGGGAGGCAGAGCTTGCAGTGAGCCAAGATCGTGCCGCTGCACTCCAGCCTGGGCGACAAGAGCGAGACTCCGTCTCAAAAAAAAAGAAAAGGGAAGAAAGAAATGGGCGTAAAATAGAATTTTCATACATGAATATAAATTTAACACTAATATCTCAAATGACCTCTTAAAGAAGAGTAAGGCAAAAAATGTAATTAGTGCTATATGGTGCCTGAATGTGATATTAGTTAAGGAGAACCAGAAATCAGAGAACATGAATATGGCAATTAGTGATTGCTCTCACCCATATGATAGTATGTTTATATCTAAATTTTTAAAATATATCTGCCCAGGCGCTGTGGCTCACGCCTGTAATCCCAGCACTTTGGGAGGCCAAGGCGGGTGGATTGCTTGAGGCCAGCAGTTTGAGACCAGCCTGGCCAACATGGCAAAACCCTGTCTCTACTAAAAACACAAAAATCAGCCATGCCAAGGTGGCACGTGCCTGTAATCCCAACTACTCGGGAGGCTGAGGCACGAGAATCGCTTGAATCCAGGAGGCAGGGATTGCAGTGAGCCATGATCATGCCATGTACTCCGGCCTGGGCAACAGAGTGAGACTCTGCCTCAGAACAAACTAAATTTTAAAAATGCATCAACATATCAAATCTACTAATCTTTATTAAATAACTACTATCAAATATAATAATGATATTAAATATAAGTAAGTATATAAAATTTCTACTATACAGTACTGAGAAATAAAGCTGTAAAATGCATAGCCCCTGCTCTCAATGAACTTAAAATCTATTAGGTATAATAAGATTTGCAAACAGACTCCTTAAATTCTGCTTTACATAAATTTTTAAATTTCAATACATTATTGAACATTCAATACATTATAGAGGTAAGAAAACCTTCATGCTCGATTTAGACAATTATTTGATTATTATAACTCAAACAGCATGAAAAAAGCCGACTGCGTGCACCTCCCAAAAAAATTACCTTCCCTTCCCAGGTATCGCAGTGACTGAAATTCTACTGAATTTTAGGAAGTCATCCCTTTAGGTTAAATATTGCCCCAATTTCCTTCCAATACCAATGGGTCATTATTTAGATTTTCCTAGGCATATTTAACTGCTGGTATTTTAAATTTAAATATAAGAATCACTTAAATAAATTACTATAATAGATTACTTTTATTTTTCTAGTAATTTTAGAACAGGCTGCCCAACATGGAGAAACCTTGTCTTTACTAAAAATACAAAATAACCTGGGCATGGTGGCGCATGCCTGTAATCCCAGATACTCAGGAGGGTGAGGCAGGAGAATCGCTTGAACCGGGGAGACAGAGGGTGCGGTGAGCCAAAATCACGCCATTGCACTCCAGCCTGGGCAACAAGAGCAAAACTCCATCTCAAAAACAAACAAACAAAAAGAATTACCCCAAGATGATTTAACATGTTGTCATATCATTTATCTGTTAGATCACTTTCCACCATGGGAAATAGTACCCCTTCCCCATGAAGGCATGAGGAATTCGGTGTGAAGGATCACTGATTGGGGACCATTAAACAAAGAAGGAGGGAAATCCCACAAGATAAGCTTAAACCCCTCACAGTCTATCAAGACTGGGCATGTGTAAGGAGTTAATGTTTCCAAGAAAATCGAGAATCAACAACAGAGAGAAGGTGGTCTTCTCAGTTACAGCCACACTCCTAAAAATCAATCACAGTCAATAGTCACATCGAAGTGAGATGATGGCGATAAAGGGAAAGAGAAAAAAGAGATAGTTATTTCCCATAAATTCTGCGTTACTGATGACTGACCACACAGAGGCTAATGTTCACAAAAAGAATGAGCATTAATAAACTCGTATGTTAAAGCCCCGTTACATTCTAATGCAAAAACAACCCTTTGTTAACTTGAGATTTTTATGTCTTGATCATAGGGAAAGCCACATGCAATTATTTACTTTCTATTTTGTTTGCTGTATTTATGCATAGTTGACCTAATACATGTCATAATACATAAATATCTTGCTGTGATTGCTTTTCTTTTGTGTCTTTCTTTGTGTTTAGTTCTGTCCTTGCGTTTGTGTTTAGTTCTATGAAATTTGGTCACATGTAAAGATTCATGTACCTATCATATAGCTATCACAATCAAGATACAGAACTGATGCATCACTACAAATAATTACCCGTTTACCCCTTTATAGTCACACCATGTCCCTAACACCTGACAACCAGTGATCTTGTCTCCGTTTCTATAATTTTGTCATTTCGAGAATGTTCTATAAATGGAATCAAGAAGTACGTAAAATGGAATCATACAGCATGTATCTTTTGAAGATTCATCTATTTTTTTGAATACATATATGGCTCATATACATACAATAACATACATATGTTTAATTGGTATATTCTTGCCTCAAATTTTATAAAAATGTTTTAAGTTCAGTTTGATCCAATCTATAAGACATTAGAGAGAACCCCGGGGGTAAGTTTGCCAGAATGCGAACTGAAGGGTGAATCATTTCATGATGACAGCAGAGCTCTGTGTGTTTAAAAGGGCTCAATAGCTCTTAGGGCTGAATTCCATCTTGAAGCTCAAAAGTAGTCAATATTAGAGTATTTTGGAGCAAATCTCTGCAGCTTCAAACTCTGTCTTTGGGAGGTGTCACTGTAGAGAATGCACAATGGGAAGAAAGGCATCTTTGCTCTCCAGCTGCCACATCCACCTTGCCTTCACTCTGGTTCTCTAGCAACAGAGAAACCCCAGGAGGGATTTTGCTAGACAAGATAAAGTTAAAGAGTTAATGACTCCTATCCAGACCATAAATTAACCTGTATTTTTAAAAATCTGAAGGAAGAGGTGTTCCAGAGGACTAATGAACACGTATGTCTAAAAATAACTCCTTGTTTAATTAACAGCACACTTCACAGTCACTCTAATTAAAACTGCTGGCCAGACTGAGGATAATCATCCACATCTTTCACAGGCATCATAAAGTTCAATGAAATAATTTTAGCTTTATGGGGAAATAACACGTAGGCTACTGTGGAGAAGGGTATCAGAGGGGGATATTAACTTCATTTAACCAAGGAAGAAGCAGTAGACAGGAAGTCAAGCTGTGCAAAAGGTCAGGTGAGAAAGGGAGGGGCCAAGGACAGAACCAGAGTGGCAAAAAGCTGATCTCCGGTTCCAAGTAATTTCTACAGTTGATCTATGAAGTGAGGAGGGCCCCCCACCCCCTATCCACAACAGAGAGAAACCACCTCTGCCTTTGGTAGGCTAAGCCGGGAAGAAGAGTAGTCAGCTGTCTGAAATGGAAGGATTTCAGGACCTTACTCTAAATAACAACAGCCAACACATACTGAGTACTTATTTTGTGCCAGGAATTTCTAACACTTATTATTTTATGTATTACCATAAACCGTCTTACAGATGATAAAACTAACGCTTATAAAAGTTTAGTTACGGCCGGGTGCTCACGCCTGTAATCCCAGCACTTTGGGAGGCAGAGGCGGGTGGATCACATGAGGCCAGGAGTTCGAGATCAGCCTGGCCAACATGGGGAAACCCTGTCTCTACTAAAAATACAAAAATCAGCAAGACGTGGTGGTGCGCGTCTGTAATCTCAGCTACTTGGGAGGCTGAGGCATGAGATTCACCTGAACCCGGGAGGCGGAGGTTGTAGTGAGCCAAGATCATGTCACTGCACTTCAGCCTGGGCGACAGAGTGAGACCCTGGCTCAAAAAAAAAAAAAAAAAGTTAAGTTACCTGCCCAAGGCCCCAGAGCAAGTCAGCAGAGAAGCCAAAAAAACAGACCTGGGCAGACTGAGACACCATGCTGCCTCACTGAACAGGGACAAAACCTACTTCACAGGACTGCTGTGACAGCTCAAGAGAACCTGACACCTGCTAGGTGCTTAGGATATATTCCCCAATAATCTCCCCCAGTGGCCTGCATCAGACCTAATGAAATCTACCAGTGAAATATCTTCTCTTTGGGTAAGGCTTCATGTCTCTAGGAGTACTCTGAAAAATAAACAAACCAACAAAAATACAGGCAGAACATTTTATACGCATATAATATTCCTGAAAACTTCTAGGAGATTTGAAGATGGAAAAGTGGAACAATAGGCTGATACATTCTAAGAGCAGTTCCATTCTGAGAAAGCTAAAATGTTAGAAAATATACTTACTTTTATGGACCTGGCCTTTGATTATTTGTTTCCTGCATTTGACATATACTCTTTAAGTTTCCAGCTTAAATCCCAGTGAATGACTGAACGAGACTAACAAATATTACACTGAGTGACATCAAACTTTGTAACATTGATATTAGCACCTTTCTCACCTCCGTTCATTTTTATAACATTTGAAGTAGAAAAAGCAAAAGTCAGATACAGATTCAAACATTACCCAAATACTGACATACAAAAAGATAGTAATACTCCCAAGTCTACACTGGCAAATAGTACTACTGTGCATCGGCTTGAAATGTCTGTTCATCGCCTTAACCCAGCATGAAAAAGGCAGTTAATGTATGCTAATGCTTAATATATGGGGAATGTGAGAAAGTCACAGGCTACATTAAGCCACTCCACCAATTACTACCTTTTGGGATTTAAATTTATTAGGTCACAAAAGTAAATGATTATAGGGTCCAGACAGGAACGCAAATAATATGGCAGCCTGGTACAAGGCGTGATGGGTGAGGATTATGGTGAACTGGAGCAGCACATGCCTGTCTGGAGAGGACAGCTGCTATTCAGCTAGTGACTGCCATTAGGAAAGGTACGGCCCAAAGACACACACCATTTCTCAGTGTGTGTGTGGGTATGAAATTTCCTGATTTTTAAAACTAAGTAACTAATACTTTTTTTAAAAAAATTAAACATTGTGCCAGTCAAAGACAATACTTCTGAGGCTGGAAGCAACCTGCAGACCAGGAATCTATACCCTCTGGGTAAAAGGCAGCAAAGGGTAAATTCTGATTGGCTGAAAAGAAAGTAAAGGGTCCAGGGAGTGGGAGCCTGAATAGGCAGAGTGGGCAGTGCCAGAGACACAAGCACGAATGTGAGGATATCCTCACTCAGTGTCTCCAAAGAGGGACAGAGAAGGTGAAAGAAATAGGTGAAGAGACAAAGGAAAGGGGCTTTGCTTCCTTCACATTGTGTAAATTGTTAGCAACGGCTTGGGATGTGGAAAGGAAAACACGGAGCAAAAAGGCCTGAGATGTGCGTAAGCGTGTTCAATATTGTGAGACACAAGTCGAACGACTGTGAGTAAGCACTCACTTTCACCACCCTTTGGCGGTGAGCTGACAACAACCACAGTGGTCGATGCTTCTAGACATCATGTGCTGTGTGGTTTACAGGGATGATCACACATTTAATCTTGACAACAAAATCAAATAGTTATACTGTCCCCACTTTTCAGATAAATAAACTGAGTGTTAGAGACATTAGTATCTTGCCCAAGGTCATAAAACCGGTAGGTAGCAGAGAAGGCATTCAACCCTGGACTATCTGACTCCAGTGCTGAGTTCTTAACCAGTGTCCACTGTTGTGTTTCTGCTGCGCTTGATATGGGGCCACAAGTATGAAAAATGAAGTCCTTCGGAAATGTCATGGGTGCTCAACCTCCAGGAGTTTCAAACTCTAGAGAGAGCTAAGGAAGCTCACGTTCTCCTTCTGCTGACAATGGCCTTCTAGTGGTGGCAGAGTAAGGTGGTGGTGAGAACGGTGGACCAACATTTGTGTTCCATTAGTCTCCACTGCATTTTCTGTGCTGCACGTTAGCCAAGTCACCAAAGCTCTCTCTGAAGCTCTCCAGGATTCAGTTCCTCAACTGTACAATGAGGACAATACTACTTCAGCTGCCAAAGAAAGGAAGCACCAAGAGGATTTCTCAAAGCCCCTCCTAGCACGTTTGTTTTCAAAAAATGTTTTCTATGCAATGCCAGCATTGCTAGATTCCTTCAGCATTTTTCTTTTATTCTTGAATGTCCCAGAGAGTTCACTGCAGTGTTCTCAATTCTCAGGCTTATGATCAAGAGCCCCCAACCCAGTCTGTACACATCTCTAAATATGTGGGTTTTAGCTTTTCCCTCTTTTAACCAGAGGAATGGTAAAAAGTTTTACAGAGAAAATAAAATCCCAAGGTCCATGCCCTAAAGATGAAGGCTAACAATAAAGACACATATGTAAAATTGGTTTGTAAAAGTTCCTTTTAAAGTTTTTTGCTATCACACTAACCAACAGCGAAATATTCACTTCACCACACAATGTTTGATGTAAGGGAATGAGATTTTCAGAGAAAATCACTCTTAAACCTTCACAACTGGACCTCAGTGGTAACCGAGAAAAGTGACAAACCTGAGTAAACCCCAAAATAGGAGAATTCTGATAAATGTATGTTGATGGCAATTAGGATAACTAACTCTATAGTTTAATTAATATTAATATATTGTGTTGTATTTAAGCTTGAGTTGAATGAAAGGTCTTGAAGGGAATTGCACAAACCACTCTGAGTGCCTCATGCCAGCCCCATACGTGAAATGACTCAGGCTCACCTATCCTGCTTTGCATTTGGGAGACTTCCATCCTGCAGGCACCTTTCTTCTACATATGGTTGTAATACGCAGATGTGCTGCTGAGTTTTGGAATGCATTACCCTGATTCCTGCTCTTCAAAATTCTGAGACATCTGGTATATTCAACAACATCAGCAGTTTTGGGGAGCCAGATGTATTCAGCACTGCAATTTTAAAAGTGGCTTTAAGGAGCAGAGCCTCCCTTCGAGCCTCCATTCTCCTATGCCTGACAGATGCTGAGCTGCAGATGCTCATTCACAACAGCCCACACATGCATCCCCACCTGAAGGATGCTCTGAAGGCAGAGCCAACTCACCTCCAAAACTGGGCTTACCATTTTTCCAACCAAAACTACTTCCCATTATTTATCTTAGTTATCGCCAGCCCTAGCCACCCACTGGCCCAATCTATAAACCTGAGAGTCATGTTCAAAGTCCCCCATCTCCCTCAATCCTCACATCCACCTACTTGTCATGACCAGTCAATTCTAGGCCAGAAAGCCCCCACCTGTCAGCGCATCAACAATGAACTGGCCTAGACTCTGAGAGCTTCAGAGGAGAAAGGGAGGAGCAAAGGGCCTGCTCCTCACTCAGCCACATCTAAACAGCCGAACCCAGTGCAGAAAGGTGCAAGGACAAGAAACTACAGGGGAGAGCATATCATGGGAAGTATGCCACTTCGAGTGAAGGTATCTCTAGCCTCTCTGAGGGCCATGGAACTATAAGACCAGGTTGAGCATAAGCCTAATACCATCCACCAGGCAGCCCAAGCACATGGTGAGAATGTCTGTCAGCCAGAGAGGAAAAAACCTATCCCACAATAGGACCAAACCACAACCTGCAGACTCCCAAAATAGAAGAAAGAGAAATGCTGAGCTGTTCTAATGGCAAAAGCAGACACCGACAAAATGTAAAAATAACAAGGAGAATAATAGTCATAACTTAATTCCTGCCCACAAACACCATCTGAATCTATGTGACAATGCTACCCATGACTCATCCCTGCAAGTCAAAGTTGGAGCCAAATGGGCAAAAGAAAAAAAAAAGGCATTTGATGGGAAAGATGCTTGCAACACAATTAATTTTGCATAAAGAATGTATAATTTTCCAAGGATTTGACCTAAAGCATTAAGCCAGACCGTATATTGTTCGAATCAATTAGGCCTCCCTGCATCAGCACTTTTGCCTTGCAAACAACTGAGGCCATTATGCTCTCTAATCAGGAGGAAAAAAATCATACTGATTCATTTATTACCATTTGTGTTTATTATTTTTCTAGGGAAAAAAACAGAATAACTCTAAAATAGATTTGAAGGTCTCTGCAGCTGAAAAGCATGTTGTCATAAAATTATACCCATGCGAAGGGAGAAATAGCTAGACGCTACTTAGTGTTTGTCTTGGGGCTTTTTACCATTTTGAGATTTTAAAATGTGAATTTCCCTATATGAGAAATGCCATTCAGAATTATCCAAGTCAAAAATGGAGTCTTCAGTACTGTTCTACTATCTTAGATTTATCAAAATTACAGAAGTGTATACTGTATAGCTAGAATGAGCTTGGATATAATATGTCCCATCCTTTTCAATCTCCCTATGGAAATGTAGCAACTTCTGTGATAGGATCTTTATAAATAATGATAATACTATTAATTGACTATTTATTGAATACTTAGTTTGTGGCAGGCACTATGCAAAGCTCCTTATATATTTTATCTCATCCAGTCATCACCAAATCCTATGATATCGTCACAATTACTAACCCAGTTTCACGGATGATAAGACTAAGGCTACCAATTAACGCATATTCTATTGACTGCCTCAGTGGATGTAAAAGTATAAGGGCACTGAAATAAAGATTCCAGTACAAAATCTTTAGAGAATTGCCTTAGTCCTATACCCAAAAGGAATAACAACCTTCAAGTTTCCATCTCTTAAGCCTGCAGAAAATATCTCTATTTTTAAAAAAGCTGGCCGGGTGCGGTGGCTCACGCTTGTAATCCCAGCACTTTGGGAGGCCGAGGCGGGCGGATCACGAGGTAGGAGATCGAGACCATTCTGGCTAACATGATGAAACCCCATCTCTACTAAAAAATACAAAAAAAAATTAGCTGGGCATGGCGGCGGGTATCTGTGGTCCCAGCTACTCGGGAGGCTGAGGCAGGAGAATGGCGTGAACCCAGGAGGCAGAGCTTGCAGTGAGCCAAGATCGTACCACTGCACTCCAGCCTGGGCAACAGAGTGAAACTCTGTCTCAAAAAAAAAAAAAAAAAAAAAAAAAACTTGCATCCAAATACTTTCCTAAGAAAATTATAATTCAGCATCTTATTCAGTGTTTAGGTTACTTCATTACTTATTAGACTCTCCAGAATGTAAAAATACAAATTTGACTGTTTGTTTAATGTGGAGTGTCAATTATACTAGATATTTTGTGAGTTATTCTATTTATTTTTCACAAGATGATCATGAGATGCTTAGTATCTGTCATATTCCATGGGTATAAACCCAGAACAAAGAGATAGACAGCTGATAAGGGTTGCGACTGGGATTTAGATGCAGGTCGTCTAATTCCTAAAGGAGGGTTAATGGACTAGGAGTCCAGTTAATTGGCTTGCAACTGTGGAAAACATATTTTGTGACAAAAATACATTGAAACAAAGAGCCAAAGGGTAGATAGTTTATTGAAAGCTTTTAAATATTTGTTTGATTCCTGGATCCAGATGACAACACAGTGTATTGTCATGGTCCCACATTTCTTTTGAAAATTTCAACATGGACCACATGAGAAGTAAACCCCTGGAAATAACTGGAAACCCAGTGCTCTTGCCTTCTGAACATGGAATCATCTGCTCCTTGTTTCCATCCAAATCAGCATCAGGAGCCATAGAAAATGGGCCTCACATTTAAAGCAAAGAAAAAAGAGAAGTGGGAAATCACACAAATGGGAACACTCACAATTCTGTTCATCGTTTTTTAATCTGTGATTGTGCCCAACACTATTATCGTGGATTTATAATTCAACCAATGAAGTCGGTAATGCTGGATGATTTACATTCTTGACAATTTGTGGCAATTGAATTCAGCATTCTGCACTTCCAATAGCAGTAGCAGCAAATACTCAGAAACGTATGGCATGAATGTATTCACTAGTATCTTCTCATTCTGAATCCCCTGAATTGCTCTCCCAGTTTCAAAAAGTGTCCCTGAACCCTAAATAATAGGTGAACCATGCAATGTAAATCAATAGATTTTTCACGTGCAATAATTGTTTCTCTCTGGGAGATTCCCATTAGTCCCAGAAGGAAAAATATTTTGATTGACCTCAAGGAACACAGCAGATGTGGATAAGCTGTGTGTGTTTCTGACCTTATCAGAAGAAAACCAGGCCTTGAAAATCACAGGGGAACACCCTGGACATGTGCATATTGGCTGTGGGAAACCAAGTGGCTGGTCAAGTGTGTGTTCTCCTTCAAAACCAACGAAACCAATACATGCAGACTGTGCAAGGGAAAGGACAAAAAATGGTGTATGAATTAACAACATTTCTTTATGTTTAAAACAGTCTCATGAAATAATAATATCAAGGGAAAAAACGGTATGTTGTGAGCATCTGGGAATCTTTGACCCATTAGTAAAAAGATTTTCTACATAAACTTCTGGAAACCGAGTTGCTTAAGCCCCTGGGTACAGAGAAGAAGTTTACTCTGTTACCTTTGAATGCCACATTTCCTGCTCTGCTTGGGGGTTATATGGCCAAATAAGATCACAAGAAGAGGGTGAAAAATCAGCAAAATATGTTTTTCATGGAGCGTTCCAACCCACGGGAACAGGTTAAAATACTTGAGAGAGAGAAGGAAGAAAGGGAGGTAGAATTTAGGGGATACTCGGAGAAGTCTTTACTTTGAAATGGAAGGAGTTCTTAGTTCCACTAAAATCACTTTCTAGCACCAATAAGGCCAGATCAGCCTGGGGTGGGAGAAATTCCTTGTCCCCTGCCAAGAACTAGAATAGAGCACATTGCTAGTATAAAGGAATCTCAGGCCACTGCTCCCTGACATTTCTGAGAAAGCAGCACACTACTGGGCAAAGCACAGTGAGGAGAGTTTGTGAGGTAAGTTTTTACAATCTAAGGTTTAAATTACACCTATTGTGCATCAAAACCAGTGCACTATTGGACAAATGGAACAGATGCAGGAAAATAAAGATAAGCCTCAATTCATATGCCAGGAGAGGACTTAGAAGAAACCCAGGATGCCACCTAAAAACCCACAGCAGGTGTGGCCTAGGGGGAAATTTTAATTATCAATGTTCCTCATATAAACTTCTCATAAATTGGTTAAAGGCCTAGAATAATTTTCATTTATTCATTTATTCAACTAGTATTTAAGTCAAGCCTCCTATGTGCTGAGTCAGTGTAGCTAAATCATTGCGTACAAAGTGGAGAGTGGACAGATGGGCTGGACTGATAGACAGGAGCTAGATTGCGGTGGAAGCCTGATGGCTGGGGGGCCAAATTTGGCAGAAAGGAGAATTTTGCTGACCAGCACAGTGTTTATTACAACTTTGATCATGAATGCCTCCAAACAAATCGTGCACATTTTTCCAGCAAGCACAGGGCATACCATTCCAAATTCCCTTACACTGAGGCAGGTTAACAAATTTATGTTATCTGGCTGGCCTCTGGCATCATAAGCATTTGAGTTTATGATCCCTGAGCCAGGTCATGGCCAAGGGAAATACTACCTTCCCTTACAGGTCTATTGCAAACACATGAGGATGTTTTGAGTCATTCAATAACTGGCAGGTACTACTGGAAGTTGTGACCCAGAACCAAGGAAGCTCAACATCCTGGAATGTCTGTGTCCCCCAAATACTTAAAGCACCTCCTTTGAGAAACACTGGGCCAAGTAACGTCATGGTACAAAATGTGCACTTTAAATCTTAATATTTATTGTCTGGTTGATAATACTAGCCAGTATTATCAATTCAAGTAGAATCCTACTTGAATTATTAACATTTCTAAATTATGAACAAGAGAACACAGATTACAAAAAGAATTCAGAAAAGAATCTTGATTTGTAATTGATGCTGAGAAAGAGGCAACATGTTTTGCTATATTTTAAAAGAAGGCGGTATTTTCTTCCTTGAAATAGTAGCAGTATCTGGCTTCAAAATAGAGTCTCTGTAAAAACAAGATGTTCCTTCCACTGCGATTTCATACAAGAACCTAATTAGAGAAACCATAGGGAGAGCTAACCAAAACCACCTTAAAGGGGTTTAGCTTTTAAATGTGAAATTTCCGTATTACCTTCCTTCGGATGGTAGGAAATGCTATTGGGATGTGAGGGGCTGCTTACTGCACACATCAAGAACCAGAAGTATGTCATGGAAATATTTCCGGTTGGCCTCGCAGGACACAGACCACAATGGGGTGGTTCAGCGCCACCCATGTCAACACACTGACTCTTTCTTTCCATGTTCTCTATCCTGGTGTAATGTCCAGGAAAAGAAATTATAATGCTATAGGCAACTTCAAAGAGTGGTTAGAAAAGGACAGAGGACGTGTTTCCTGGGATTCAAAGCCAATTTGCTGGTACTTTATAGGCTTTCTGACTCCACAGATATTGACTAGGAAAGGCCTGCTCCCCCAAGGATGATCCTGGGAAATTACTACCCAGGAGTGCACACCGGGTGAAATGCATCACGGCAGATGATAATTCTGTGGTCAAACCATTACTCTGGTGTTTAAGCAGATAAAATCGATGAGAAAATGAGCCAGAGATGGGTCTTCACATAATAATAATCATTAAAGAGGAGCAAGGGGGCATTCTTCCATTGCAAAAGAGGAAGGTTCCTGTTAGGTTTTCTGATGAAAGCATAAAACCTTAATTGCTATTTCTCCTGCCCCTGCTTTCCTTACTGTCAACCTTCTTGAAAACTGAGCCTACTTGATGCCCCCATTCCCTTATTCCCACTCTCATCAGTCAGGCTGGTAAGAAGATTCTCCTACCACATTCACCAGGGAGCCATCCTCCAACCCAACAGCCTGTTCCATTTTCACTGTCCCTACTGCGTTTTCTCAAATTCATTCATTCATTCACTGAAGTTTTATTAAGAAACCACTGCATGCACCATTACTCCAGACCTGAGTGGAAAAGGCAGTGAGCAAGAGTCCCTGCTCTCCCGGACCTTAGAGTCTAATGTGGCAGAGGGGTGATAGGCAGATAATAAGTGAGGGGAAGAAAATGAGTTGGATCATTTCAACTAGCAAAACAATGCTACAAAGAAAATCAAATAGGCACAGTAACCAGGAAGCAGAGTATGAAGGAAAAAGGAGACTATCTACTGGGGACAGACCACCTGGGTTCATTTCCCTACTCTGACACTAATTGGCTATAGGGAATTGCATCACCTCTTTGTGCCTCAATTCCCTTGTCTGTGAAAGAAAGGGAAATTGAAATAATAATAAAATGTACATGCCTCATAAGGTTGCTCTAGGGTTAAATGAATTAATAAGTGCTTTCTATACGTGTATAGAACAGAGTCTGACATTAATTAAGAGCTTCTTCTGCATCTGTTGATATGATTATATGATCTTTAAGGCCCTTTCCAGTCCTGCAATTTTGTATCTCTATTGAACTGAATTTCCACTACAGGTGAAAAATGGATCTAGGCCAGTGGAGCTACAATATACTTTATATAAAGCCATATCCTTTCTTTCTTTATCCTGTTAATGGGTCTGCTAATTAGAAAATAGTAACCTTCTCAAGCTACATTGCTATGTTAAAGTAAAAACAACAACCAAAACCTGTCTCCTCTTAAGACTCAGATTTTACCAAAAAAGAAATCTCATATTCTGATAAATATGAGATTCACCTGGGAGGCTTTTCACTCCTTTCTGCGTGCAATTAACAGCAACACCTTGTCACAAACATTTTTGAAAGGTCAAAGATGGCAACAATTTTGCTAAAGAGACAAATAGTCAAATAAAACCCTATCCTGGTAATTCCCAGGGTTCAAAGAACAGCATAACTGATCAATAATGAGACACACAAAAGAGATTGTGGGATAAAGGGCGGGTCTAATTTAAAGTATTAAAAACTTGTGGAAGTCCTTTTTACCCCCAGCTTATCATGTGTTACACAGCAGATACTGAGGCTGTTAACAGTAAATTCATGCTTACAATGTTAGAAAATTCTGATTATGAAACAAAAGGTTGTTTTCAATTGAAGAAGTAAATAATAGTAAGAATAAGGAATTTTGCAAAAGCCAAGGTAAGAATGTTTTGCCTCTGTAATAAGTCAATTATTGAGTTCAAATTTTGAATGTATTTTAATAATATTTTCATTATTGCCTTTTACCCTTATCCTAATGCAAACCGTAAGTGTTTAAAGAACACTTATTTCTAAATATACGTTTATATCTTTAATGTGCCTTAGAAATAGCATTTTTTATATATTTGCTATTGTCATTGTCTTGAGAGTAAATTCAACTTTTCCTACATTGAAGAGACAGGTTTCCTTTCTAAAATTTTCATTGTACAGTTTAATTTTTTTTAATGCAGGCATTTCCAGCCCTTATGGCAGATTGTATATTCCTGGCAAAAGTATTTTATCACTTAAGTTGCATTACACATTGATTATCTATTATCTGCTCATATTAAGAAGCCTCTATCATCAGTTAATGTTTACTAAACAATCAATACAATCTAAGTGAAACAAGAATAGACTCAAATAAGTGGGCTGAAATTCAGAGAAAACTGAGACCGTGTGCACTTTAGAAGAGCAGTCTTTGTGAGAACTCGTTTCTGCTTAAAAGATTTAATTTATCTGTTTTAATGCCATCAAAGTTAATAATGGATGACATGTCTTATAGCTTCAATGATGCAGCAACTTGTCAATAAAACAGAGAATTTAGAAAGCAATTCATCAATTCATGATTTTTAATTGGACCGTGGATGGTTAATTTTAAGTCATTAGACTCTCCAATAATAAAACCCTAGAAAGGGAGAGTTAATTAATACAGAAGTGTGTAACTGTTTCCTGTCTCTTCAGTGAAGAACTGAGTTCCTGTTCCACCCCTATAACAGTGGCACTTTTTAATTTAAGCACCTTTGCGTGGGATGAGGATTAGGTGTATGGAATAGGAAGGAGTAAAGTAGAGAAAGAGAGTGGCCTACGTGTAGTGTGTGTGTGTTTGTGTGTGTGTGTGTGTGTGCGTGCACGTGTATACTTCCCAAATATCTTTCTTCCAGAGACCCAGAATAAGTCCAATATACTCTAGGCAAATAGGAAAGAATACAAATTTCCCTTAAATCTTTCTCTGAATTGTGGGGTAAAGTGGTCAAAGGATTTCCCCACTTCTCAGTCTTGCACTTACTGGTAGGGCTGCATGTTGCTCATGTGTTTGTCTATTGATATTCCATTATCCATTGACTGTCCAAGCTAAAAGGGATCTTGGTGATTATCTGGTCCACCTGACCCCCTTTTACAGCTGGGGAACCAGAGGTTCAGGAATACTTAGAGACCTGTCTGTAGTCACACAATTACAGACAGCTCCAGTCATTCTTACAATTTACACACCCAGCAATTATTCCACTCCACCGCACTTCTCTGATCTCTCCTGCCTAAGAACACAACTTCTCATGCTCACAATGGAGAAATTAATCGGTCTGCAAGTTAAAGATTCATTTTAAACAAATTGGTTCATTATTATTTAATTGAGGAGGCTTTGGAGCAATAAAAGCCTTGCTCACCAAAACTGAATAAGCAGCTCATGAAACATTGAGCTCAAGAAATGCAAAAACTGTCACGAGTCAATATGTTCTGCCTTTCTGTTTGATAAATGCCACCCAATACTTCAGAAGTATCAGAAACTAATGGTGTCCCAGCATTCCACAGGCATACATTAATGGGATCAGGAGCATAAAATATAAACAATAATGTACATATCGATTGTTCTGGACACTTGAAGCCCAACAAACATTTGAAAGGTCAGTCATTTTACTTGCATCAAATTACAGATAAGTCATTTGCTTGAAGCTGGAAACTTGCCTCTCTGTGTAAATTTATCTCATGACCTATAAACTTAATCGTGCCATACTTCCACTAGCTTCCGTAGGTTGTCTGATGTGAAAAATGTACCAGAAGTGCTTAACCCCATAAAGCATATACAAATAAACAATATGCAGGAAGGATATAGTGTAAGAGAAGTCCATTCTATAAGCTGAATAAATACAGTGAAACAGCATTTTACTCTGACAGAACATGTTTCAAGATTTCTGTAAATTACTACATGAGCTTAAAATGAATATGTACGCTTTCAGAATGTTAAAAACTACAAGTTTATGAAATGCAATGTTACAGTTATTTTTACTTTGTTTTTTTTTTGAGACAGAGTCTCGCTCTGTCACCCAGGCTGGGGTGCAGTGACACGATCTCGGCTCACTGTAAGCTCCGCCTCCCGGGTTCACACCATTCTCCTGCCTCAGCCTCCCGAGTAGCTGGGACTACAGATGCCCGCCACCACGCCCGGCTAATTTTTTATATTTCTAGTAGAGACGGGGTTTCACCGTGTTAGCCAGGATGGTTTCCATCTCCTGACCTCGTGATCCGCCCTCCTCGGCCTCCCAAAGTGCTGGGATTACAGGCATGAGCCACCGCACCTGGCCAGTTATTTTTACTTTTACCTAAAAAAAACTAAATTTGGTTTGTCCAGTTTGCATTGGAGTTTATCTTTGGGCAATTTTTTTCTCCAGAGAAAGAATTCTTTCTTTTCAGAGCCCCTCCAAAATAGAATTTAAAAGCTCATTTGAAAGTTGTCTGGATATCCATGTAGAGATGTTTCTTTGCTAACATTCAACACCAAAGGCACCTCTCCCCTAGAGTTGGGCTTCTATCTAGCAGCCTCTCTGATGCTCCTACATATGGACGAACTGGATATCAGGGGATAGTTCACAATCCCACAGCCCCAGTTCCTTCCCTGAAGTGACAGTGTTACTCTTTGAGTCAGTATCCCACTATTGAGTTTGAAAAGGGTGAGTAGGACACTGAAGGGTTGAAAGAAAAGCTTGCAATTTATGTCCCCTTTATGAGAACAGCAATTTTTCCTTTCCTCTGACAATGCCTCTAGCCATCCTAAGCTTGGAGAGTTCCCCCATTCACTACTAAGTAAGACTATCAGAGTAAGAACCAAGCTTGCAGAGATGTCACCCACTGAATAGCCAAAGCAGGCAATGTCCTTCATTAAGAGGGCTTACAAAACACTTAGTAGAATTTCCTCTGGCAGAAGGCATTCCTCTATGTGTAAGTGAATGAAAATACATCTGCCCTTAGGTTGACAGCTTTAATCCTAAGCATTTTCAGCTGTCTTGGTTGAGAGAAGGTGACCAGATATCCTTTTTCTGAATTTTGCATTATAGATCTTTTCCAAGATTCTGCAACAGCTAAAACTAGCCATTTTAAAAATCAGATTTCTTTACTTGTGAATCATAGTGTTTTGAAAAACACTTTTTAAACTCTTGTTCCTTTAGTTTAACAATTAGTAGCCATTGTAAAATCATATACTTGCAATTTACTTTAAAAGACCATAATTGTAATAAGGAATACAACAGAATTAAAAACCACAAAGGAAAATAATGATTTATTTGGTAGCCAAATGACCTGAAGTTAATGTTAAAAATATCATTTTATCATTTTCTAAAAAAAAAAAAAAAAATCTATGGAAAAGATTATTCTACATTATACTATACATAGAACTTTAAATGGACTAAAATAATAAATATCATTTTAGACAAAACCTAATTATTACACTTGGTCAAAAGAGGAAGACCATTTCAAAGACAGACAGCTTGGATTCTTGTTTTTCTGCAATTTAAATTTTTAAGAGCTTCAAAAAGTGGCTCAGACATTTTTTATCACAATCAAAACTCAATTTGGTCAATAATATTAATATTTTGAGTGAAGAAAACTCAGGACCAGAATAGTGATTATGTCTTTGATAAATAAGTTTATTCCAAAACCCAGACTGTAATTTCATTTTGTGCTAAGCTGTTAGGAAGAAGGAGTGTTCATGCTAAAGAAAGACAGAGATTTTTAATTGCAAACACTATATTTTTGGCATATTAAAAATGCACCTTTTATTGTATTAAGTTTTAGTCACATAAGATCTGCAGGCTAAACATTCCCTGAAAAGTAGTTCTCTGTATTTCAGAAGCTATTTTCTGACTTTAAATTTTAAACTGAGACTTTGATGACCAATAAACAAGAGACAAAAGAATCCTACTTCTCTTCTGCTTATAATAAGACAAAACAAAAAAATGTTAAAAGCCATGTCTTTGTTACATTAAAAACCGTTCAAGCATCCTAAAATGCAAGCTTATGGTGACAATTAAGGGCAGAACTACTATCAAGCTGAAGTAACTATATGCAGCAATTCTATCAAGGATATCTTCAGAGCAAAAATAAAAGGACATTTATCGTATTCTCCCTTTGACTGTTTCCTTGAAAGCTAGGCTTTCAAAGCTGAGGCCTAACACACAAACTACTTTTCTTCTACTACTAACCTAGGATTCTTTCTTTCTTAAAATGTACCATCCATCTCTCTAGACAATAACTCCAGAGGACCTAATGATTGTGTTCCAAATCCCACTCGTGGCATTTCATTTTAGAATAATGAAACTAGGCTATCGATGTCACCTGAGTTTCAAAAGACTGTTCTCTGCCACAGTTCCTAAACTCAAAAGATTTCCTTTTGACATCAGGTGTGTGGTGATGTGAAAGGGGAAATGAGAGTCCCTACTGGGATGGTGTATATCCTCACATTTGTGAGACCAACCGCCACACTCCCAGCTTTTCTTGTTCCCTGACAAGCCTTGTCCCGACCCTCTCCTGGGACGCTTTTGACAGCAATTGCAAACAACAGAAGCCAGCAGGAATATGTAAGAACAGGTGCTGGGGCCTCCTGGGGATGCCTGTGCTCAGAAAAAGGGCCTCCACAGAGCTGTGCCAAGATAGCCCACTTCCAAGTTGCCCTCTTGCCCTTCACCATTGCAGGATTCTTGCTCCTTTTCATGCAGCAGATGTTTGGAAAGATTTGCCACAAAGCATTATGGCTTCTAAGGTGCTTCTGCCAAATTTTCTTGGTCAGCTTTTAAGGGACCTTGGTTGGAATCTCTGAGAATATAAGAATGGAAAAGGTCACTCTTGGGTTTGTGTTCAGATAAGGGAAATGATAATAAAAGGCCAGTGCTTTTCCATATTACTCTATTATTCCAGGTGGCTGCTTTCCACTTCCTCCCACATCTCAGGAAAAGGGACATTCCTAGGTTCAGAGGATCTCTAGCATCAAAGAGGAAACAGATCACATAATACTTCCTCCACAAACAGGTCACAATATTCGCATACTCCTGCATATTAGACACCACTTTGGGAGCATCTGGCTGACTACTGTTAATCCCCATTCTTTATCCACTGATTAAAATTGCTCTGTGATTAAGGGTGCTCTGTACCATGGGGACAGTCATCCATGCAACTCAACAACCACTGATACTCAGGGTGGCTGCTTCTAAAAGCATGGTCCCTGGACCAGCATCATCATCAGGATTACTTGGGAGCTTTTTAAAAATGCAAAATCTCAGGCCCACCCCAAATCTGTTGAAACAGAATTTAATGAGATCCAGAATGTAACAAGATCGTGTCTAAGAAGCTCTATGCTACAGCTTCTTAGAGCAACTCAGTGCTCAGGATTCAGAGAGTGAGACACTGCCCTTCTCCAGTGCAGATTTACACTGTTTCAAGAGCACTTTGGTGCATTCTCTAAACCTCAGACTCTCCAGGAAATATGGGCAAGAATCAATGAATCTATGTTATAGTTCATTATTAGTGGTAGCAGGACTCGAACTCAGAACTCCCAACTGTTAGACTTCTGCAGTTTCTGCTACCTCAGCAGAGGAATGCAGAGGAATGGATGATTCTTCCACATCTTAACGTTGGGAAGTTTTTCCCGTTCGCATTATTATTATGGTGTAGTAAAAAGAGGGCTTCAAGTCTTGGGTCTGCCATTACTCATCCCTATGACTTTGAAAACAATCACATCTTTAAAAAAACAGATTAGAAGCCCAAAGACATTAGGCCAGACTCTGTAACCCATGCCTATAATCCCAACACTTTGGGAGGCTGAGGCAGGAGAATTGCCTGAGGCCAAGAGTTTGAGACCAGCCTGGTCTATATAGCCAGATCCTGTAACTACAAAATAATAATAATTTTTAAAAGGACATTTATAAAATAAGGTTAATTAAATAAAAATAGAAAAGTGGGGCCATCATTTAGCAGTAAGTAGCAAATACTACAAAAATATACAAGTTCTAATCTAATTTGTAAACTAATTTCTGAAAATGTTACCTAAAAAAACACCCAAAGAAGAAAATGTTATATGTACTAAAATGGTCACCGGAATATTATTTATAACAGAAAAACTGAAAGCAACCAACAAACTCTGTCATCAGGATATGGCTAATTAAATTATGGAACATTTACTCATTTAAAATGATATTCACCAAGAACTGGTAGCCACATGAAAAATTCTGGTACGATGTCAAGAGGAAAAGCAGGATATAAAATTGTAGTACATTATGATTCCAACTATGTAAACAAAGGTACATATCTAGAAAAAAAGAAAAATATTTGCAAGATGCATCATATTTTATCAAGATAAGTAGAATACAGGTAATTGTTTTATAAATTTTCAGTAGTTGTTAATTGTTTCTATTAGCTCCTTACAAGAAAAAATTTATGAACAGGAAATGAAAACAAATTAGTAACCATGAGACCTAATACAGTTACTATAAATTGTCACTAAATCTGGCTCTGAACTCCATGGATGATGATAACAAAAATGAACAATTATTGAGCACTTGCTCTGTGCTCAGGACTTGTACTAAAGGCTTCAACATTGCTCATTAAATCCTCTGATGTCTGTAATATTATCGCCTGTATTTTACAGACAAAAAGACGGGGCTTAAAAAAAAATCAGGCTTTGGATAAACCACGGAGTAGGCTTATCTGGGTCTGTTTCTTCATCTCTGTAAGGAAGGGTTGGACTAACTGCCCCTTAACATTCCCCCAACTCTGAGATTCTGAGATTCTGAAAATCAAAAGCATAACAATGACAATCAAGAAAGTCTACACAGGCATTATGCAAAGCAAGGCTATGCATGGACACTTCAAGCAGCCCTCCTTAGGTAAAACCTTAAGGAAGACCAAGTTTGCCTCCCTGTCTTCGCCTCTTCTCCATCTGGAGATGCCTCCCGTCCTGCTCTCCTTTGCTTCTCTTTGCTTTCAGAATGACTGTCAGCAAGATTAATTTAGATCCACGTGTTCCCTCTCCCTGGGGCATTTGCCTTTCTTTGAATCTTCTCTCAATGCAGTGAAAGTTGTGTCCTGCCACCTTAAGAAAGGATTTCAGGCATAAGCACACTGGTGGAAGAAGTGTTTACCAACAGGGACCCTGTCTGCCAGCAAAGGCAGCTTCCTTCCTCAGCCGCTCCTGGGCTGAAGGGCAGATGAGGGAAACCAGGAGAAGGAGCAAAGCCCCAACTCAAATAGTACCTATTGAGACTTCTTTCAGATGCATTCACGCATATATACAGCTGAAGTTGTCTTGCAAAACTGATGGACAAAATTCAACCTTGTGATATTAGAAACTATTACTTACGAGTCTAGCCAGTTTTCACATTGCAAATAAACCACCTGGTCACTTTAAATAGCAAAATCACCTTCTGGATGTGCGATTTATAAAAACTATTTCACATAAAGCATTTCAGGTGTTTATGCACAAGGTCTCTCAAATCCCTGCAAAATCTGCACACATGGAACATTCAGCAAAATGTAAAAAAAAAGTACACATTCGTATGAATACAGTAATTGATTAATTTAATAATACTTCTTCACAGTGTCTTCTTGACAATGTTATTAACTACTAAACAATAAATAATAACTTGCTATAGTATATCTAGTACGTATATATAGTATTATTCTCATGAAGTAATATTTTATAACTTTTCAGCATTTGGGAGAATTGGGAAAAAGAAACATTACTATTTCAAGTAGAATAACTAAACATTAAAATTAGGAATAATTCTGCTAAAAAGATCTCAGCTTTTTTCAGCGTTTTAATTCTAAGCTACTTTTTTTATTTGTGTTTATGGAAATGTTCTCTACATTTTTTAAGGAACTGTGTGCTAAAAATGGTATTCCAAATTAATGATTTTTACATTAATATCTAAATTTTTTCATTAAATATATAAAAATTTTAAATGCAAGAAAAATAAATTTGTACTTTAAAAAATATGTAGCATTTTGGTAGTGCTTAGTGGAAAGGAATGCCTTTGTGAGCTCCTTTATGTTTCAGTTGATATACTGTCTTCTACAGAAGTGCAGCATGAGCTATACCACACTTGATTTAATTGATTTTATTATTATTAGGCCTGTTAATGTTTTAGAATTGATTATGCCAGGGAGGAAGGGAAAGAGTGTTTGCTCTGAATGAAATTTATTTTATAAAGCACAAGTTCAACTCATCAAAATCTCTATTTTTTAGAAAGAAATTAATTTGTTGTTCTTGCACATGTTTAATTAAACTACATTAAGAAAAAAAAAAAAAGGCGTTAGAGTTGAGAACTTTCCAAACCATTTATTTTAGCTACAGAATTGGCAAAAACATACAAGATGATGTGCAATTTCCTTATTTTGGAGGATTAGTTGTTTGGAGTGTGGTTATGGAGTTTCTCAACCCACACTTTTTCAATGTTGATAACCATTAAGAAAAAACATAGAATACTCAATTCTGTTCACTCAAATTTGGTAGACTCCGGGAGTGAGTTTCTTACCCCAACATTAGTGTTACAACGCACACGAGTTTAACTGTAGTTAGCTACTTTCATTCAGGGCTCTTGTTAGCATCTTATAGTAAAGGCGTGGATGAGGAGGAGGGAAAATAAAGCTTTGACAGATGGTACTCAGCGTTTGACTCCTGCTGAGCTCAGCAGGACCTGTGGTTTCCAAGGTTAGGGCTGTCAAAATGGCTCTGTCTATCAAGTGAATAACAAAGTGTAGACTGCCTGTCTGTTTCCTATACAAAACTTAGATTTCATTTGCCATTATTGTCAGCCTTTCTGCTGATTTAATAACTTCTAAGGAGAAGAACTAGGGGTTCTGATGCAGCCTCACTATTTAAGAAACTACTTGGAAAGGGAATTCTCAAGGGCTGAAAGAGGTAGGCCACGATCTGATCTCTTTCTGTTTGGTTTCTCTCTAAGGCTTCAAGACTTAAAAAGGATTCAAAAGACACCAAGGTTCACTTTTGGCTAAAAGCTAAACGCGAACCTTTCAAAATGAACTCATTGCTGTCTTCCTCTCAAAAGGGTAAAATTTTTTTTTTATTAAGAATCCTTGGGGTAGTGAATAATTATTCAACTAGAAATATTGAGAATGAAAAGGGAACTGTTTCTATTATGAAATACATGGATCTGTTTAGACGTGTTTGTCAGGGCCTGTTTTTCACCTTTCATAGCTCTTAATATTAAAAATTCTCCCATTTTTTTCACCTATTTCTAAAGCTTTCAGATGGTCAGATAAAGTACCTGATGCTGAAAAACAGGAAATTGAATCATGTCTCCAAAATGTGCCTTTTGTCATGCACTGTTACAGCTATGTTTCTTGGTAAGTCTGATGTTCTCCTTTATGTGTATTTTGTGATTACAAGATTGTTATTGACCTCTTGGGATTTTAATAAAAAGCCTGTGGATTCATAAACCCAGGCTTTCTATTAAGATGATGCTGAAATTAGGATTGGGGTTTTGCTTCTGAATAAAGTAATAATTATATTTCAATATTTATATTAAATATTAATACACTTAAATTTGCTACACTTAAAGTGAAACATCTGATTGTTATTTCAAAAATGTGGCATTTAAAAGTGACAGACTTAGACTTTTGTCCTGTCCCAAAACTAAGAATTTTAGTTGTCATTTTTGAGAAGCTGATAAAGGGAAATCTCGTCTCTTTTTGAAGCTGGCTTGAGCAAACATTTCCACTAGTGTAGTGATTATTCCCAACCAGCATATCTGAAAAGATGACATTCTCCCTACAATATAGTTGAAGAAATTTCTTCTGCAAATATTTAGTTTATATAAATCCCATAATCATAAAGGGAATGTTATTTGGAAGAATGGCCATTTATTGTGATTTTTAGTACAGTTCAGTATTTTGAACATTAAACTTAAAAAAAAAATTTAAGCTTTAAAATATTTACCTTCTTTTAAAACTTATTTTAAAAACCCTAACCCAGTGTTTTTTTGAGACACAGGGCCTATACTACATATTAGATATTCAGTAAATGTTATTGAATTGAAATAAAAAGGATATTGACTATTGAGTAAAAGATGAAAGGAATTCTTGAATTGAAATAAAAGAGAGACAACTTTTATGTCAGATTATTGTAAGAAATTATCAAATGCCAATTTAGCATAAATCCTTTTCCATTTGTGCTTGGGTTTTATCCTGGAAATGTCTGATGCTTTTAATCATCTCTGTAGACAATAATGATAATTAAACAGAAATTTCAAAAAAAATCTAAACTAAAAACCAGTTTTCTTCTCCCATTTTATCTCTTTGCCTTTAGCTTGCTTTCTTCAATAGGGCAGTTTCTAAGCTTCTTTCTAACAGCCTATACTATCACTACACCATCCCTGCCCCCAAAGGAGGTTTTGTTAATGGTAAACTTGCTGAATCAAATTTGCTTTTTATTGTTTGCATTTTTTGAAGAGTCTCTGAGGGGTTTCTTCATGTGTCTATGGGGAAAGTGTGCTTCTGTATTTTCATCCAAGTTCATAAACTATAAGGCTCTGGAAATTAAGTACATCTCTGGCAGGAAATCAGCAATCCTGGAGGAAGGAAACAGAACTAAAACAGATACAATGTTTGAGCACTATGATCACATACCATGCTTAGTCTCCAACCAAATCGTTTCTGGTTCTAACCCACAGCACTGGCCCAGAGCTCTGGGACCAAGAAGTCAAAATATCCACGGCTAACTAATAAAACTAATATGTTCTAAGTGCACTAAGCCCTTCGATCATTTTGTTGTTGTTGTTTTTAACTGTAGTAAAATATACATAACATAAAATTTATCATCTTAATCATTTTTAAATGTACAGTTCAGTAGTGTTAAGTACATTCACATTATTGTGCAGCTAATCTCCAGAACTGTTTTGATCTTACAAAACGAAAACTCTGTACTCATAAACAACACCTCCCCCATTTCCCTCTCTTCCAGGCCCTTGGCAAACACCATTCTATTTTCTGTCTTTATGAATTTGAGTAGTCTAGGTACCTTACATATAAATGGAATCATTACAGCATCTGTCTTTCTGTGCTGGCTTATTTCACTTAGCATAATGTTTTCAAAGTTCATTAATGTTGTAGCATGTGTCAGAATTTCCTTCCTTTTTAAGGCTGAGTAATATTCCATTGTATGTATATGCACCACATTCTGCTTATCCATTCATCTGTCATTTGACACTTGGATTGCATCTACCTTTTGGCTCCTGTCAATAAGGCTGCTATGCACATGGGTGTACAACCTTCAGTCGTTTCAGAATGTGATTACTACATGCTGCAGAGTAAATTAAGACACACTGGAGAAAATACTTGAGAAAAATAGGCAGAAAATTACAATAATAAAAATAATAGATAACATTTATTGAGAGCTTTCTATGTACCGGGCACTGTGGCACACACAGCACTGATCTTAACTTTCTGAGATATGCACTCTTATTACCCTCATTTTGTAGAAGTGAAAAGCACAGAGAGGTTGGTTAACTAATCCAAAGTCACTCACCAAGTAAGTCACTGGAATGCAAATCCGGGAAATGGGGCCAGAGTTTATTCATTTGGAGGAGGAAAGAAATTACAGAATCCGTATTCATGGAGCCACAGCCAAGTACCCTTAGGGAAGAACTCGTTGACCACTGCACAGAGCATGACCTGAGCAAAAGGGCACTTTTGAATAAGAGCCAGAGAAAACAGCTCTGTCACCTGCTAGCTGCAGGACCCTGAACAAGACAACTGCCCTTCTGGGCTTAATGTTTCGTCTGTGAAAGGAGAGACTGAATTGAGTGTTCTACGGCCTGTGATGTTCAGCATCCCTCATTCCACATGAATTGTTATCTAATACTTTATGACTTGGTTATTTTACCTACTCGAAGATAAGAAAGTAATTTAAAATTTTCAAATATATGCTTAAGTCTACAAATTTTGATAATGACTAATTTTCTGATTCTCATTTCACTATATTCAAATTATTCCTTGATATAAAAAATACCATTTTTACTCCTCTAATGAATCTAAAAAGAAAGAATACAATGACATGGTACCAACAGAAGTGTGTGAGGTAAAATGTTTCTCCTTCAGAGGGCCCTGAGCTATGCCTACCACAACAAAAGCAAAGTAGAGAGTTGCAAACAGTGCTCTTTAATATATATTCAAATAATTAGGGTTATGTGACCCCCTCCCCTTTCACCCTGCCACTGAGAGAAACAAGAAGGGTGAGCCTGAATTAATGTTTTCCTCTTCACAGTAAAATTGCATCACTTTATTGTATCTCTAGAAACACGGACTGTACCTAAGTATCCTTATTATAAATAATTCTACTAGCTCTTTTGGTTCTATGGTTATGAGTTTAGGTTATGATTTTTTTGTGTTCACTTTCAGAGCATAACCCTAATTCTGGGTGTAGTGATTGAATTGGATCCAAGGAAACAAAGGAAAAATATTTTTCAAAGAAATGTTTTAAATTTTTTTTAAATTCTGAGTTCCTGGAGAAGAGTATTTGAATGCCACTGATCTAATTTATAAGTAGATGCATGTTTGCAAACCAATGAAGAACACTTACCAGAAAGAACCTTGCAAATCAGGCTAAAGAGAAGACTTGAGTTGCACTTTTGTTGGAATGCTGTACAAATCAAGTGGCAAATGCTTATTTGACAAAAGTCCAAGTGTTTCAAGTAGAGTTCAGTCAAGTGATTGATCAGGTCTGCATTTTTTCAGGGATGTCTGCAGATAAAGTTCAATATTAACTTAAGGGAATGTTTTCATTTTCTTTTAGCCAGCATTTATGGCAAGATAGACAATTTTATTTTAAACCAAATTATTACTAAGCGCCTTCCATATTCCAATACATGAATTTGTTATTCTTCATATAGTAACTACATTCAGCCTCCAGCCAAGATAAAGAATTATGTGATACATACTTCATCTTCCATCTCTGCTTTCAAAAGATGTGAATTCTGCAAACCAGACAGAAGAGGGAGCTATCCATCTGGAAATTAACCAATCCTTTCAAAAACATGTCAAATAAATACAGAAGAAAATTCTAATATAATCAAGTCTTATTTAGTCTTGTATTTTATAAAAACACTATAATTTTTCTGGTGCATTAAAAATGACAAAGAAAACGACCAGTAAAGGGAAAAACATTGAGTTAATTAATGAAGAGGCAAAATATACAAACGATTAAAAGGCCAATTAAAAATACACTCACATTTTATGGTTTGATCTCACATTTTATAGCAAAATGTAGAACCAGAACACACCTCCAAAAAGGGCAAAATAATACTCTGCTGCTATACATATTACTAATATCACCTTCCTATAGATCCTGTTCTTAAAATGGAATGCTGACTTTAAAATTGATAACATCTGGAAATAATGGCAAAAAGGAAAAACTGTTGGGCTGCATCTGCCTTGAAAATGCTATGTAATAAGATTTACTTAATATATTTGAAAAAGGAAAAATGTTTTGTTCCCCAATTTGTTGCAACATCTGAAAGTTCATGAGGTTATGACCCCTCTTTAAGAAAGCATCTCCCACCACCTGCAAATACCCCAGGAAAAGCAGTTGGAAACAATAAAACACGTGCTAGTTAACTGTTACCAGGGAAACGGTTCTGGTTCACCAATCAGAGCGCCTGTGCTTCCCAGTGGCTTTGTCCGGGGGAGACATGCGCCAGCTGTTAGTGAATAACCATTGTTATAGATCATCAGGAAATCACAGTCAGCAGGCAACCCAGCCCCACTGGAAGTTTATTTCTCATATTTGTTCATCACCAGGGCAATTCTCCACCTTTAAAACATCCCCTTAGGCTGGGTTAACTAAATAACACCCTACACGGGTAAGGTCATTTAAAAAAGGCAAGTTGCAAAATGGTCTTTTTGCCAGCAAACAGATTTCTAACTTTGATTCCAAATGCATCACCCTCCTGTCCCCTTCACTTTCCAGTGGCAATTTTAAGATTGATATCTAAAGTCTGTGCTCCTTTGAGTGCTGTTCCTCCTTCACCTAATTGGCACTCCAGGCACCAAGAGCTTTCACACCATACCCTCCAAGACCTGTCAAAGATCATTTGGCAGTTCCCATGCTGGAAAGACCAATGTGATTTGCAAACAGGGAGTTCTGAAGAGGCTGTTTGGGCTGTCATAAGGAAAGGGGCTGAGAGGACAAAACCCTGGTTCCCTCCCTCGCTAACACACACAATTCAACCAGAACAGCCCCACTTTATCAATTTTATTATTTTTATAAATTTATAAATTCATATATTTTTTGAAATAAGATGGCATTACTTTTTAAAGTTTAAAAACCAGCTCTCAACCTATCCAATCATCAGACTCATCTTAAAAAGTAAAGTCATCAAGAGTTTTAGTTTCAGGTCCAGCATGTTAGGCTCTTAAGAAGTCGCCACTCTAACAACAAGTAAAAAAGCCAAACAAACTGAAAAATCAACAACTCTTCTGAGATCTGTCAGAGAAGTGAGGTCACAGGACAAATCACTGTCCCCCAAATTGGAGAGACAGACAGACAAATAGAGAGAATCACAACTTACTGGAGCAGAAGTCTATGAGCAGTCTCTTTCTCAGGAGTCAGTGCCAGGGTTAGAAAACCAGAACTGCATTTGCTAGAAGATCAGTGTGGACAAGTTTAAGAATTAAAAACTCAGGAGGACCCAGACATAGTGGGTCCATCACACGTTACCAATAGAGAAGCAAAAATAAGAATTACACCTGACTGGGCCTCAGAACATGCAAGCAAGAAGAGAGTGGTGTAAAATATTTAAACTATTGAGATAGGAACTACCAGCCTAGAACTCTATACGCTGTGAAATTATCCTTCAAAAGTAAAGAAGAAATAAAGACTTTCTCAGGCAAAAATTGAAAGTATTTGTTGGCCAGTAGTCCTGCCTTGCAAGAAATTCTTCAAAGAAGTTCTTCAGAACAAAAGAAAATTATATAGGTTAGAAACTCAGATCTACATAAAGAAAGGAGCAATGGAGAATGAATCAGTGAAAGTGAAATAAAACTTTTATTTTTCCTATTCTTAATTGATTTAACACAAAACTGTTCAAAATAACAGCAATGATATATTCAATTAGGTACACTTATATGTTTTATATATATGTGCACACACATAAACATACATATGTATGCTAGTGTATGCTTATATGTAAGTGAATGAATAATGGCAATGATACAGAAGAGAGAACAGAGGAGTTAGGAATATTTTGTTATTATAATGTACTTGCACTGCTCATAAAGCAGTATATTGTTAATTGGACTTGAATTCGTTATAAATGTCTATTGCAAATTTTGGGGAAAAACTACTAAATTTTTTTTTAATGTGACTTATGTCCTAAGAAAGAAGAGAAAATGAAATCATATAAAATGCTCAATTAAAACTACAAAAGCAGAACAAGTGTAGAAGACAAAATAGGAATGAAGAGCAAGAAGAACAAATAGAAAACAATAACAAATATGTTACATATTAATCCAGCTATAATAATAATCACTTTAACCTTCAATGGTCTATATATGCCTATTAACTGACAGAGATTGTCAGAGTGGATTAAAAAACAAGACCCAACTACATGTTGTATACAAGAAGCCCACTTTAAATATAAAGACACATAAAGATTAAAAGTAAGCCAGGCACGGTAGCTCACACCTGTAATCCCAGCACTTTGGGAGTCTGAGGTGGGTGGATCGCCTGAGGTCAGGAGTTCGAGACCAGCCTGGCCAACGTGGTGAAACCCCATCTCTACTAAAAATACAAAAAAATTAGCTGGGCGTGGTGGTGGGTACCTGTAATCCCAGCTATTCGGGAGGCTAAGGCAGGAGAATTGCTTGAACGCGGGAGGTGGAGGTTGCAGTGAGCCCAGATCACGCCATTGCACTCCAGCCTGGGCAACAAGAGCAAAACTCCATCTCAAAAAAAAAAAAAAAAAAAAAAAAGTTTAAAAGTAAGGATATGAAGAAAAAAATACCATGTAATATTCATCAAAAGAAAGCAGAAAATCTGTTTTTAAAAAAGCAGGAGTAGCTATATTAATTTCAGAGAGAGCCAACTTCAGAACAAGGAAAGTTAGGAGGGATAAAGAGAGCTATTCCATAATGATGGAGGGGTCAATCCTCTAAAACAACATAACAATTTTTAATGTGTATGCACCCAACAGAGGACCACAGCATGTGAAGCAAAAACTGATAGAAATGCAAGGAGAAACAGATAAATCCACTATTATAATTGGAGACTTTACCACTATCAGAAATGGACAGATCCACGAGGCAGAAAATTAGGAAAGACATAGTTGAACTCAACAACACTGTCAATCATTGGGATATAATTGACATCCATATTATTTCATCCAACAACATATTACACATCCATCTCAAACTCACATGGAACATTTGCCAGGATAGAATACTTTCTGAGCCATAAAATACATCTTAAAATATTTAAAAGGATAGAAATCATACAATGTATGCTGTTAGAATGTAATGGAATTAAAGTAAATATCAATAACAGAATGACAACTGGAAAAGCTCGAAAAACTTAGAGACTAATAAACTTTTAAATAACATATGGGTCAAAGAATAAATCTCAAAAGAGAAATTAAAAATATACAGTTTATCGAAATTTGTGGAATGCAATGAAAGCAATATTTAGAGGGAAACTTATAGCATTGAATGCATATATTATGAAAGAAGAAAGATCTGAAATAAATAACCTAAGCTTCCACTTTAGGGAACTAGGAAAAAAAATTAAATCCAAGGAAACCAGAAAAAAATAAAAATTAAAGCAAAAATCAATGAAATTGAAAACAGGAAATCAATAGAAACATGCAACAAAACCAAATGCTGGTTCTCTGAAAAGATAATAAAAGTGATAAATCTCTAGCCAGGTTAAATAAGAAAAAAAAAGATAAGACTAATAACGATAAGCACTAATATCAGAAATGAAGTAGAGGACATCATACATATACCACAGGCATTAAAAAGATAATAAAGGAATATTATGAACAACTCTATGCCCACAGATTTGATAATCTGGATTAAATTGACCAATTCCTAGACACAACTTGCCAAAAGTCACACAAACAGAAATGGACAATGTGAATGGCCTATATCTATTAGTTAAATTAGATCAATAATTAATAACCTTCCAACACAGAAAGCACAAGCCCCAGATAAGCTTGCCCATGAATTCTACCAAACATTTAAAGAAGAAATTATATTAGTTTTCTACAATCTCTTTTAGAAAATAAAAACAGAGGGAATACTTCCTCACTCATTCCATGAGGCCAGCATTACCCTAATACCAAAGTCAGACAAAGGCTTTACAAAAAAAGATTTCAGACCAATGCCTCTCATGAACAGAGATGCAGAAATCCTCTACAAAATATTAGCAAGTCAAATTCAACAATGTACAAAAAGAATTATACACCACGACTAAATGTGATTTATCCCAGGTATGCGAGGATGGTTCAACATTTGAAAATTCATTAATGTAATCTAGTATATCAGAAAACTAAAGAAGAAAAATCACGTTATCATATCAATGGATGCAGAAAAAGTATTTGACAAATGCAACGCCTATTTATGGTAAAAAAAAAAAAAATCTCAGCAAACTAGGAATAGAAAGGAACTTCCTCAACTTATAAAGAATATCTACCAAAAAAACTACAGCAAACATCATACTTAATGGTGAGAAACTCAAAGCTTTCCCACTAAGATCAAGAATAAGACAAGAATGTCTCTTCTCTTCACTGATTTTTAACACCATACTGGCAGTTACAGCTAATGCAATAGAAAAAGAAAAGAAAATAGAAAATATACAGATTGGGAAAGAAGAAATAAAACTGTCTTTGTTCACAAATGACATGACCATATATATAGAAAGCCCAAAATAATCAACAAAAAAACTCCTGGAAATAAGCAATTATAGCACGGTTGCAAGATATAAGGTTAATATACAAAAGTCAATCACTTTCCTATATACCAGCAATGAACAACGAAATTTGAAATTAACAACACATTGCCATTTATATTAACACCCCAAACATGAAATACTTAACTATAAATCTAACAAAAGATGTACAAGATCTATATGAAAAACTACAAAGCCCTGATGAAAGATATCAAGGAAGAACTAAATAGAGAGATAGCCCATGTTCCTGAGTAAGAAAACTATATTGTCAAGATGTCAGTTCTTCTTAATTTGAACTATAGACTCAAAGAAGTCCCAATCAAAATCCCAGAAAGTGATTTTGTGTATATTGACAAACCAATTCTAATGTTTATGTGCAGAGGCAAAAGATCCAGAATACCAACTCATTACTAAGGAGAATAAAATTGGAGGACTGACACAACCTGACTTCAAGACTTACTGTATCACTACGGTAATCAAGCCAGTGTAGTATTGATGAAAGAATAGGTGAATAGATTAATGGAACGTAATAGAGGGCCTAGACATAGACCCACACGAGCATGGTTAGCTGATCTTTGACAAAGGAGCAAAGGCAATACAATGGAGCAAAGAGTCTTTTCAAGAAATAGTGCTGGAGCAACTGGACATCCACATGCAAAAAAATAATAATAATAATCTAGACACAAATCTTATATCCTTCACAAAAATTACTCATAGTGGTTCATTGGCCTAAATACAAAATGTAAAACTATAAAACTCCTAGAAGATAACACAAGAGAAAACTTAGATGACTTTTGGCATGACATTGACTTTTTAGATATGACACCAAAGGCATGACCTATGAAAGAAATAATTGATAAGGTGGGCTTCATTAAAATTTAAAACTTCTGGCCAGGCGTGGTGGCTCACACCTGTAATCCCAGCACTTTGGGAGGCCGAGGAGGGTGGATCACGAGGTCAGGAGATCGAGACCATCCTGGCTACCACAGTGAAACCCCGTCTCTACTAAAAATACAAAAAATTAGCCGGGCGAGGTGGCGGGCGCCTGTAGTCCCAGCTACTCGGGAGGCTGAGGCAGGAGAATGGCGTGAACCCGGGAGGCGAAGCCTGCAGTGAGCCGAGATCGTGCCACTGCACTCCGGCCTGGGCGACAGCGAGACTCTGTCTCAAAAAAAAAAAAAAAAAAAAAATTTAAAACTTCTGCTCTGCAAAAGATTATGTTAAGAGATACTGAGTAGATAAGCCATAGACTGGGAGAAAATATTTGCAAAAAAAAAACATCTGATAAAGAATTGTTATCTAAAATATACAAAGAACAGTTAAAACTCAACAATAATAAAATGAACCCAATTTAAAAATGGACAATATACTTGAATGGACACATCACCAAAGAAGATATAATAAGTAGCATATGAAAGATTTTTGATATTGTATGTCATTAGGGAACTGAAAATTAAAATGAGGTACCACTAAACACCTAAGAGCGTGGCTAAAATCCAGAACACTGACAACACCAAATGCCGATGAGGATGTGGAAGAACAGGAACTCTCAGTCATTGCTGAAGGGAATATAAAATGGTACAGCCACTTTGGAAGACCGTTCATCAGTTTCTTTAAAAACTAAACATACTTTTACCTTACAATCCATCAATCACGCTCCTAGGTATTTACCCAAAGGAGTTGAAAACTTATGTCCTCACAAAAACCTGCACATGGATGTTTACAGCAGCTTAATTCATAATTGCCAACACTTGGAAGAAACCAAAATGTCTTTCAGTAGGTGAATGGATAAATAAACTGTGATACATCCAGACAAAGGAATATTATTCAGCACTAAAAAGAAATGAGCCAGCAAGCCATGAAAAGACATGGAGGAAATGTAAATGTATGTTACCAAGTTTAGAAGTCAATCTGGAAAGGCTAAATGCTGTATGATTCCAACAATATGACATTCAGGAGAAGGCAAAAACTGTGGAAACAGTAAAAACCTCAGTGGGTGGCATGAGTTAGAGGGGAGGAAGAGATGAATAGGCAGAGGATTTTTAAGGCACTGAAGCTATTCTGCATGATACTACAATGGTAGATACATATCATTATACATTTGTCAAAACACAGAGAACACCAGGAATGAACTCTAATGTAAACTGGATTTGGGGGTGATAATGATGTGTCAATGTAGGTTCATCTATCATAACAAATGTTATCACTATGGTGGGGGATGTTGTTAGTAGGGGAGATTGTACATGGATGGGGATAGGGTATATGGGAACTCTCTATACTTTCCACTCAATTTTGCGTGAATCTAAAACTGCCCTAAAAAATAAAGTTTACTAATTTTTTTCTTAAAAAAGAGACTTCTCCAGTCCACATCTTGTAAGTTCAGGTTCAGGAGGTAGGTCTTGGTTGGGGCTTGGAAATCTGTCTTCTCCATAAATTCAAAATGTTTCTGATGTACAGCCAGGGTTGAAAATTACTGGGTAGATCTTGGCCTCTGATATTTTAAGATGTAACTGTACTGTTCAATTTTTTTTCAGGTCTTTACTGTCTGCTAGAAATAATCTTATAAATTCATCTGTACTAATGTTAATGGCAGATAATGCTTAGATATTAAAAATTTGCATTTATAGAGGGGTCTTTTTCTACCTAAGTGCTTAAACTAACAAGAGCCCTATATTATAGGCTGGCAGCCTCTAAACAGCCTAGTCATAGAGGCAACCAAAATGAGGATTCTGCCTCAAAGCTCTGTTCCATACATGCCTTCCCATGGAGCAAAGGAACAAACAAGATATCAACAATTGGAGAAATGGCAACTATAATTCCATCATTCACAACTTCAGTTTTCCTTCAAGAGAACAAGTGACACTGTTAATCAGGCCCTGCAAGCACAAATAAACAAAAATTATAATTTGAGAAAAGAAAATGAACGATGGCATAAAGAAGTCTAGTGTTTCTTCCATAACCAAGGTATAGTAGTCTCATTCTTTGGAGCTTTAGATGAACAGACTGGGGATCATAGAGTTTCTAACACAAGCCCCTTCTTTCTATGCAACCCAGAATGATGTAGTTCTCTATTTTTAAGAGCAACAAAAAGGATGGAAATGTTCGCCCTTGAAGCCCAGATGTTTTCTATCTTTCTAAGCTGCAATTATTTCAACACATTATTTTAGCTACACTTACATCAGATCAGAGCCACCTGTTATATCCTCTGCACACTTATGAGAGATTTACTGTTAAGTTTCTATTTATGGTTTATTTAGGAAAGTCAGAATGCAATTGAGAGGATGCTTTTAAAGTCATCTTGAGGTCCAAGGATGTGTGTATAGCAGATTAACAGATAATCAAGACACTGTGTTGTGTAGTGTAAACATAATCAACCCTAATTTTGTGATTCATTATTACATAAATTTGGATGTAACACAGGACTAAAAAACTCATCATCTGAAATTCAACTACATGCCTGAAAAACATAATATAACATTGTTATACTTTAAGGAAGTTATTAATCTACTCCTAAACCAAGTATTACAAAAAATTGTATTATAATGCATTTTATTGTAGGAGGAATCTTTATTACCAAGATTTACATATTTAAATATTCTCTCATTTTATCTTGTCTGAAATTAAATGTCACTCTCATATCAATAAAATATGTGAATATATATATCTCCTTTCTAATGGTAAACAAACATTTGCAAAAAACATCCCAAGTAATAGCCAATCATTAATAAATGTTTATTGAGCACCTACTATAGGCCAGGAATTATTCTATGTGCTGGGATATAGAAGAGAGCAAAATATATGAAGTCCCTGTTCTAGGAAAATGTTGGAATAAATTTATAGTTGACATTGACCCAAAAACCGACATTGTAATGTTAATAATATCACAATATTCACAAGTTAGATTTTTGAGCTCTAAAGCAAATATTGCATATTATGCATTATTCCAGCACTTTAAAGATTAGCAGCAGGTGATGGTATTATCATAAGACCATTATTAGGCAGAAGAAAGATGGAGAGAATAAAAGTAAAAAGCACATCTCCTCATTCTAGTCATCTAATCTTGTTATTACTTAGGCATAACTAAATTACAAAAGACTGAGAAACTCAACTGCAAAGTCTAACATTCGATAAAATTGCTTGAAACGCAAGGATATTTACCTGGATTGACCATAAGGCTTTTGGTGTGACTAAAACACTGGTAAAATAAGTTCATTTGAAACAAACAGCATAATTTGAGGAAAAAAAAAATGAATGATGGCATAAGAAGCCTAGTCTTTCTTCCATGACCAAGGTATACTAGTCTCATCCACTGGTTGTGGCTTGGGAAACTTCACTTTTCATCTTTTCCTTCATTCTCTATGGAGATGTGTGACAAAATTAGGGAGTATCCATTCTCATTTATGCACTTATCTGAATCCCAACTATAACTCCTACTTCCCATCCAATTTTAAACTTGAATAAATATAGTTTTAAAATGTAGCAAGACCAGAAAGATCACTGTAGAACAACGACAACTTTTTTCCATCTTAAATACAACTTCAAAGTGGCAGACTGGAAAATCTCTGCAGGCAAATGTGATGTCACTGAAGAAATCACACACTTACCCGTAGAGATTCTACAGTCTGACATCTTCAAGCATCGAACCATTTTATCAACTATGCTTTTGTTATAAGCAGTTCTTTGGCCTGGAATAAATCTAGCATGGCCAAAAAGCCAAGCTATAGCCCACTTACTGAACTTTAACTTCTTCTAAACCAAGGTGACTATATGCCTCGTGATGGTTGAATCCCACTAAATTAAATTTGTAAAATAAGAAGGTTGTTCGTAACATGGCTTAAAGCAGTTGTTGTCAAAGTTTGATTCCCAGACTAGCATCAGCAGCGTCACCTAAGAACCTGTTAGAAATGCAAATTCTTGCACCCCACTAGAGGCCTCCTGAATCAGAAACTCAGAATGGGCCCTGCAATCTGTGTTTCAACAAGCTTTCCAGGTAATTCCGATTCATGCTCAAGTTTGAGAACCACTGGCTTAGAGAAAGCAAAAGATTATAACTGGAACACTAAAATAATCAGACAAAATAATATGTATTCATAAAAATATTGTCTAGAATACATTTCTAAAGTAGTGGTCTTAATAAGTATAAGCATTAATAATAATGGAAAGAAACATTTTCATTTAACTATTTAACTCTTACTTTGCCAATAGAATTGCTCAGATGTACTGATTTCCTTAGAAATAAGGAGTTAAGAAATCTTATTTAAGAGGAGAAAACGTTTTCATGTTTGGGAGGATTAAAAGGGTACTGACATCATTCAAGTCATGAGCCATAATTCTTATTAGATTTTATTGCTACATTCTTCGCACAGCCTTGGAAAGTTATTCCTAAGAGCACAAAATATGCACTTAGACTGCACACAGAGAAGGAAAATGCTTTCACAATGAAATTATTTAGCCTGGCCCAATAATATTTGAAAGACTCAAGACTTGTTCTCTCTGAAACATATCCTGTCAAAATAAGAGATGTTTGTTTAAATTTATATTTTTCAACATCCTTTGTGGTTTTCCCTCTAAACAGTTTAATTTGTCTATAAGCAATCCAATTTCTATATATCAAAAAAAATTATTTTCCCTTCCCCTCTGATATGATAAAAATGTCATGACTAAAAGGTAAAACAAAAAATAAAAAGTATTAAAAATTATTATTGAAATTGGTCTTTAATGACAATGAATAAAAGCCATAATTTGATTTTTATATATTCATAATATAGTATCTGAAACATTGGTATGCCTGTTAGTCAATAACTTCTGGTAGCATGTTAAAAATTCATCTTCAGTGTCATTCTTAGTGAATTCATTTGGATTATTTCTGGACCACACCAATTTCCCATGATGTGATGGAAAAAATTGTAACATTCAAAAATTGAATTAGATCACACACAAAATGTCAACTCACTCAGATTATAATAATAAGGTTTGGCTTGTTCATTGAAAAGTGGAGCCCAACTATGTCCAGAGTCTGTAAACTCAGTGCTGGAGATCAGCAAGATGTTTTAGACACTTCACCACTTCAGGTGACCTGAAAGAAGTACATTTCATTAGATGAGGATAAGAAGGCCCTCCAAATATCAGGTTTCTTTGCTTTCATTGGATTTAAATCAACTCAATATTGATGCAATTGCTAATCAGAAGCTCCAACTAACAGTCTAAAATGCCTTTGATAGTAACAAAAGAAAAAAATTATTAACGATATATGCAATTTATTACACAAAATATTTCAAAACATGAGGTTTCATTAAAGGAAACAATAAAAACATTGCTAGGAATTTAGCAACCTCCCAGGCAGTAGGGGTGTTTTAACTATTTGATAGCAACGACTAATAGTCACTATTGCATGAAGCACTCTATACGTATTGTTTAATTTAGTTTTCTCACAAACCCAGTGAAGAAGGAATTATTGGCACTCCCATTTCATAGTCCTTTTTTTCTCCTAACAAAGAAATTGAAGTTCAAAAAGACATAAATTGGAAGGAAATAAATTATCTAAATGTGCATAATTCTACATCTCAGACAAAATAGCACAAAGGAACAAGCACAGAACTACAAGTCAGGAGACTTAGGTTTTATTTTGTTTGTTTTTGCTTTTTCAAATTTTTATTTTGAAAGAAGTATAGACTTACAAGCAGTTGAAAAGTAATAATACAGAGGTTCTATGTACCTTCACTCAATTTCCCCCAATGGAACATCTTACAAAACTATAGTAAAATATCTAAACCAGGAAATTGACATTTATACAACCCATAGATCTTATTCAGATTTCACCAGTGTACAAGCACTCGTGTGTACATGTGTATCGTTCTACGCAACTTGCCACATGTAGATTCGTGTAGCAACTGCCATAGTCAAGATACACAATTATTTCATCACCACAAATATCCTGGTGTTACCCCTCTCTAGTTACACCTATCTCTTTACCCTCTTGATGCCCCATCCCTAACTCCTGGCAACCACTAATCTGTTTACTATCTCTATAATTTTGTCACTTTTACAATGTTTATAAATTTAATCATATAGTAGGTAACCTTTTGAGATTGAATTTTTTTACTCAGTTTAATTCTTTTGACATCCATCCAAGCTGTTGCATGTATCAATAGTTTGTTCCTTTTTACTATTGAGTAGTATTTCATGATATAGATGCAGCATAGTTTGTTTAATGATTCACCCATTGAAGGACACTTAGTTTGTGTCTGTGTCTTGGTATTACAAACAAAACTACTACAAACAATATAGTCTAAGATTTTTGTGTGAGCATAAATTTTCATTTTTCTGGGATAAATGTCAAGAGATGCAATTGTCGGGTCATATGATAAATGCATGTTTACTTTTTGATTGTTATTACTTTTTTAAAAAATTATTTTAGATTCAGTGGTACATGTCCAGGTTTGTTACATGGATATATTGTGTAATGCTGAGGTTTGGGGCTTCTATTGACCCTATGACCCAAATAGTGAACATAGTACCCAGTAGGCAGTTTTTCAACTCTCGCCTCCCCACTCCTTTTGGGGTCCCCAGTGTCTATTGAGGAAATGTAGGTTTTCAGTATCTGATTCCCCTACTTAAATTAAGCCTCTCTAATTTTCCTGATCTTTACAACAGGCAAATTATTCACTTTCCTGCTTACTTCTCATGGCTGGTAAAATATTTGTCAATAATAAAGAATTGGAAAGATGTAGGATGTAGTCATTATGCTTAGAGTGAATGGGCAAGCTTTGAGGATAGCCTAGTCTCCTGCTGCTGTTTCTCACCCCCACAGTCTTCTCCCATCGCTGTGGAAACTGCAAGAGAGAGGATGCTGGTGGGAGGACTATTTTGCCTCCTAATCGGCCCCTCCTAAGGACACTGGCCATGTATCTCTGATCATTTTCCTTCCCGGGTGCAGCCATGCCTCTTTGCCCTAGCCTTAGTGATACTAAAGACACAACCCTTAATTAAGGCAAGCAAACAGCTTCTCTTGAAGGACTATGCTAGATGAGTCCACATGGTCTTTCTTTCTCTGATGGGGTAACAGGGTTCCCTCTCTTTTCTTTCAAAGGATATCAGGGTTTTCAATAAATGTATAACTAAAATACACCAATGCCCAATGGCCCATGCAGAAGTAAAGCTTGGCTACAATGTGCCATCTCTCAAGGACCTGAAATTCCTTTCTGGATACAATCTTGACAGACATTTCAGAACCTCCACCATTCTCAGAAATCAAATCATTGGATTTGGAAAGGAAAATAGTGGCCACTTATTCCAGCACTCTTATATATTGAGCACTGACTGTATACTGGGCATTTGACATACACGGTCCCATTTAGTCCCCAAAACAATGTTATATGAAGTCAGACTATTACTGGTCTCATTTTGCAGATGAAAAAAAAAGCTGAAACTCCTAGAGGCTTAATAACGGCCTTGAACCAGGTCTACTTGACTCCAAAGCCCACAATTTTAACCACTAGCTGATTTTGAGGCCCAAAAATTAAGTGGCCCCAGGACATATAGCTGGTTAGTGGTAAACCTGAAACTATAGTCCAGTTTACTTTGTACCACATGACACTTATCCCTAAATAATTAACTTGAACAGTCTACATTCTAATAAAAGTGCCTGAAAGAGTTACTCAATTTTTCATGTAAGCCAAATGGTTGACTGAAAATCAAAGCTACTAAATTATAACCCATTGGCTAAAGTAGATGCCAAGGAAGAAAGATTTATATAAATTTGACATCTATTTATACTTTAACCTCAATGGGTAAATGCCAAATGCTGTTGCCGAGAACACAAAAACAACATAAAATGCACATAGTCCTATGAAATAGATGCTTCATCTCTTCCTAATTGTTACTGCCAACCTAAAAATCAAGGCAGAACAAGTAATTAATATATTTTTAGCATAGCAGGGATCATTTGGGGAGTTCCTAAGACCGAGCTTGAGTTTGCATTCACAAACAGGTAAATGTTACCGTATTCATTATTCATCATCAAATGTACATATCATGTCAACTCTGTATCCTGTAAAGTTTCAACTAAAGAATCCATTAAGGATATTATAGTCTGTAAAAGTCAGATAACCCTCCTATTTAGCAAATGTCTTTTTATTTTCTTCTTATCATCACCCACCATGGTGGCTGTCATGTCAGTTCACAAATGACTATCCACTAAAGTACAAATATGCACATAATGGAATCTGATCTAATAAAAGGTGTGGTTAATTGCTATACTAAGTTGTAATATTGACTCCTTGAAGCAAGGGCGTGGTTTTAACTCAGAATTTGTTTTCCTCTGTGATACTTCTGTTTATCTTCTTTCCTCTTTTGAGACAGGGTCTTGCTGTTGACCGAGCTGGAGTGCAGTGATTGATTGTAGCTCACTACAGCCTCAAACTCCTGAGCTCAAGCAATCCTCCTGCCTCCTAAGTAGCTGGGACTACAAGCATGTGCCACCACACCCAGCTAACTTGTTAAATTTTTTGTAGAGATGAGGACTTGCTATGTTGCCCAAGCTTGTCTACAACTCCAGGCCTCAACTTATCCTCCCATCTTGGCCTCCCGAAGTGCTAGGATTACACATGTGAGCGACTTACACCCAGCTTTGCCGCTTATTTTCTTTCCTTATTGATATCTGCAAAACCCAGAGTCTGTGTTTGGTTGTGGAGAAGGATAGAGGTAAAGGGCAAATAATTTCAATCAGTGTATAAAACACACCACTAATACACAAAGAATATTGTCTCTCCTGAGGCCCCAAGCAACAACTGCAGAGAACTAAAAGTCATATATCTTTGCACATATTTTTGCTTTGGGGGCCAAAGATCACCATGTATTATATAAAAAAGGTAACATCACCATTGTCATTATCAAGAAATATTTGCTAAGCACACAATGTGCTTGGGACAGTGCCAAAAGCTGTAATTTCTTGAAGGCTTTAAGCAGCATAGAGCTTTTAAAACAAAAAATGAAAAAACAGGGATTCCTCCTTGGATCTCAATTTTTCAGTACCCTGTTGGATTTGGAAGGTGTATAAAACTGTCTCTTATTTCAGGTTTTAGTTATAATTTATGCAGATTTCAATAGATTGCTTTTATAGAATTGGATGGATTTCAAGTATTTTCTCCAACTCATTTTTCGAACAAGCCACTTTTCTCACTTTATGCATAAAACATCCTAACTGGCCACATTTTACTTTAAATGTCTATGTTAGAAAGACACAAATTTATTTAAGAAACTAAGCATGTGAAAACTCTGAGTAGTAAATATTTATAAAGATAGTAATGTTCCCTTTCTTGACCTGGGTGGTGGTTACGTGAATGTGTTTACTTTGTGATAATTCATCAAATTGCACACTTACGATTTGAGCATTTTTGTCTAAGGGTATTTATCTCAATATAGTAACTTAAAAATAAGTATTTATGAAGACTCCTGGCATTCACTCCCCAAACATATGCAAGCCAATCAGAATAGTTGAGTATGTACTGTCCCTGCCTGAGGGACGTGCATTCTTCAATCTCCATCCTAAAAGATTGTTTTCAGGACCTCAGGCCTTAGGCATCATGTATTATGCCCTTGGCCTTTTTCCCCTATGGGCTTTCTTCCCTAAACTGAGCCCCTGTCTTCTCTAATTGGTCCTGAATTTCCCTTACTATCTCCAAAGCAGTGGAGAAAATATTTCATTCATCTTTTTCCTCACAGTACTATGTCTAGCCACCCTTGCTGTTGCCCTATAAAGATCCAGGTGTCCTTTTGCAGGTGTTTCCTAGGTGGCTTTCTTAGGGTCCTCTTCAAAAGGAGCTCTTAAAATTAGAGAATGACGCTGCCTCCTGGTATCTGTCTCTTTCAGTCTCCTTTTCTCACTATATTGCTGGAACTCATATTTCTGAAAAATGAGTTCCATGTTGCTTTGTAACTCCATGGAAAGGTATTGCTATTGGTTATTCTCCCATATTCAGTTTGATTTCTGTAACAGCCTTCCTGATAGGGTCATTGTCAAGATTAAATGAGATAATCTACATAAAATGCTTAGTACAAGACTAAGAACATGGTCATCCCTAATTAAATAGCAGCTTTTGACACTGTTATTAGTACTGTATGGTTCCATGTCAGGCATTGTTAGGCATTTTATGTAAATATTTTTATTTAAACTCCTAGCAAGCCTATGAGATAGATACTGGGATCCTATTTTTTAGTGAGAAAACTGAGATTTTGTAGGGGTTATGCCTTTTTCCTGGGTCACTAGCCAGTTAAATTGACAATGGGGATGCATTTGCTTCTAGAATAAACACCTTCTTGTAGGATGTGAATCCTGCCAGATTGTGGCATGGCACTCAACTCCTCAAAGAAGCCATTGGGTTCCAGTCAGGCACTGAGAGAATTGCAGAAGAAATCTCAAACTTGGCCCCTGCCTCCAAGAAGCTGACAATGGGTAAGTCAACCCTTTTGCAATCTTGCCCAACATTCTGTCGTGGAGACTTTACAGGCTTACAGGCTGCAAGTATCTACTCATCTTCCATGCTTTCATGTTTGTTGCCTTTAGCATCACTTCCATCTTCCCAAACCAAGTATCCTCTTAGAAAACTCTGACTAACGGCCAGGCGTGGTGGCTCACGCCTGTAATCCTAACACTTTGGGAGGCTGAGGCAGGCAGATTGCCTGAGCTCAGGAGTTCGAAACCAGTCTGGGCAACACGGTGAAACCCTGTCTCTACTAAAAATACAAAAAAATTAGCCAGGCGTGGTGGCAGGTGCCTGTAGTCCCAGCTACTCAGGAGGCTGAGGCAGAAGAATTGCTTGAACCCGGGAGGCAGAGGTTGCAGTGAGCCGAGATTGTGCCACTGCACTCCAGACTGGGCGACTGAGCGAGACTCCATCTCCAAAAAGAAAGAAAAAAGAAAACTCTGACAAACTTAGACTGACATTTCTTCTCTGTTGCAAGAATCTTCAGAGATCTGGATTCTAAACACTGTCTCCTAAATATTTCCAGGAAAAACTTTTCTCCTTCTTTTACTGTGGAAGTACTCTACCAGAGAAGGTAGGTCCAAGCTGATTCAGCCATTAAACTTCAATTCCATGGAGCAGATCAGTGGCTCATGTCACTGAAGTTAATTATTATTATGTCTCTTGTCTGCTGAAAGAGCACCCCCAAAATTTTCTTTTTTTATGAAAGAGAAGGTGGCATAAGTTTAGTCTTAAGGGTTGCAACCCAATAACATATAGGCAGCCCCCAATGACTATTCTAACAGAAACTACTTTATTTCTCTCCAATTACTCATACTATTATCATTATCCAACCTACTAATAATGGCTTTCTCTGAGGAGATTACTTATCCGCTTGGGTCACAGGGATGTAGAATGCACCATGTCTCTTGAAGTGGAGCTGGCTTCTTTTTAAGGCTTTGCAGAAGCTTGAACTAGAGAAGGATAAAGCCTTTTTATGGGAACCATCCTTTGTATCAGTAACACTTATGTTCTGCTGTTAATTGTGACTACCTATTCAAGAATGTCTCTACCATTCAGAATGTGGAAAACATGCCAGTGGGAAGCTCAGCTCAATGGCAGTTCCGGCTTTGGCTTTGGACTCGACACCCACTTATGCACACTATGACTCAAATTCCCTTCTCGTAATGCCTTATCTCTAGACACCACTCTCCATGAATCCCTTTCCCTGTTCGTAATCACTTCTAATCCTCATGTTCCTCTGTCTGACCTTCTTTTCCCACAAAAATCCAGAAAGTATGCACTTAATAAACAAACAAATCCATTGACAAAGATAGATGTATTCAGGGCAGCTTTACCAAAATTCAAACTGGTATTTAACACAATTCCAGCCAAAATGCTCATTTGTAACTCCAGCCAACTATTTTATTGAAATCAATTTGAAGCCAAACATTTTCCAAATGCCTACAAGTCTACAAAAATAATAAATAATGTTTGGCTATTTTTCAAACCTTGGAGGATACAGAGTCCCAGTCCCAGAAATAACAAAAAGACAAGGTAAAAGGAAGCAGACTTTAAAAGAGTTATTGCTTGGATAGTGACTCTTAACCAGAAATCAAAGAGCAGAAGTTCATTTAGGGAATCTTCAGGTAGTTATCATAACTGCTAGGAAATTAGGATACAGAGGAGAGTAACATTGAGTGGATTCCCATGGGTCCTCTCATCTACCAGCACTTTTTCAGTTGATTTATATATATTTTCTACCTTTGTTTTGAGTTAATTTCCAAAAAGTAGGATGCAAAAGATACTCAAATATAACAAAATTAATACTACTTCAGCACTAGCTTGAGTTCGAGTATCCAAAGACTGAGATGTTTCAGAATTCAAGGCTGAAGTTTGAGGGAGGACATGTCTCAGATGATGGAGAGAAAGAAGAGAAAACTGAATTGCAAATACAGCTTGTATCAACTCTAGATACCATAAGGTTCTGAGGAATCAATAACATCATGTAAACTCAGAAGCCCTCCAACTTAGAGGTTGAGATACCTCTTGACCTCTTGACCTATATATTAATTACCCTAGTACATTGATAATAAATCAGTAATTCAAGCAAGATACAGAAATGGATATGAAAAAATTCTAGGAAGGAGGAAAATAACAAAAAAGACACAAGCATAAAAAATGAGTGGGATTCGGATAACGTTCGTAAACTCTGGAGGTTGAAGATTTGTAAAACTAACAGAAAAAGTAATTGAGTTAACCAAAGGTTACCAAAAGTAATTGAGTTTACTCAAAGGAGTAAAATTAAAACAAAATAAAATTAGCATTTATGGAGAATCTGTGTATCAGATTCTGTACTAGTTAGACACTTTCACAAACACTGAATTTAGTTCTAAATCTCATGCACAAGTATTACCAACACAGAAACAGAGGCTCCAAGAAATAAAACAATTTGCCTTAAAGCCCACAGGTAGTAAGTAGTAGAACCAGCAGTCACACCAAGGTCCACCTCACTCCAAAGCTCATATGCTTCCCGACACCCCACACACCATTCCACAGCCAAGATAGCTGCAGGAAGGGGTAGTCCTCCAGGTTTTCAGAAGATATCCAAATAATTACAGCTTTGAATAAATAACACTAGTCTTCAGGAAAATAGGAAAATTGCCACCATCTGAACAGACCCAATGACCAAACTGAAATTCGTTACTCTCAAATACAAATCTATAGAGAGTCTCTAATAGAACCAAGATCACAAATGCATACATTGCAGTGCAACCAAAAGATGCATATAGAGACATCTTAGATAATATCCTCAGAATACTTGAACAGAATATATAGATAGTGTTAGAAACAGCTTACTCTTTGATACTTTGCTACTGTATTTCAGTTTATCTGGCCTGTGGACTATCTATCCACATTAATATAGCTTTGTTGCCAAAACAACTTTCTATCAGTTTCTTCCTTTTTCTTTTTAAATGCCCATCACAGCAACCCAGTAAGGTAGGCAAGGCAGAAAAGTATATGTAAGTATATGTCTTTGCTTCCGTTGAGAGCCTACCTCCCTGTGCAGTTGTGGACATGACAACTTAAGATTAATACAAAGCTGTCTCATCTTCCACATCAACATATGATGTTTCCATTTATGACCTTTTCTTAATGTTTTCTAGCAGAGGGAAGAACTACATACTCCTGTCACTTCTCTATAGTAACTTTTCAGTCTTAAACTTTCTAGAGAGAAAGGAAAATTAAATCTAAGATTAAGAGAAAAGAAAAAACTGAACATCATTCATGTTGCTCTGAGAAGGCCTTGTTTTTTGATTAAGATAAAATCTACTTATTTTTAATCCTGAGCAACTTGACTCCAGAAAATAAACTTAGAACAATATTTAAAAAGTTAAATCCTAATGATGAGACATTCTTATTTTACAAAAGTAGCCTTGTACTTAGGAGTCCATATGAGGCACAAGATTATATTCAGTTGTTCTTTCTCAATTGTTTTGTAACTTTATATTTACCTGACTTTTAAAATGAAAAGCCACTTTTCTAACTCAGTAAATTATCACTCTCTTAATTGTGTCAAGTCTCAATTATTTAAGGACAAGTTATGAGCTGAAATCCATAATTCTTTGCTTCAACAAACATTTGATTTAGTTTGACAAAATTTTTTTGAGCACTTAATTGAACATCAGATGCTAAACTGAGAATAGTATAGTTGAGGATATAAAGATGAATAAGCATGGTGCCAACACATGGAAGTCTGCAGTCAATGAAGGAGAAAGCATGTGAGTGAGAAAACACCATTGTGTATTACAGGTGCCAAAAATGGGAGACTGGGGAGAGAAGGCAGTGTGTGATAGTTTTCTAAGATTCAATGTGTGACTGTCACACAAGGGGTGTGTGTGTGTGTGTGTATGAAAGAGAGAGAGAGGAGGGAGAGAGAAAGAAGAAATAATTCCAAGTATGGGCAAATACAGCTCATTGGATTCTCAGAACTTGTTAGAGCTGGAGTCTACAACGTAGAGGAAGAAATGGTCTAGTATGAAATGAAGCTGGAGAAAGGCAGTGGAAAATCTCCACCCAAGTGCAAATCACAGCCACCAAAACCAGACCTACTGAATCAAAATCTAGAGGTAGGTCCTGGGGATCTACATTTATAACAAGTTCCCGGTGTGCTTCTTACACTCACTCAAGTTGAGATGCCATCCACGGCAGATGGTGGGGAAACTCTGAAGGCGTTTCCTCTTCCCTCTGTTCTTAATTATTATTCCTACCATTAATTAGCCCCACCCAGTGGACTGAGGGGCTTAGATCATGGCTCAGTATCACTTAGCCATGACAGTGACATGGGCAAGAGGGGAGGACAGGAACACCCCCATCTATGAAAGGTAACAGCCACCGCTATTGACACATCTGCCCATTTGGTGAGTATACAGTCATTACTTTTTCAATGTAATTGCTGGTTTTCTTGTCTGAGGACAAATTTTAGAGTGTTTGGCTTTGATGTTTCCAAGTTCTCTATAAAGCTTGTTTAAAAAATCATTTTTAGTGATTGGTTTTACATTCACCTGTACTCCTACTTGACTGTTTCTTACTGTATATGGATTAGAGTAAATCCTTTCTAAATGCAAAGATTATACTTTTATGACGTTACATGCGATATAGCATATGCCAGAAATCTGTGAAAATGAGGTTTCAATTCAGCAAGAGGAGTAGCTTGATAATGTCTCATCAAGAAAAATGCAGAGGGGTACATCAGGGCTTCTGCTGGTGCACTCGATGTATGAAGATGTGCTTCCACCTGAGGCAGCCACGTGCCTCTGCTCATATGCTTTCTCTTGCAGGTTTAACACGGATGGCTGTGAGTTGGCTTAATCTCAGCTGGCAACTGTGAGACGTTCATACAATCCCTCACAGTGGTCTCTGGGATTATGCTAAACAGAGCAATTTCCTTGCCCTCACGAATCAAAAGACTTGCATGGCAAACAAAATTAAATACCAAATTTCTATTTCATGACCAAGGCGGGGGGAAAAGTTTCGATGGTTACTGTTTCATGCTCAACGGCTTTTAATCTTACTAAAGTCTTTTTCTAAAGTGCTGTTGTACTGGAAAGGAAACCAGCCTTGGGAATTAATTTGCCTTTATTGGATTCACTTGCTACTTACTGCGCTCCTTCAGTGCTACTTGGTTTTTTAAAAAATTGCAGCCAAGGGAGTTTGGGTGTTAGAAGCTGAACCCAAAATGTTTTCCCTCTGAAAGCTCCTCCCACTCTCTTTGTGGGTGCTACTCCATCAAATTCCAAACAGTCTAAAAGAGGACGATCTCCTGCCAGGCCCTCCTCAAACTTCAACTCCCCAGATTATCACATTTAGTCGCCCTTCCTCATTCCTTCTGTAAGTGTTTCACATTCATCTGCCCTAAATAATATTGTACTTTAGAACCAACTATGGCTTAGGCTGAGGTTGCCATGAAACTTTTGAGCTGTACCCAACTCTAATTCTCGGTAATCCGTGGAAACAGATAATCCTTTTCCACAAAAAGAATAAGAACAAATGTAATTCTTCAGGGCGAAAAATCAAGGCCAGTTATCTTCCTCATTCACCCAGTAACACAAAACAAATCAGATGAACCAAATTTATAATTAAATGTGGGCTAACTTTAACAACAAAAATTATTAAAATGCTATTTCCAAGGTCTTGACTGGCACATATCCCCTCAGGTATCCTCAGAAAGAGAAGTCTGTATATCTCAGTTTGATTAAATTACATTTCTGGGCCGGGCGCAGTGGCTCACACCTGTAATCCCAGCACTTTGGGAGGCTGAGGCAGGCAGATCATGAGGTCAGGAGATCAAGACCATCGTGGCTAACACGGTGAAACCCGTCTCTACTAAAAATACAAAAAATTAGCCAGGCGTGGTGGGTCACGCCTGTAGTCCCAGCTACTTAGGAGGCTGAGGCAGGAGAATGGCGTGAACTCAGGAGGTGGAGGTTGCAGTGAGCCGAGATTGCGCCACTGCACTCCAGCCTAGGCGACAGAGTGAGACTCCATCTCAAAAAAAAAAACTAAAAAGTAAAAAATAAATTATATTTCTGTATCAAGGCACATTAGTATGACCTATTAGATTTCCTTGCTAGAAACTGATGTTGAGCAGTAGGAGGTAAGTTTGAGAACTAGTTATTCACATACTAATAGCACAAATACTGAACCATAAGCCAGGAAATAACTTACCTCTGGTAAGGAGAGGGCTTCGTATTAATTTTCAGGACTCATTAAAGGCTCTTTTAAGCTGCTGCTGAAACTTTCTAAATGTTGTCTGTATCCTCCTGCTGGCTGAAATAACCATTTTTTCAAACATGAAAAAATTCCCAATTCCAATTTTTGGTGACCATTTTTCAAAAAGAGAAGAAGATAAATGTAATTAAACAGAGTAGGAAATATTTTTTGAAGAGCTGAGTACATATGATGCATCAGGAACCATGCTTGTTGCCTTGCTTGTGTGTACACTCAGTGCACTCTTGCAGTCTCCAGATGTTCCTAGGGCTCTCTGCACATAGAGGCACAGGGAGCTTTTGAAAATGTCAATATCAAGGGCTGTGCCACTGATAAATCAGAATGCCTGGGATGGGATCTGGGCATCACTGTTTAAGAGGCACCCAGGGGATTGTAATGTGCAGCCAAAGGTGAGAATCACTGTATTTGAGCTCAACAGGGAAGCTGTGGTTGGAGTGCAGTGAGAAAAACTGGAAGGAGAGGATTAGAGGGTATAGCTAGGTAGACTATGGTAAGAATTTGGGGTTTTAATGTGAGGGACTCCAGAAGCAATTGGAGAGTTTTAATTAGAGAAGTGGCATGACTTATTTACCAGTAACATAGTTTAATAGACTTTTCTTAGAATCTAACCATGTATAAACTTTAAAGAAAAATAGTTATTGTGGACTGCAAATAACTTCCTTGTCATTTAATTTTAGGAATGTAAGACCACAGGATAGGCAGATTCCAACCAAGAGGAAAGCTAGTATGAAAGAACAAAAAGGAAACTAGCTCAGAAATCAGGAGCCCCAACTCCTTTAGGCAACAGCTTGAGTCACTGTTTCAAGAAAAAAAGAAAATCACTTATCCTTTCAACACATAGACTCTGACTTTTCTTTTAAAGCTTAATAATTTTAGAATTACATCCTGGTAGTAATTAGCATCAAAATAAGTGAAGGATTTGGCATCTCTGTCAATGAGACATTCAAAATATCATTTGTTAGACTGGGTTTATGCCAGTCTTCAGTAAAAATAGAGTACAACAGGATTCCCAGCCTTTTACTAAAGAGGCTTTGTCTTGCTGATGACTGAAGACCTTGTTAGGGCTCCTGGGAACTAAGTCCTCAGCATTCCTAGTTCATCATCTCATTCGCCAGCACCTACAGCATGGCACTTATTATCCCTTTTCCACCTATACCATGAAGACTGTGAAAGTCAAGGTGGAAGCAGCCAGCCTCTTAATCAGAGCAAACAAGCAGAACCTACTGCCAGTCTGCAGGACTAGACCTTAGATGTCTGCTGAATCTGTGATCCTGAGCTTTCATTGAAAACCTGAATTATATTTCTGCCTGGTAAAGATGGCCCCAGGCTCAAAATGTTTGTCTTCTGTGGGAATCCAGATTAGCGTTTTCTGTGGCCCTCCCCCATGCTGTACCACTAAATGATGAACAGTTATTGAATGCCCAGAAAGTCCCACTTTGCCCTCCTTTGGCAGCCTGCCCTCAGCCCAACCAAAACAATAGCAAAACAAAATAAACAAAAATGGCTTTTTTAATGATCACTGCAAGATTCACCATGAAACTCCTAAAGATGAGTCTCTATAACCATCTTATCCAAGCCAGAGCTGTCTATCATTAAGGTAGAGCAGGACAGAAAAGATCTTTTCTGGTTATAGACTTAATTCTATATCAGATAAGCCCCCTCAGGACCAGTAACCCTGCAAGGTACCCAATTTGGGCTTGTCACCTGGCATGGACATACCAGGAGGATCTCTCTGGAAAAACCCTTGAAATACCCTGGAAAGGGTGATCTCTGCTTTTTAGTTCTATTATACACACTTCAATTACTGGGAGATACTCTTCAGTATATACGATGTTCTAAAGATTGCTCAAAACTGTGACCTGAATTTTAGGATTCTGTTTTATAGTGGCCAATCTCAGTTGTATTGCTTACTATCATTTTGCATTGTCTACAGGCATGTTAGTTATATTTCCAAACTCGAGTAGTGATTAGTTGGCCAGAGAAAAGCAGAGTTTCTGTTCTGTGATTTCTCTGCAGTGAAAGGAAATGAAAACAGGAAGTTACAAATGTGCTCCTTAAAGACCTATAATAATATAGAGACATTCAACAAGCAACATTCTTGAACTACAATAATTACTAGGACTTGAACTTCTATAGGTGCTTAATTCTGGCCTTTTTCCTTCTAGATCATCACATTCACTTACCAAGGTCCTGTTTAAGATCACCTGTTTCCAATAACTCAAATAGTCTCTGCCTAGGGTAGGGCACTGGTTCTAAAATTATGGCCCCTGGACCATATCACTAGAGAACTTGTTAAAAATGCCAATTCCTGGGCCCCATCTCAGATTTACTAAATCAGAGACTCTAGGTGTGGGTCTCAGCAATCTATATTTTAACAAGCCTCTGGATTATTGCTCAACTTTGGAACCACTGGCCTAGAGGACTTTTTCACCCACCTTGATGAATCTCTCCTTCCCCATCTGATTCCCTGCAGTAGTTTGTAATGAAAGATGACATTTTAATATCCAGTTATCCCAGCCAACTGTATCCCAGTCCTTGGGACTTTTAAAACTTGCAGTCTTATGCTGGACACTCCAGATAATAGCCAAAAGAAGCCTAAAATTATGACAAGGCTCCTGCCCTGTTATTTTTAATTAATGACACTACCTGAGAAAGATCACATAGAGCATATTTGCAACAATCAAATCTTAAGAAAGCCTATTCTTCACCTACTTCCACTTTCTTATCACAATTCATCCCAGCACACAAACGACACAATAAAAACTGGTTTCCCAACCACCACAAGAGTTGTTAACCCAAGTCCCTAATCTGTCAAATCTTGCTGCAAAACTCAGAAACTATAACTACAGAGAGACAAGGCTAACTAGAGGGGAACATCATGATGAACTGGCTTCTCAGGTGCTCCTCCTGGGGTTCCTTCTCCAGTAAGGAGTCTTTAGGGTTTCTAAGACCACTCTGCTTACAAGTCCTTTGGCTTCATTTGAACACCCTTTAGAAAAGACATACAGATTTTAGGGAAATGTCTGGTAAACAATTGAGATACTGTATTTGATCATATATAAGACCTCTAGAGAGAGAAACAATAAGCTAGAAATTATGTCCCTAAGATACTTCAATGTACTCCAAATTTTCACTATCTGTAAAACGAAACTACGATTAACACTAACTCTCAAGCCTATATGGAATCCAGATAAATGAGACAGAAAGCCAAAAGTGGATTCTTCAGTCTCCATTTCTATGATCTTCACCTCTCAGCTCCACCTCTATTCTACTTCTGAATCCCCTACCCAATTATTTCCTACCCCTTATGTCCAAAATAGCCCATGTAAACTAGAAGTCCCACTGGACAGAATGATGAATTTGCTAAGTAATATTAGAGTCCTTCACTCATTCTATATTTGGGGGCATTCTAGAGGATCAACTAGAATTTTCTAATGAGAGATTCTCCAAAAGATGACCCGCAAAATTATTAATAAGGTAGAAAACCAGTAACACTCTCAGAATTATAGGTTTAGCCACCACATTCTTCAAGTTGTTACGTGCCTCCCAAATGTACTAATTCTAATTCTAACTTTATCATTTCAGTGAGCTAGAATTGTAGTGTGGTTAAAGTAATATAATAAACAAGAAAACTTTTGGACGTGATGAATGTGTTTATTAACTTGATTGTGATAATGCTAATATAAGTGTATATATATATATACACATATATATGTATATGTATATATATACATATATACACATATATATGTGTATATGTATATATATATACACATATGTATATATATATATATAGGGAGGAAAACATAATAAACTTATCTTGAAAATGAAATACAGTGAATCTAAATTTACTCAATGAATCTAATCTAAATCTAATCAACTAAATCTAATCAATGAATCTAAAATTAAACAATTCATCAGAATTTTCTCATTCAAATCCACTTGAGGGCTTTAATATTTTTTAAATTATCATTTAAAAACAGGACTGAGTGGCTTAAGAAAAGCTATTTTTAGGCTTGGCACAGTGGCTCACGCCTGTAATCCCAACACTTTGGGAGGCCAAGGTGGGTGGATTACTTGAGGTCAGGAGTTCGAGACCAGCCTGGCCAACATGGTGAAACCCCATCTCTACTAAAAATACAAAAATTAGCTGGGCATGGTGGCAGGTGCCTGTAATCCCAGCTACTTGGAAGGCTGAGGCAGGAGAATTACTTGAACCCGGGAGGCAAAGGTTGCAGTGAGCGGAGATCGTGCCATTGCACTCCAGCCTGGGCAACACAGCAAGACTCCGTCTCAAAAAAAAAAATCTTTTTTTAAAAAACCCTTTATAAATGCTTATTCACACTAGCACAATAGTTTGCCATGAAATAAATGTTTATGCTAAGTTAGTCATACACATTATATTGTAATATATCTCTCTTGGTAAAATGGGAAAATTATTTGTTAGTATGACTTTGGATTGCTTTATTAAGTGACATTAAAGAGTTTTTTAAATTGCAAATTTCCCATGAAGGAACAAAAGAGAATAAATTTGCTGCATTTGGAAATAAATGATATTTAATATAATTATTACATAGTTTTTGATGTCGCAGATACTGCATCAGGAACTGATTGGATAAGAATCAGTCACCATCAGTTCCTAATGCATTGCCTTCAGCATCTAAACAAGCACCAGTAAATGCCTCAAGTTAGTTTTGCTGTGATTGTTCATGGTCATCCAATAAAATACACAGTCTTAATTTAACCCTGAAGAGAAATGTTTCTTCAAGGGAGGTGATCCCAAGATGCTAAAACACCTATCATTTACCACCATTCTTGTGGATTTATCACTGAAACCAGAAGTACAAATCTAGTTGCATGTTTATGCCTATGATACATTCGTACCTTCCTTGCTAAATACATTACTAAGTAAAACAACCTAAAAGTTGCTGACCATTTTTCTATTTTGGGAGAAAAATGAATAATTTTTTGTTGGTTTATCTTTGCTATTTTTTTTAACTTAAGTGTTTATGGAGATTAAATAGGTATTGCTATTGGAATAAGGATTATTTCCCACTTGTAGCACTAAAATAAATGTTACTATAAGAAAAAGTGCTACAAAGTAATTACTATTAAAAAATACCATAGTAGCTGGGCATGGTGGCTTACTCCTGTAATCCTAGGACTTTAGAAGGCCAAGGCAGGAGGATTGCTTGAGCCAAGAAGTTTGAGACCAGACCAGCCTGGGCAACATAGCAAGACTCATCTCTAAAAACATAATAATAACCAGGAATGGTGGTGCATGCCTATAGTCCCAGCTACTTGGGAGGCTGAGGTGGGAGGATTGCTTAAGTCCAGGAGTTAGAGGTGTCAGTGAGCTATGATCATGCCACTGCACTCCAGCCTGGGCAACAGAGTAAGACCCTGTTTCTAAAAAATAATAATAATAACATGTTAAATTCTACTTTCAATGAGTCTAAATTCACATATATTTCTAGAGTTTTCTGATTGGAAGGTCAACGTGGCTTGACTAGTAGGTTCATTATACTTCACTCACTAATTCATTTATCAAAAATTTATTGAACACCTATTATGTGCTAGGTACTATTCTAAGCACTTGCGATAAAGCAGTGAACAAAACAAAACAGGTACGGTGGCTCACATCTGTAATCCCAGCACTTTTGGGAGGCTGAGGCGGGTAGATCACCTGAGGTTGGGATTTTGAGACCAACCTGGCCAACACGGTGAAACCCCGTCTCTACTAAAAATATAAAAATTAGCCAGGCATGGTGGTGCACGCCTGTAATCTCAGCTACTTGGAAGGCTGAGGCACGAGAATTGCTTGAACCCAGGAAGCAGAGTTTGCAGTGAGCTGAGATCATGCCACTACACTCCAGCCTGGGCAACAGAGTGAGACCCTGTCTCAAAAAAAAAAAAAAAAAAAAAAAAAACCGAAGTCACTTCCTAAGGAACTTTACACACTAATAAAGGGAGTAAACAACTAAAAACTTAATTTATATTATTATTCTTCATAAAATCAAGAGTTTTCAGAGGAGCAATAGTCTTGAAATAAATATGCTTTGACATGGATTGAACATTATTGGATACAAGTAATTATATAAATTGTGTGGATACTTAACCATATAATATTGTTTACCTACATAACTCTCTGAGAGTTATGTAGGTAGGCTCTCTGAAAGAAAATGATATTTATTCAGAAATAGAGCATTGCAATGAAAATACATGTGCCATTGTAAACTATGTGCATATTCAGGGAGGTAAAGGAAGACAAAGGTTTGTAAAGGAAAATTGAGGAGGGTTAGATAATTGTTTTAAGATAATTATCCTTGGCTACAAGGATCAATAACAATGGTGGCACTAGTCCAAGGTTGGGCAGGCACTTATTCGGCAAATGTCTTTAAAGAATTATTTTTTTGTGCAAGTTTCTGGTTTTTGCAAAGTCTTTCATGATAGTTTTTGTTATTAGGCATTTATGAATGAGAATCTTCTCTTCATATTTTTTTCCCCAGCTCTATTTGTCAGGGTAGTTTTTTTTAACATGAGCTACTCTATTTTTATTCTGACAACTTTTACATTTCCCCCTTTTTGATCAATATCTTTCTCCAAAAACAACACTGATCAATTATCCTATATTTAGATTTTGATATCCCTCAGTGCCTGGCCTGGCTGGATCTGGCCCAGGTTGCTGGTCTGGTCTTGTATAGGAGGGTGTGAATGGCAGCTGGGAATCCACGTTAAAGCCCTTTTAAAGCCACATTTGAGCAACAAAAAAGGTTTGAAGGGAGAGGCTCTCAGCCTAAGTCTACCAGGAGTCCATTATTAAGTTCAATTTTGTCTGTTTTGTGGCCTTTGGCTATTACTTCAAAGTGCCGGGACAGCATTATTCTGTTAGAAGTTGTATTTCTGAAAAAATGTAATGAGTAACAGATACAAAATCCGAGAAAGGGAAATTCAAAGTAAGATTAATAGTAATATGACAATCCCAGTTTGCATGTAGTTTAAAGCCATGAAACCTATGCTTACAGGCAACCAATCAAATAAATCAAATGACCATTATCCTGCCAAAAGAAAAAGGTAGACATTAAGAGGGGTAAGAGTCTCATCATAATATGGAATCTTGTTCTGACATCTTCGGAAAAGCTCTCTGTGGTGTAAAAACTTCAACTTCTTGTCCTGGTTTTCAGTTTAAATATCTCTGTTTAAGGAATTGGAGAGTTTGGTGAACTTTTTCTGGGACCCTTACATCAGGCATGAGACTTGTTTCTTAAAATTCATCTAGTTTCAGCTTATGAAGCTTTAGGAACAGAAGTTCAGTTTTTAATAATTTCAAGGAAAAAAGTTGAATTGGAGGGATCTGGAAGAATTCATGATCTAGTCTAGTTTATAGGTTGATAACAAGGACTTAAAATGATACACAGAGCTACAATCTAATAACAGGTGTATTATAACTCTCCTTTAGAAACATAACTTTTTCTTTCTAAATTGGTCACTTAGGAATCTCAGATTTAAAAACCTCTTGAGGCTAGGAAGCCAAGCCAAAGCAGACTTTAGATTTTATCTACAGTCTTCAGGTGCCTGGACCTGTCAGGAAGTGAAATTTTTAATCTATTCACTTTAATGCTGAAAACCCTTGAAGCCAGGCATTCTATGTGCATTTTCAAATATGATATTCCAGTCAAAGCCTTAGTAATATAACTAATGTTGCCAGCTATAAAGAGAAAGCAGATTTTTATTGGTTTAATTTATTTGGAAATTTTCATCAAGACATGTAATTTATGTCTATTAATTCCACATAACATAACTTTAAAATCTCAAGTTATATGAAAATTTATTTATAAACATTTATCTCTTTAACATTACCTAATTTATTTATTTTTAACAATTTTATGAAAATTACTTATGAAAACTGAGATATTAGAAAAAGCTCTAGTCATCATTTCAAGTTATTTTCCTGTTAACCATTGTTTAGCCTGTGAATATCAGGTGCTCACCTAAATAAGAATCTTAAAGTTAAATATATGGATATTTTACTGATAAATACAGCTGTTTATATTAAGCCAACAATATTAAATTAGTCTTATCAAGCAATTACACAAACAAAGATCATTCTGTTTTAGGCTGTGTCAAAACTTGAAACCTTAAAACGTCTAGCAGAGACAAATATGAAACTGTCTGACCAGTAGACCCTGGGAAAAATGTAGTCAGACAATTTTGAAGACATTTTTATTTTTATTTTACCAATGATTTTAAAACTAGCTTATTTAAAGATTTTCTTAAGTCACATGAACTAAAAGGCATTTGGGTTAATTACCATATATTTTATATGAGTGCTCCATTTATCTAAGCCAATCTGAATAGAATTTCCTAAGAGATGTCTGCCTATACCAGATTTTAAAATATAGACACAACATATAACATGATATATACACATATGCATAAACATACCTAAACACATATATACACAAAGATCTTATAGCTTTCATTTTAGAATTTTAGTCACAAGACAGTGAAACATACAAAGTCACCGGTTTATAAAAGACAATTGGATCCATATTACGTTCCTGACAAAATGTAACCCATTTATGTAGCTAAAACTATTATTTCTCTTGATAAGTAATCTAATGAAGTTTATGGACCAAAATTTTGGGTAAAGCAGTTTCTGTAGTAGTTTGATTTATTAAAAAAAAAAAATTTATCTTTTTTTAGTTTCAAATAAGTTTAGGGTTAAATTTTCAATGTTTATATTTTGGCTAGAACTGGCTGAATTGTACAAGAAAAACGGATCTCCAAGTGGCCTTGAATTTTTAGTAACAAATTGCTCTTTTCATTTGCTCTTCTTGTTTGCTTGACTAGTTAATGTGGGTAGAGAAGCATTTTAGCAAGGTTGTTTTTTGTTTTTTTTTTTTGGCTTTTTCTTTTTGGCCCCTGCATGTCAGGCAATGAAATATTTATGCCAGACAGAGACACCTTATTTTATTGCTCTGAGCTCGAGATTTTGACCTGTTTGATCTGAGAGCCTAAGTTTTATATACATTTATGTAGTTACAGACTATCAATCCTTCAATTAACTGCTCCATTGCCCTAAGCAATTGTTAGTCAGACACACCTAAATGTACATTAAAAGGGATTACTCTTAGGTTTAGATTGTTGGTTACCATGAAGCTGTTGTAATTTTTGAAGTCATTAATTTGAAAACCCTCTAAGGTTTTTTTTTTTTTCAGTGTTGTCTAGAATGCTACAATCATTAAGTTTTATCTCAGCACCTGTAGAAAAGTCGGCATATTCAAAATAGGCAGGAAAAAAATAGAGAGAGATAGATAACTTGGAAAGTTCTACATGTTAACTGCATAGTTCTAGAGGTTTTTAGACAGCTTGAACAATGACCATTTGGGCTCTGAATCTTCCCTGATGTAATTTGCTCATCAGTTTAGAAATGTGCACAAGTATAGGCCATTTAGAAACGTGCGTAAGTATGGGCCATAACATAGCTGGCTGGGGTCCCAGAAGACCTCGTATACCTTAATGTTTGAGGATCCCATTCTGTTTCTTATCAGTCTCTGATGAGCAAAGAACATCCTATAAATCCTGTTACAGAATGTCACCAGTTTGGACTGATGTTTTAGATGGTGGCAACTGCACTAGGGGCTTTTAATTAGCTATCCAGCACACACCATTTAGGATGTTTATTTTTGCTCTTGGAAGATTTTTAGAAGTAAGCAAGGGAAAGGAGTGAAATAATTTACAGATGCACATAACCAAGCTAAAATGAAATTAAGATAAGAGTATTCACTAAAATGTTAACCCAGGTGTGCAGATGAAACAAAATATTCAATTAAGCATACAGAAAGAACCAAAAGTAAATTCACCAGGTAAGATGTGCCTCAAAGACAGAATGTAAACTCCACAGAAACAAGATTACTCAAACCAAAAGGACACTTGTCTTTTATACCAAAAATGACTTGTCAGAAATACATATATATATATATCTTATTATCGTAGGAGGCATGTAAGGTCTTTTATGTAAGGTGGCCTTGTAACCAAACCAAATCCTGAATAAAGTCAAGAGTTTCTACCAAAATGAGGGAAGCTCAGCCTGAGAAAAGACTTACCAGGGCAGAAGTAAGCCATGGAAGCAGAAAGCTCAAAGGTCTCAAATAAGAACTGCATACCAGTCCCAGAAATCACCTGTTCCTTCTGATAGTGATCCTTTCTCAGGTCCCACTTCTGGATGCCGTTTATATCAACTTAAATGGCAATCAGAGAGAAGCTTTCTTAAAAATATGATATGAATTTGGGAATAAGTAATTGCATTCCAATGGGAATACATGTGCCATAGTAAACTATTGCATATCCAGAAAGGTAAAGGAAAACAAAGATTTTTAAAGAAAAAATTAGGATTACCTAATTGTTTTGAGATAATATCTTTGGCTACAAGGATTAATAATAAGAGTGACACCAGTCCAAGGTTGGACAGGCAGCTACTGAGCAGGTTGCAGTTTTTGCAGTCTTTTGTGATAGTTTTTGTTTTCTGGCATTTATGAATGAGAATCCTGTCCTCATGTCCTTTCCCAGCTCAGTTAGGCAGAGGGGTTTTTTTTAGCACAGCAACTCCATTTTGATTCTGACAACTATCACACTATATACTGTACAGATGTTATGTATATCTATTTTATGGACTTAGCTGAATATGTTCCCTGAAGGGAGAAAAGGCTACTATGCAGGATCTCTGTATTCGCTTTCCTGCAGGTAATGTGAAACATAAATTTAATGTTTATTATATATAACTCAAATATAAACCATATGGCCCAGTTTCAGTGGAGTGTTGCATTAAAAAGAAATACAGGCCAATGGCCATAAGTCATTCAAAAAATAGTTTCCACTTCTATTTACATCTGAAGAAGAGCATAAGGAAAAAACAATTTATAATCTTCAGCACTACTTCTAGGAATCTCTTCTGGTTCTTAATGCCCCCATATTTGCTCAATGTCTATTTTCTAACCCTTAAAAGCCCCAGCCCATTTGGCTTATCTGTATCTCTTTTCTTCCTCCTTTCCTCCCACCTCTCTGGTTTTCTCTCTCCCTCACTCTCGTTTTTCTCTCCCTACCCACCCTTACAGATCAGACCCTTAGCTTTTCATTCTGTTGGTTCCTTCCATTCTTCCTTGCCTGCCATACTCAACTCTGTTTCATTCTCTAGACATTTACATAGCTAGCTCTTACTTTGTCTCCACGCTTTTTAAGAAACACCTTCTCCAACTGCCCTATTTAAAATATCCCATCCAATCCATCACTTTCTATCCCCTTATCTGGCTTTTTCTTCATAGTATCTAACACTACTTGACATTTGGTTACATATTTGTTTGTTTGGAGTTTTTTATTGTCTGTCATTTCTACCAGAATAGAGGTACCTGAGAGCTGGAACTATATAGTGTTCACTATGTTATCCTTAGTACCTAGACCATTTCCTGGCACATAGTGGGCCGTAGAAATTATTTGGATAGTAGTGGATTAATGAGAAATGAGTGGTTTGTATTGGAAATCATCATTTTAATTCTCCTTTCCAGAGAAATAGTATATATCTGAATATGAAAGTTTAGAAACCCTTCTAGTTAGGTCTTCAGGCCTTTTCTCCATCTACAGTCTCTTCTGAGGGAAAGTAGAGATTGAGTATTTAGTTTCATATCTTTAAATACTATCTATATGTTAATGAATCGCAAATTTATATCTCTAGCCTGACTATTCCTTGTGCTCCAGACCAATATATGCAATTCTTGGATTGGATTGATTGAGAAGGAAGGGGATCCTGAATGTTACAATACCCATACGTAAGAAGACAGTGATAAAGCTGGGGACATTCAGCCTCTAAGTTTTGGTGAGTTTTTGTCCTCTCCACTCTTATCTGAAGAGATTAACCCTGCAGTGCCTGAGGAAAGTATAATGACCTCCCCTGAGGCAGTTGCCATGCAAGACAATGCTGAGTCTTCTCACCACTCACCGCCCCTCCCACTCCTCCTTGCTTCTAGACCTATAATTAAACTTAAGTCCCAGCAGGCATCTAAAGATGAGGTACAAAGTGTGGCCCATGACAAGGTGTGCTGTACTTCAAAAGAACTACAGTACTTAGGTTTTCTAACTTACACAGACAGAAATCCATGGAACATGTGTGGAAAGAAATATTAAGGGTATGGAATAATGGTGGAAGGAACATGAAATAAGATCAGGTCAAATTTGTTGATATGGGCTCACTAACCAGAGATTCTGTGTTTAATGTCTTAGCTTGGGGAATTAGAAAGGGCTATAATTGTTTGACTGGTTGGTTGGTTGATTGGTTGGCTTAAACATGGATCAAAAATAGCCCACCATTAGCAAATTTGAAATGCCCCATATCCCTCAGTTTAATATAGTGGAAGGGGTGGAAAGGCTTAGGAAAATTGGAATGTTGGAGTGGATTTTTCATTTAAGACCTACTAACCCATCCTAGAATGGTCCAGTAAACATATCTTTCATCACAATTAAAAGAAATAAATTTGTGAACAGAGCCCCAGCATCCTTGAAGAGCTCTGTGATTGCTCTTTTCCATAGGCCAGATTTCACAATGGGAACTGCAGTTACTGAACTGGGAAACCTAAATGCAATGGGAATAATTCTATTCTGGGATGGGAGGGGCCAAGTGGCAGCATTCAACCCCCAAAGGCACAGTAGGCATGATTACCAGAATGAACAGCAGAGTCAAAGCAGCAGTTAAAATAACGTGGCTCACACAGACCTATGGCATTGGCTATTTGATCATGGTGTTTATAGACGTGAAACAGTTAGGATGCCTGCTAAGTTCTTACTTGATCTGTATAAGCAGAAAAGTTCTACGTCAAATGAATAAAAGTCAAACCTGAACCATGAAAAGAGTACAGCCACTCAATCGATTCCCAGACTTAAGCTGGTTTACAGACCCAGAACCCCCTGAATGAAGGGGAAGCCAGGTACTCTTGAAGAAAGACTTTGATACACTGCCAAAAATTAATAATATTTCTCTCAGCCTACCCCAAACAGATCCATGGCCTTTTACCAAGGGAACTGTGAATTTGGGAAAAGGAAATAATCAGACCTTTAGAGGATTACCAGACATAGGCTCTGAACTGACATTAATTCCAGGAGATCCAAAAGTCACTGTAGCCCACTAGTCAGAGTAGGGGCTTAAGAGAAATCGGTTTAATTCAGGCCTATCTCACAGTGTGTCCAGTGGGTGCCCAAAGCCATCCTATGGTTTTTTTCTCCATTTTGGAACGCATATTTGGAATAGACATACTCAGCAACTGGCAGAATCCCCACGTTGGTTCCCTGAACTCTGGAGTAAGGGCTATTATGGTGGAAAAGGCCAAACAGAAGCCACTAGAACTACCCATACCTAGGAAAGTAGTCAGCCAAAAGCAATACCACATCCCTAGAGGGATTTCACAGATTAGCACCACCATTAAGGACTTGAAAGATGTGGAGGTGATGACTCCTACCACATCCCCATTCATTTTTCCTATTTGTCCTGTACAGAAGACAGATGGATCCTGGAGAATGACAGTGGATAATCATAAACTTGACCAAGTGATGACTCTAACTGCAGCTGTTGTACTAGATATGGTTTCATTGCTTGAGCAAGGTAACACATTCCCTGGTATTTGTCATGCAGCTATTGATCTGTCAAACACATTTTTTCTCAATGCCTATTAGTAAAGACCCCCAAAAGCCATTTGCTTTCAACTGGCGAAGATAGCAATACACCTTCACTGTTCTACCTCAAAGGTAAATATCACAGTAGTTCATTACGTTATACCATTATGCTGATTGGACCTAGTGAGCAAGAAATAGCAACTACTCTACCACTTATTGATAAGACATTTGCATATAAGAGGGTAGAAAATAAATCTGACAAAAATTCAGGGGACTTCTACCTCAGCGAAATTTCTAGGGGTCCAGTGTTGTGGGGCATGTTGTGATATCCCTTCCAAGGTGCATCTGACCCCACCTACAACCAAGAAAGAGGCATAATGCCTGTTGGACCTCTTTGGATTTTGAAGGCAATATACATTGCCTTATTTGAGTGTGTTATTCTCACTATTTACTGAGTGCCTTTTTGTAAGATATCCCTGAAGGACAGTGGTGAAGGGAAATCTGCCCAGTAAGAAGAATACCTGGTTGTGCACTTTGCTTAGCAAGAAACATGGCCAGATGTACAACTATGTACAATGTGAATGGCTGTAGCTAATGGTTTATCTGGATGCTCAAGAGCTTAAAAGGAACATGCTTGGAAAATTGGTAACAAATTTGGGGAGAGGTATATGAATAGATCTCTCTCAATGGGCAAAAATATGTAAAAATGTTTGTGTCTCATATGAATGCTCATCAAAGGGTGACCTCAGCAGAAGAGGATTTTGATAATCAAGTGGATAAGATGACCTGTTCTACAGACACCAGTCAGCCTCTTTCCCCAAACACCCCTGTCATCACCCAGTGGGATCATGAACAAAGTGACCATGTTGGCAGTATGGGGGTATGCATGGGCCCAGCAACAAGGGTTTCTACTTCCCAAGGGCAAGCCAACCATGGCCACTACTAAGTGCCCAATCTGCCAGCAGAGACCAACACCGATTCCCCTATATGACACCTTTCCCTGAGTAATCAGCCAGCTACCTGGTAGCAGGTTGGTTACACTGGACCTCTTTCTTCATGGAATGAGCAGTGTTTGGTCCTTACTGCAGTTATCACTTACTCTGGATCTGGATTTTCCTCCTCTGCCTGCATTGCTTCCATCAAAACTACCATCTTACAGAATGCCTTATCCACCCTTATGGTATCCCACATAGCACTGCTTCTGATCAAAGAAATCTCTTCACAGCCAATGAAGTTAGTCACCACCGGTGCCTTTCAAATGAAGTAGCAGAAAAAGGGAAGGAAAGAAAACAGTTAATATCCAAACATTGTTCTGTTCAATTGGAAGCTGAGACTCCTTGGGGCTCCTAATACCAGTAGCAGGCAAGGTGTACTGGGCAAGGCCATTGACCTCAGTTACCAAGGGTAAATCAGATTGCTGCAGCACACAGTAGGGGCAAGGAAGACTGTGTCTGGGAGCCAGGGGATTTCGTGGTACACAGCTCAGTAGTCCTATGCCCAAAAATACTGATCAGTGGGAAACTGTGGTAACTGAATAAAGATAAGACCACTAAGAATTTGTATCCCATAGGCATAAGGTTCGATTAACCCCACTAAGTAAAAAATTCTGACCAGCCAAAGTTCTGGCAGAGGGCAAGGGAACATGGAATAGGTGGAACATAGAATTAATGTAATGATTATCAACATAGGACTTATGACCAGCTACAGAAGCAGGGACTACAGCAGCCCTGAATTTAACAGAATTGTGACGTATGTTCCCTGGTAGAAGTCGTCCTCTCTCAGACACCAGGACCTCCAAACCCACCCAGCCCAAGGTTTTAAGGAGAAGGAACAGCTAATTAGTTATTATTATTATTAGGTATTTATTGTTATGATGATTATTAGGTATAACTGTGAGAGAGGCAATTTCCGCCTCCACCCCTCAAACATGAAAACTGCCTGTATTGCCTGAAGAATAAACAGACTCCTCCTCTATAATGTTCTTTCTTCAATCTTTACATTGGTTTGTTTCTGGACTCAGCTCAAATGTGACCTCTTCAAAGTAGCCTTCCATGACCACCTGTCACCTAAAATAATGCACTCTCTCCATCCCTACAATCATTATCTTACTGCATATTTTATTTCCTTCCCAGTATTTCACAGGCTCTGAAGTTATCTTTTTATTTCTTTGTCTAACCCCTTTCTTCCCCCACTCCACAAAGCCTGTGACTTTGTCTTATTTCTTCAGTACTTAGAACAGTTCCTGGTACATAGAAGCTCACAAAATATTTCTCAATAACATAAGGACTTCTGGCCTCCAAGAATATAAGGCAAGAGAAAACCATGTACCAAAATTCAAGTATGAGCCCTTCAAGTATGATTCCTGCCGAGGGGACAATTCTTTTGCTACAAGGAGAAATTCAAGAGGATAGGTGTAGAACTGACAACTATTCTAAAATATTCTGTAATTACCTGTACTTTCTATCTTAAAGTGACAATAATGGAATAGGATTCAGAAGGGAAATATTTAAGCCTGCTGCTTTGACTTAATTGTAGGCACAAAATGAAAATTTGGATTTTTGAGAGAAAGAACACTAGAAGTGGCCCATACTGGCTCTAGTATAGCCCCTCTTTGAAAGAGGCAAAATGAAATTTGGAATGTGTAGTTTCCGAGTGCTGTGTTGGAAGGACTGTAAAGAAATTTGGGAGGACTGTAAGGACAACTGTGTTTTATTCTCTATATCATGCCATCACTCAGCAAAGCTCACAGCATTAAGGATGAGAGGTGGAAGCATTTGAGGAACTTTAAAAATGGTTTTGCATCCACATCGCAGAAGTGAAGCTGGGCTACACCCAGCAACTAATTTCCACAGTGGAAAATGCACCATCTGAGGTGCCTTTCATTTCCTGGGAGGCAAATGACAAATCACAATGTAACTTCTCACACATCTGACGCAACAATCCCAATCCTGTTGTGTTTATCTGGACCAGAGGCACAGGATGGGCATGTCTGTTCCCCATTACTACCTCACTGAACTGGACGGAGGAACAACTTGGGAATGGGGACCATGGCCCATGTCATGTCAATTACAGATAGCAAACCACCCACACAAGTACCCTAGTTTATAAATAATAGGCCCTCTGAGAACCCACATGACATCCTAAGTGCTGGATGGTACATCTGAAAGCACTGAGAGAGCTGAAAATCACAGACAGCCAAGTAAGTCCCTGCTGAATACATATCTAAGGAGCTTTGCATGCATTGTTTATTCCAGCAACTTTATGGAATAAATTACGTACAACAAATTAGTTTCAGATGGTAGGATATGAAGAGCTGATGTGCTGTATAAAGTAAGGTGAACTCCCACTTTTGACCCAACCACTTCCCATCTCGGGCATCTCAGACTCAGAATTCAGATGCAGCTCATTTCTGAAATCCAGTGGAGATCAGAAAGTTAATAAGTGATGAGGTTTAGAGATTTCAAAAAGAAATTTATGAGTATTGTTAACTCATTATATTATCCTATGATTTCTGGTTGTTATATGTGAAACCATAGGTAACATTGAACCCATCCTTCCTTCATTCCTTCGTTATGCACAGCAAGCAAAAATAAATGTCTTCCTGACATTTCCAACGTGCACAGAAATTCCACAATAGATTCAACTCAACACACGTTTAAAACCTCACTGCCTACCATACTGGGATGTCATTAAATTCCTGAAAGAGACATAATGTCTTTCTCTATTCACCCTGAAATCATAGATTATTTTTTAAATTAACACAGTAAAATTGACTTATTTTGGTGTATAGTTTTATGAATCTTACTACATGTATAGACTCATGGAACCAACACTGCAGTCAGGGTAATAATTCTAGCACCCCAAAAATTTTCTGACATTACTACTTTATAGTCCCTCTCCTACTTTAAGCACTAGCAAACCACTGGTCTGTTCTCTGTCACTGTAGTTTTGTCTCGTCAAGAATGTCACATAACTTTTGTCATGTAACTTTTCACTCAGCAAAATGCCTTTGAGATTCATCTAAGTTGCTCCATGTCTCAATAATCTGTTCCTTTTTATTGCTAGGTGATACTCTGTTGTATGGATATACCACAGTTTGTTTATCCATTCACCCATTGAAGGACACGTAGTTATGTTCAGTTTTTAGCAATTACAAATAAAGCAGCTATAAACATTTATGTATGAGTTATGTTGTGAATGTAGCTTTTCATTCTCTTGGGTAAATACCTAGAAGTGGGATTGCTGGGTCACATGCTACACGTATGTCTGTAAGAAATTGCCAAACTTTTTACAGAGTGGCTATACATAATGTCTTTTTGATAAGTAAAAATATAAAAACTACTAAAGTGACCCCCCAACAGCTTGTTTACTTGTGTTGAGGGGATTCCAATAGTTATTCACCATGATAAAATATTATTCTTAACATAATCAGAGGCATTTGACTTCATTTCTTTCTTTTTACTTTTAAAGCTTCAGTTAAGTCTTTCATATTTTAATGTGATTTTTAAAACAAAATTAGGTGCTTAACATTGTAGAAGCATAAGGCCTTGAGGAATCTACTTATACATGAAGAGATTTTAGTGAGAGAGAACCAGGAGAAAATTTCATCATAGCTAGTTTAAGCAATATAACCCAGTGTCACATGTATCAAGTCCAATTTTCAATTCATAAATAAGCCTCCCCCTCCCTTCCTCCAAAAACGTCCACCCCAAGCTAATTACAGAAGAAAAAGGAACATGAACACCAGCCAGAAAAGATTCACAGTTGCCACTCTTTAGTTGCTACTTTAATGGGAAACACATGTGCAAGATACCACCCAGGAGACAACTGACCAATGTGCTCTGAAAAATGGAATATCACAAAAATGAGCCACACAAGATGGCTTACTCTCTTGAATAGGCTGAACACATAAAAATGTTTGATACCATTTTGTTCTTATATAAATATGGGGAGGTCCTGAGATGAGATGCTGAGACAGAAATTAATTTGTAGCAACAAAGTTGAAAGGCAACGACTTAAATTAGCCCTCGCTTCTTATCTCATCCACATGCACCACAATAGTTGACCATCAGGTTTGGAAAGTACTTAGCAAAGTTTACATGAGGAGAAATCCTGCAAAGAAATTGGAAGAAAGGACAGAGTGGCGATTGTCCTTATTAAATAACAACACTAACACTCATTCGCTACCATCACTACAAGTAGCCAGTTCTGTTCTGAGTGCTGTATGCACAGCATCTCATTATATCCATAATTTACAGGGTAGAATTATCTCCACTGAATTAGTCAGCTAGAATTGCCATAAAAAAATACCATAGACTGAGTGGCTTAAACAACAGAAATTTATTTCTCATGGTTCTGGAAGCCAGAAAGTATGAGATCAAGGTGCCAGCTGATTTGGTTCCTGGTAAGGGTTCTCTTCCCGGCTTGCAAACAACCACCTCCTCGCTGTGTCCTCACATGGTGGAGGGGTGGGGGTGGTACAGAGAGACATAGGGTGAAAGGGAGAGTGACAGAGCTCTCAGGTGTTTCTTCTTATAAGGGCACTAATCCCATCATGAGGTCCCCATCCTCATGACTTCATTTAACCCCAATTATCTCCTAAAGGCCTCATTTCAAAATACCAATACAGTAGGCTTTAGGGCTTCCACTCATGAATTGTCAGGGAGGAAGAGTTAAGTCAATAGCATCCACTTTACAAATAAATGATGTTTCAAGAGAACAAGGAGTTCACAACAGCTCACTCAGTTGGCAATCAGCAGAGTTTGAACTTGAACGCAAGGGTATCAGACTCTAAGAGAAAAATATCTACTATTTATTGACTGCCCACTAAGTGTCAGGTGTATCTATACAACATCTCTATTCTCTACGGGAAACCAAGTTTTTCCCATTATTCTTCCCAGTTATAGATATGGAAACTCTGGCCCCAAATACTTAACCAGCTATTCACAACCTATCATCTAAGCCTAACATACTGCATAAAATTTATCCTAGTGCTTATCAAAGTGAGGCCCCCATCATTACCTGGGAACTAATTAGAAATGCACATTTTGGGACCAAACAGCAGATCTACCAAATCAGGAACTCTATGGTGGTGTCCACAATCTGTGTGTTAACATAGCTTCTAGGTAAATCTGATCCATGATAAATTTTGAGAACCACTTGTTTGTTCTATAAATTTATTAAAATAACTAATACTTTCAAAACTCAATAATAAGCGGTATATCCAGAATTCATATACAGGTCTGTTTGGTTCTAAAGCCTGTGGCTTTCTGCTATACTATACTTCTTCCATCCCAACTTTACGAAGGGAAGATCTGTGATTGCAGAGCCCAGTTCTGAATTCTGCTTTGCCGCTGTAATTCCGATCAGTTCTCCTACCTATAAAAATGTGATACAGGGAAATGTGAAAGGATAATCCCTGAGAATTCACAATGCTGCTTAATACTAACCAAGAAACACCTTTGGTTCGAACTAGAAACCAAGCTTTGTGAAATTTTTATTTGGGCCTGACAATTTTGTGTTCCATTTAGTGTAAGTGAGAAACAATCCAGTATATAGAAACAGTAAGTATGGAACAAAGTTACTTCTTTTAAAAAGAAAAAAAAATTGTATCCCTCTTTGACTATTTTTAATCATGTTTAATCCATCTAATTGATCATTGCTTTATCTACATGTCATCACTGTATAATTACGCCATTTTCTCCCTCCAAGGAACAAGACCATATTATATCCCTTTATACAATCTTGATAATTTACACAAAGGAATAAAAATCTGCTTATAATAGAAATGGAGATTTCTTTTTTTTTTTTTTTTTTTGAGACAGGGTCTCACTCTGTTGCCAAGGCTGGAGTGCAGTGGCATGATCTCGGCTCACTGCAAGCTGCACTTCCTGGATTCATGCCATTCTCCTGTCTCAGCCTCTCGAGTAGCTGGGACTACAAGCGCCCGCCACCACGCCCGGCTAATTTTTTGTATTTTTAGTAAAGACGGAGTTTCACTGTGTTAGCCAGGATGGTCTCGATCTCCTGATCTCGTGATCCGCCCGCCTCGGCCTCCCAAAGTGCTGGGATTACAGGCGGGAGCCACTGTGCCCGGCCAGAAATGGAGATTTCTATTTCTAATTTTTGGAGTGGTAAATGAAGGTACCTGATCTCACACCAAGTGCCTTTTAAAATCATTCGCAAAATAAAAGCACTTCGAAAAGGGTTATTTCCAGTGCAAATATAGTCACCTGCTCTTGTGATCAATACACCTCTAAAACATTATATTAATATTTACAATATTAATGAACATGTGCCAGTCACTGCACAGGTGGTAAAACTTATTTAATCATCACACACATGTGAGGTAGCTTTTGGGATTATTCCCATTTCACAGATGAGGAAATTGAGAATCAAGGAGGGTAAGTAACTTGCCAGAGCTCCTTCAGCCAGGAAGTACAGGACTCTGGATATTAAGCTTATGAAAGAGCTCTTGCTGAACATTGATTCAGACACTGACACTTGGCTCTGGATGGATGGGCTCAGTGTTGCTCTGCATCTGGATTACTTCCAAAGGTCCATCTGTGAGCCTGCCTGACCCCCGGGATGGGGCGGCGCAGCCTTTGCAGCCTTGGCACTCCATCTGGAGAGACTGAAAGGGAACAGCAAGGTGGTGACTCAGCGGCCTTGACTGTCCCTCAGTCTTCTGGGAGACAGAGAGCAAAGTGATAAAGGGACAGAGTGGGAACTGTAGTTCTCGTTTCTCTGTTTTCCACTTGATTCTTAAAAACAGACCTATTAATCATTTAGTTCATGACTGGTAATTCCACTGACTCCTAACACATTTGAGTCAATGAAGCAAAAACTAGAAAGTTGTGTGTTCAAACTTCTCAGATGGGAGAAGAATTAAAATCCTTTGAAAACATTTCACCGGCCAGCAGAAAGAGTCACATGTTTTTTTGCTTCAGAGTTGTAGATGGATGTGACTTAAGCCCTAACTGGGAAAAACTTTGTGTGATTTATAACAGCACATAGATATTCTGAGTAAGCTTCTCATACTCTTTTATTCCACCTACCAAAAACAAAAGCTGTTTTCAGCAGAGCCCAATGAAGTGAAAAGGGCTTTCCAAGGAAACTGTTGCATGTGCTTCTTGATTCTGTCCTGGTTTGGGAAGTTCATATAAGCTGAAATTACTTTGTGGAGCTGACAGGAAGTTTGTTCAATGACTTTTGCCTTTCACAGCTCTGCTCTCCTTATCTCTACAGACATGCTTCCCACTTTGTTTCTTTTCTGGCTCCCTTCCTCCTTCCCTTCACACACACCTTCACACCTCCCATCTACTCTGATTGTATTAATTGATACCATAAAGAACACTGTTATAAAGGGAGGCACAAGTGTTGTAATATTTGAGGGGCTTTTAGTGCAGGAATTAAAGGCTAATACTCGGCCTGGCCAGACCTATCATTGCATGCTATGTCCAGACTCTCCAAAACTGTGAGAGCCTACTTTGAGTCCCTCTTTCATATCTTTGTAGCATTTGAGTTCACGGAACATGTTGGGAGCTTCAGATAGAAAAAGACCGTATCCCTCCCCTCAAGGAGCCGATGCTTGCCCAGCAGGGACAGTAGGTTAATGAGTAGCAAAGCTCTCCCTAGTTAATCTGGCTCCAAGTGTAGTGTGATGGGTCCCCTACCAGGTTACTTAAGGGTATACGTCCACTGCCTGAACCTTAAAGGCCGGGTGGTGAGCCGAGGCTGTCGTGCCCAGCCGAGGAGCAGGTGTCTCTGAGAACACAAACACACCAAGGAAAACAGTCCCATCACACAGGCACAGTAGGCAAAGAGCCAAATAATTAGCTTAACATTATTTAACCTAATTAAATAAGTGGATGTGGGATGAATTAAAGTGGGATGAATCTCTAGAGCTGTCCTGCTGCTGCCCAGGAGTGCATTGCATGTAAGTCTTAATAAACCCATCTCCTCACCAAGCTGGACTTGTCCAAGACATTTTGGTCTCCTGATACCTTCCCAGTTTGCGGGGGTGGGGAGGAAATATTACAGTCCTAAGTTTTTCTCATAACACCAAGTGGATTCATTTAGAAGGCAATTTCCTAGCAAACATCAGATTCACAGCTCTCCCTGGATCAAGAGTGGTAAGCTTTCTAGTAAAATGATCGGTTTGGAATCAGATCTACTTAAGTCTAAATCCCTGTTCTACCTTTGGACAAGTCACTGAATCTCATTGAGCCTCAGTTCTCTCTACTATGAAATGCAAATGACATCTACCTCAAGACTCTACATGAGGATTAAATGAGGAAATGTTATACAAAGCACATGGCATAATTCCTGGCAAACAAGAGATACTCAATAAAGGGTAGTTTCCCTTCTTCTTCCTTCTCTCTTCCCAGGCCTCACAAGAAGAGGAGTGTGGCCTCTTAGTGAGATGATATAAAAGTGACTCTAACAATATTAAACACTTCAGTAGCACCTACTACATTCCAGGCACTATTCTAAGCACATCTATATTTCAGCTCATTTAAGTCTTCCCTAAAACCCAATTAAGATAAGAGCTATTATCATCTCTACGTCATAAATGAGATAGCAGGTAACTTTCTGAAGTCACACAGTTAGTATGTATGTGATGGGGCTATGATTTGATCCCAGTTTATCTAGCTCTTAACTATCACATTATTAGGAAACAGATAGTGAGAGAGGTGCTAACTGTATCTGGAACTCAAGTACACAAAACAAGCAGTCCTCAGACAATGAGCTCTGTTTGATTTGCACAGTGTTTTAAAAATCAAGCCTATATTTCTGACTGCTCTCAAAAAAGTTGGAAGATCTGGCACTAGGTAGCTCACATACTGATGTGGCAACAAGCCGTTGACTGGTGGCTGCTGTCTGGACTGAGGTCCCCAGTTCACCAGTCTCCAGTGCTCACAGTTGTATTATAGGGCCTGCTTCACTTTTGACCTGCACATACATTTGAGCTTGTCGTCCAGAATTAGGTAACGATGCTAAACATGGTCTTAGCCGTAAAGACACAAGAATTGTGTTCAATAATGTGCACCCAATGGTTAAAATGTTTGAATTAAATGAAGGAAAAAAATGAGTGTAGGAAAGAGGTCTGTGTGAAAAGCAATCAACAACCAGGTTCAAACACAACCACGCAGAAAATGCCTGGATAAGCCTTTGAGCCCTATGTGCAGAAATTGTAAACTCCTGCTGTTCTCCATATCTCCACACCTAAATAAAAACCTGAAAATGCAAGTTTCCTTATAGTCCATGGAGTGAAGACTCTTGCCTTCAAATGTTAAATGTGCTCCTCTTTGTTTGGCATAGCTAAAAGAGGGAGTTTAAATTTTCATGTACTACTTAACCCAAACAATACTTTTTTCTCTCCCTTTTTTTTTTTTTTTTAGCTCTTTAGGCCTTAATGATTGACATGATCTTGGAAATCAGTTAGGTATATAGCAAAACTCTCCTAGAAACCTGAAAGATGTGGCAAGAAGAAAACGTGGAGCCTTTTCTGAACAAGCCTATGAGAGAAGAAGAACCACTTCAATTTGTAAGTGTGGATTCTGGGGCTAAAGAACTTACCTACGACCACACAGCCAGCAAATTACTGACCCAGCATATTCTGAACCCAGGTCTTTATTCTTTCCAAGACTTCACAGCGCCTTCCTCAGAGCATCTCTACATGAAAATCTGTATAAAGAAGTGATCTGTGGTGTCGCCATTTGTATCAAAATGATATCACAAACCTATTTAAAAGACTTTGTCTAAAAGTCTTCAGATAGAGTTTTGGCCAGGGAAGAGCTCTAATATCACACATTAATAACCTTACCTTTGTAACATGTAAATTATTTTTTGTTTTAACATCTCAGTTTCATTAAACTGAGACCACAAAGAGCCATCATATTTTTACCAATTTGTAATCATTTTATTGTATTATGGACCTGCAGCAATGCTGACTATATTTACACATCTGTGAGTGAAATTTTAAAACCATTTTCCTCTTCTAATCTCTCCCATCCTGCCTTCTTAGAAGCACACAAAGCATCTCAACCACTCCCAAATTCCCTGTTGGAATACCCTTAATGATTCTGAAATATTTTGTTATTCCCCAAACACCGCCCTAAAGACGAATCACTGGACTCCAGGCTCTTCACATTGCCAAGTTGAATAGAGTTCAAATGTTCTATCTAACCAAACTCTAACTTATAACAAAGCCACATATAGTAGATGATGTGTAAGATATTCCGAAAATACCAAGGCAACAGGGAAAAAAAAATCTATGTCATCAAGAGGTCCTCCCAGAACTTCTTGTAATCTAGAATAATCATTTTTATCAAGCTCCTGTAACCTAATCATAGCACACATGTGTATATATGTATAACTAATAACATAAATCAACTTTCTTTTTTTTTTTTTTTTTTGAGACAGGGTCTCACTCTGTCGCCCAGACTGGAGTGCAGTGGCGCAATCTCGGCTCACTGCAAGCTCTGCCTCCCGGGTTCACACCATTCTCCTGCCTCAGCCTCTCCGAGTAGCTGGGACTGCAAGCGCCCGCCACCACGCCCGGCTAATTTTTTTGTATTTTTAGTAGAGACGGAGTTTCACCATGGTCTCGATCTCCTGACCTCGTGATCTGCCCGCCTCGGCCTCCCAAAGTGCTGGGATTACAAGCGTGAGCCACCGCGCCCGGCCCATAAATCAACTTTCATTTTAATAACGTATAGCTTAAGTTTTCTCACATCCAAAACAATTAGTGTTGCCAAATTTAAGATTATTTCTCTACTTTAGACATCAGAACATGCACAAGGACTTGAGGAATAAACAAATCCGAAAAAACAATCTTAGCCTGAGAAGTAAAAATTTTGAATAAATTCATAAATCATTTAAAACACAATCTTACTTATTAAATTAGCCATTTCATAGTATTTTATGAATGTAAAAGCAGAACACAGAAAAGGCATTTTCCAAAAAGATATAGGACTTACTAGGATTTCCTTTTATGTTAAAAAATGGCCCATGGAAGAGCAGTTTTCAGAATGACCAGGGCATAGTCAGACACCTCTTTCATTGGAAGCTTCACCAAAGGGCACACTTCTCCTGAACTCAGAGTTTTGAGTCCAGACCCAGCTCTTGCCAAAGTTCGCTGGGAGTTTTTCTAAGCTTCAAGATGATCCCACCTGAAAGCTCTTTGGAGACAAAGTTAAGGTAAGTTCCCCTTAATATTTCCAGAACCATATGAACATATAAGCAAACTGTGTAAGGCTACGTAGAAATGATTGAATTTTAATTTTTTCAAACTACAGACACTTTAAAGACAAGGATTCTCTTGTATACTTATTTTGTAGTACTAGCACCAAGAATACTGCATAGCACATAGTTGATACTTAATAAATTCAATACTTGTATTAATAAACTGAAAAATTCTCACAAAACCATTGGGGGCAGTTCTACGAATCTCCCTGTAGCCCTGCAATTTTCAAAGGCTTCATCATGCAATTCCCCTCACAACTTTTTGGTTCACGAATCGTAAAGCCACACAGGCAGAAAGGAAAGAAATCCCAGAGACCAAAAAGCCGTTTGTTTTGTCCATCCGGTCACATATTTGTAGCGTTTTAGAGCTAAAAGTGGTATTAGAAGTTGCCTTTGAACAGTCCCATTTTACATGTGAGAAAACTAAAGTCTAAGCTCTTGGGTGAAGTGACTGAGCTTTGATCACCCAGCTGACAAGCACCAAAGCACTTCCCGATAATATTTCCTACATATTCCTCTGCTGTTAGCCCCCGCCACCTCCACCAGAAAGTATTTGTAGACTTAGGTATTTCCTTTAAAAGCCTCAGATGACTTTACTCGGGGTGTGGTGGAAGGGACTACAATTTTATTATAATTTACCAATAGCCAGGAGTTTTGTTCCACTAAAATGTATGTATTGACTGATCTGCTGAATCTTGCTTTGGGGGGAAGGTTTTTTTTTTTTTTGAGCCCATTTGAAAATGTTAAATGTTTCATTACTCTTAGATTATTAAATGAATAACTCCAGGTAAAAAATGTATCACTGTTTCTTATGAGTATTAAGACAAAGAGGCAAAACTTTCAATTTGACCACAAGAGGGCAGCTACAACATTTCCTCCTAGGTCTTTGGGGTTCTGAACTATGACAAACCGGGCATTTGGGGACTCAGCTTGCCGTCGACTCCCTAATAATACCCTTCAACTGAATTCCCAATATGTCACAAAACATTCTCTCATGGTGTTTCCTGGGACGTTTTTTGTTTTGTTTTTAAAGAAATTATTTTCCAACTTCTTTCCAGATCTACAGAGTCCTCTGCTTCAGAACTCTGTGCCAAAGTTACCATCTACAAAGATCTTTGGAGACCGATAAATTGTTAGGCTAATTAGAAAGCTCACAGAAAATGTTTTATTTTAATTAAGTTCGACCCCAGATAAAAATAAAAACAGTAATGATTATCTGATTCCACCACACGTAATAAAGCTTGCTCTAAGTGCTACACGGGAGTTGCCAAATATTTGCCTCATCTCAGCCTTCATTCGTCATTCCCATTTTCATGATATCCTAAAATCTTTCAAGTCAAAATTTATTGTGGAATTTTATCACTGAGCTAAACGGTGGGAGGTCTGCAAATAAAAAAGCAGACATTAGTAATAGCTACATTCCATATTCTTATAGTTGCACAGGAACATAAATTCAAACTTATTTCATCTTTTAGGTGCATAAAGAGTGGGGAGTTAATTTGAAAAGTAAGTGCTAGATTTTATATGTATCTATGTGCATGCATCTGTATGTAGGTGTGGCTGTGTGTATATATTCATTAATTTTTTTTGTTTTTACACTAGTAATTATAGATAAGTAGTTTGGAAATTTAATATTGATGTTTGTAGATTTTGAAGATGTATATAGCGATATATTTCCTTCACATTTACCGTGAAGCCTTTCCCTTAACCATCTTATTTAAAATTGCAACCCCTGTCCCCCCCACCCCCACATATCCTGTCCCCATTCCCTGTTGTATTTTTTCTCTTATCAACATTTGACATACTTTATATTTTACTTGGTTTTTGTTAGTCTCCTTCCTAAACACCCCCTCCCCAACTAGAATAAAAGCCCTATGATGAAGACAGAATTTTTTCTATTTTGTTTATTGCCATGTCTTCAAATCTTACAATAGTGCCTGACACATCAGAGGAACTCAATAATGCAGCAACAGGGTAAAGTCACAAAAATTGAAGCATTTTTACTAGAAACTGATATTTTAAAATCTCTAGCATTGCTAATTTACTTCAGTACATTTAAGGAGACCTCCTAAAAAGAGATAATAGCCCACTATCAGAACCGAAGCATATTTCCTATAGCAAGTATCTGAAACAATACTTGGGCTCATGATTATGGCTGAGTGTATACTCTTGAATGCTCAGACTCAGCAGGTCCTGTTTCCCAGAAGTCAATCAGACCTGGACTGAATTCTCAGCAAAAGTGGCCTCCAAGAGTTGTCACAGCATCACACAAGCAAAGCAGTGGGATAAAGGAAAGAGCAGTGACCTGTCAATAAGGAGCCCATGGTTCTAGTTCTGCCTCTGCCACTAGCTAGCCAGGAGTTAAACCATCCTTTTAAATTGTTAGTGCTTTGATGTCCTCTAAAAAAATAATGGATATAACACCCTGTTTATATCAAAGAACTTTGGAATCCAGTGAAATGTGAAAGTATTTTGGTAAGTATGGACTATTTTTCAAGTAGAAGATGTTATTAAAATCAATGTTTCCTGTACTGTGCTATATAATGCCACCATTTGGTGTGGCAAATCAACAATTTAATGGTTTAATGAATAATTCTAGGCTGGATGCAGTTCTGTCAGTCAAGTGATGGTTTGTCAGGCCCTTCTTTGTACTCTAACCCCTAGCCCTTCTTCTTGCCGCTGTTGGGTTTATTTGACCCCAGAAGCTCTGCCCCATCCTGCCTCTAGGATCAATCCTAAGTGGAAACAAAAGACACTAAAGGAGCTCTATCGCCATAACGAGGAATTCACATCATGTCACCGTACTTAGTGAGCCCAGCCCTGATCGTATGCCTCAGTGCTGGTAACTGGGCATCTTCTTTCTTCTCCTTCTGATAATCACATCAAGAATTCGCCTCCTCTTGAAAGCATTTTCACAGTAGGTATAAATATTTGCTAAATGAATGACAAAAAGACTTTACACCAGTGTCCCTCTTGGTTTAGAGCTCTGCCAGGTCCTTGTCAGTACATCCTTTAATTCCTTACCTCTTCACTCCTGGCAGCCTTCCCTGATGCTGGCTGACCATCAGTAGCCTACACTTGAGAGCATCAGAAGTACAAGATATCTTCCTCGATTCCTACTGCTACATTCATCCACCTTTAGGACTTCTCACTTGTTCCATTAGACTCTGTAAAGAAAACTGCTTTTCTGATCCATGCTTGATTGCCATACCCAGTGGATACCACCTTCTATTTGCCAACTGTTCTCTCTCAGAGTCTAAAACAGGTCTGTACCCTCAGGGCCTGCCTCACTTGGTTCCTGTTCCAGCTCGTGGCTTAGCCATACCACAGGACCCTCACTGGGTTAACTGGAAGGATGCTGTTTCATCATGGCTACCTTGGCAGAACCCTGACGGTACACAAAGCAGTGCAAGTAATGTTCAACTTCAAAAAATGTTATATTTCAAAAATATAAATATATATTCAAAAATATGCTTGCAAATAGATTCTCTAGCACTTGGGAATGCATATCTCTACACCAACAACTCATGACACTTCAGTAGTCATTCCTTCAAACACATTCACTGAGTATCTTCTTACTTGGCACTGTTCTTGGCACAGGAGAAGAGAAAGTGAGACACAATCTCGTTCCTCCAGAAGTTCACAGAAGAACAAAGGGGACAGTGATAGAAATGATACATATGCAAGGCAGCATGTGGAAAACTAGAGGACTATCCGCAGTACGGTGAGAACAAGAAAAAAGAGGTGAGCCCTCTGCCTGGGCGGATCAGGAAGGTTCCACAAAGAGACATTCCACTGAGGCCTAAAGAATGAGGAAGCATGCAGCAGGCAGATGAGTGGAGAAGGGTGTTCCTGGTATGTGGTTGTCAGGTTGCCAGACCAACACCCAAGTGTCAATTTAACCCCAACTGTAGCTCCGCCAGTGCTGCAGGCTTATGTCAGAAACAGAAATGGAATAGGTTTTTGTAGGCCAGCCTGGGAATACTTCTTTCTGTTGGGAGATTAGTTCTAAAACCCTCAATAAAAGAGAGTTGGCCCTGGGCTTATGCCAACACACATGTACCCACTGCCACTACCACCACTCATCCCCTTGGGCAAACAAGAAAAGCAGTTCAGTGTCAGGAGGAACAATTCTTGCACTTTCACTTTCTTTCACTAACTGATCTTGTGAATGCAAGGTCATGAGTAAGGCCTTTTGGGGACTGAACATACAAGACAGGTCCACACTCCAAGGAGCTTAACAACAGGCTATGCTAGGCTGGGTGCAGTGGCTCATGCTTGTAATCCCAGCACTTTGGGAGGCCGAGGCGGGTGGACCACAAGATCAGGAGTTCAAGACCAGCTTGGCCAAAATAGTGAAACCCCGTCTCTACTAAAAATCAAAAAATTAGCCAGATGTGGTGGCACATGCCTGTAGTCCCAGCTACTCAGGAGGCTGAGGTGGGAGAACCGCTTGAACCCAGGAGGCAGAGGTTGCAGTGAGCTGAGATCATGCCATCGCACTCCAGCTTGGGTGACAGAGTGAGACTCTGTCAAAAAAAAAAACAAAACAGGCAACAGGCTATGCAGGCAAGACCCGTGCATATAAAATAACTGAGAGTCCAAGGCAGCTGCCAAAATAATGACGCATTCTATAAGCACTATAGTCCTAGCCATCACTGCTTTCTGGAGAGAATAATTCAATTTAGTTCAACAAGTGTTTCACATTAAATGCCCACTAAAGGTCTGTTGATTATGTAAGAATGCATTCTGAATTTCACAAGGCAGGATCCACCAAGTTCCATAAATGTAAATAAGTTTTCCTCCCAAAAGTAACAGGTTAAGTCAACTCTGGAAAGATTATGGGGAGTTTAATTAATAGGAATTCTGGTTTACTCAATACAAGAAACACATCAAACTGAATAGGTATGAAGAAGAATTTCCCACCAATTGAAGCTGTCTGAATTAAAATGAACCGCCTTGGGAGGTAATAAGTTTCCCGTCAAGCTAGATAATTACTTGGCAGTGATTTGGTAGGGGTGATGCAAGCATTCAATGACCAGTAGGCTGCCTTCCAGTCCTGTGATTGTGTGAATTTCTGGAGCTCCCCCTTGATAACACAATAAACAAACCTGGGAACCCACACTGCAAGGTTGTCAATGTTGAAGATTAGCCATGGGTTAGGCTTATTCAGGGTACCAGAGCCCATTCTGAATAGTGGTGAGGAAACAGAGAATGGGAAGATCGAACTTCTACCAAGAACCTAACCAAACTCCCAGGGTGCTAGTCAGTATCTGGGGAGAGCAACAGAATGCCAAAACTCATTAGTGCTCAAAAAAGTTCATAGTTATTAGACAAGGGCACTCCAAGATGAAGACCTAACTAAAGAACCAAAAAAACAGCCCCTTGAAGACAAGATGTGTAGGATTCTAGAGTATTTTGAAAGGCTCTTCCGATGCTGACCCCTGAGGGGCCCTCATGAATGTTAGCACATCCAGATTCTTGGGAAACTCCAAGCAAAGCTGTTGTCAAAGATGTGCCCAAGAAGAGTACCTCCAAAAGTAAACAAGCAGGGGGGAGACAAGACAGTTATACAGGTCTCCTGAGTAAAGTATACAGGACTGAGACGGTGAATGCAGAAGAGGAGTAACAGCCTGAGGGGTCCTGGACAATCAAGAAACAGGTTGTTTAAAATCCTGGCATCTTGTAAATTTGTTTGAGTTCATTGTAGATTCTGGATGTTAGCCCTTTGTCAGATGAGTAGATTGCAAAACTTTTCTCTCATTCTGTAGATTGCCTGTTCACTCTGATGGTAGTTTCTTTTGCTGTGCAGAAGCTCTTTAGTTTAATTAGATCCCATTCGTCAATTTTGGCTTTTGTTGCCATTGCTTTTGGTGTTTTAGACATGAAGTCCTTGCCCATGCCTATGTCCTGAATAGTATTGCCTAGAAAAAAACAAACAACCCCACCAAAAAGTGGGCAAAGGATATGAACAGACACTTCTCAAAAGAAGACATTTATGCAGCCAAAAGACACATGAAAAAATGCTCATCATCACTGGCCAACAGAGAAATGCAAATCAAAACCACAATGAGATACCATCTCACACCAGTTAGAATAGCGATCATTAAAAAGTCAGGAAACAAAGAGTGCTGGAGAGGATGTGGAGAAATAGGAACACTTTTACACTGTTGGTGGGACCGTAAACTAGTTCAACCATTGTGGAAGTCAGTGTAGAGATTCCTCAAGGATCTAGAACTAGAAATACCATTTCACCCAGCCATCCCATTACTGGGTATATACCCACAGGATTATAAATCATGCTGCTATAAAGACACATGCACACGTATGTTTAGTGTGGCACTATTCACAATAGCAAAGACTTGGAACCAACCCAAATGTCCAACAATGATAGACTGGATTAAGAAAATGTGGCACATATCCACCATGGAATACTATGCAGCCATAAAAAATGATGAGTTCACGTCCTTTGTAGGGACATGGATGAAACTGGAAACCATCATTCTCAGCAAACTATCGCAAGGGCAAAAAACCAAACACCGCATGTTCTCACTCATAGGTGGGAACTGAACAATGAGAACACGTGGACACAGGAAGGGGAACATCACACAGCAGGGCCTGTTGTGGGGTTGGGGGAGTGGGGAGGGATAGCATTAGGAGATATACCTAATGTTAAATGACGAGTTAATGAGTGCAGCACACCAACATGGCACATGTATACATACGTAACAAACCTGCACATTGTGCACATGTACCCTAAAACTTAAAGTATAATAAAAAAAAAATCCCGGCATCACGCAGTACTTCAAAGCAAATTGCAAACAATGTCATTTGCTGAGCCCCGGGTATCCTGTCTCTGAAACAATGCCACTGTGTAAGAAAAACAGCCCATGTTTGGATCCCTGTTCAACCAATTCTGGGCTCTGTAACTGATACAGGTTTTAAACTCCCATGGGCTTCAAAAATCAGGGGACTGAATTAAAAATTTTTCACAAAGTCCCTGTAAGTCCCTTATAGATCCAACTCTAGGATCTATAATCCCCATACCCAAAAGAGAACATCTTATAGGAGAAGAAAACAGTTACCAGCAGGTCATTCCAAAACATGCTGGAAAAAACTAAATAAAGCAAAAAATCTTGATTTTTGATTTTGTATCTATGACTTCTCATTTTTTTCCATTTTGGGACTAAATTGTGGTTTAAGTAGTTAAGCCAAACGAATAGAAGCGAAACCAATATACTACACACCAGCAGCATTCTTATTTTTGTGGAGAAAGAAAACAAATATGTGCTATTTGATCGTGTAAGAAAGATAAATCTACAAAGCTTCCACAGACAAAGCCCATTAAATCAATAGGGGTTCTGCCCAGTGCCCAGGGAAACCCATCAAGAGGAGCCAAATTATTTCGTTTTTTTAAAAAAAAAAGCTATCAACTTAACATTACAAATCATTTGCTGTTCTCAAGAGAATTGCCTAGTATTGCAAAACTTGATAATTACTGATTCATGACTGATTTAGGAAAAACATCGGCTTAAGTAATCAGGCCAGAGTACTGCTGCTGACCGCAAGGCTGGCAGGAAACCTAGCTTTTCTTTCATGAATGTTTAACATTTTACAAAATTTAGCTTTTAGCATATCACCAGTGGTTTGATTTTTCAAAAACCTGGGAATGCAGAATATACCAGTTATGTATTATCAAGCACCTGTCTTTTCTCTAACTTTTCTTCAAGTATCACTAACCAGAAACACAGTGAATTATGAGAAAGTGATTCAGAAATCAGACTTGACACGGACTGTTTGCTATAAAATGGTAGATCTTAGACTCTTTGAAAGAGCTCTACAGACACTATAAACTGACAGTACATTCTGTATAAAATAGCAGGAAGAATTTAATTAATGTTCTGAGCCAATTCTACACACCACAGGCTACACATGCCTACATTAGGGCAATACACAAATCTCTCATGTAAGCTTTGCTAAAGAGTCACTTCATGTGGCCAGCAGATAACAAGTATATCAGAAAATGTTCATCTGTACATGCCCCTGGGAAGATATTTTCTATAAGGATACGTGAATATCGTATCTGCATAAAGAAAACTATTCTCTCTCTGTTGGAATTGTTTTTCTGCTTAAAATTAAGAAATTAAGAATGTTTTCTTATTCTGCAGAGGAATTACAGAGAAATGCTATCCTACAGATTCAGAAACTGCCTCTAATACCATAACAAATTTTCTTTTTCTTTTCTTTTTTTTTTTTTTTTTTTTTTTTGAGACGGAGTCTTGCTCTGTCGCCCAGGCTGGAGTGCAGTAGGGCGATCTCAGCTCACTGCAAGCTCCGCCTCCCGGGTTCACGCCATTCTCCTGCCTCAGCCTCTCTGGGTAGCTGGGACTACAGGCGCCCGCCACCACACTCGGCTAATTTTTTGTATTTTTAGTACAGACAGAGTTTCACCGTGTTAGCCAGGATGGTCTCGATCTCCTGACTTCGTGATCCACCCGCCTTGGCCTCCCAAAGTGCTGGGATTACAGGCGTGAGCCACCGCGCCCGGCCACAAATTTTCTTTTCAGATCTTTTCTTTTTTCTTTAAGATTCTGCTTTCAAGTAAACATGCTTTTATTAGTAAAAGCCAGATTCTTGTCGACTTAGTTTCTACTAACAGTCATCTCTTTCTCTCTCTCTCTCTCTCTATATATATATATATATTTTATAATGTTATATATTTTGTAATACATAGAGAGATATATATTACAAAAATATCCAAATTGTAGGTCTCTTCACTAAGAAGACCTACATCATCAATGTTCTTGCAGGAAAAAGTCAAGTATTTAAAGAACAGAAAATTTAAGTAAGCATTTAAGGGCAGTGGTAAAACAAGTACTTACAAACCGCTGATGTGCAATTTGGTATAGAACCCCATATAAGCAAATTGACAATATATATTAAGGTGTAAAATGGTTATACCCCATATCCAAAAATTCCACTTTGAAGGAGATATTATTTTAAATTCAACTACAATAGGAAAAATTTTGCGCACAAAGATATTTACTGCAGCATTATTTTTAGTAGAAAAACAGAGAAACAGCATTTATGTTGAACAGCAGGAAAATGATTAAGGAAATAGTTATATAATCTCTCAACAGATTACTATGTAGCCATGAGAAATACCTATGAACATTGGTAATAACATAAAAATGCTTATAATATTAAAAAACAGAAAATAAGCCAATATTATAGATACACATACATATATAAAAATGCTTGCTTATAAGAATAAAACCCTTCATGTAAAAAAAAAAGATGAAAGGAAATATTGAATGCTTTTTTCTCCTCTTTCTTCCTCTGTATTTTCTAAATTTTCTTCAATAAGCTCCTTAAGGAAACATTTTGAATAAAACAAGAGGAATTCCAAACAGACATGGATTAGAATTGATGCTTAATATTCCTGACCAAAATTATATTAGGTCTGAGAGACGGCAAATGTGAAGAAATTTTTTGTGGCATTACTGTTTACTGAATTAATTCATAATTAATTCATTCAGTGAATAGTTACATAAATTGTCTGAGGGAGAGAGGGAGGGAATCAATCATAGAAGTCATTGTTAACACAAGAGAATCCTCTAGTCCACATTATGCAGCAGCAGGAAGAATGAACCCTAGGGGGACTGAAATGTAATTTAAGAATTGAAATAATATAGCAACAGAGAAGTCATATGAAGAGAAACTTCGGACAAGGCAGAGAAGATCGGAAATGTTAGTACTGCAGAGATGCACTGAGGTCAAGGAAAACAATGAGAAACAAAAAGCCACAGGAGTTAACAAGTTAAAGACTACTTGGGAAACTAAAGCTAGAAATCAAGTCCTAGAGGGTGAGTGGTGAGGAACTGGAGGCAGTGGGTGCAGAGTAGACCCAGGGTCATTTGCTTTGTCCTTTGCAGAATAGGGGAGACAGGCGTGACTTTGGAAGCAAGAGGAGGGAAGACACAGAAGATTGGAGATGTGGAAACAGCCCGAACCATCCTGTCCCCTGCATGCCCCCGACCATCAGAGGCTGCCCATGTACCATATATGGCTGTTCCTGACATGGAAGTGCACCTCAGCTGGCTCTAAACATCTTTGAGACTTTATCTCTAAACCATGCCTCACCACAAGTTTTCTCTCCTAATCAAGCCATTCTTGTGCTACTCCCCTCCTGCACTCACATGGCCTTCTCCACCTCTGGGAATGTTCCTTCTCTGCCCCTTTCTCACATTCTCGTTTCCTGCTAGCCTTCACTGTCAGGTTCCAGGGCTCATCCATGGTCCTGGTATTAATCTTCTAGGGCTGCCATAACAAAATACCACAACCTGGGCGGCTTAAAACAACAGACATATTCTCTCACAATTCTGGAGGCTAAAAGTCTAAAATCAAGGTGTTTGCAGAGTCATGCTGTCTCTGAAGGCCATAAGGAGGGTCCTTCCTTGTCTCCTCTTACCTTTTTGGAGGTCCTGGAAATCCTTTGTGTTCCTTAGTTTATACATGCATTACTCAAATCTTTGCCTCTGTCTTCACCTGGCTTTCTCCACTGTCTGTCTGTGTCTCTGTTTTCTCTTCTCACAAGGACACTAGGCACTGGATTAGGGCCCACCCTAATCCAGTATGACCTGATTTTAACTTAACTAATTACAACTGCAGAGACCCAATTCCAAATAAGGTGACAGGATGTGAGGGTGATATGGCTGCAAAATCTGTCACCCCATTGATCACCAGGGTTGATTTGGCTGATCTGGCTGGCTAGGCAGGTGTCCTCTTCCTCCCTCACTGCTCCATGTGCATCCCTCCCGAAGCTGCGCACTCGGGGGAAGAAGACGACCATCTGGATAGAGGAGGACCAGTCTTTGGTCAAGGATATACAAGTAGCTGCACTCCCCTGCTAGAACCTCCAAACAATCCCAAATAAGGTAAGAATCTTAGGTTCTGGGTAGACATGAAATCCCGGGGCGGTGGTGGGAGGGGACTTTTCAACTCAGTACAGTCCTCATCCAGCCCCAGAGAGTGGCCATTCCACTGTGGTCTCATCTGCTCCCAGTCCATCTACTCTCTGCTTGTTACTGTGAAATCTGTATCCCTGGCCTTAAGCTCAATGCCACTCTTTAGAGCTATGCTTCCCACTGCCCGCTGGACAAATCCACAGGCCCTTTAAACAAAACAGCCACTTCCAAAAGAGAGTCCAAATCCCATCATAGCTCCTGTGTTTTCTATTTTAATTCATAACAAATCTATCTGGCCTCCCAAGTTAAGAAGCTTAGCATTATCTTCAACTTTCTCTTCTTCCTAATCCCTTCCTACCACATCTGATCAGAAAAATAGTCCCTGTGGATTCTATCTCACAAACCTCACTCAAATTTGACCTCTTCTTTCCCCTTCCATTGCTAAGGCCTTAGTTTGCTCTCAACCTTTCCTTAGACTATATAAGCAACACAAAGGCTCAATTCAGTAAAATATAGCACACCTATGTGCCAGGTGCTGGGCATACCAAGAGGAATTCAACACAATCTTGCCCTTGTGTAGCCCTCAGCCGCTTATCTGGTCTCCCTGCCACTAGGCTTCAATGCATTTTCTTGTCAGAAAACAAATCTTGTAATGTCATGTTGTAGCTTCCAATTCTCTTTTCACTCTCTTTTTCCTACAAGGTGAAATGCAAATCCTCCTATAGTCATGGAAGATGTTTCAGAGTCTGCTTCCCCCTGTGCCACACCCTTGGCATGCAGCACTTCATCTCTGCCATGGTGGGCTTCTCGTTCTTTCCAGATTTATTCCTGGGAGCAGTGTTTTCTTTTATCCAAAGAGCCTTTTCTCCCTTCTGTGCCCCGGGAAGCTCCTACCTACCTTTAAAGTGCCGCCCAAATGACCTGTCCTTTCTTACCTCTTATCAGAATCCAACAGGGTTCCTCCACACTCCATGCCCCTACAAGACTTTGTGCAAATCCCTGTATAATCACATTTGCCACATTGTTGAAAATTATCTTTTTCACTGTCTGTCTCCATCACTAGACCAGGAGCTCACAGAGGACCAGTACCAGGCAGCACTCATGTATCCCAGTCTGAATGAATGGAATTATGAATGCACCCTGCTCTCTTTGTCTTAATCATACCCAAGGTACCAGGCCTGGCTCAGTCCCGAGCCCCTTCCCTGGACTTTCTCAGCCACTCACTCCAGGCTATGAGTGTCTCCCTTCTCTGAAATGACCACAGTACTTACTCTCTGTATCACCAGCTTGGTGCTTATAACATGGTACTTTGTGCAATTGAATGTCCCAGTCTTCCCTTTTGATGCACTTCAAAGTTTCTTTTCCAAACTTAGTCCAATAATTTGCACCATAGTAGATGCTCTGTAAATATTTGCTAATTGGTTATTCAGTTTGGGGATGAGGGGCTGGAGTCCTAAAGAAAATGAGAAAGGGTGAGTCCCAGGACAGGTGGTAGTTTTGGCTATAGAATAGGTAGAGTATATTTTTTCCCATGAAACTAAAAGGAGGGGAAGAAAAACATAGGAAAATTACAGAGGAGAATACAAAAATCCTAATTAGGACAGCCTTGGTCTTATTTTTTAAATGAGCATGGACAAATAATATGCTGATTTAAGTATGCCACGTAAATCTTAAATACAGCCAAATAAAAACAAATCAACATTTACCATCTACAGCTAGAGAAAGAGAAGGCAAGAGTGCAGGTAGTTTATATAAAATGGAACACATCATGTACACACTTTATGTAAACTTGCCTCTACATGCTTATTGGAAAGGATGTGAGTAAAAGAACTGTAAAGTGTAGGCAGTTCTGCTCTCTATTCCATTGAAGGGGCATTCACTCCCCAGGTGCCCCTGGTAGTCTAAGCAGCTCCTGATGCTGATAAGGCCAAGCCCACTTCTTTAGTGATCTGTGTCTACAGCAAAGGAAACACTAACTGTACAGCACTTGCTGAGAGAGAGAGTGTTACTATTTAATGTAGCACATATTTGTGATGGGATATACTAAAATTTATGAGCAGTTTAATAGGCTTTCAAGGATATTGACTTTGCATAATTTTCATATTGTATATTGACTTTAGTACCAAACCCCTAAGTAAGATGTGACTCCACTGTGTAAGTCAACTGGCCTATACTGATAGGTACCCCGCATTAGGAACTCTTATAGTATTTGCTATTTATACTACTCATTTTGGCATTTAGTTGTATGTTTAATTGCTGGAAGTTCAGGTGTAAATATGATCATGTTATCTAGACTGTAAGTTCACATTATCTAGACTGTAAGTTGGTGACTGTAACCACATCTTAAGCTTTTATACCCCACAGTGTGTATGGCACAATGCCAAGGACCAAACAAAAGTCCTTAATTACTGAAAGGCCATTTTATCAATGTCACTTTCTCTCTAATCAAACTCTAAATCTAAAAAAATAACTAAACATGTTATATTATCTGTTATGCTTTCTAGGGTCCATTTTTAAGGAAGAGGCCCTTGTTTAACTCAAAGTTACTTCTTAAATATTAAATAATTGACTGTTAACATATTCAATTAGGAAGGCATGAAGAGGTTCAGTACAAAGGGTAATTTAAAAAGTTATTGTCATCAGCATTTTTCTAGAAAGATAATAAAAATCACTTGGGAAACAAGCCTGCCTTTATTGGTGGCCTGGGAAGAAACATCAAATCAAGCTAAGACCCACCCACTCCTTTAGAGAAAATATAAAACAAAAGAGTAAAATCTCCATGGAATAATTAACAAAATACAGATATTTGAGAAGATGAATCAGGATTTCTTCAAGTTTAAATAAATTATCATGTATCATCTCTAATTTAAAAACAACATTTTTAAAGTAAAATGAGCCTTTCATTGCTGATTCCTAGCATGCTATTTCCTTAAATCCTTTCATTTCATTAATATAACTCAGTTCACAGTGTAGCGGGGACCAGATGAAGATTGAGCAATTACTGAATGTCATGGGATTATAAAGATAAGCTATTTGGATAATTTAAGCTAAAAAAATAACCCTCCTTTATCTCCAGGGTGGGTTTGGGAACTTTGGTTATTCACTGAATTTGGCCAGCCTACATTTTATATTACCAGAGAAAACATTCTAAATGTGCTTCCAACATTAGAAAATTATTTCTATTTTCAACATGTTCTGTGATGAAAAGACGTAAGATTAAATATCATCCCAGTTAAAAGTAAGTTTGCTGCCATTTTTACTATATTGGTCAGCTAGCTCTTTTTAACTCTTAAGTCAAAGTTTGGGGCATTAAAACAAATAAATTCACTGTTTTTTCAAGCATAAATGCTATGCAGTAAGCCTCAGAGAACAGAGGTTACTCACTCTGGTTATGTTTTACTTTCTGGCAAACACATACTCATGCTCAATTGAACTGCTTCCAAGTGATTTTTAAGTATTAAAGGTGAACACAGCCCTCATTTTTCAGGGATATTTTGGGCAGCTGTTGTAAAAAAAACAAAAACCTGATGTTAACTTAAAAAGCTAAAAAGCTGTCCTTTGTAGGGACATGGATGAAACTGGAAATCATCATTCTCAGTAAACTATCGCAAGGACAAAAAACCAAACACCGCATGTTCTCACTCATAGGTGGGGATTGAACAATGAGAACACATGGACACAGGAAGGGGAACATCACACTCCGAGGACTGTTGTGGGGTGGGGGGAGGGGGGAGGGACAGCATTAGGAGATATACCTAATGCTAAATGAGGAGTTAATGGGTGCAGCACACCAACATGGCACACGGATACATATGTAACAAACCTGCACATTGTGCACATGTACCCTAAAACTTAAAGTACAATAATAAAAAAAAGAAAGTTCACTATTCAAACGCAAAAAAAAATAAAAAATAAAAAATAAAAATAAATAAAAAGCTAAAAAGCACTAATCAAGAAATTACCCAAAGTTTAAGCTCACATAAAAACAAACTAAAATGAATGATGGGTAACATTGAACAGGAAAAACATTTAGAACTCTTGACAACGGGTTCAAATTTCCTGACCTGCTGGACAAACTCCCCTTTCCACATCTTTCCTAGATTCCATCAGATCCTGTTTTTCTCTCTATAATAAATTGTCATTTATCTAGAATGCAATCAACCAGAAAGTTAAAATAAACAGGGTGGTGTTTTCCTATGCTCCCTTTTCCGTTAGTTTGCAGGTGTTTATTGAATGCCTACTATGTTCCCAACACTGTGTTGGACACTGGACATATGAAAGATGTTGCAACTGTTGCTTAGAATTCTAGGATTCTCAGAATTCTTAGAATTCTCTTTAATGAGGAAAGAATAACAAGCAAACAAGCTTTCAGAAACTTAGTCCATAAAGCAACTTCTAATATGTCTGTAAAAGCAATCCTGTTTCCATCCAACCCCTAACTGCCTTGTTCACCTATAATTACCAGGCTAAGCAATAACAGTCAAAGCTCTCTGACTGTAACTGGAAAATACTATAAAATCCAGAAGTGCCAAAAAGGGTCAAGTCTCTTCCATACACTTTTAGTTTCAAATGTATTTCTATTTTTTGACCTTTTTTTATGTGATTAATCATTCATGTGTTCTATTAATAAAACTAACCTGTTCTCCCACATTATACATAAATGAGGATTGAAGTCTCTTCCTATTCAATGCAAGGCCCAGCATGGAGTTTCAAAGGATCAACAAATAATTGCTGAATGATAGAGACTATGTCCATAATGCAAAACCCGTGTTATTCTTACATGGATCTGTGGCAACGTAAGCTACAAGTTTCAATTGGAAGGTAAATTTTACTTCTCAGTACAGTGAATTTCTAGTTTGCATGGAAATAATCCCACGGGTAAAGGGAAACTTGACAAAAAAGCGCAAGTTTAATCTATGAGGAAAGGCATAATAATATTCCATAGGGGTTATCCATGCATTTCTGTCCCCATCTTCATAGCCCTCATTCCTGGGAAAATAAGAAAGTCCAATTTTCCCCATCCAAATTAATACATATCTGTTTCTAGTTCTCTATTAGACCACCAATAATTACGTCACAATGGGTAAATTCAATATAAACAAGATTCTGATTTTAGAAAAACAAAAAACATGGAGTCAGCAAAAAATCTTTTGCTCTCCAGAGTCTCCTATTTTAATGCTCCATTTTATAGTATCCTGGACATTTTTTAGTAAAAAATTTCTGTTAGAGACACTGGTGAATAAACCAAGGAATTAAAAGTCCACCCTCTTTCAAAAAGTACAAAGGAAATCAACATACTTTTAAAAAACACAAAATCATTCATTTTCACAATTGGTTTTCCATATTATGCATCTAACAAGTATGCTTGTAACTTCGACTGAAACACAATCCTTTTTATTACTAGTTATACCTTTAGCCATTATTATTTTATATTTCTATTTTTTAACAAATTACCTAGAAATTGGGACAACAAGTTAACTATCTGAGAAAAAAATAAAATTAGATTCCTACTTTTCATGTTTCATCAAGATTAACTCCAAATGAAATAAATATTTAAACATTTAAAACATAAAACCATGCAACTACAATAAGAAAATATATTTGAATATTTGGATATTCTTGAAGTGGAGCAGGACCTCCCAAGCTTAACATCGAAAACAAAATTCATAAAAGAAAATATTGATACACCTGACTACCTCAAAATTTTAAATTTCTAGGTTTATAATTCCAACAATATGGTGCATCCCAAGGAATTTTTCTGTACAGGATACCTAAAAATTCTGAACAAAACATTTTTAAAAACCCTTTTAGAAGCATAGCTTAGATGGCAAGAAAATAAAGGAATTTTCAGAAGCAAAAATGATTTAAAAGCTAGAATCCAAAAAGGTAACCAAGCACTCAACAGCACCATTGCCTGGAGGCATTTGCAGAAATTTGTGATTTCTTAGTTTGGCGATTTCAATTTTAATGAGGAATGGGAAACAGGACCAACCTAAAACAGATATTAAGATCAAGACATTTCCACAAAGCTAAAACAACGAAAGGAGATATTCTCAATGAAAAAGGTAAAGTAAACAAACAAACGAAATAAAACTATCCCAGTGACTCACAAAGCAAGGATTCTGGATTCTGGTTTCTGCATAAAGGAAAAAAAGAAGAGAATTCCTAAGAACTCATAGTCTCAGGCAAAGTTTCATTTTGGTTTGGTAACAGGACTCACATTATCTATGCAGAGGAAAAAAAAAGACTTTACAGACTAAAGTAGCTCTTGATTTCATTCCCCAGTTGGCTTGCAGAAGCAAATTTAAATTCTCTCTATAGAAGGTAACTTTAACCCAGGCCTCAGATTTCCCACAGATACAGTTCCAATGATTATGAGCTCACAAATATAAATCACAAAACAAATAAGGAAACAAGCCACTATGAACAAGGGTCAGCAGAATAATTATGCAATTCAATCAAACTCACAAAAATTGCTGGTATTGGAATTATCAGATATTATATTTAAAAATACATGAATTTAATGTGTTTACAGAAAAAATACTGAAAATGATGAAGAAACAAGGGACTATAAAAACAGACAGTGGTGAAAAAGACAAAACGTTAAAGTGGAAACTATTGTAATATTAGAAACCTAATTGTCAAGCTAATCTTCAAGTTAGAGCTGAAGAGAGAACCCATGAGTTAGTAGATAGATCTGAGTACCCATACGCAGCAACAAGAATCAAAGATTGACATATAAAAGAGAGGTCAAGAGATTGGAGAAGAGAGTCAGAAGAGAGAGACATTTAATAGGACAGTCAAAGATAACAAAGCAAATGAGGAGATGCAAGAGAGTTGCTAGAATTGTGGAAAGGCATAAATCTTCAGATTCAGAATAATAACAATTCCAAGAAGGAAAAATGAAAATAAATCCGCACCTAGAGACATCATGAGAAATTACAGCATACCTGAGTTCAAGAGATCTTAAAAGAAGCCAGAGAGAAAAAAGAGATTATCTACAAATGAACAATTATTAATATAATTATTGCTGACATCCATTAGCAACTATGAAAGCCAGAAGATTGTGGAATAACATCTTCAACATGCCAAATAACAATAACTCTCAATTTGAAATCTTATACCCAACAAAAGTATCTTTCAAGATAAGCATGATGAAGACATTTTCAGACAAGCAAAAATGGAGTTTACCACCCACGTATCCTTTCTAAAGGAACTTCTAATGGAAACACTATAGAACAAAGAAAGATATGAAACTCAGAAAGAAATACCAAGAGAAAATATACTAAACATGTGGATGAAGCCAATAAACATTAACTGCAATGATAACAATGTCTAAATTGTGGGATTTTAGAAAGATAGAACAAATATAAAACAATAGTAAAGGAGATGGTTATCAAAGTTGAAGTGTTCTAAGGTCCTGAAGATAGTGATGTCCTTTGAACATTTTTAAGCTAAATATGCATAATAAAATATTTAAGATAACCACAAAATTAATAGAAACAGTAGGTACAACTAAAAACTAGAAGAGGAAAAAGTAGAATGGAAGAAACAGCATAATAACAAACCAGTCTGAAAGAAGGAAAAAAAATAAGACAAAGAGAAAATGAAAATTAAGATGGTAGCGATGAATTCAAAAGCAACAATAATCACTATAAATGAAAATGACTGAACACTCTCCTTCAAAGAACATACCAGACACGAGGGATAAAAGACTACAAATTGGCCAGGCGCAGTGGCTCACACCTGTAATCCCAGCACTTTGGGAGGCCAAGGCGGGCAGATCACAAGGTCTGGAGATCGAGACAATCCTGGCTAACACAGTGAAACCCCGTCTCTACAAAAAAAATACAAAAAGTTGGCCAGGCGTGGTGGCAGGTGCCTATAGTTTCAGCTACTTGGGAGGCTGAGGCAGGAGAATGGCGTGAACCCAGGAGGCAGAGCTTGCAGTGAGCTGAGATAGTGCCACTGCACTCCAGTCTGGGCGACAGAGCAAGATTCCATCTCAAAAAAAAAAAAAAAAGGACTACAAATTGAGTTCAGTGTATACTGCTCAGGTGATGGGTGCACTAAAATCTCACAAATCACCACTAAAGAACTTACTCATGTAACCAAATACCACCTGTTCCCCCAAAAACCTATGGAAATAAAACATTTTTTGAAAAAAGAACATATCAGAAAAATACTAACCAAAAGAAAACCAAAAGATTCGAGTCATTGCTATATAATGATAAGAGAGACAATTGTTTTTTATACAGGAAAAAATGAAATTGGATCAATACCTGTATCAGTTAACTATTGTTACAGAACAAACCACCTCAAACTCAGTGGTTTAAAGCAGCAATGGTTTATTATCACAGAAAACTCTACAAGTGACCTAGTATTCAGTTGAAATCGACTGGGCTCAGCTTAGGCTGTGTGGCTGGTGTAGCTCACCTCTTGGGCCTAGTAGACTAGCTCAGACATGTTCTTCTCTGAGCAATGGAAGAAGCAGAAACACACTAGGCCTCTTAAGGCCTGGGCTCAGAACTCATGTCTTTCTTCTCTTTCTCTTGGCCAAAAAAAGCCATGTGACTAAAGCCAAGAGCTGGGGAAGTATCATCTAACTTTACAGGAGAAGATTGAAACCACATGCCAGAGGATATGGTTACAGGGAGGGGTGACAAATTGGGATCAATAATACAACTACCACAGCATGTGAAACCATGTACAAAAATTGCAGATGTGTAACTGCAATTAAATAATATGAAATAAATAAATGTGAAAGACAAAATTTTACATCTTTCAGGAGTAAACAGAAGAATATCTTTATATCCTCAGGGTGGAAAAAGGCTTTAAACAAGAAATCAAAAGCACAACTCATGAAATAAAGCTTGATAAATTAAAGAATGACATCAAAAGATATCAAAGGAAATGGAAAAAATAAGTCATAAACTGAGAGATGGCATTTTCTGTGGGGGGGAGAGCGGTGTGTGTGTGTGAGTGTGTGTGAGACAGAACGAGAGAGAGAGAGAGAGACAGAGAGTCTTGCTCTGTTGCCCAGTCTCAAGTGAAGTGGGAGTGATCACAGCTCATTGCAGCTTCAACATCCCAGGCTCAAGTGATTCTCTGACTTCAGCCTCTCGAGTAGCAGGGACCACACCCAGCTAGTTTTTAAATTTTTTGTAGAGATATTTTTATGTTGCCCAGACTGGTCTAAATCTCCTAGGCTCAAGTGATCCTCCTACTTTGGTCTCCCAAAATGCTGGGATTACAGGTGTGAGCCACCACGCCTGGCCAGATGGCATTTTCACACATAAAACTGACTTAGGATTAGTATCCAGAATTTATGAAGAATACCTTGGAATCAGAAAAGAAAAGGAAAAAACAAACAACCCAATAACAAAGGGGTGGGTCCAAAGACATGAAAAGGCATTTCTGAGAGGACCAATAAATAGATGAAAAAGATGCTTGCCTAATCAGTAATCAGAGGAATGCAAAGTAAAACCACCATGAGCTAGCATTTTACAGCCACCACTGATTTTAAAGTCTGAAAATATCAAACATTAGCAATAACGCAAAACAAGAAGAACTCTTAAACACTGCTGGTGTGAGTATAAAATGATACAAGCCCTTTGGAAAACAATTTGGCTATTTTTAAAGAAGAAAATATGGATATCTTATGAGCCAGCAATTCTAATCCAGGAATACATCTTTTGCACATATGTATAAGAAAGTTTATTGTCGCATTTTTGTAATAGAAAAAAACTGGAAACAACAGAATGAATAGTGATATGACCATAGAGTATAATAACATGCATGCATTAAAAGAATGCATCAATGTGGATGATACTGAAAGGGTAATGAATTTCCCAAAAGAAAGGAAGTCGCAAAAGAATTTGTAAGATATGATTCTAGTTATATATAGTTCAAAAATGAATAAAATTAAATAATACATTGTTTAGGAATTATCTATATGTGGTTTCTAAAACTACAAAGACAATAAGAACAAAATTCAAAACATCTATTATCTCTGGAGAGAACAGGAAATGTGATATAATAGGAGTTCATACAGGCTTCAAAGTTTTGAAAATGTACTATTCCTAACCTGGGATGTGAGTATAGGGTTACTTGTTTTATTATTATTCAAAGAGTATATGTATGTTATTTATATAGTCCTTTGTATAATTGATATATTTAATTTTAAGGTAAATGTTAAAAGTTTAAGCTGTATATAAAAATATTACAAACATTAAGACAAATGAAAAACTGAAAAATTTTTATGTAATGTCTAATAAACAAAGAGTTGTTACTTTTTAAAATTCTGCAAATAGATTCAATAGGAAAATAGGCTAAACACTGAAAAAGATAATCCTTAAAAATTACAGCTATACAAGTAAATATATGAAAAGGCATTCAGCCTAGTAACTAATGAAATACAAATCAGAGCAACCATGTATATGAGTGAGTATGAGCGATGAGTATGAGTGAAAATGGCTCTTGCCATTTTCAACTGTGAGAATATCTTAAAAAGAAGAGTATGGAATGAATGATCACTCATACTCAGGAGGAGGGATTATCCAGTGGTGTAGTATTTCTGGGGAACAATTTAGGGAGATAGCAAAAGCCTTAATATGTGCTTAATAAACTAGTAATTATGCTTCTAGAAATTCATTCTACGAAAACAATCAGTTAAATGCATAAAATTGGTGTATAAGAACAGTGATTAGAAAACTCTCTAACAATATAAAGTTGGAAACGAATCTTCAGTAATTAGGGATTGGCTAAATAAATTATGGCAATCTATACATCACATCACACAACCATTAAATGATAGCAAAGATACCTAATTGTAGAGAGGAAAATTAATTGACAATAAAGAAAAACAATTGCAATATAATAGGCACAGTGTGATGCCATTGTTTTTTGTTTGTTTATTTTGTAGAGACAGGGCTCTCACTATGTTGCCCAGGCTGGTCTTGAACTCTGGGCCTCAAGCAAACCTCCTGTCTTGGCCTCCCAAAGTGCTGAGATTACAAACGTGAGCCACCGTGCCTGGCCTCCACTTTAAAAATATATCTATTTATATGGATAAATAGATATTAAAGGATGTGTTTCAGAATTTTCGCACTTGTTACCTCTGGATGGTGAGATTTGAGATGATTTTAACTTACATCTTTTGGCTTGTCATCATCTTCTGCAATAATCACGTATAAAGAATAACTTTTGTGATGTTAATTATAGTACTTAGGAAAATAATATTGTGTGTAAAAAGCACCAGAAAATACAACTTTTTAAAACTTCACACTTGTCTTTATGGTGAATCTGGCACTTTTCAAAGGGAAAACCTTGAGGCCCAAGAAGGATTGTGGAATTTCAGAATAACTACAGAACATAATGAAGGTTACCAGTGAAGTGATTTTTAAATGCCCTAGCATCATATGGCCACAAATTTAATATAAAGAAGCCAAGAAGTAATAAAAATTAAAGTTCACTATCAGGGAAACAATTAGAAAATCTGCAGAAATTTAGCAAATTAAGAAAAAGTTATCCAGAGTTCAATGATGGCATGTATTAAATATGAGCACCCTAAATATAGAATGAGGAATTATTCTAAGTTATAAATTGGTTATACATTGTGCTTCCATAATGGGAGTTTGATGTATCCCTTGATAAGACACTGTTAATAGTGTAATGAGAAGAAAAACAGAAGGAACCTAAGAGGCTAGGGAGATTAGTAATAGGACCTATGGACTTTCACTACCAGTTTATTGTTGGAATTTAGCCTAGATCAACAATGACTTAGAATTATAGCCTGCACTTCATTCCCAGCAGTTGCAGGGTCCCCTGCCCAGAGAAAAAATATTCAATCCAAAGAGCTACCTACTAAGGTGGTTCTTCTACCAGTACCCCACAAACACTGTAGAAATAAAAAGGTCACTCCTGACTTTTGCTCATTCTCTAAATAACTACACATATGTGAAAAGAGGAAATGAGAACGTGAAAAATTTGGTGTGGGTAGCATAAATTCCAAGTAATACAATCATCCAGTTTTAACTTTTCACACAAGTGTTGGTAACTTTTCATAAAACCATTCAATGAAAATGAAACAATTTTCATTCTAAACCGTGCTGTAATTGGAAGACAAACCTGGTCAGTTCAAATACTTTTTTTAGAGGTCATTTCAAATTTGATGCCCTACCATAAAAAGTCCAAGCTTTCTACTGCATTTAAAGCATGGCATAAACTCCCCAATCATTACCTCCCAATAAGTATTCCCACTCACATATTTTATATTTCCATAGCAAACATTTTCCCAATTAAAAGTTTTTTTTAAATCAGATAATGAACAATCATACTGCAACTTGCTAACAAACATTCCTTAAAGACCCAATTAGTTGAGTCCATTTGACTCATGCTGGTTTTTTATTCAGAGACTGAATTTATGTGGTTGAGACCTGTTCTTTCCTACAGATATGACTTTGAATGGTGATTGAATAATGCAAAGTACACATGGCTAGGATCCCAAAATCTGACAAATTGAGATTATTGCTTGTAGAAATTTAAATTCCAGCTGAGAGCATCTCACAGTTCCCGAGGGCCATCACAAACTGTTATTTATCCATGACTAAGGCAAAATTAGAAGGTAGGGGGTTAGGGGGCAGGGGTGGGAGGTTATTGGAGGGATAAATCTGTCAGCCATTTAGGGTAAATATAATATTCAGAAGCCATTCTTTCAGCTATAAAATGATTTGGTAAATTTCTAACAGAAGACTTTTTTTCTGGTTATTTACCAAATGCAAAGACCTAAAAAAGTATCATAGAATAACATTATAGAGTGCCCTCAAAAATTCACTGGTTTCAAACCCATATCCTACCAAACTTCTCAAAAAAATTGTATAATCAGAAAAGAAAAGGAAAAAAGACAAAATCAACTAAACCTACTTAAAAGAAAGATGTTACTAAAACTAAGCAGATTTTGCCTGACCCCGGATGTTGACTTTTTATTTTTTTCTAAAATTCGGAGCTCAAATTTGAAATGTAAAAATGAACTATGCTTGGAGTATTGAGTGCTCTTTAAAAATAAAATATTGCTGGGAGAAATTGGGAGGGGGTAGTTTAACAGTCTGGAAAAGGCCTGTAACAAAAACAAACCCTTTCCAGGCTTCTAGAAAGCATTCTGAAGACCAGGGACCAGCCTGAAAATACAATCACCACACAAGGATTCAATTAAACATACCCTTGGTTCTATAGAATAACACGACTCCATTTAGGCAATATAAACGCTTTGATGGCTAGGCAAAAAATGGGATGATCTGTTCTTCAGCTACTCATGGATGGCTTTAGAATAAATGAGATTCCTACGCTGGTTATGCCTACCACAAGCCCTCCTCACACTGAGTATTTCAGTGACAAAATCAATCTTAGGCTGTTTGTGTGACAACAGGTAGCTGGGTCATATAAAAAACTACTCAAGGGGATTTTTATTGAATGTTTTGTGTTTCTTTTTTCCATTACCATAGTTAATTTGGCCCCATTTCTTTCATTTTATTTTGTCTGGACCCTTCCTTTCTTAACAAGTTCATTTCTTGGTAATCATTCAAATCTACTAATGAGATTCTGATTATGGACAACCAGTGGATTTTTGGGTTGTCTGATGCCCTCTTGGGTGGAAAACAACAAAACCCTTCTGGTATAAAAAAGTAATCTAAAATGTGCCAAGGTAATAAATTGTCATTCATATATGCCACAGATGGCTCACTCTTAAAGAGAAGTATGCCTGGAGTCCCTTTTCCTGTGTGGTCATGGATGTGCCCTGAGCCAGCCATGGCCTCTAACAGTTCCCTCTGACCAGAGGCACTTGACTTTAGGTCCAATCTCTGTGAAGTTAAGTTTCTTCAGGTATCAAACAGACAACACTGACCATTTTAACAGTGTATATTGACCATTTGAATAATATTGTACACAGCAAAGTTAAACACTTTCTTAACAGGCAGGCTCAGAGTCTCAGTCTACAGGCCTCAGCTTCCTTGCCTGCATAATGCAGATAGTAGAAGGTCCCACCTCATGGCATTGCTGTGATTAACTGATGCCTAGCAAATAGTGAGCCTCAAAAATTGTGGGCTCTTCCCAGACAAAAAGCTATGCAACAATAAAATAAATTAGTTGTAGGAATTTCTTCCTTTGCTGGTTTTCAAGAATATTCTCCACTGGTTAGCACCTGTTGAAAACTTAAATATGTTTCTCCTTTCAGCAGTCTACATCTGTTTTCTTAAGAAAGTTCAAAGTAGAAGCATTAAATAATTACATGAGATTCTCTAGGCATTGTCTGTTATAAAGAAATCAGGGCAGACCTAGGTTTTTATGGGTTTGAAGCATATGCAATTTGGAGGCCCTTTTTTTTTTTGAGATGGAGTCTCGCTCTGTCGCCCAGGCTGGAGTGCAGTGGCGCGATCTCCGCTCACTGCAAGCTTTGCCTCCCGGGTTCACGCCATTCTCCTGCCTCAGCCTCCCGAGTAGCTGGGACTACAGGCGCCTGCTACCACGCCTGGCTAATATTTTGTATTTTTAGTAGAGATGGGGTTTCACCGTGTTAGCCAGGATGGTCTCAATCTCCTAACTTCGTGATCCGCCTGCCTCGGCCTTCCAAAATGCTGGGATTACAGGCATGAGCCACCGCGCCCAGCCTGGAGGCCCTCTTTAAGAAAAAGAATAAGAGATTATAAATACCAAATTAGGTGCAAGGCCTTAGAAATTAGAATTACAAAATTAGGCACATACAAGTAAGGGGCCTGAAGTTTCATTAACTTCATAGTAAATCTACCCCAACAGCAGTTTTCACATTAGAAGCATCATCTATTAGTTGCAATTTTTAATGCTTATAACCTGAAAAAACATAATTTGTATTGAAAGGTAGGCAACATAGAACCTGCAGCACAGGTAGGCTGCTCTGCATAATATTATGAAAGTGGAATTGTTGTTAATCAAATAATTTTACATGTATAAAAGAGCCAAAGAAATTCTATAGCCAGTATCTTTTATAATGTCAAAAATTCTTGCATGAAATGAGCAGTCTCCTTTCAACAATTAGATTTCTATGACTTGTTTTGTTTATTGCTGTGACTATAATCTAGTTTTAAGTTCTCTCAATTAGTCACTATGAGACAGACCTTCATGGAAACTTATTTAATCTCATATGCATTATAATTCTTAAATAAAAGACATTAGCCTTGATCATAAAAAGATACTTGATTTTGGAAGAAGCATTTTTATCACCTAATTTTTTAAATAATAGTCTTGGAAAATAAAAGTGGCATACATTAAGAGAGAGATTTACATCTTCTTCAGAAGCGGTCCATAAACTCTGACTCTGAGCTTATTTATTTCAGGTCAGCATCCTCCATTCTCATGCAGTTACAAAAATGATTAAAATTAACAAATGACAAGAAACTAATACAAACTATCGTGTTATGATGGTAGACCTATCATTTGTTATTATAGTCAACCTATAGTTCCATACCTAATTCTGAACATTTCATGACATACAAACCTTAAATATTTCGTAAATCAAACAACTTCTGGACTTGACAACAACCAGTCTTTACTCCATCATTTTTTATTCACTCTTCAGCCTGCTACACAGTCTGGTTTCCACTCCCAGTCCTCCACACACACAAACTGTTCTCTTCAAGGTCAACAGTGACCACTGTTTCTAAATCTAGTCTGTACTTTACAACTGAAAAAAAAAAAAATCTCCTTGAAACCCACAAGATCACCCTTTCCTGGATCTTCAACTTCATCCTCCGCTATTCCCTTACTTTGCACCTATATTTAAACAAAACCCAATACAGCACCTATACAGAACCATGCAGGCCAGATTGCCTAGTTTAACAAACAAGGGCCTTCATGACCAACCCTAGTTTATTTCTCTGGCCTTAATTCCCATTTTCCCTTCCTTAATCTCTACTCCATTTATGAGGAACTGCTTATGGATCTCCTGAAGGGTCTCTGTGTCTTCATGAAGCCATTTCCTCCCTTGGCCTGATTGATGGTTAATATTGAGAGTCAACTTGATTGGATTGAAGGATGCAAAATATTGTTCCTGGGTGTGTTGGTGAGGGTATTGCCAAAGGAGATTGACATTTGAGTCAGTGGACTAGGAGAGGCAGACCCACCCTCAATCAGCTGCCAGCACCATCTAATCAGCTGCCATTATGGCTAGGATAAAAGCAGGCAGAGGAACATGGAAGGACTAGACTGGCTAAGTCTTCTGGCCTCCATCTTTCTCCCGTGCTAGATGCTTCCTGCCCTCAAACATTGGACTCCATGTTCTTCAGGTTTTGGACTCTTGGACCTACATCAGTGGTTTGCCAGGGGCTCTTGGGCCTTCAGCCACAGACTGAAGGCTGCACTGTCAGCTTCCATACTTTTGAGGTTTTGAGACTTGGACTGGCTTCCTTGCTATTCAGCTTGCAGAAGGCCTATTGTGGGACTTCACCTTGTGATCATGTGAGTCAGTGCTTCTTAATGAACTCCCTATCATGTATAGATCTATCCTATTAGTCTTGTCCCTCTAGAGAACTCTGACTAATACACCTAGATAACTTGTCCCCTAGGACTCCTCTTAGATGTTCCTCCTTATGGGAAGCAAGCATGCCCTGGACTCCCAGCGTTGAGTTGATTGCCTCTTCCTTGCACTCTCTGTGTTTGCCCCATCAAATTGAGTTATAATTGCCTGCTCAGATGTTTGATAACCCCTCCAGACTGTAATATCACTAAGAACAAGGTGGTAAACCCTGTGTTTTCCAAATATCTGTAGGAAAACTAAAGGATCAATAAATTTTTAAAAAACAGACAATTGTAAGTATAAGTAAATAACACAAATCCACACACACAAATCATCCAGATGATTTTACATAGACATTTGACTAAGTTTTAATTTCTACCCATAAAATTCAATTACGACAACCAAAATATATTTAACAATTTCAAATAAAATGCATTAGCAGTTAGCCAGCACATAATCACCTAATTAATTCTGATTATCAAATTAAAAGTGGTATCTCTGCATAGCAGTAAAACCAATAGTTTAATCTACATGACTGCCCATAAATAGTTTGACTATTAGGTTTTCTTTTTCACAAAATTTACTGACTTGATAAGCTACTTGAAAGTCATACAGTCACTGGCTTTATAATGATTTTATAATCTAGGAAGAGTCTATTAATCAGTTTCAAATCTATGACTCAGAGCTTTCTCATATAAACCTTATTTCCACAAATTGGAGGCTAGTCAGACTTAATGCATTACTGGTTACAAATAATATCGGAAATACATGTTCATTTTAGTTTGCAAAGGACTTTTGCATATGGGCGTGTCTTAAACATTCTATGTGTTTTAAAATCTCACCATTGTCCAAATGAAATAGGGATTCAAAAGAATAAGACACATTTGGAAATGTGTACTTTAAGAAATCTAATTGGAAAGACTAGGCCAGGCATGGCATGGTGGCCCACACCTGTAATCCCAGTACTTTGGGAGGCCGAGGTGGACGAATCACCTGAGTTCAGGAGTTCGAGACCAGCCTGACCAACATGGTGAAACCCCAACTCTACTGAAAATTCAAAAGTTAGCCAGGCATGCTGGCAGGCGCCTGTAGTCCCAGCTACTTGGGAGGCTAAGGCAGGAGAATCACTTGAATCGGGGAGGCGGAGGTTGCAGTGAGCCAAGATTGCGCCACTGCCTCCAGCCTGGGCAACAAGAGTGAAACTCCAACTAAAAAAAAAATCTAATTGGAAAGACTAAAACATATACAAATTAACACTACCGCACTTCCAACATCCATTAAGCAAGCAGTCTCTTCAGGTTTTTCAATATTTCAAAGAAAATGGTACCAAACTGGAGTCACAAAAGGAAGATGATAAGCATTTGTTGAAGTTAATTAACAAGGGAATTGGATAAAGGAAGCAGTTTTATTGACAATATCCTTGTGTTGTGTGTTCTGTGAGATTCTTCAATGAAACCACAGCTTCTTAGACAAACCTAACTAGTCATTCAATAATTCATCCAATAAATTTTTGTTGAGAACCTATTTCATGGCAATGACACAGAAGTAGACAGGACAGAAACAGCCCTTGCATTCACGGAGTTTAGATTTAGATGTAATGAATATCTGACAGCAGCTTATTACTGCAAAAATCAAACAATCTCTTGACTCTTAGTCCAATAATGTGCCTTTATCATTTTACTCTGTTATTATAAACAGTTCCTCAGGGCTGGATAACTATCTTTCAAATGTATATTATGTGTCTTTTTTTTTTTTTTTTGAGACAGAGTGTCACTCTCTCACCCAAGCTGGAGTACAGTGGTGCAATCATGGCTCACTGCAGCCTTGACGCTCAAGCAATCCTCCTGCTTCAGCCTCCCTAGTAGCTGGGACTACAGATACACACCATCATGCTGGGCTATTTTTATTTTTATTTTTTATAGGGACAGAATCTCACTATGTTACCCAGGCTGATCTCAAACTCCTGAGTTCAAGTAATCCTCCCACCTCAGCCTCCCAAAGTGCTGGGATTACAGTTGTGAACCACCACACGCAGCCTATGTGTCTTAAAGCCAGTATTTTAGACCCATTTCCAATTGGGAGAATAAACAGTCCTCAGTGCTCATGAGACTTCGATGGCTTTTCTCTCTTTCTCTTTCATTCCCAACTCTTTTTCTTCTCTGGTTCTTCCTCTAGTCTAGTGGCTAATAACACCACCGTCCACCTGTTCTCCTGAGAAAGAAACCCAAGAGTCATCTGAACTTTCTTCCTCTCACTATCTTCATGTCCTGAACAGACTGCTTCCTTAACATACCCCAGCTCTGACATCTTCTCTCCATCCATTACCTGAAAATTTCAGATAGGTTTCCAACTGCCTCTAATTTCACACCTCTTCTCAAGAATTCACCCACCACTCCCTCTACCAGCAACGTAATATTTATAACATTTAAGTCTGAGTTATCAATACCCTTTCTAAACTCTTTAATGGTGTCCATCAACCACAGACAAAGTCCAAGCCATTCCTCACGACCCACTAGTTCACCCTTTCCTGGATCTTCAACTTCATCTTCCACCACCCCCTCTGCCTTACACCTACACTGAAACAAAACCCAAGTGTTCACGGTTCCCATAAGAATGTTACAATGTCTTTGTGCTTTTGCACATGCTGTTTCCTCTTTCTAAAACATCCAACCCTAGAGGGTTTGTGTGGTAAAACCCTATCTTCCTGTGAAATCTATTTCTGAACGTGTTTGAAAGAAGACTAAGTGAGAGAAACTCTGCATCAAGCATCACTTGCTCTACTAGCCTTTGACTCCTCAAATAGAATTAAGCATTGTCCATCTCCCCTTCCATGTTAGGATGGGCCAGAGGCTGGGCCTTCTTTGTATCCATCACACTCAGCTGAGGGCCTGGAGCAATGCAGATGCTCAAAAAGCCCTCAAGAATGAAGGGAGGGATGAATATTATATGAGATAAGAAGCAAGAAAACGGGATTCCTGACCCAGCTCTGCTATTAAATGTGAGAGTAGGTATGTGTCTGTCTGTCTGCCTATGTTTCAGAAATTCGATAAAATGGAGGAGTGGTATTAGAGCCTTCAGCTCTGAAGTCAAATCATAAAAAGAACACTAATGGCGTAGGAGGACAAAAAATTAAAGATCTAGTTCCCGTTTAATGTTGCTGGGCCTTTGATAAAAATGAGAACACTGGAATAAGAGGGGTCTGAAAAATGATCAGAATGATGAAAAATGAAAAATGATCAGGAAGAAGAAAGCTACAGAAAGTTTAGAAACATAAGCGCATTTTTAAATGTTGGCAAACCATGGAAAATAAACTTTTAATCAAGGTGGTCATTTTTAGGCCTATTGTTATACTTGCTTAATATACTTCATAAGAAAAAGAAGTACTATTTTGTCTAAAATATAGCTTATTCAAACATTATTTTTAATTTGGTAGTTATTAGTTATTAATTAGCTCTAGCCCAGGACTTCTGGAAGTGTTTGAAAGAAGACTAAGTGATAGAAATTTACCATGTATGTTTAGTATAACCTCATCTTCTTCACTGATTTAGATAATTCCTTGGAGAGAAAAGAAAATAACTCCTTAATATAGCATAAATTTATATTCAACTAAGTCTTCACAATACACAGAGGAGGAAAAAAACAGTTATTCATACCATTTTCCAGATATTTAAACCAGCTATCTGGAATTTTAAGACTCAGATTAAGTTTTATTTATGAATCTGAGTGTGACCAATTGAACCATAAGCCATTTTATATCACACATGGTATGTAATATGGTCTCTCCTAGCTAAGCATTTAATTAAAAAAAATGAGGAGGATGAGGACAAATATGACACCATGAAGTATCTTTATGATTTATTTTCACAAACATTTGTGGAGTATCCACCAACTACCAGGTCATATGCTTTTGCTCAGCAATACAAAGATAAGACTATCAATTTCAGCTCCCAGACAGGTGAGGCATGGGCATTAGTAAGGGCTGGGGCCAATGTCCTGGAAGTTTGCAGCAGAGGCAGACATAAGGTTCACTAGCCCAAGGTCTGCAGAGCAGAGAATTGAGCAACAATCATGTAAAAGGTCATCTCTAGGAGAGATGCCAGAATTAAAGCCAGGCTGGCCAAGTGAATTGTCTTACAGAGGGGGTATAAGATGAGAGGAAGACTCCTAGTAGGAAGCAATGGGACAGAAATCAAAACAGACAACAGGATTCATAGTAGAGGGTCAGGTGGAGAAATTTCCCAAGGCAAAGTGCATTCTGCACGAAGCTTTGTCGAGCATATACTGTAATATGGGCTGCTAAGGAGGTAGACATAGTCCCTGCCTTCCAAAAGATCACAGCCTAGCAGAAGAGAGAGATAACACCCATTTCATTCATGTCTACTCCACCCAACAGCTCCCTAAGGGCTGGAAACATTCCTCAGTCAAATGTGAGTTGGATGGATGGATGATGATAATGAAGATTAATTATGTCAAATCAACAAAGGAGGCTGTAAATAAAGAGATAGGGCAGGGAAGTGGGGAAGTGGAATGTTCCAAAAATGAGGAGTTAAGACTTGTGGTCCTACTCTTGGTTCTGCCACTTACTAGTGTTAACTTGGATAAGTCATCTAAGCTTTAAATTTCATGAGGGAGTTGGAGAAAATGGCTGCTAAGATCTCCTTTTTGTTCTCTTTCCTTTTTACCATAAAATGAAATTCACCAATTTTAAAATCATATTGAAAAGTTATTTCTGATCCCAGCATTTTTCCAACTGAATTGAACAAATTCAAGTGTTTTATAACTCTTGGCCCTTTTAAAAATTAACTATAATTGAAGCATCTTCTTGAACAGAGTTCTTTACAAAACACACACACACACACACACACACACACACACACTTAAATCCAAGCAATTTCCTTGCAATATCTCTCTGCGGATATATAAACTTTTAACCTCTTACCTTGAATAGAGTTTCTACATTTGCCCTATTTAGTCAACAATAAAAGTCAAATATGCCATTTTTTATAAATTATCTGCTAGCAGCATATTATAAATTTCAAGCAGAAAAGTTTGTGGGTTATTTTTTAAGCCTTTCCACATTCTACAGTGAGAGAAGTTAGAAGTTAATGCTAGTTTATCAAAATAATTTATGCTTTAAAGTTCCTTGAAGAGCAGAGAGAAAATAATAACATCCATTGCATTTTTAGGCTTTGGTCTCAGCAGTTCCACTGGTATAGGATATGACATACTAAGAGAAAAAAAATAATAAATCAGTCTTACTAATGCTATATATTTTTTAATTCTAAATGTCAGCAAATACAAAATATCTATGATTTTGTTTAAACCATTGTTCTCTAAAAATTAATTTAAATATTTTCAAAGATATTTTAAAATCTGTTTTGTTATCTGTAATCAGCATCAAGATATAAGATTAACTATTCACAAAAAGACAGATGAAGAGCATTTCTGTACTTTTCATCCACTCAGTGAAGGAAAAAATAATTCAAGTAAGGTAAAATAAAGTTGGAAAGTAGAACAAATAAAATTCTAAAAATCGACAAAATATTATGAAAAGGTTCCAAATTGACAAAAGTGGAGTAATGACCCAGTTCTTTAAGTTACATATTGAAATAAAATTACTAATTTTCATGGGTATTATTTCTAATTTCATGCTCCATAATACAATCATCCTGAAACCCCATCAGCCTGGATTAGCCAAATGAAGTTTCTGGAATATCTAAGTTTGAAAGGAGAGAGGGGGAAACTTGTAGCTGAAAACAACAATCAAAAAAAAAAAAACAGCTTCACATCTGTGTTCGCATCTGAAGTTGCTCTGTAAGATCTGATAACTTGTTAGAAAGCAATCTTTTTTGCAAGGCAGTTGATTTACATCATACATTTTTCTCTCTCCAAGGAAATTCTAATTACTGGTTCCAATCATTTCTGATTGATTTCCTTTTTATTCTTCCAAGGTATTCTCTGCTTTGTGATGAAATCAAGCCTTCAATAAAATTCCAAAAATTTTAGAACAATTTACAAGCTCCAGATGACTGAAAGTTTTCTCATGTCCGTTTGGCATTCAGAAAGAGAGTTTCACCAAATATATTCTGAAGAAGAATACATCTGGCACTCACTAAAACAAAGAACTCACCAGTGACATACTTGAGGCAAATTAATGTTGCATAAATGCAAATTTGCCAATATTCTTTGAGGCCAAAGCTGCAATCCAACCTCCATGTGTTTCAATGAGTCCTCTTCTAATGCGCAGGCCACCAGTCACATGAGTGAATGTTTGGGGCATATTTTAGCAATCAATTTAATAACTACACATTATCTTCTATGTACAAATTTAAAATTGCTCATGTGTAATGTGGATTTTTTAAAGAAAAGACTTAGCATCTGTTGAAAGCTCGCTTAAGTTCATTCCTTCTCTTGGCCTGATGCAAACTCCAAATCATTGACAAAAAGACAACATAGAAACAAAGAATTTTAGCCCTAGAAAAAAAATTAAAAATCATCTCTTTCAAAGACTTGTTTCAGTCATATAAAGTGTATCAGAAATCCAAATGTGTATTCATCATGGGAATATTTTCATGGATAATGTAAATTCTGCTATTCAAAAATATTGAATTTTTATGCATCAATAAGAAAGCAGTCCAAGAAAATAAATAATTTAATCAATATTATTCTTGCAAGAGTCCATTACAGGGCTATCAGCAGTCAATGATCCATTTTTATCAATTCAGTAAGAATACTAGTGTTTTTAAATGAATTCTTTCTGTAAGAAGGAGAGGGTTTTTTCCACCAATTCTGGTTCCAGCCTTGGCTTCTCCTTCAGCAGTTTCCTAGGAGAATATACTTTTACAAATCAAGGGGGTCCAAATGTTGCCTCGTTTGGATACATGGCCAGAAACTGTGGGCTAATTCTGTGATTCATATCTTGGTCTCTAGCATGCCAGGGATGCCCACTGTGGGTCCCTGTTGAACACAGTTATTCTACACCTTGATTAAACACTCTTAAGACTCAGCCACCCTGATAGTACATGCTTGATTCAGACACACATTCCAAAGGATACAGAGACATACAGCATAGTGCTGTGTGTGATCATCAACATCTGTGAATCTGTTCTAAAATTATGACTTTTTGTCACCAAATACATCTTCAAATCTTTCTCTCTCTTTTTTATTTTATTTTTTTGAAACAGAGTCTTGCTCCATCACCCAGGCTGGAGTGCAGTGACGCAATCTTGGCTCACTGCAACCTCCTGAGTAGCTGGAATTACAGGCGCACACCACCATGCCCAGCTAATTTTTCTATTTTTAGTAGAGACGGGGTTTTGCTGTGTTGACCAGGCTGGTTTTGAACTCCTGGCCTTAAGTGAACCACCTGCCTCAGCCTCCCAAAATGCTGGGATTACAGGCGTGAGCCACCGTGCCCAGCCCAAATCTTTAAAATTTCAGATTCCTCTGAGCTCAGAGCAATTTAGGGAGGTGAATTGACTGCAATCTCCACTTGCATTCTGCTCAATCCATGCATCCAGTTTGAATCCATAAAGTTGGACTCCATTAAATAAATCATCCCGCAGGGTGTGGTGGCTCACGCCTGTAATCCCAGCACTTTGGGATGCCGAGGCAGGTGGATCACAAGTTCAGGAGATCAAGACCATCCTGGCTAACATGGTGAAACTCCATCTCTACTAAAAACACAAAAATTAGCTGGGCGTGGTGGTGTGCGCCTGTATTCCCAGCTATTCAGGAAGCTGAGGCAGGAGAATTGCTTGAGCCTGGGAGATGGAGGTTGCAGTGAGCCAAGATCACGCCACTGCACTCAAGCCTGAGCGACAGAGCGAGACTCCATCTCAAAAAAAAAAAAAAAAAATTTATCAAAATTTAAAATGTTTGCTCTCAAGAGACAGCATTAACAAATTGGAAAGACAAGACAAAGACTAGAAAGAATGTTCAAAAAATATAAATCTGAAAAGAACTTGCAGGAAGACTATTTTTAAAAACTCTTACATCTAATAAGACCAAAAAAAATAAAGAAATGAACAAAAATTTGAAATAAAATATATTGATGGACAATAAGCATGCGAAAAGCAAAATTCAACATCACTGGACATCAGAGAAATGTAAAATAAACCACGATGAAATACCACTTACACACCCACCAGAATGGCTAACATTGTAAATTACTGACAATACCAGGAGTTGGCAAAGATTTCAGGCAAATTGAATCTCACATATTGCTGGTAAGAACATAAAATAACACACTCATTTTATAAAACAGTTTGACACTTTCTTATAATGTTAAACATACCCCTACCATATGACTTAGCAATTTCACTCCTAAGCGTTTATCTAAAAGAAAACATATCCCAACAAAGACTTATATGTGAATGTCCATAACAGATTTATTCATAAACAATCCAAGTATCTATTAAGATGTAAACAAACAAATCAGGATATATACACACAACGGAATACTACTCACCAATAAAAAGGAATGTGTTTCTAATACACCTAATAACAAGGATGCATCTCAGACAACATACTGAGTGAAGGAAGTCAGACCCAAAAGAGTATTTACTCTATGATTCCATTCATATGAACTCCCACTGCAAAAAGGCTGCAGGGGAATAAGGTTGTAAACAAGGAGACCAATTAGGAGGATGTTGCAATAATATAGGTGGAAAATGGTGGTGGCTTAGACCAGAGTGGTTGCAAAAGAGGTGATGAGAAGTGGTTCCATTCTGGATATATCCAGATGATGAAGGTGAAGCCAACAAAATTTCCTGAAGGATAGAATGCAGGATGTCTCAGAAAGAGAGAAATCAAGGATGACTCCATGGTCCTGAATCTGAGAAAACAGAAAGATTAAATTTGCTTTAACTGAGATGGTGAAGGTGGGTAGAGTAGGTTGGGGGATGATAATAACAGTCGTGTTCAGTTTGAAACATCCATTAGATGTCCAAATGAAGATAGCAAGTTGGCAGTTGGATATATATAGGAAAGTTTCAGGCTGGAGATATAAATTTGAGAGTTTTCACCCCATTTTTCTGGAAAAGTGGCTGAGAACAGGTAGAAAGAGTTTAAGAGAAACAGGAAAAACCATGTGCACAGATCTTCTTACTGTACAAACAGTAAAGATCCATTTAAAAAAAATCTGGAGGTCAGTAATGACTTGGGGGAAACACTAGAATTTTGATAGTAAAAATATTTGATACAATTACCAAAACACTGTATACTCAAGTAAAGTTTAGGGAGGGTTGTACACCTCTCCTCTGATCTTGTCCAATACTGTGTGGCTTGCTACCAAACTGGCAATGTCTAGGTAACCCACACTGGATACCCCAGAGATAAAGAGAGCAGCTTCCACCTGACAACCTCCCTCTCCTGCAGTCACTACCACCCTCCCACCTTTGGTCAGCAGGAAAGGAAAGGAGCTGTTCCTCTCCTCCTAAGCTCTGCCTCCTGCTCAAGGACGGAGTCAAAGTCTTTAACCCCTTCAGTTTGTAAGTTGTCTCATTCATGAAATTGTATTTGACCATTTGCTTCCTAGAAGACAGCTGCCTTGGAAGCAAGCTATTACTATGACTTTAGAGTTGGAGCCTTCAGAGGTAACTGCAATTTGTGTGGTATGATTTGATAAAGACAGAAAAAAAGATTTTTCTCTCCAGATTCCTGAAATTCCACTGAGTATGAAAGGTGAAAGTGAAATGCCTAACTTTGAATGAGCAGTATTGGAGATTTCATTAAGTCAATAAGTGAAGAAAAAAGCAGCTATAGATGAAAAAAGAAATCCATAAAAAGGGAGACTTTTTATTATATATTGACAAATATAGTTGTATATATTAATGGGGTACAAGGTGTTATGATTTTTAATACAATGTGGAATAATTAAACCAAGCTAATTAACATATCCATCACCTCAAATATTTGACATTTTTTGTGATGAGAACATTTGAAATTTACTCTCTTAATGATAATGAAATATACAGCACTTAATTATCGGCTTTATTCATGACACCATGCAATTGATCTTTAAAAAAAATCATACTTATCCTATCTTTTTTTTTTTAGATGGAGCCTCACTCTGTCACCCAGAGGAGTGATCTCAGCTCACTTGCAACCTCTGCCTCCTGGGGTTCAAGCGATCATCCTGCCTCAGCCTCCCGAGTAGCTGGGATTACAGGCACGCGTCTAATTTTTGTATTTTTAGTAGAGATGGGTTTTCGCCATGTTGGCCAGGCTGGTCTTGAACTCCTGACCTCAGGTGATCTGCCCACCTTGGCCACACAAAGTGCTGGGATTACAGGCATGAGCCACCACACCCGGCCCTTATTCATCCTATCTAACTGAGGCTTACACTCTTTGACTGTTATCTCTCCATTCCCTGCAACCCTAGCCTCTGGTAACCACCATTCTACTCTCTGCTTCTATGAGTTCAATTGTTTTAAGTTACATTCAGATACTTGAGAACATGTGGTATTTGTGTTTCTGTATTTGGCTTATTTCACTGGGCATAATGTTCTCCACTTCCATCCATGTTGTCACAAATGACAGAATTTCTTTCTTAAGGCTAAATAGTATTCACGCACACAGACACACAAAATGTAATACTATTCTCTTTTAAATTTTGTATGCCTAATAATTCACGGTTAAAGGACAAGATAATAACTATTTTTGAGTACCCCGCTGTGGAGACACGATCTCCTTTGATCCTTGCAGCAATGCGTAAAGGTAAGTGGCATTGTCTTCCTTTTTCTAATAGAACTGAAGATCAAAGAGAGTGTCTAACTTGCTTAGGGCTACATAGCCAAGTGGTGAAGCTAAACTCAGTCTAGGCTTACTTAACAGTACACTGACATTAAATGTCTAGAAGTAAATATCTAAAACAAACTGCAAGTCTTCTCTATTTACCATACAAATTATCCAAGTGAACTGCCATTTTTGCCTGGCTTGAAAGATACTTTTCAGAAGAATGGGCTTATATACACATGCACCCGCACACACGCGCACGCACACACACACACACACACAATGGAATACTATTTAGCCTTAAAAAGGCATATACATAATAAAATATATGTGTGTGTGTGTATATTGTATACACACACACACATATATGCCACATATATGTTTCTTCAACATACTGATTTCAAATCTTCAACATACTGATTTCAAATCTCTTCAACATAGTGATTTCAAATCTTCCCAGTAAATACCCAGAAATGAGATTGCTGGATCATATGATAATTCTACTTTCAGTTTTTTGAGAAACCTCCATACAATTTTCTATCATGTTTGTACTAATTTACATTCCACCAACAGCGTACAAGCGTTTCCTTTTCTCCATTCTCGCCAACACTTGTTATCATAAAGGAAGGTTTGAGAGACCATAAAACAAACCCTACCTCACAATTTTGTTAGTGCAAGTTCTATTTGGCCTATTCCCAACAGTTAGCACACAGTAGGTGGCAAATATTTGTTGAATGGATGAATTCTCATTTTTCTCCATTTGTGGAAACAAACACCTCCTGAAAAAAAAAAATCTGAAAGAAAAGGTAAAGGAAACAGTTCTATGAATGGGGTTAATTTACTCTCCTAGCATTCACTTACTGGGAAAAAAAAGTAACAGCAATTTCTAGAACCCTCTGGTCTCTGAGGGAGATGCTGTGTTACCCTCCTCAGAGAACAAGAAAACGCACTAGAGAGTGGGAGCATCCCCAAGGCTGAAGCACACCCAGGACATCACATGTCAACGTGTTCTCTCTGGCCTGGGGTCCCCGCGAGTCTGGGAAACGAGGGGCTGGCATGGGAGGGCAGGCGGGGGCGGCAGAGAGGGCCCCTGGAGCAGGAGGCGCGGACTTCGCTGCGCTGCGCGCTCTACCGCCGGGCTCGCAGCGCTTGGTTCAGCGCTTGCGCCTCCCTCAGCTCTCTCCTCCGCCCCCCTTCGCCCTCCCCCTTTCCCTCCCTTTCTCCTCCTCCTCCTGCCGCCGCGGCCGCTGCCAGACTTCGCCAGATCAGACCCACGGGGCTGCCCTCCCCTGCGCACTCCCCTCACTGCCCGGGCCCGGAGCGCAGCGCGGCCGCGCAGGTAGGAGCCCCCGACTGGGGGTCGCCCCGAGCGAACCCAGTGCTCACGGGGCCGCGCGCGGGAGAGTAAGTGAGGTGGGGTGAGCTGAGGGGTGCTGAATACCCGAGAACTGCCCTGGACTGTGCAGGGTGTCTCGGGCAGAGAGGGAGGTGGAGGTGTGCAGCCTCGGAATGCGATCTGTCAGCAAGTGCGAGTACTCGGGTGACATCTGTTGGGATGGGCATGTGTGTGCGCGCCGACAACCAACCGGCAGGGCTTTGCCCGTAAACGTGGTTTTGAAAGTTTAGGGGACCAGTGTGCGAGATTTAAGCCGCACCTGGATTCCACAGGAGCTGGTTAAAAGCTGGGACGCTGAGCAGCAACAGGGGACCGCGGTGTTAGCTTGCTGTTAAGAAAGGGGACCTCATCTCCCTGCCGCGCCAGGCCGCCCGCCCGAAACTGGTACCTCGGGCTGCGGTGCGATCCCTGGTTCCGGTCCTAGGCAGCCTGAAACCGAAGGTAGCATGCCGGGGACCCAGAGACTGATAAGACAAAAGAGAATCAGTCGCTTTGGGCGGCCCCTCCACACAACCTGGGACTTTTAAACAAAGCTGTGCGCAGAGAAAGGCGTGGAAATGCCACTTTGAGAGTTTGTACTGGGGGATGTGAGAAGCTCTGAGACATGTGAGAAGGTCTAGTATTCTACTAGAACTAGGAGATTGCTCTCTGAGTTTTGTTTTGTTTGTTTAAAAAATAAAAAGCTTGAGGCCAAGGCAATTCATATTGGCTCGCAGGTATTTTTGCTGTGCTGTGCAAGGAACTTTGCTAGCTCAAGGTGAGCATACTGGGAAAGCCTTAACGTTCTAGAGAATAGAGTTTTGCAGCCCCACCTCCATCCCCGGGGGTGTGGGATTGGGGGGCAGGAAATGCACCGTCCCCTTTGAAATGGATTACTGTTTTTTTCCTTTCGACCCCCTCTTTCTGCAGCCTGCTTTGTAGGTGCAGTATAAAATGCACGCTGAATGTCTTTTGTGTGTAAACAGCGTAGCAGGATGGAGTAACGTGAAATGCAATTCTACAGCAGTTTTTACGTCTTTGCTGCCTCGTTCGTTGGCTACCCAGAAGGTTCAGGAGGGGGAGGGGAGATGAGAAAGCAGATTGGAAGTTGAGTATGGTGGAGCCTCAGCCTCTCCCACTCTCCCTTCCTCGCTTGTGCTCACTGCTAAAGTGTTACTTTCCCCGCAGCAGATACTAAACATCAGTTTGTCCTGTATTTTCTTTGAGATTCACAATGTTGAAAGCCCTTTTCCTAACTATGCTGACTCTGGCGCTGGTCAAGTCACAGGACACCGAAGAAACCATCACGTACACGGTAAGGGGTGATGGAATTTTAAATAAGTACGGTTCAGCGGGATTCTGTGACAAAAAAAAGACTTTGCACACCCCTGCCAGTGTATTTGGGCTATACTCTGCGGAGGGTGATAAATTAAACAACACTTCATTCATGCTTCATATCTAAGATTCGTTGTAAATTGCCCCCTTGATCCTTTCAAAAGTTCATTGGGCTCACCACCTAAGATAGCAACCAACATGTAATCATTTGTGCAAGGCTAAAAATGGGATCCGTTTAAAAACTAAAACCAAAGAAAGTTACATGTTTCCAAAACATTCAACAAATTAATGGGTGTAAGGAACTGGAAAACCTGGATTCCTACCACATGCAGATAAAACCAATACGTGCAGAGTAAGACTCAAGTCAAGTAAGAACGTTAAACACCATAAAGACACATGGCCTTCTTTGTGTACATGACATACATTCTCATGTAAGTGGCCTTTATTGAATTTATAAAGGCTATATATTCATTCTTTTTGTATAACTTGATAATTCTAATAAATAAAGGCAGACACACTTTATGTGTTACCAGGATGCATATTGGCTAAAGTGGTTTTAAAACGTAATGTGTGCAAGTCCGTTTTGCATTTTATTAGCATCTCTGATATTTCCAAGTAATATTTGATTAGTTAGTTGCATGGGTGTAACCAATGTTTAATAAAATATTAAAAAGATCATCTGACCCCTCCCACTGCTACAAATAGCTGTGGTGAGAACAGAGAAGGACAGTACTGACTTCACTTCTGGTGAGTTTGTTTGCACCTCTGTTTTGTGTTTTCTTGTCTTTAATCAGTGTTAGGCAAATGACATTTGTCCTGGATTGGAATATGAAAAACACATTTTTCTACTGCTCCCAGTTTAAAATTAAGTAATCCTACTCGAAAGAATGTGAAAAATTTTTGAAAAGAAAACTCTTAAAAATGAACTAATGTCAATTACTGATAATAAACATTATCTCACTTTTTGGTACCACATTATCCCTAGAATGTTAGTATTCATCTGGCAAATGTTCCTTTCTGTTGTTCAGATCCACTATAAATAAAATAGCTTAATACAAATATTTTGTTAACTTCATGTTAAATGCAGTTGCTTCCTCTGCTGAAGATAAATAAAGCAAGAAAAATGAAGGCATGTGCTGTTTATCTTAAAATGAAAATGTTTTGTTATTCAGACTAAACTTACTGCCTTCTCAGGGAGCTAAATTTAAATTCACTACCCACTTTTATAATCATCTCATAAAAGATTTTACTTCTTTTCCAGTTGCTTATCTTCTATGCCCTTCCCTTTGCTAATCACCTAAATCTTACTCATTTTTACCAGAGAAGGCTCCCTGTGGCTTAAACATGATAGTTTTAAGACCGCTAACTAGGGTTCATTATTATTGTAACAAATTTTCCAGATATGATACCGTTTTGTGCTATGATTGGGCTTATTCTCCTTTAAATTTTGTATACTTAATAATTCATGGTTAAAGGACAAGATAATAACTATTTTTGAGTATCCTGCTGTGGAGACACGATCTGCTTTGATCCTTGCGGCAATGTGTAATGTAAGGTAAGTGGCATCGTCTTCCTTCTACTAATGGTAGAACTGAAGATCAGAGAGAGTGTCTAACTTGCTTAAGGCTGCATAGCCAAGTGGTGAAGCTAAACTCAGTCTAGGCTTACTTAATAGTACCCTGACATTAAATGTCTAGAAGTAAATACCTAAAACAAACTGCAAGTCTTCTCTATTTACCATACAAATTATTCAAGTGAACTGCCATTTTTGCCTGGCTTGAAAGATACTTTTCAGAAGAATGGCTCGTATCCACAAAATAGCCTCATAGTCCTCTTCCATATTAATGATGGTGTCCATTCAGCTATTTACTCAACAAGTATCTGCATAAGCAATTCTCATCACTATTAAAAGAATTTATTTGTTTACTAAGAAAATTCAGCCCCCTCTTGGAGAATTTACCCTGGGAAGACAGTGTTGAAAACTACAAAGTTCCTAAGCAAGGACAAATGATACTATTATACAGATTATACAAATTGCCAAGGAAATAGAAAAGCAAGGAGGTGATTAATGTTGGTGCCGGCATATTAGAGGAGACAGAACTCTGTGCTGGTTCTTGAAGGAAGTGATGACCTTGGTTGGATTGATCTGGAAAGACTGAAGAGGCAATGAGTCAGAGAGTGGCATAATCAAAAGCTAGAGCTGAAAGCACCTGAGACCAATCCAGGTGGTGATAAGGTCAGATCAGCTGGAACTGGGTGGTGGAAAGAACCCAGAGATGGTGATGATGAGAGATCTGCAGGTCACTGTGAGGTCTCAAAGAGAGGAGCAACATAACCAAGAACACAAGAAAGATCATGGGGTCTGTATGCAGCATGTAGAGATGTGGGGCCTTGCCTACTCATGGGCCAGCAAAAGGCTTACGTCTACGTGGTAGACATGGTAGAAATGGATACAAAGTCAGCAGAGATGGAAGGAAAGTAAGTGGAGCATTCAGCACTGATGTTAAAGTTGGAATCCTGGGTTTCGAAAAAGGTAGTGGTACCTTGAACACTGTTTGGGAAACAAGAAAAAAATTAGTCTGAGAGACAAAGTGAATTTAGTTCTCACTCCAGTAAGTTTCAGACATCAGTAAAATATCTACATGGGATCTCTGGGCTTCCATTCAGCTATTTCCTTGTCAAGCATCCATTGTGTACATAAGCAGCTCTCAGTTATATTAAAAGAATTTAAGTTTATTTGTTTGTTTACTCCACTTTTGCTCAATCCTTCCTTAGGCTTCTTCCTTACAGTGACTTTCTCAAATGAGCATCTGATCAGATTGTTTTCTGAGCTTAAAAATTCTTCAGAGGCCTCTTATTGCCTATAGCAACATTTCTCAAGAAGCAGTTCCTAGACAACCTGTATGGGAATCGCCTGGGATACTTGCTAAGAATTTAGATTCCAGGCCCCCTACCCAGACCTACAGAATCCTTTGGGTGGGCCCGGGAATCTTCATTTAAACAAGCACCCTGAGTGATCCTTAGACACAATAAAGCTTGAGATTCACTGACCTTCAGGTTAGAATTCAGGCTTCCATTCCTAAAGAAAGGCTTTCTTGTTTTGGCCCTGCCTACCTCTGTAATCTCATCCTCCACCTACCCAGAGCTCCTTGCAGCTCCTTCCCTTTTCAACAATTTTATGCCTTGGTCACAATAGCCTCTCTTCCTAGAATTCCCACATTCACCTGGAAAAATCCTGCTCATCCTGTAAAGCCTGATTCACTGTCACCTCCTCTGTCAAGTCTTCCCTTCTGCCCTGCCATGCTCACTCGTGCTCCTGGGCAGAGTCCATCACTCCTTCCCGCATACACTTGTAGAAGGCACCTGCCATCTTGCTGCAGCTTTTCTACCTATCTGTCTCCTCTTCTGGTCTTTGAGCTGCTTGAGGACAGGGACAAAGTCTGCATCATCTTTGCATCCCCAGGCCCTAAAACTGCCCGGTTTCAGAAGGTGATCCATAGGCTGTTTGTTCAGTAGGTGAACTAGAGAGGAGATTGAAGCTGGGAACTGCTAGGAGGAACACCTCTGTTCCTTAGGAGCTGAAGCTAGGGAGCAGGTCAGGGTGTGAGATGGAGGTAAGAATGATAACGAAAGCTAGGTGCTTGAATGCTGTAAGAGGATTTAGAGAGAGAGAAAAGAGTCCAGGGCTGGTTGGCGGCGGGGGCGGGGGAGAGGGCGAGGAAAGAGAGAGAATTTGGCCTTTTTTTTTTTTTTTTTTAACATTTACAATGTGGGAAAAAAGGCAGATTAATAAAGAGCAGTCAGAGAAGTTGGAGAAGATTAGTCTCAAAACAAAAAAGAAGATGGTACTGGGCAACTGTACCAAAAAGAACAGAAGAGTTTAGGCAGCTGATGATTGAGAATGGACCCCCGAAGCTGTCCAATGCACAGACTCGTCTTTAAAAAAAAAAAAGCAATAGAATGTTAAACCACCCATCTCATCATATATCTAGGACTTTAGCACAAGGATTGTTGCCATAAGAATGAAGCTTTTAGAGTGATTTCTTAGGGAATGGACACACCAATTAACTGTCTCCTGGCCCCATCTTTGATGTTTTCTTCGCAGCAATGCACTGACGGATATGAGTGGGATCCTGTGAGACAGCAATGCAAAGGTGAGCCAGCTTCAAAGACTTCCCATGTGATCATTGCCTTCTGTCTCCATCTCTTGTGTCACTCTTCCTGTCCTGTCTGTGTTATACCAAAAAGGCATGAGCATTATATTTACATGTTCGATTTTTCCTTCTTAGAAGATTCCTGACTTATTTTATTACTGACCACAGATATTGATGAATGTGACATTGTCCCAGACGCTTGTAAAGGTGGAATGAAATGCGTCAACCACTATGGAGGATACCTCTGCCTTCCAAAAACAGCCCAGATTATTGTCAATAATGAACAGCCTCAGCAGGAAACACCACCAGCAGAAGGAACCTCAGGGGCAACCACCGGGGTTGTAGCTGCCAGCAGCATGGCAAGCAGTGGAGTGTTGCCCGGGGGTGGTTTTGTGGCCAGTGCTGCTGCAGTCGCAGGCCCTGAAGTGCAGACTGGCCGAAATAACTTTGTCATCCGGCGGAACCCAGCTGACCCTCAGCGCATTCCCTCCAACCCTTCCCACCGTATCCAGTGTGCAGCAGGCTACGAGCAAAGTGAACACAATGTGTGCCAAGGTAGGAATAACTTATTTTCCTAACCATTGAAAGCTTTTGCCCAAGTGCACCTCGTGGTGAGGATGATGATAATTCACATTTATTAAGGACTTCTTGCGTGCCAGACATCATGCTAAGTGCTTTGTCTGCATTATATTTAATCATCACAATATTCCTAAAGGGTAGTTGCTGTAGGTGTCATCATTGCTTTACAAATGGGAAACTGTGGCTTAGAAAGTTCATCAGTGGTTCCCAACCCTAGCTGCCCATATTTAGAGTCACTTGGGAACCTTTAAAACTTCTCCATGGCCAAGCTACACCCCATCCCAGTTAAATCACAGTCTCTGAGGTGGGTTCCAGGCATCGGCTTTTTTTTTCAGTTCCTCATGTGCGGCCAAGTTTGAGAACCAGAGGTCACACAGGTGCTAAGTGCAGAGCTGACCTTCCAACCCAGGAAGGTGGGTGCCAGAGTCACAGCTGGCAAAAGTCGCCGTCAGGTTATTCATTGGGGATTTGAAATTATGCTGTCAAGCTACTCTGCAGATGTACCCCTTTGGTTTCTCAAGTTTCATTTCATCGAACTTGCCACAGACTTATTTTCCTCATTCAGAAATAAAGAAATGGGGCTCCTGCTTCTCATTACCTTGGAGGGACTCTTCCCCCCACTCACGTTTATATGTCTTTTAAGCTCTCATTTGACTCCATTTCACTTATATCACTTGCACCATGGCATCATCTGTCTAGGCTTTTCTGTTTATTTTCACAGAGCATACACATCACTGTGTATTCTAGAAACAGCTGTAGGCTTATATTAGCAAAGTGATAAGAATCTGGGGCTTTGAAGGCATGTAGGATATTAGCTAACTGAACTGTGCTATGAGATTGTTTCCCTTTCTTTTTAGCAAACCGTTTCAGAGCAGCCTGGTGTGGAGATTTTGTTACTGAAGTGGGGCCATAGTAGCCTCCAGACTCCTTTCTCCCTGCCAGAGGCTGATTAGGTAGACCCCATAGTGCAGAACTCCATGTCACCACCACATACGTGTATGGCACACATGGGCCAATGGAAAGGGTCCAGGAGTTCTTACTTTCTAACTGGTCATGTGTGAGGAAGAGAGCACCTTCCTCCCTTAACACCAAGGGTTTCAATAGAGACCACTGAGCTGCTACATTAAATGAAAGATGCATTTTTTTGTGCCCTGGGATGCTGCCCCTTATTCACCCGTGTTTAGTTTTATCTTCTGTGTAAAAGATACTCAAATTTAAATGGCTTAAAAATGAAGCAAGGGGCTGGGCATGGTGGCTCACACCTGTAATCCCAGCATTTTGGGAAGTTGAGGCGGGCAGACCACCCGAGGTCAGGAGTTCAAGACCAGCCTGGCCAACATGGCAAAACCCCATCTCTACTAAAAATACAAAAATTCTCTATGAATGGTGGCACATGCCTGTAGTCTCAGCTACTAGAGAGACTGAAGCAGGAGAATTGCTTGAACCTGGGAGGTGAAGGTTGCAGTGAGCCGAGATCATGCTATGGCACTCCAGCCTGGGCAACAGAGTGAGACTCTGTCTCAAAAAAAAAAAAAATGAAGTAAGGAAACTTGTCATGCTCTGACTCTTATGTATTTCATATTTTCTTTGTAAGTTTTAAGTACCCCACGTCAAGACCTAACCCATGTTGTGATGGTGTCACTTTTCAGAGGGTGCATCGTATTAGCATCTGTTTTGTGTTACTGTCATGAGTCAGAATTCCGGTATTGATGATGAATGCTTCAGCATCTGCTTGATATTCTGATATTGAATTTAAGGATTATGTCAAGGAGATAAAATGATGAGGTTATTCTTATACATGTATTTGGGTTAATACTGATAAAAAAAACCTTGAGTTTATTTAAGATAGACCAACTTTTAATTGTGTTATTTAGTTATATAACTAGACTGGAAAGTTTGGTGGTATTTTTCCCAAAATCAAATTTAACTGAAAAATTCTTAAGTATCAACTTTTATATACTGAATTATTTTGAATACTTTAGGTGTATACTGTAATAGTACTTGGGAGAAAAAAAACCAGATAAATGAATGAGTCATTTCCCAAAGTAGTTTGTAGACCGTCATTGACATTTATGGTTGAATTCAAGAACAATGCCCAGAACTAAATGAAGAGGTCCTAGAATAAAATATATTCAAGACTTACAACATGCATTGGTTACGGTAGAAACTGTACTGTGATGAATGAAAATAAAATACTATTTAACTTTTCTCGAAAATATTTAGACTACCTAACAAAGTAAGTTACGTTTCACATAGTAAAACATTTATAATTCTTACTTCTTTGGGAATTTTTTTTAGTTATAAGCAGCCTTGCTTATGGAATATGCTAAATACATACCTGCTGACTGTGTGCACACAGGTTATTTCCAACCCAAATTGTTCTGTGTAATTCAGCCAGTTTCTAAAATTTGGGATTGGTGTCTATACCATTGAAAGCAGGGTTAAAAGTTTTTTGGAAGGCTTAAGGCTTAAGTTGGATTTCTTCCCACCTCACAATTTTGCAAAGTGCCCATAAATGTGGATTTACTTAATTGTTGATAAAAGGGGGTTATTTCATATGATAACAACAGGATAATCTGTCTAGGGAATTTGACTAACATAAGTCGAGTCACACTTGTGCCCGTTTCTTATTGAGCTAATCAAACATGCAGTCCAGCTTCTTCTAATTGCCTGCAGATGCATGACATTCTCATTCCAGGCCAGCAGCACAAAATAATGTTTTATAACCAATGTGGAAGTATGGGGACCTCTGTTTAGAACAATAATGTGCTCTAAGGACCTATATTATTGACATCATCATGGAGTTCGAGGAGTCTTCTGTTTTAATAAAGATCTCCACTCCCTTTTAAATGTTGCATATTTATGCCCAGTAATCCAGACACATTTCCTATGGTCTAATGGATAGAATAAATGAATCTTACAGATGAGTCTTATTTGCACAAAAATTATTTCTTTTTTCTATGTATATTTTTTAGCAGGTATAGTTTATCATTATATAACCTAAAACTGAGGACATTTTAAATGTAAGAACTGAAATCTGTACTGTGTTTCAGTCTTCAAATCAATTGTGCCTTTGAACGTACTATACCAGTCACAGATGGCTTCTAAATAATTTAAATAATACCACTAGATATTTTAAATGCACACTATTTTATAAATATATCCTTTAAATAGCTGTCCATTTAACTGTTTAATGAAAACATGATATGTTTACTCCTCTTCATGTATTTTGGGGGGGCGGTTTCAGTTTTGTACAAAAACAAGGAGTTTGAAATGCAACATAACATTCAAAGATCAGGTCATAGTGAGCAGGTTTTTTTCAGGTAATTTTTTGCTAAATGAGGATCATGCTGTGGGAGCCAGTAACGCTGAGAGTTTCCCATGACTGACATTATTCTTGGCATCTATAAAATGAAGATAATTTCAGTGTTACATACCTGGAGCCATGTATAGATAGAGTTTTCGAAATTAATTGTTTCCATTAGATATCATCTGCCTCAAAGACAACAGATACTCCTCTACACCAAAAAGAAGTTGAATGAATGCGGAATATATTATAATCTGTTGATGGCTCACCTTCAGTTTTCTACACCTTTATTGCATAGTCTCTATATAATCTTTCTCCTTTTTTTTGAGACAGAGTCTCACGCTGTCACCCAGGCTGGAGTGCAGTGGTGCTATCTTGGCTCACTGCAACTTCCACCTCCTGGGTTTAAGCAATTCTTGTGCCTCGGCCTCCCGAGTAGCTGTGACTACAGGCGCGCAGCATCACACCCTGCTAATTTTTGTATTTTCAGTAGAGATAGGGTTTCACCATGTTGGCCAGGCTGGTCTCGAACTCCTGACCTCAGGTGATCTGCCCACCTCAGCCTCCCAAAGTGCTGGGGTTACAGGCCTGAGCCACTGTGCCTGGCAATAGTCTCTATATAATCTTTCTAAAGGAGATGGAGTTAGAAATCACTAGGTGAAGTTGAGAAAGGATTTTTTAAAATCATATGTAACTTTCTAAGATTTCCATTCTTGTATTAAAAAAAAAAAAGTCATTTGGGAACTGACAAGAAAGAGAAAGCATTGATTGCCCTAATTGAAGAAACTTGTTTGTTTAATTGAACTTTAAAAAAATTAAAACACGGGGCATTTTGCATAGCTGGTAATTAAGCCACTATTAAACCCTGTCAGGACTTAGAGGCATGACTACTAACTTGGTAAAGAAACTGTGCCATGAAGAAATGAACTCAGTACAAATGCCCAATAAAGTTGATTGTAAAACCGAATCGAGTACAGTACCTGGCTTACATTGTATAAAGTATCATTGAGAAATATGGAAAAAACATACCCTAGGGTTTCTACCATCTCTGTCTACCAGGACTGTCCAGTTTCAAAACCAAAAGCTCCATGTTCCTGGAAATGCCTTTGTCCCAGACAAATAGGATGGTTGAGGCCCTAGCATACCCACATAGCCAAATCGTCTGCACCTCACAGACAAGAGTGAAGAAGTCTTAACGTTAGAGCCATTTTTTCAGGTTGAGGCATTGCTTGTCCAGTGAGACTATTTTTACAATTCGTTTTGTACTTTGAAAAGACAAACTGCATTGATTTTTAAGTAGTTGGACAGAGTCTTTCTTTGCAGTTGTCGGGATCCCATTTGCCAGTGTGCCAATGAGCAAGTTTCTACATTGTTTTAGATGTTTTATGTGTAGGATTCCTGGACATTAGAACCTGCACACTTAGTTATGTGTCATATGTGTCATACCATGGGAAAGTTAGCAATCTTTTCACATTCCCACCTAGAAAAAATTTCACCACACTGCCAAATTAAATACTATGTTTCACCTATAAATTTTTCAGTTTGCTCAACTTTTTATTTTTTCCAACTTTCAGCTATATTTTCAATCATTTTATTTTGTCATTATTACATGTGATACAGGAGTGATTAGAACACTAAAGAATACATATTTGCCTCCTGTAAAGTCTAAAGGAACAAATTACAGTGTACGTAGGGTTCAAATTTAAAAACCTCTAGAGTCTTAGGCATCATCCATTTCTATTCTACATATTTCTTTATACACATAAGAGTAACTAAACTACTCTTTCGAAAAGGGAAGAAGTTATTATCTGTACATCTACCTTTGCAAAGAGGAATTGAAGTAACATATACAGCTTCTCAGATGCTAGGGATATCTTTCTTTGACTTCTTTCATTTTAAACTTAAATGATCTTATATCCAGAAGAGAATTAGAAAATCATAGTGTAACCAAGTGGCTTAGATACCTGGCATTGTCATTACCAAACAGCTTTCAAACACTGCCCTTTTGTTGATTCTCATTAATGTCATTAGGGTCGCTGGCTGCATGGGTTAGTTTTGTGAGGAAATGCCTAATTTTTCTTCCATATAATTATACAGCCCAGTGAAGACCTGTGATCTCAGAAAATAGATATTTTGCAAAAGGAAGACTATAATTGAGTAAATTATGATGTTAACCTTAAAAAAAGTACTTTAAGCAGTAAGAAAAATGGGCATTTAGCCTGCTTACAGTTCTTCATTGTTTTTAGTTGTTAATTACCTCAAGCACCTGAAAATTCTCTAAAGTTATATAAATGGATAAGAGTTGAGTTTACAGGGGAGACAATTATTTCTCAAATAAGCCAATGCAGTGTATAGAAGTAATTGATTTACTCCTAAAAAGAAATCTAGCATTGTCTCATAATTTACTTTTCAATATGCTGCAGCCATTGAATTTCTAGTCAATTTATGTCATTTTTAAATGCATTTGGGAACAGTATTTATAGGTATCCGATTCATACACAGTCAGAAAGTGTTCTTAAAATTGCTTCGTAAAAATTGAATGACAACCGTTAGAGGTGGAAGGATAGAAGAGGTCAGTATGATCACTCTCCTGCAGCAAGACTGTGCTACACACCTCTCTAATTCAGTGGTTCTCAAAGTGTAGTCCCTAGACCAGATGCATCAAGCATCATCGGGTAACTTATTAGAAATGCAAATTTCCCAGGTCCCACCCCAGACTGACTGAATCAGAAACTCTGGGGCCAGGACCAGCAATCTGGTTCTGGGATTATACTGTTATAACAATATATTATATACATATATTGTTATAATAAGACAATTGAATATATTGTTATAACAATATAACTACATATAGTTATATAACATATAACTAAATATTATTTTAACAATCCCATAATATTGACGCCTCCTCAAGTCTGAGAACCAATGCCTTAACTTAATCTTAACTTCTGCTATATAAATCAGAGGGCAGGGTCAGAATACTTCACATGGGATATGGGAAGCAGTGAAAAGAAAACATCAAAAATATACATGCTGCCTCTAGGGTAAGTTAGTATTTCTATTTTACTTTTCTTACTCTTCTTACTGTCATTGCCAGTACTCCGATTCCTAAACATGGGTGGCCATGAGTCCTGATTAAGACTGTATCCCTGAACCAAGGACATGACGTATGCAATCTAAAGGAAAAAGGGACATATTAACAAGAAAACAGGATACACATCTCTATAAAACCTACAAATATGCAATCATATAACTATTCTTAAATTGTCAGTAGGTGAGACTCTAATTTTTGTTCTGGCTATGGCAATGACTGGTGCTAAGTGATACCTATATCTTCTATAGGGCTCCTCCTTAAGTTCATGGCACAAACTTGTGAGATGAGGCAATGCTGTTTGGCGGTTCGGTTTGTGTAGAACCACAAAAGAGAAGGAGATTGACTCTAACTTTGACTGTAAAGCATCCTTCAGTCACCAAAGTGATATGAGATCCTTTCAATATCAGATGCACAGCTAACCATCTCTTTCCATTTAGACTCTGTGAATATCAGATATTTGAAGAATATTCACATAAGCATCTTCTTTCAATTTAAACTTTATCAGAAATTTACTTCCCATCAAAGACGAGGAGGTTCTTTTTAAGACTATTTAACACTTAATCTGTGGAATGAATTTCCTCCTCCCCATTGAAGCAAGAAGAAGGAAATTAGAGTAGAATTGCAAGCCCGGGTAACTTCAGGAAAGTGCACTGGTACTGGCTCATTATTTATTTCTCCGGCAGGAAGTCTCAAGCTATATTCCCTGAAATCAACAAGTTGCCCCTTTTGTAAGGATTGCCTTTGCACTTGTTGAATTGCTGGCACAATTTTATTCTTTGAAACCAAAGAGTAAACAAAAATTTTCCCAATGTGTTTGATTTTACATGAATGTACAAATAAGTAATTCACACTGCATCTGAAATTCATTAGCGTGTTGCTTTTTCCAGGAGGTAATTGCAAATTGCATATTCAAAATAAAACTGATCAAGAAAACTGCATTTCAAATATTGGCAAAAGAAAATGCTGTCATTGCAAAAATTTAAAAAGAATTGCAGGTTTGTAGTTTAAACTGAAATTATTTGTAAACATTTAATAAAAATGAAATGAATAAATGACATGAAAGGAAGGCTGAATGCCAAGCTATTAGCATAACTACAGATTAAAAGAAGAAACAGCTAATCAATGTATATAAATGTGTACTAAATAGACTAAAAAGCTTGAGATTTGCACTAAGTCAAATTCTGAAACTTCAGCTACCTTTCAAATGATTGTACATCTATCCCAGTCCAGGGTAACTAGGCAGTATTGCAAGTGAAATTGATCAAATGGAACACAAAACCATTCCATTAGAGTTCAGTGAATTCAGTCAAATTTGAGAACCACTTTCTGTTGTAGCTTAATAGAGTCAAAGTAGAAGGAAGGAATGCTCATAGTCTTTAGGGAATTTGTAATAATTGTCCCATGAGTTATCAAATAATAAAAGAAACAAACAACAGTTCAATAAAGTAACATGGGATATCACTAGAAGTACATGATGAATTGCCAAAAGTAGATGTAAAACTAGTATGTGACACAGGTAGCACCAAAATTTACTAAAACACATATTTGGACAGAAAAAGAAAACATGTTCTCAGAAATGTGGTTAAGGACAAAAGTCTGTTTCCTCCCTGGAATGGGGCATTTGGGAGAGAATGATGAGGGGACATTGGGAAATCTGACAAGGAAATTAGCATCCAAACATCAGAGGAAGTAATCATACTGTAACTGCACAGAACAAGTGAGAAGCATTGTATCGTGTCCACACTCCATCTGTCCTAGAATGATTTCCCAGGAGCGGTCCCCAGAAACAGTGTGCTTCTGATTGGAATGCCAGCAAGATAAGGTGGGGAAGAAAACCAAATCAGAAAGAACAATTGATGAACCACTTGCAGAGCAAACATCTATGGCGGGTTCCATCCTCAGTAACTCCACCAAAATGCTAATGAATTCATCTAGCTCTGTCTAAACATATTCCAGAACTGCATTCTGTTTTCTTATTATTGAATAGGCAATAAGTAAATGTTGTTTGTATAAATGAATAGATTTTAATCATAGGAGAACTAAGACTTAAACCATCCTTGAAAATAAGCTATTGAGTACCATGTGTGTATAAGGTATATTTCCCAACTATAAATGTTATACAATATTAGTGTGGTCCATGAGTATTTATTGAAAGAGACTGTTCTGTCCCTTTAACATGGAGGTTTCAGATACCTTGTCCCCGTTTTAAGCTTATGCTACTTGAAAGAAGGATTCATAAAACCTATTCTTTATATCCTGGATTACTAGGTTTTCTGTAAATATTAGTGACTAAACAGGTTGGTGTTATTCCTAGAGCAAGACTAGTAATTGGGAACACTAGAATTTTTTTTTTTATTTTCCAATAAGCCATTTAACCAGGGAATGCATTTCTGTATCAAATACATCCTTTCTCAGAAATCTCATGGTGAATAATGAAAATACACTTTGGTTGGGAAAGTGTTAATATTTATGATACTTGAGGTCAGATAATCATAAGGCTGAAAAATACTTTTGTTTTTATAATTTTATTTTTAATTGAAAAACATACATATTTATGGGGTGCAATGTGATGTTTTGATATATGTATACACTATGAGACGATTAAATCAAGCTAATTAACATAACCATTACTTCACTTGTTTTTTTGCAGCGTGAATATTTAAAATCTACTTGCTTAGCAGTTTTGAAATATACACCATATTATTATTAACTATAGTCACTATGCTGTGCAACAGATTTCAAAATCTTCCTGTTTAACTGAAACTTTGTACCCTTTGATTAACATCTCCCCATCTCTCCCCATTCCCACCCTCAGCCTCTGGTAACCACATTTTTCCCTCTACTTCTATGAGTTTGACTTCTTCAGATTGCACATTTAAGTGAGATCATGCTGTAATTGTCTTTCTGTAAGGCTAGAAAACATTGATGTGAGCTCTCTGATACTGTGAAGAAACTCAAGGCTTTTGATGAACTTCTGTAAAATAAGATCAAGGAAGAAGGACTCTGAGCAGTCCATCTTACCTTGGACATTTCCCTGGCTAGAAATTATCGTTCTCAAATCTGTTTTTAGAATCCAAGAAAGTCACTTAGTTGGGTACAGGTGATTTAAAAGAAGAGTTTTCTGATCTTGTCCCAAAGTAGAGAAGCCCAAGGGAGCTAGATAAGTGAGAAGAAAAAGTCATAGCTCTCAGGAACCCAGGAAGAAAGAACAGAGCTTACTGAGAGCCCATCGAGAACTGATAACTAGCTGAGACTTGAACTGTAGGTGAAATAAGAGTGAAGTAGGGAAGGGAATCCAAGACAGCCATAAAAACTGCATGTGCTTTTATGTGTGCCTAGTTAAAATGAGAATCATGACAGAAGCTGGAACTGCATGTAGTTAAATCGTTGTGGGGAAGGTGGTGAAATAAGTTTTCACTCTAAACAGCCTTGTGTATTGCAAGGAATCTAATCCTACTCCCTTGAGTGAAGCCACAGAACACAATCCAAAGTGGGAAACAACTCATGGGGTCCAACTCACTGCCCACCTTGCAGACCAAGTCTGTCACAACCCAAGTTAGGGAAGAATTTTTATTCAATGATGGTGTTAGATTTCCCTTGTGAAATATTTTGCAGCAAAGCCCTCCTCTTGTACATACATTCACACCAGCATGCCATTAAATTAACATTTTTACTATTTTCTGAAAACTTATATATCCCAATATTTTCTAATATACCAGAATTACAAAGGGCAGTATAAGTCTGTTTTTCAGAGTTTGCTGTTGAATCCTCAGGATCGTATTTTTACAATTTATAAATGTGTGATATCAAAAGATCCCACTTCTAAAAAAGAAAAGAATATCCCAAGAGAAATAACTAAAAGACACTTTAGAAACCTGCCTACGTAGGCTAAATACCCCTTTTCTTGCCTAGTTTATTCTAGCTATTTACGCCCACACATGTGCATACATACAGATACCTATTCAAGTACATGCCTATACACATGCATATGTACAAACATGTGCACACACCATTATTTTCAGTAGGAAGGTACCATGTACCAAAATGAAACTGATCAAAGTTGATGATGCTTCTGAAATGACTGAATGCAGAAAGAGGTTTCCTCTCATTATTCCTGTAACATTAACACTGGAAACTGCTTTCTGAATACATGTGTTTACCTATCACAAGAGAACAGGACACCCTGGACAGTTAACTACACTTTTTGCTGAACAAAGAATTGTGTTAGATGGATTAAATAGAAAGGGTTGACAAAAAAGAATTGAAGGTGCTGAGGTATAAACTCTGAGGCTTTGTAATCATATACTTCTGCAGCAAGATGATCATTTCATTACTAATCTGTCTCAGAGATTTGCCTGGATTTCATCCTGACCCACTATTTTATATTGAACAACTTAATTTTTGGCAAAATTGACATTTTTAATGAACTATCATTTAAGATGGATTAAAAAATGACTTATCTGGGGCTGACACTGAATCTCCAAGCTTTTTCATTTTTCAGACGTTGGTAAATTATATAGTCAGGAAGTAGTCTGAAATAGAATTCCACTCAACAAGCAAGGCAGAAAATTCCAGTCATTCATGATGAATTAAACTTTGCAGTAAAAGCTGTGGGCACCTTTTGTTAAAACAGTTCATGACCTGGAATATCAGAAGAATCTTAATACAGGGAGGGAGCCAGAAAAAAAAGTCCTCCCATACAAGCTGGTAAAGATGAAGGGTTTTGGCCGGGCATGGTGGCTCACACTTGTAATCCCAGCACTTTGGGAGGCCGAGGCAGGCAGATCACTTGAGGTCAGGAATTCGAGACTAGCCTGGCCAACATGGTGAAACCCCATCCCTACTAAAAATACCAAAATTAGCTGGGCGTGATGGCACATGCCTGTAATCCCAGCTACTTGGGAGGCTGAGGCAGGAGAATTGTTTGAACCTGGGAAGCAGAGGTTGCAGTGAGCCGACATCACACACTGCACTCTAGCCTGGTTGACAGAACGAGACTCCTTCTAAAAAAAAAAAAAAAAAAAAAAATGCAGGGCTTTGTTCTGAACTTCAATCATATGACCTCCTTCCTTCAGTGATTGTCGTGGGTCAGGGGGGTAAGCTAATGGTAAAAAGAAACTACATGGAAGAAGGAAATTTAATTGGTGGTGCAATTTAAGCAGCTAATAATAGTTCTGTAAAACAGGAAAATTAGTTAGTGAATAGCTCATTCAAAAAAATGTTAAATAGCAAAACTATTGTAAATTAGAGATCAACTCTAAGTAAACTGAAAAATATTTTCATTGATTTTTCAATTTAAGCAGAAAAATGGATTGTGTAAGCATGCCAGAGCAATAGTTTCCAATAAACCAACCTATCACAGAAGGTTAATACACCAAATAGACTATTAGAATATCACTCTGTTAGAAAAAGAGCTTATACTATCTAATTTCATTGTAAAAACTTGGCCACAAACAGTATTAGGATTCTAATAGAGCTTTAAAGAATTATTGGAAAATCAGGCTGGGCGCGGTGGCTCACACCTGTAATCCCAGCACTTTGGGAGGCTGAGGCAGACAGATCACCTGAGTTCGGGAGTTCCAGACCAGCCTGACCAATATGATGAAACCCTGTCTCTACTAAAAATACAAACATTAGCCAGGTGTGGTGGCATGCACCTGTAATCCCCAGCTACTCGGGAGGCTGAGACAGGATAATCGCTTGAACCCAGGAGGTGGAGGTTGCAGTGAGCCGAGATTGCACCATTGCACTCCAGCCTGGGCAACAAGAGCGAAACTCCATCACACACACACAAAAAAGAATTATTGGAAAATCTGTTTATAGTATCAAAGTCAGGAACAGGCAGACTTTACACATTGCCAGAAGTATTATGAACTTGTTATGAAATTTTCTTAGTAAAATACATAGTTTCTGGTTTCAGATTAAGGGAAAAGTTTATAGTGATGAGAAAATCAGGAAGACCTTAATAAAGAAGATTACAGTAATTATTTAATTAAAAATGTGAATGGTATTTTGCATTTTCTCCATAGCTTAAAAAAATCGAGTAAAAGTCCTGAGAAGTAGATAAAACTAACTGCAAGTAACAGACCTGTTTAGTTTTCAGTGTAAATCTTGATAGGCTGAGAAGATAGGAAAAGAAGAATCAGTGCAGATTCAAATTCATACCAAGCCTTTGCAGTTGGAGATCCTTTACTCAGTCTGTCAATTCAAATGCTATCTATTCTGGAAACACCATCACAGACACACTCAAATAATATTTTAACAGCTATCTAGGCATCCCTTAGCCCAGTCAAGTTGACACATAAAATTAACCATCACAAACTCTTAACCACAAAGATCACAACTGGGTAACAGCAGTTGCTGAAAATTCATGACTTGGTGTTGCTTGCCTATTGGTCAATTTAAATATATATATACTGCATGTTATTATCATGAAAAACTCAAGCTATTGATGGTACTTCCTGGATCTTCTGAAAATCTCAAGTTTCAGTGACACTCACCCTCTAGCACCACCTGCCACCACCACACAGCACTCAAGTATGAAAATCAGTCTTCTAAGGAAAAAGCAAAAATTCAGGGAGTACCTGCTAGGGTTGGGGCCAGGACTATATTCAAACATACATTTGTGGAGAAAAAGCAAAAACGGAGCAAACAACTAAGCCATACCTTTATCTTCCAGGCGCCGCCTCTTACCCTGAAAGACAGGACCACCTGTAAGAGAAATGACAGAAAAAAAGTTGTGGAATGGAACTGGGAGGGAGAAAGAGAGCAATACAAGGGAGTTGAGGACAATGAGCAATCACAAGACTATACCAGTCAAAAGTAGATTCTCCTAAAGTATCTCATAAGATATTGTAATTACCAACTGTCCACTCATATACGTGTGTATGTATACATATATATGTATAAATGCATATATATTTGTATAAATGCATATGTTCCTCAAAAGACTGATGAAGGAAAATAGAAAAGGTGACACCTAATAAATCGGTTTTGCTGTTTTTATAAAATTGGCTAAAGAAGTCTTTAAATTTGGGATTCAATAGTTTAATATGTTTTTTAGAATCTCCTATGTGCTATGCATTATAGATCAGTGCTTCTCAAACATTAATGAACATATCAGTTCCCTGGGGATCCTGTTAAAATGAAAATTCTGATTCTGGGTAGGTCTGGGTTAAGGCATGACATTGTACATTTCTAACAAGCTCCCTGGTTTTGCTGATGTATGCAGAACCTGTCTTCCAGTAGCTGACAGTATCCTTCCTACCAAGAAACTGATATATCTAATGGATTCTTCATCCTCTACTTTCTGCAGCAGCAAATGGGGTATAATTTGGATAGCGTCAAATTTGCATGTGGTTGCTTTTCAAAACTACATGTTTCTCCTTTGGTTAGATACTCAGTTTCTCCAATACAAATTACATTGTAACAGCTATAGCTATAAATCACAGATATTTCCGTCTCTTACTAATTAATAGAATTTTCTCCTGTAGTGGAATGTTTTTATGCTTGAATGCTCAAGAGGATTCCAGAAAGTAGTCTTTGGCAGCAAAGGGTGGTGGAAACCCCATGAAACTAAGCAAGAGACAAAAGTTCCCATTTGGGTCTTTCCCTAAATGACTTGCTGACTTTATTAAATCAGTTCATCTTGCTGGATCTCAGTTTTCTCAGCTATTAAAATTAAGAGTTGTCCTTTCAGCTCTTACTTGAAATTATTTACAAAGAACAGGAAAGAGAAAGAGACAGAGAGAAAATGAGTGCACTTTGTCTAGGCTGTAAGCCTTGTGGATGTATGGTGATGATATGGTTCTTGATTGATATATGCCTGGCATTTAAGCGGTTTCCATTGATAGGAGTTCATCTTTGCCTTTTGGATGGCATTTTTATCAAGAAGACATACTGAGGCAAGTCAAAATCCACCTTGGGAAGAATGCAGGTGCATTCTGTGATTATAATAGCAATAATGACGCAGAAGCAAAAAATCAGCTGGTTCTAATCACCTGAATCTTTATTGACAAAACAGTTCACACCTACTACTAGTTGTTTGCTAAAAGTCTGCACCAAATCACTGAAGCTTTAAAAGCTAGATCACTGCAGTCTTTTCCCCAAGCACTGACATGGGTAATTACGGTATTGTGGTTCATGCCACAGCCCCAGACTTCATTTCAATCCTAGTTTGGAAAGGAGTTATTTTTATTTTGGTGCACAGTAAATAAATTTTTTGCAGATATTAATATAAACCCATTTAAAATGTAAAAGTGCCAGCACTAAATGTGATCAGCCCTTTATTATGTTCTTGATTCTTGAATTAAGGTTTCCCATCTTCATTGGAGACGAGTGCCTTTCAGCAAAGAACTGTTTAAAGTCTATGAATTAGTTCATTTCACCTTTTGGAATTTCTTTCAGCCTCCAACTCAAACCATGCTTACAACCAAAGCAATGAGTCTTGCCTGAGTTTATGTATTATTTTCCATCACATATGAACCATAAGGAAGTCTATATGCTAGTTAATCTGTTGCTGCATAACAAATTACTCCAATGCTTAGTGACTTAAAACAACAAACGTTTATTACCTCACCTTTTCTCTGGGTTAGGAATCAAGTTGTAGCTTAGCTGGGTCCTCTGACTTTGGGTCTCTGACAAGGCTGCAGCTCATTCAAAGCTTGACTGGAAAGGATCCACTCCCTAGCTCAAATACTAGTGGTTGCTGGCAGGATTGACTTCCTGCCTCCATTTCTCATAAATTCTTCCACCTTCAATTCCTTGCCACATACACTTCTCCATAGAGCATCTCACAACATGGCAGCTTTCTTAGCAAGTGAGGGGGCAAGAGAAGGTTCCAGCAAGAGAGAGGATGCTAATAAGACCAAAGTCAGAGTCTTTAGTAACCTAATCATAGAAGTGACAACCCATCAATTTTGCCATATACTGTTCGTTGGAAACAAGCCCCTGGTGTGAATGCCAAGATGTTGGCATCATTGAGAGCCATGTCAGAAGCTGCCCACCACAGTCTAGAATTAAAATTCTCCCTGAGTTGACTCCGACCATTTAGAGTTAGAATTTTAAATGATTTCAAAAAGCAAAATAGGAATTCAGAGCAAAATATACCCCCTCCCCAGCAGTGCAAGAGGCTGTAGGACTCATGTAGATAGGCAGCCTAATGGGTGTGGTCAGTAGCACAGGCAAAGAAGAACCTGGCTGTTTCTAGAAGCTCCTTTTGAGTAAACGTAGCCTTTTCTTCACTGACATGAGTCTTCTAAAATGCCATCAATCCTCCTCAAAAACACTCATAAATGATTCCATCTCCTTTGATTTTAAAACTTGTTTAAAGTCTTTTACTCCACTCAACAAGTAATTTTCACGAAACAAAAACTTTAAGGGCAAGCATAAAAACTCTTTATTGCTGATTAACATGTACTCACATGCTTGTTACATAAAACACATTTAATAAACACTGCTCTTGCTTTATGTTACTTTTTGTCCTAGGCATTCCGATATTTGTGTTTGTTAGGGAATCATGGATATCATGTTCTCCATCTCTTTCCTAGAAATCCCTGTTCTGTTCTGCTCACATTTTTCTTCCCACAGTCTATTCAAAAACCTGCTCCTAGAATCATCAACTTTATGTTTAAATATGTTTACATCGTTTCTTTTGCCCCAAAAGTCTACTAGGAGACATGCACTGAACATATCCTAAGATTACAATAAATAGGTTGTGTAAGAGTTAAAACTTCAGAAGCAACAAAATCCAACATGAATTTTCTTGGGGTCCCAAGGAATAGGTATCTCAATAAGAGGCAGGTTAGTGGCTTATTTTTCAACAAAGTGGCACTAATGAAGTAGGATAGCACTCTGAGGAAAAGAGGAAAGATATATGAGTAAAAATCGGTGAAGGTAGAAACCAATTTAACAATAATAGCAGGACCTATAATATGAGATGGTGGCATGAAGGGACAGCTGCCAGCCACATCCAATCTCCCCATGAAGAATATTCTAGTAGCCAGATTGTCAACCCGAGAGAGAAAAATAGAGAAAAGGCTAATATAGCTATTAGAAAGTATAACTAAAATCCAAAGGAAAGTTTTGGGTTTTTTTGGTAAAGAAGATAGAAATAGACCAAACATTCTTAAACTGCATTCATAATACAGCTCTGTATGGAGCACAGTACATTTTCTCCTTAGTTTACTCTCCCCCAGATTATGTTCCAGATTTCTCCAGGTGTTTCTCATGCCAATAATAAAAACTTCTGTGAGCCAGTTGAGTGGGTTGTGGGATAAATGGGTGCCTCGCAGCCAGGTAGAGGCCAACCCAGAGCATCCCCAGAAGGCTGGTCTAGTCCAACGAAGAAGGCAGTGAGAGTTGATGGGGGGGATCATGGGGGCAGTCAGATCTGATTCCCTTTACGGTGAAGCCCAGAGGGGAAAAAAGCATTCTGCTCATAAGATTTCCTCATATTCAGCCATCCCTTTGCTAATATATTCTCTTGACATAAGTAGCCCCACTAAATTCCTCTTTCCTCATCACTAACTCTAAAATGACAGTTTAAGGATTATCCTTTCTGCCACTTACCATGAAACTCAGCTCCAAGCCAGTTTGTTGTAGGTTTCTGAACTTAACCACATAGCTCACAACTGAGTGTCTAATCAATCATTCTATGACTGAATCCATCTGGAACAAATTTGAAGAAGTGGCCATGTAGGTTTCTTTAGGGGAAAAAAAAAATTAAACTGAAACCAGAGTAGATTTTTTCAAAAGTTCAGAAGAAAAAAAAATTATAAAACTTAGCAATGACTTCCCCCCCAGAAATTGTTCATGCTCTCTGAATAAGACTTATTCTGTCCTGCCCCATTCTGCATTGCATTTAGTCCTTCAGAGAGGTGACCTGTGAACGTGTTGCAGCAGAGTCCACTTTCCTGAGAATGAGCTCATGGTCACTCCTTGGGTAGAAGGGAAGAGGGATATGGTGTGGCCAGGTGGTCACCATAACCTCATGTTGCTCTTAAATTCCCAAACACACAGGGCTCAACTGAGAGATTATGGAACCAAAAGAGCCTGTTTCTGGTCAATTCTTGCTAGACCACTGGTTTTTGCCCCATAGCCATTGAAGGATAATTTAAATAATGCAGCCAAGTAGATTTAAGTACTAGATGGTTTTTAGAACTCCATCTTTCCTTTCCTTGCTAGACCCAAGTTAATGTAAGTTTAGGATGTATTTCTCCATATATTCCCTTAAGTCTGCACCATCCATGCATTTGTTCAATTTTTAGTGATTTATTCATCAGTTCATGCATCAATGCATTCAGTTAACACGTGTTCAAACTATAGTGGAAGCCTAGGCACACCACCTTTCTTACAAGGACTTTCCAGTCTGTCTGAAGACGTAACATAAGGTCAGACTTTTAAAAATTAAATGATACAAATAATTCAGCTCAATGATTCAAGTCAACAGACCCTAGTTGAGAGCCTCAGTCCCCACATCATCAGTGGTAAGTGGTGATTACTGAAAAATTCTGGAGAAGTCAGAGGAGGGATTGGTGCTGCCACCAGGTAGCCAGTTAGGACTTTTCTGAGAGAATGGATGTGATGCAGTTAATGAAGGATGAACCAGAGGTGAACAAACCTGAGAAGAACAGGACAGGCTTTGGTGGGTGGACGCCCTAGGTGCAGCGTAATGGTGACAGTATTGTCCTTGTGTATCAAACTCTCCTTTTATGCCTCTTGCTAGCATAGTTACCGTATGTACAGTACTTGAAAGTAATGCAATTCTTTTTTGAGAAACTCACTCCCTTTTCCATAAATCGTACTGACGTCAGCCCTCACCACCACTGTTCCCCAGCCCAGTCCCAGTGTCACTGTTTGGGTTGAGGCAAGGGGGGTATTGTGGGTGCAGCAGGAAACAAGATTGGAAAATTCCATTGGAAGACAGTTGAGGTAGGACCCAGAATTCTTGGTTAAGCCATTTAGATTTATTACTGTCACAATTAGTGACAGATTTTGAGCAAAGAGTGACATAATGAAAACCCTATCTCCAGACAGGTGTTGGACAAGGAGGAAAAAAATGCATATACACATATGGTGAAATGTGTTAAATCATCCTAATGGGACTGAGGTGGGGGGCATTGATGGTGAGGGCCTATGTCAGTCTGATTTATGGAAAAGGGAGTGAGTTTTTAAAGAAAGAATTGCATTACTTTCAAGTACTGTACATAAAGTATGCTAGTAAGAGGCATAAAAAGAGAGTGTGCTACATAAGGACTATTTTCTGGATCATCATAATTAGTTTAAAATTATTTCTAATAGATAATTCATTATTTTGCCACAGAGCAGCTTCTGCTGTGTGAAACTGGTTCTAAACAAGTTTGACTCTAAGTAGGGTGAACAGTTTGTTTCGAATATTATTGAGCAATATATTTATTCATAGGTATTACAAAGATAAGAATCAATTACAAATTAACAAGATGGTGTAATTTCACACCCCACACTTCATGAAATAACCAATTTGGAGTTAAATAGGCCCTTCAATGGTCTACTGAACAATCAGCCTTTCTGCCTCATGCCCACATTAATTAAACTGTAAAATGTTCATTAATCATAATGTATGACTGAAGGAGTATGGAGCAAGTCTCTAACTATAAACTATGTCTAAACAGTCTGTTAACAGCAATTACTTATTTTAGCATGTTTAAGGCAGTCATCCTGCAAAATACAATGAATTCAACCTAAGCAGAATCATTGTAACGAGGTTTTCGCAATATTGGAAATGATGGCGGGAGGCAATTATCTGTAGGCCCATTCTACCCCACAATCCCCCTACCATCCATTCCGCAAATAAGCATGAACTAAAAAGTAATCTGGCTGTAGATAGAGGAAAGCAACAAGTTTTCCTGATACATCTAGGGGAAACATTTTCCAGTTAAAAGTTATTTTTATTTAAAAATAAGAATTTAAAAGGGATACAGAAAGAGGTTTGGGAGTAGGGGTAAGGCTGGACTGCTGAGCTAATAAAGCAAGAATTTAAGAACATAAGAATAGATGGTTTCGTTTATGGATTAATCCAAAAGAATTTTAACTGGATTTCGATCTCACTTCACTAAGTCTTGACTTTTTTTCTTGGGAGACCCCACAGCTAGCTGCAAAGGTAAAACACCTGGTTTATCCATTTATTGACCTATTTAAGTTTCCATTCTGAAACACTCCATTAACAATAGTCATACCTGTACTTTTCCTTCTCAATGGTGGGGGTCTGCTGGAGATGATGTGTTCATTATCTGGAATTTACTTTTTTTATTTTCTATCAGATTTAGGAATAATAAGATCGGGGAAAAATTAATATTGCTTTGTTAGTTACAGTTGGGGAGATAGCACAAAACCCCAGACTAGGTATCCTGCAGCTGGATCCCTAAACATCATTTCAAAGTGTGAGACTATTCAACAAGCCTGAATTAAGTAACTAGTAAATGCAAAGCATAGTGGGTGCTGAGAATACAAAGATAAAAGCTTATGGGGCCTACCCTCAAAGAGCTCTCAGTCTATGAGGAAGCAGACAGTAATTACAGTGTGACATTTTAAGTCCCATTTTGGTGACTTCCTAGAGAAGGTGACACCAGGCCTCCGTCTTGGGAAGTTGTGGCAATTAGACTTTAGAGAAGTGGGGAAAGGAGAAAGAATGTTCCAGGTAGAGGGAGCAGCATTTGCTAAGGTCATGAGAAGATGGGAAAAGGGAAGAGCAAGTTGTTCTGCATAACTTTAGTGTGCAGTACATGAAGATGGACAAGAGTCAAATCATGAAGGGCCTTGCCAGTGGTTTAAAGTTTGCATTTCATCCTGAAGGTGGTAAGGAGTGATGTAATCAGCTTCCGTTTATACAAAATGAAAGATGCCGTGTATCAGTCTGAAACTTGCGTATTCAAATCCACATGAAATCTGCCCTCTTTGCTCACAAAGGAATTAAATGCATCATTTACTTTTAAAATTTATTTCTGAGTTCTCATTTGTTAACCTGTCTGGATAATTATATTGTGACTAATTACAACTGGTTTTATTCTCTATTTATAATAGTTCTACAGTGGCAAATTAAATATAGATTTCATTCAAGAAATAACACAGGTCTGTCTGTATGCTTAAATTTTTATCAAACATAAGGAGTAGGGAAAATATTTTAGCTTGAGGAAAAGCTACAGAAGTCAAACTAGCCTTAAAAATTGAGTCAACATTTAGTGCATCGTTTCAGGCTGTTTCTAGTTTTTCTCCACATAGTATATAACTGCAACTCTTAAAGGATTTTTACTGTTTGAGGTTTGCTCCATTTTAGAGTTTGTGCTACCACTTATTGGAACACTGGTTTGAAAACAAAATTGTAATTCAGCCTTTGCAGAAGTTGCAAGAAAGTTTTACACATTCACGTTTTTTGTCACAACATCTCCTAATCTTGTAAGACAAAATGTTGTAATGATGATATAATTGTGTAAATACTATGGCAGCGTCAAATGTTATTTATCTGAACTGTTTTGCCAGTTTATAATATAAACATGCTAGAATGTATACATCCAGCCTAATGGATATCTCAATTGCTACCTTCAACAAGTTGACGCTATAAAATTATATAGGCCACTGATACGTGCCTGGGGTTATCCAGTTGTTAGTTTCCCAGTGGAGAATGCCAGACTTTGGTGGTCAGAGCAAAACTCGTTTAGGACCCTGAGCCAGCCAGACAAGGTGCTTCATCCTTAAGGGGGCCTTAATTAAGGATGAGGTGAGGAGCAGCCATTGCCCTAAGTCAGTAGAGTTTCCAGAGATAGTGAGTTTGCTGCAATTCTCTTTCTTAAAAAGGATAATTTGTGGACACAGCTGTCCTAAAGGTCACCTGAACAAGCTACTTTCTGTGGTGACCTAGAATTGAGCTGGACCCCCAAGGGGGAGTCTTTACTGGTAAGATAGGGAATTTAGAGGGAGGCTTACGGACAAAGGCAGACAAGTGGCAAGAATGTGTTGCACTTGGCAGTAGGTGGCCTGGCTGACGTAGAGGGCCATGTAAGATGGCACTGATGAGATCGAGCCCAAGGAAAAGACAATTTTATGTATGGAACCACCTGTTACGTGGCAGTGAAGGTTCAGACCAATCATACAGGACCATCTGCATTTTGTTAACACCTGTGTGCACAGTCACAGGCAGGTCTTGGAGCCCTGGGAGCCTGGAAGCAGCCCAGCATCACTAGAAAGGTGAAGACGGCAGGGACAGCCCTGCCAATCCTGCAAGGAGTGCACTAGAGAGCCTCAGCACTGGGCCAGGGAAGCAGCACAAGAAGCAGTGTCCAGGGCCCACAGACCAATAGAAGGCAGTCCTCACACCATTTCAGAGGTGGCAGTAGTCAGAGTTCTCAAGTTGGAAGAATGGTCTCGGGCAAATGCAAAATTCAGTATTTAAGTAGGAAGGGGTCAGAAATGTAAGATGATGATTGATAGGCTAGGATGACAACAGAGAAGGAGTCAGCCTAGCCACGTGATTCATCACCCTATTACCATAAGCATGGTGCTTTTCCTTGGGCCTTAAGTTCTTTCATTTTTCCTATTTGTTAATACTCTCTCTTACAAGAGTAATAAGAAACAGTCATGTATGTACATATAATTTACCTTCAGCTATAATGAAGGCATTTGAAGAAGGTCATTTTGTATTCAAAGAAACTAAAATTAACTTTCCAAAAGAATACTTTTCTAATATGCCATGGTTTTACTATATTACTAGCACAGCATTTAAAAAACAAATATTGGCCCAAAATTAAACTCTCCTATCTGATATGACTGAATGAATGTTTCATTAAATACAAGTGGTGTAGATCACCATTCTGCTTAGTGAAGACTCTGCCAACCTGCTTATTTGAAAAGTCAGGCATACAACATTTTCATCTTAAAGTCTAACTCTAAGCTTTGTTCTTAAGAACAAATGACCCGAAATCCTTGTCCTGGCTTTATATGCATGTAACTCTATGACATTTGAAAATATTCCCTGTTTTTTCATAGTTCTGATTGATAATTTTATTACTGTCTTGAAAGATGGTGACCACAATGTCCTTAACATTCTCAAAAAAATAAATAAAAGTTGCTGCTGAAATTTACATTTTTCATATCTTTTTCATAGCTAGAACTTGTTCACACAATAGTTCTCTCTCAGAGTTACATGTAGGTTCTAATTAGAGCTCTAGTTAATGTTATGTGTGCTAGGTAGTCTTTATAAATATTAATACTTCATTGCCATGAAGCGATCCTGTAGCCATCAACAGTCCTGTCCTCTGACAGGACCGATTTTATGAATCAAATATTATGAAGTGCAGAAGATGCTAGATTTGTTTTGTTTTGACAGATTTTGTTTTGTTTGAATGTTTGCAATTTTCCTAATGAGAAATAACTTTTAGCAAGAAAGGCTGTGTTTGCCTGTTCTTGTATCCATTCATCTGGAATATGCCAAAGGAGGGGAAGGTCATACCATAGACGCTCCTGCTGATTGGGTGTTAGTCATAAAGACCATATTGAAAACATGACACTAAGCAACAAAACAAAGGTAGGATATTTAATAATGTGAAAGTATATAGGAAATTACATTAAAAGCCCCAACTTCCTGCAGTTTTCTTGCTTCCTTCCATCTGTATATAGCAGAAGTACCACCCTGATCCCACTACCAATTTAAGTCTTCACACTGTTAAGTATAATTTATTGAGCACCTACTGTGGACCAGGTACATCCATTTTGAGTGTGTATTGTTTCAATTAGTCCTCACAGTATCATTATGAACTGAACATTCCTCTACTTGATAGATGTGGCACTGAGATTTGGAAGAGTAGAAAAGTTAAATAACTTTCCCAGGACACATAACTAAAACGTGATGTTGCTTGGATTTGAACTGAGACCTATTTGACTCTAAAACCTGTGATCTTACCCACTCTTCTGTCTCAAGCATATTTCTGTCAGTGTGTTGTATAAGAGAAAGAGTTATTCTGTGATTCTCAGACTTTCTAAAAAGATCAACAAGTCCTCCCCTGAACTCCTAATTCTTGGTATAATAAATTATATATAAACATTAATTCTTGGTATAATAAGGCTAGTAAAAAAAAGCTAGCGTAAGCAACTACAGAAAGATACAATCTCAAATAAAATAACTTAGAACTTAAAAATACTAGCTGTTAGAGAATAGTATGGTTCCTCTAATTCTGAAAATCATGAAAAGAGATTCGTAACTGAAGGTCGCTGACAGGGTACCTCCTTACACCTATCTGGCAGCCTCACAGTCATCCACATTAACCACATATGTGCCTGAAGCCAAAGGTTTTCACTTAAAAGTTTCTATAAACAAATTATTACATTTCTAGGGGAAAAAATAATCCTAGGACAATTTTAAAATTAACAATCTGAATTGCTCAATTTTTCCATTTTCTTTCAAAATGAAAACTTGGAATATGATAGACTCCATGGATGTGCTCCATACAGTAACCATTTTAAGTATATATAACAGATCTAAGAACGTAGAGTTTGGTTTTTTTCATCTGTTTATTCATGCCAAGAAATTCTCTTTAAGATTGACTTAGTTTGGCATCAACCTTTAATACATCAACTGCATAACTGGCTTGGGTCCACCTGCCTTTGTACTCTGCAGACACACAAACTATGTATAAGGCATGTTTCTCCACCGGATTTTTTTTTCAGAATTTGCACTGCCAAACAGACATTAAGCTACTCTAAATTCTTGACAAGTATGTAACTTTATAGGTACACAGTAGTGTATTTAAACATTGAAGAGAACTTTCTATTCATCCCACTCTGCTAACAGAGCCATTTAATCCTATCCAGAAAGATGAGTCCATTTTCAGACTCTCCTTTCATCCTACAAATTAGAGGGAGAGAGAAGTCACCACTGAAAATTGAAAAAGGACGCAAGAAGAAATGGAGATCCATGACCATGGCCCCAAGAAAGCAAGAGCCTGTTACTCAGGTTTCCCAAGATCCAAGTTAGAGAGGGGAGAAGAGATTAGAGCTAGAAAACAAATACTTTTAAAAACAGCATTTTGGAATTTATCAAAGGCTTTAATTTCAGATTCATAAAACTGAAACAGATCTCAGAGAATATATTTTCTGAGAAACTTATTTCTGTCCCCAATGGAAATGTAAAGTAAAATGCCTCAGACTCATTTTAAAGTCCAAAGACTATTTTATATGCTAGCTTTGAGAAGCCTTTAGAATTGCAACACTCACAGGGTCAGAAGTTTTTTTGAACAGATTTTCTTTTGTCCCTTATGGCCTTTAGGCACTCCTTGAGCTAATATTCAGGAGTTATTTGAATGCTGTTGCTTCACAACACTGAAAGTGTTTTAACATAGAGGGAGGAAAATCCCACAGCCTATGTCAACATAATTTATCAACAAATTAAGTCCAAGAATGCATGATAATTTATGGATAACTTGGAGGAAATGGTAACTATGGTATCAATTTGGAACAAAACCAAGAAGTCAAATCTCACTTGGTTTAATGTTATCTGAAGGATTTGGGCACAAGTTTAACATTTTGATCATGGAATAATCTTATGCCTTAACATGATGAAGACTGAGTCCTCCTTCCTGAAAAATCCTTAATACAGGACAAGGAATAATGAGTCTAAAATTTCGTAACTGTTTTCCTGCTCAAGGAAGAGAGAAGGAATACATAACCACTTACAATGAAATCTTTTCTTGCTACACTTCGTCATGAGGCAAGTATTTCAGATGTTGGGAGATAGACTGTAAAGGTATAAAAGTTAACTTCACAGCTATACAAAGCTATATGTATGTGCACCATGTGTCAAATGAGAGAAAATATAGATACTCAATGTTGTTGAATCCTCACAATTTTCTATATTAGAGTGGATGCAGCATCTGTTCTTCAATTTTTAATCATCAATATTGTCAAGCTTAGAGAAAAGTTAACTGTATAGTACAATTAACGTGGAACACCCACCGTTCAGATTCAAAAATTATTAAAATTCTGTCGTATTTGCATGTAGCATGTTAACACTGTTTTTAAACACAGATGACTAGTCAAATCCCCCACCTCCTGCTGGGATCCACATTGAATCGTTTGTGTATTTCCAGTGACAGGAAACTCATTATCTCCTAATACATCAAAACAAATAATAACCACATTTTCTCTTACACTGAGCAAAAATCTGCCTTTCTTGCATTTCTAGCCATTTACTCTACTTCTGCTTTTTGGAAATAAATGGTCAAGATCTTTTCCTCTTCCCAGAGAGAAGAGCAGAAAAAATAACTATTGAGTACTAGGCTTAGTACCTGAGTGACAAAATAATCTGTACAACCCCCAGTGACACAAATTTACCTATATAACAAACTGCACATGTACCCCTGAACCTAAAATAAAAGTTAAAATAAAAAGATCTTTTCCTCCTTCCCTAAGCTCCCTTTCATAACACTGAAGATGATCTCAGATATAGATCTCATCTGTATTTTCTTCTCTTGTAAATCGAGTACAAAGAAAAAGATAAGGATGATGTGAGGTGGTTGGGTAGGGCTATGGGCCTTCTTATGGGCTGGCATTTTTTTCCACAAATTTTGATCTGTAATATTTTCATTTTCATTCAGTTTGAGATTTCTCAAATTTCAATTTTGCTATCTTTGAACCATGGGTTGTTGTGAAGTATGTCGAATTTTCCAAAAGAAGGGCTTTTTCTAGTTTTGTTGTTGCTGTTCTTGTTGTTTCTATCTTATTTGCATTGTAGTTGGAGAACATAATCTGTATATGCAAATCTTTGAAATTTATTTAGACTTACTTTAATGCCAGCATATAGCCATTTTCTTTTAAAGTTCCCTCAGTACTTAAAAAGGCTATGTATTCTGTACTGTGCTCTATACATGTCAATTAGTTCAAAGGTTTTAATCACATTTTCTATTCATTTCTGAAAATGTACTTATTCTTTCAATTACTAGGAGAAGTGTATTAAAATCTTACTGTAACTGTCCTTGTCAATTTTTCCTTTTAGTTTCATTCATTTTTTTATTTGTCTATACTGAGGCTATATGATTAAGTGCATTTAAATCTAGAATTTCTACATATTCCTGGTAAACTGAAACTTTTATCATTATGTAGTATTTTTTTACTCTCTAATCATCTTTTTTTCCATAAAGTCAACCTCTTCTAATACTAATATTGCAAAGCCAACTTTGTTTTGGTTAGTGTTCGCATAAACATTTTCCATCTTTTTAATTTTAATCTGTGTCCTTATATTTAAATTATGTCTCTTGAAACAGTATATTTGGGTTTTGTTTTTTAATCAATTTGACAATTTTTGGTCTTTAGTGAGCACATTTAGTCCATTTACATTTACTATAACCACTGATATGTTTAGGTTTAAAACTACCTACCATTCTATTTGCTTTTCATTTGTCCTGCACATTTTAATTTCCTTTTCTTTGCTTTCTTGCCTTCTTTCTAAATTGATGGAGTATTTTGTATTATTCTATTTTACCCTCTATTAGCTTTATAGTTTTATTTTTTTTTTACCATTCCTTTATTGTTTTTCCTACGGATCATTTGAACATGCATCTATGACTTACCAAAATTTAAGATAAATTAGTACTTTTAACTCTTCCTGCGTGATTCAAGGACCTTAAAATATTTAAACTCTATTCCTCTTCCTGCCAAACTATATATGCTATTAGTCTCATGTATTTTAATTCTAAATATTTTATAAATCCCAAAATACTTTACTATTATTGTTTTAGGCAGTCAGTATTTATTTAGATTTATCCACATCTTTATTCTTTTCACTGTGCTGGAATTTTGAATCAAAAAGAGAACAGAAAAAAGAATTTGGTGCAACTAAGGGCCCTGAGGCATATGGAGAAACATTGCGCAGAAAGATCATAAGTAAGATATAATGAAATGGGCAGGAAAATACACACAAGAAAGTAACATTCTCTGAAGGCAAGAGGCACAAAGATATTCCTTATTGAAAAAGCTTTAGGCAGTTAATGAGTTGGAGAAGTACTGCCAAGTTACACTCACCAAATTTAGTAGTATGCCTCAATTTAGTGGGCACAAAAGCTGCTTATTGTTGAATGAACAACAAGCATAATGTAATTGGTTTCATACAATTAGGAGGTCAGCAAGCCATGCTTGTTATAATTGGCACTGCCATAGCCAGGGGCTTATGCGACCTCAAGTGATGATTTGCCTGAAGGAATAAGCCAGGAATGTGTGTGCTTTGGGCTCCAGAGACTTGACTAATCTGGCTGCAAGGCCTCAGGGAGGGAGGCCAAGAATCAAATCACAGTGCTCAGGCAGGGCTTGGTAGACTCAGTTGAATGTAGTCAGTCTCCATTCAGTTCATCACTCACCAGTGTTTGATCCCGAGCCGGGGAAGTGGGAGATAGAGGAGAGGAGAGATCAAGTGGCTGGGAACCAGGAAAACACAATTGAAATGTCAGTGCAAAGGCATCCCATAATAGGGCGGGATCTTAATTCCTCCCAAGGCCATCCACTTTGAAGCAGGTCTCCAGCCTGTGTGGAATGGGCTTAAACCTTCACACAAAGGGTCTTTAATTTCTAGTACTAAGCCACTCTGGAGCAAAGACTGATGGTGCCGTTTGTTTCAAAATACAGGTTTACCTCTACAAGGTAGCAGATTGATGATTGGTTGTTAATATCCCAAATATCAGGGTTATCTTTTCCCAAACATTTTCTAAATTAATAATTAAGTTTAAGAAGGCCTGTAATCCCAGCACTTTGGGAGGCCAAGGCGAGTGGATCACAAGGTCAGGCGTTCCAGACCAGCCTGGTCAACATAGTGAAATCCCTCCTCTACTAAAAATACAAAAAATTAGCCAGGCGTGGTGGTGGGCACCTGTAATCCCAGCTACTCAGGAGGCTGAGTCAGGAGAATCCCTGGAATCTGGGAGGTGGAGGTTTCAGTGAGCTGAGATTGCACCACTAAATGCTAGCCCAGGTGACAGTGCGAGACTCCATCTCAAAAAAAAAAAGTTTAAGAAGGAAAAAGAAAAAAAGAGTTATCTGGGTATGACATACTCACAAAGATACCAGAAAATACTCCTAACAATTAACAATCATTTATCAGTAGACAAATGTTGTTTCCTTGAGATTCTGAAAGCATAAGCTTCATGTTGCCAGTAGGCAAAAACAGCTGAAGAATGAGAAGTAAAGCCTTTGTTTCTTTGCTTTTCTTCTGTTTCAGCCTATGACCCACTGGTTCATCTGGTTTATGTGTAGTACAGATGAGTCACAGATTGGTCGTTCACATGGATTAGTTGGTTTTCTTCCCCATGTTCATGAACTATGTGCCTAACCTCATCCAATCATCTGGCAAATGAAAGCTTTTGTCCACAGAGGAAGCTACGTGAGGGGGGTCCATTTGCAATGCAAATCCGTCATCATTGCTAGAAAAGCAATTTGAAGTAGCATTATTTTTTTCCTATGAGAACAGCATATTGTAAAGTTCTGATAGAACACAATGCAATGCCAAGGGCTTCTAGGACACTTGATTCGCCACGCTCTAAAACAAAGAAATGAACTATCAGGGAGGCTGATAATTTGTTGATTTTGGTGATATTTTTGTTTATCATTTAAAGCACACCAAATTATTAACAATCTGTTTTGCCAGAACTGATAAGAATCTAGAACTATAAATCTACTGCTGGCCATCGATTAAGACAGTTCTCTCTTGTTACTTAATATTAGTATTTATTTTCTCCACTAGAACTGCTTAGCTTGAGTGAATTCTAGCTGATAATTTCAGAAGGGTGAAAAGCTAACTAGAACTGGGCATTTGGCCCAGATAAATCTGATTCCAGTACTCTGAAAGAAACAGCAAGGGAACTAGAAAGCCTTTGACAAAAAGAAGTTGATAATTGGCTAAAAACTGGGGAGGGAAACAGAAAACTTGGAAAGCTATGAATGTTATTTTAAGTAGAAGAAAGACGCAAGGGAGGAATCAAGGTGCTGTGACATTAACAACCCTATCTTTAAGGCTAAAAAAATTAAAAACACCTATAATTTCACTTAAAACTACTCTCCAGAACTCATAGGAAACAAGTCTTCCTCAAGACCTAAATTGCAGAAACAAAATGGAAATCTTGGGTTTGAATCTCTGCTCTGTGTGACCCTGGGCAAGTTCCCTCAACTGAGTCTACATTTCAGTGACATCCTTTTTTTTCCTCATCTGTAAATTGTGGATGAAGTAACTACCTCTTCCACAGGGCTGTTATTAGGATTAAATAAGAAGCTTTGTAATTCTGCCTTCCCAATCAAATAATAGATCTTTTTATATTGCTAAGAACTTACCTATTTTTATACCAATTAATTTTAGAATGTTACCAAGTTTGTATATGAATCATATAAAATATTATACACTTTTTTCTAAATCAGATTTCAATCTACATAATTTATTTTATTAATTACTCAGGTTATTATCAATAGCAATTACTGGATGAGTAAAACAGTAGTAAACTTCAGTGCCCTCAGCTCTTGCTGAAGTAGTTCTTACCCTCCAGGATTATATTGAAAAACAAAATACTCCAAATACCTCTAAGACTTTCACTCAGTGAGTCCCTTTTATTTAAAAAGTTTCAGAGAGTAGGTAAAAAGAGTACTTTGGTAGGAACTAGTTTATCACCCTGTCCCTAGAAAAGATTGGGAGCAATCATTTTGAGCAGGTGGGTTTCTAAATCATTAAGAATGTTGGGAGGAAGGAGGCCAATGGTAAAGAAGCTCCTCCTTCTAACAGATATGAATCCTTGACCTTGACCTTTTTTCTACTTCACTCCATTTATGAGATTAAATCAGTTTGATTGAGGAAGCTAGGTATAATAAGGTTTTAAATCCACACAGATCAAGAAATATCACCAACTTGAATTTAACCACTATCTTTTCTTTAACCACAAGAGTTCACAGGATAGCACCATTAAATGATATTTGCAAAGCATGCACAGTGTCCCACACAGAACTAGTAAAGATACAGTTGTTTTACTCCAGGAGTTTACAGTCTGGAAACAAAAAAAGTGTATTGTGAAGAATCTGAATACTTTTAAAAATCTGTGTGTTATTGTTGAGGATAGACTGTCTATTTTAGAGATGGAGAAACAAAGAGAAAAAAATTGATACCATGACCCTAGATCACACAGGGAGTGACAGACTCAAAATAATTTTAGTCTTCTTTGTCCTATTACTAGTGCATTCTCATCACTAGTCTACAGTGGCTTATTCAAAAGTAGTTCTAAATTATTTCTTGAACCAAAAGCAGCACAAATTATAAAAGTCTAAATGGTACTCAACAGCATTCAAGGTGCAGATAATTTTTGCCCATGAAAACATACTGAAGGGACTCCATGTTGTGGTAAGTTATCAAATTATGGAAAGAACATTGCAGAGATTAAAATGTTGCATAAGAGAGAGAAAGCAGCATGAGTCAGGGGTTTGGGAAATATGAGTCAGACTGAAAGGAAGGAGCCAAAAACATAGAGAATGAGGGCCTAAGCAGGGACTTAATGGACACCACAGAGATGTGGACAAAGTTGCCTCCATTCACTTTGAGAGAAAATCAAATGTGCAGTTCCCTAGACTTGAGGGTCGGTGTGACAGAGGCTAGAAGTGAGAGCTGAGCAAAGATTAGCCTGCCTTATTTAAAGCAACTAATGGTGCCAAAGTCAGCAAGAGAGGGACCTACGCTAGTATAAATCACTAGGAGGGAGCACGTGGGCACATTTTTGAAAAATGAGGGAATCACCAAATATTGCCATTAGCTATTGTTAATGTATTAGAATGATGAAATGGTTTGTGATATTTTAGGAAGCACATTCTATTATTTTGTTTCTTGGTAATGTTAACATTAGGCTGTGTCTACATAGTTCAGAGAGACTCCTTATGTTGTTCAATCCAGACTCTCTGATCCTGCCTTTAAGGCCTTGAATTTTGCTCATGACAGAGCCAGCATTTCATGATCCTCTTCAACCAGGCACTGTACCAGGCTCCTCACACAGAGCCCCTGCAGCTGTACTGACTCCATCTGTCTGCCATTCTTCTCATGGAAACCAGTTTCGTCTTATCAGCATTTTCTAATGTGAGCTGCTTTCTGCCTAGAAACAGCTTCCTTTTCCTGGCACATACCTGGTCTTCTTCAAAATGCAGTGGAGAGCCCACCTCTTCTGGCGAATCTGCTTTATACCTCACAGCCTCTGCACTCCTGGACTCAATTGCTCAACATCATTTTTCTTTTACTAACATCTTACTGATTTTGCCGTGTCTCTCAGATATTACCTGTTACTCCGCTTCATACATTTTTAGCTCCATTAGGTAAAACACTGATCCTACTTTTCCTGAAACTTTAGGTACCAATTCTCAGCAAATGGTAATAACTCATTTATCCATTTATTGAACAAATATTTGTTGAAAATCCACCATGTTTCATGCACTACCCTAGGCACTGGGAATGCAGGGGGGAAAGTAAGACATAGATCCCCCACCCCCACCCAAAGAGCTTGGGTCCAGGTCCCAGGAAATTTATTAACTGACTGCCTGAAAAACCAAGTGAGCTTAACTGTCAAGGATAAATTACAATCATGCAAAAACAACAAAAAGTTTCTCCCCACAGTAATTTGTCCCAGATTATCAGGAAAATCATGGCTGACCTGAGTAGTTTCCCTTATAAATAAAGCATTGCTTTTGCTAATGCAGATATTCTCCCATACAAATGTAGGAAACTGATTTTTCTTACACACCATGGAGATACCTACAAAAGGCTGTGTTTGCACTATGGGAAGTCAGGAGCAAGTAGAGGGCAGTGGACTGTCATCAACACCCCTGGGAGAGCCAGCTTTTCCAGAGCATCTGCACACGGATGGGTATTCTGCTTTGAGTTTCTGACATCATTGTCCATTTTAGTAATTTTTGTATCATAATGAGCTTTCTGGTATTTATGACAAATGGAAATGCATAGAAGTAGAAAATCCAAACATAATAGAATTTAACAATGTATAATAATTTTATATGACTTTGTATAGATGTATAAATAAGTAATTCCAGGATCTCAAAGTATAATTTTCAAAATAATAAAATTGTGTTATTTAAATAAACTAATAAGTTGACATTAATATAACTGAAAATAGGTCAAAGAAATTCAGTCTGTTTATAGCCTTTAGCATTAGATAAACCACCAACAGCAAAGGAGAGGATGAATATTCTAAACCACAGCCAGAGAAGCCATAAATGGAAACCTAGTTAGTAGCTGCCTCCTGGTCACAGAGGTCACTTTTTTGACGATTTTATGAGTCCCGGTAAGTAAAATGTGTAATCACCAGTCAGTCCTAGGTGAGGCAAGTCTTGTTGCAGCTTTGTTTGGGTTTTGGTGGAGAAAGGGAAGGATAGTGGCAGTGAGCACAGTGGTATTTTATTTGTTTTTGTTGTTGTTTGTTTTTATTAAATTAATTTAAGTCACCTAATATTTTTATTAAATAACCCACTCAGAAGGTAAGCAGACCTCATTCTTAAGAAGGAGTAGCACAGGTTTTTGTATTTAAAATCTACTTAATGATATATTAATTCCACTGGAAATGTTAGCCTATTTATCAGACACTAAGAAATGAGCGACAAGAAAGTAGGAAGGAAGTCATAGGGCATCAGTTGTAGGAATGCAGCGGGGTGGAGACAGTTTGCAGATAGGTGTCAAAAAGAAAAGCGTCAGTCACTGCTGAGGCCTCCCTTAGAAAATGCAGCAGCCAGCCCAAGGCCTTGATCTTCTGCCAGAGGAAACTTGCCACATCTGAATCTAACATTGCCGTATCTCTCAGGACTGTTATCACTGCAAATGCTGGCAAATGTTCTTGACATAAAACAATAGATATTCTGCTGTCATTTCTGCATTAACGAGTCATAAAACTCTGAAGAAACCCCAGTAGAAAGGTTTTCATCAAGTGCATCTGAGAAAATAATAAAAGACATAAAAAACAGCAGATAATTTCAAAGCAAGATTGTTGCACCATCGCATAGTACCTAAAAAGGACAGTTTGTAATCACTGACTTGAAAATAATACTAGTAGTAATTATAATAAATTTCAAAACAAAACAAAATAACAAAAACCTTAGCCAAAACTTTAAAACCAAGTTCAAAGAATTACGTAAGTGGATGCTTTATAGATTATTATCCAATAAATAGCCATATATTACTCAAGTATTTTTCATCTCCCCTCCCTCTTTCTTATTGAAAGAATCTCTCTTATCATTTCCACACCCAGCTAAGTGAAGCTGATTTCTGAGGACAACCCTTTTACAATCTCAACTTCATATATTATTATACTGCATAGTGTAAATGTGGCAGTCCTCCTTGAAAATACAGAAAAGTGAAAGGCAAACCAACCTCAGGGGCTACTCTCTGAGATTCTTAGAGGGAAGACAGAAATGGAGTAAATTTTTTATTATTGATTCTTTCCCTACTTTTTCTTCCAACACACTACCATGAGTCTGCCACAGTGATGATCTAAGACCCCTGAAATCTGCCTCAGGGGTCTTAGATCATCACTGTGGTAGACCCAGGGTAGTATTTTGGTTTTTATATAAAAATTGTCATCTAGGAATCACAAGTTTTATGATATTTGTTAATGAAGCTTAGAGTGGTTGTTGAAGAATGATGAAATTATATGATCCTTTCTTGTGTACTACTTAACTTCGTGATATAGGAGAGCCGAATGAATATAAAAGTGATACAGATAAGGCAAAATTAGATTTTACTTATAAATTACTGTAAATATGAATGTACACACACAAATTTATATCACCTTTTGATCCCAAAGAAATTTCTTATAACTAGTTTATTATGCTATCACTGAGCATTTTTTACTTTTCTAGAACTGTAACCTGCATACTCATTAAGGCACATTTAGTAAATTATTCCAAGAAGTACACTGCTTTGAGAAAATAGGATTTTTAAACCACACAGGCTAGAGGAATATGATCAAATTGAATCCTTTGCATTCTGAAATTTGCAATGAAAGATTTATACATACATGTTACCCTGCTGTTTGCAAAAACAAACAGCTACAGGGAACGTATAATATTAAAGGTTGATTACACCCAATTATTGGTCAGATTTTTAGAAATTTGTCAATGGAAATTATCTCAAATACAATATATTGGATGGAAAAGCAAGTATCATACAATCTATTAAAATTTTTAACATACAAAACAATACCATATGTTCTAATGGATGCATCCCTGTCTAACAAAAGTACAAAAACATCTCAGGGAAGGATTCATTCCTACCGAGACAGTGGTAGGTGATGGGTCAAGGGATGAGGATGGTGTGAGGCTTTAGCTGTATCTGAAATGTTTCTTAACAAAACAAAGTGAGCTGAGACCAACATGGCAAAATGTTAGCATTTGTTAAATCTGAGCAGTACTCACTGGTATTTGCAAAATTATTTTCTGAACACTTGAAATAATTTATAATTTTAAACATTTCCAATGTAAGAACATTATAAACTTTTAAGAATAAAGTAAAGATTTAGCTTAAGAAGTGGCAAAATGGAAGAAATATCAACATCTTCACAACTGACAATTCTTTCTGTGTTGCGTATCTCTGACAGACATAGACGAGTGCACTGCAGGGACGCACAACTGTAGAGCAGACCAAGTGTGCATCAATTTACGGGGATCCTTCGCATGTCAGTGCCCTCCTGGATATCAGAAGCGAGGGGAGCAGTGCGTAGGTAAGTACCATAGTGCAGTGAGCACGGTCCTGTCTTGAGTAACTTAACTGTTTCAACCTCAAGCATTCCAATCAAAGCATTCATGTTTCTTTGGAGAGTGGTAGCCAATAATTCCTTATTCTTTTGTAGACTACCAATCCATTTTCCACAATAACAAGAAACAACCTTAAAGGTTGAGCTATTCTGGATAACAAAGTGTTGGTTAAATGTTAGACGAAGCAAGAGCAGAAATTTGGGGTATGAATGGGACAATAAAAACAACCAAAAAAATTTAAATCTGCTGTTTTGGGGGCCATCGCGCTAACACACTGGTACTGTGGGCTTCATTCACCATTCACTGCTGCAGATCATAGCATAGCACAGCACATAGAGCAAATGGTGGAGTTGCATTGCAAGCACCAACACCAGCTCACTTTGAGACCTTAAGCAAGTTACTTAAGTCCTGTGTCTCACTATGTTCACTTGTACTGTGGAGATAATACTAGTCCCTACCTCCAGAGCTCATGTAGGGAATGCTTAGAATAGTGCCTGTCCCTGTGTAGTAAAGCTGTTTGCTATCATTGTATTCTGAGTCAACAGATAGGTATTAAAGGCTCTTTACACTGCAAGCCTTTGTAAGGTACCATGAGTACAAAGCCAAGTTCAGCATGTGCCTCTGCTGGAGGGCCTAAGAGCGTGAGCTCCCTGACAGCAAGACCAGGTCACCTTGTGGCACTGTGGTCTCCCCAGTCCCTGAAGCATGCCCACCATGTGATGGAGGCTCTATGCCTGTGTTTTGAGTGAATGGAAGATCAAAGTATGAGGAAGCCAACTGGCAGATAGTGAAGTAAAATACAGTACTCTGGGCTCAATCATGAGGCTCAGCACCAGGCATGAAACTCTGACTGTCCATTTATTTACATACCCCCTCTTACCACAGATCAGTGAAGAAGGCTTATTTCCTCTTAGGAACAGAGGGTGAGGATGTGGGGGACAGACAACCAGCATCAGTTTTCGCCTGAGAATGTGAGCTGTTGATGTTCACATGTCAACACTGAGTTCCATGTGGGCCCCAGCCCAGTTCTGCCTGCCATAGGGCTGTGCCTAGATGCTGGGGTTAGTGCCCAGCCTCTGAGGAAGGCCCAGGGTTTGCTATAAATGAAGCTGTGATTTAAAAGAAGAGTGTTTAGAAAAAAACTCCAGAGATAACAAAGTTTGGCCATTGTATTAGACAGAAAATAAACATTTGAGGGCATAAAAAGTACAGAAAAAAGAACTAATCCAACTTAGTATGGGGTGAATCAAAGAGAATGGAACATATGGTCACAGCCCTTTTAATGTGGTAGGAGGAAATATTCCTAAACTCAGATCTAATCATGTGTCTTCCCTTCCTGCTTCCCTCACCGAGAGAATCAAGTCTACATTCCTCGACAGAGCATGAAAGGTCTTGCTCAATCTGATCATTGTCCAGTTCTGTTGCATAAACACCTCTCCCCCACCACAAAATATTACACCCCAGCTTTATTCCACCAGTTCCCCACACACATCACACAGTGTTACTTACACTTTGGTGCCTCTATACAAGCTCTTTACAGCACCAAAAACATTCCCTCTTGGCAAACTCTTATTTCACTATCAAATCCTAGCTTAGGATCACTTCCTCTGGGAAGCCTGCTATGATTTACCCAAATATAATTAGTTGCTCCTCCCCTGTGCCAGTACTTCTCAAATTATGATGAAGGATACTTTTTTGTAAATTTCCAATCTATGGCAGACCAATACTTCTGTAAAGTACAATAAAAATAATGTTGCAGTAATGTCAAATTGCTGTTTCTAAACATGTACTCTCAGTTTCTGTATTTATTCATTGCAGACTGGTCCAAATAGCCCATGAACCAGCAGCAGTCAGCAGTCCACACTTCAAGTAGCATGGTGCTCCCTGTGTCCCATACACTCCTTTCTATTGTTGATCTTCTCATTCCATGGAATAATTTGTTTCATGCCTGTCTTTCATACCAAACAGGGCAGAACATATGTATACTGATTATCATTATAAACTTGGGGTACCAAACACAGTGCTAGCAAATAACGATGGTTCAATGAATGTTTATTAGTTAAGAAGACATGCATCATTTATTCACCAAATAGTTATTGAGGGCTTACTGGGTAACAAGCATTGTTCTAGGCACTGGGATAGTAGTAAACAAATTTTTACAAATTCATAGCCCTCGTGGAGCTATTAGAAAGTATAATACCATTCATACAAATTAGCTCTCAATACTAGACCTGATGATAGTACTGAGAACTAGGAAGCACTATGCTAAAATTGCTCTTAATTAGTGTGAAGTTTCGATTTATTCGAATAATGTTTATTGAACACGTACTACGCCAGGCCCTATTCCAGATTTAACAATGAACAGACAAAAAACCCTCTACCTCCACCTCAAGGGGAGAAGACAGGTCTTATTTGCCATGCATTATAGTGAGGGAACACACAAGAAGCAAATAAACACATAACACAATGTTGAGTACTGTTAAGGACTACAAAGAAGTCTAAAGCAAGGTAAGGGAATAGATAGGGCAGAAGAACCCATTTTATATTGGTGGGAAGGGTGGCCACCCTGAGGAGGTGACATTTGAATGGACACCTGAACAAAGTAAGGGGAAAAGCCATGTGAATATCTTCTTACTATTTATTTCAATATTCAAGTTAAATCAAATATATCTTGCAGCTTATTAGCTCCCATTTATGTTTACTTGCTTTGTGTCAGGAACTTTGCCTACATTATGTCATGTAACCCTCCCAGTAATTCTACTTACAGAAGAGGAAATGGAACCTCGAAAGGTTAAGACCAAGCTAGTAATTGCCAGAACAAAGATTCAAACTCAGGTTATCCTGAGGCCACTTGAGCACACTACTTCCCATAATTTTAGTTATGAAAGTACCAAAAGAGCCCAGCATAAAGGTTTGTTTTGTTTTGTTTTACCACAAGGCAGTGTCACTATATAGCATTACATTGTATATGCATAATGGTTGTTTTAAATTACACATGCCATGCTGAAGTTGTCACAAAGTGTAGAATCATGAATTAATGAAATTTTATTATGCTTCTAAGATGTTAGTCCTACTTAGCAAGTTCTCAGTTGAGCATTTTATAGTTGAAAATATTTATATGAGAAGGACACAGGCTGGAACACTTCATCAAAGTGTCAAAAGAGCACTCTCAAGAGGTAACTTATTTAGCATCCTATTCTTCCACAGTGTTCTTTTATTTCATACACAAAAACGTCCTAAGATACACATGGCAAGCCTTGCTATCCACATCTTGCAGAAGAAAAATCAAGATACTGAAGGCGTAAGTGACTTAGCCAAGGTCACCAGTTGAGCACAGCCCACAACTCCTTCTTCTTTGTTTTGTGCTGCACCAGCCATTTCAGTAGTTCTTTTTTACTTCTGTAATTATATATAAGCTTTTAGCTCCCCAAACTGACATCTTATATATATATGCAACAGTCTCAATTATTTTGTTTTCTTTAAATCTCAATCCACCCACCAAGTTTATTTACCACTGAATGGCATGAACATTGAGTCTTTGTTCTTAATGTCTTAACTCAGAATACAAAGTATATTTAAAATATATATACCCTAATTTTAACAAAATAGGAAATTATTACTTTTAAAAAGAGATTTTCTCTACATAGGTTTTCTAGATAATGCTTTTCAGAGAATGCTAATTCAATAATTTGGTTCTCTTTGTGTGTGTGCCTGATAACCTAGACATAGATGAATGTACCATCCCTCCATATTGCCACCAAAGATGCGTGAATACACCAGGCTCATTTTATTGCCAGTGCAGTCCTGGGTTTCAGTTGGCAGCAAACAACTATACTTGCGTAGGTAAGCCTTTTGAGAACTTGCTGATTTCTGTCTTCACAAAAGGAAACCCCATGCCATGTTGCAGTATTTCCAGTTTTCTATGTTGTTGAGTAAATAGTTTCCATCGACTTCCCTTCAGCAATCATAAAGCTTAAAAGATAATAACCAATCTGTGTCTTAAAACACATCAAGATGTGAATGGAAAACTTTTTAACGTTGGTTTTAGTTCTCCTCTGTGGATATATCAACAAATTTAAAACTACAAATCAATTGATATACATACACCAATTAGTCAACAGTGTGTGATATAATGCTGAAAGTGCCAAAGGGGTTACTACAAGTTCAAGTATATAAACTTTCCACTGAAAGTGCATCTGATTTTTACATGCCTCTTCTCCCCTTTCAGAATGCAGTGTCACGGCATACAATTAAAAGACTGGCATGACATGGAAAAAATCTAGTGTAGGAAAAATGCCTTTTCACAATATTTTCAGTGCTTTAGAGCATTGCAAAACTCCGTATGGGTCTCAAAGGCTTATGTTATAATTGTAATGGAATTTAACAGAACCCATTTAAAAAGTAATAAATAGCACAGATAAATCTTCAGTACAGCATGCTGAGAGACCATATCAGTATAAATGTCTTATATCAATTATTTATAGAATTGGCATTTTGTATCTGAACAACAACAAAAGAAAATACATACTGGAATGTATATTTATTAGAAGCATTAAATTCCTTTGGAAAGATTCATCAAACATCAAACTAACTGTCATTCCTATAAAAAATATTTTGGTATTTCCAAAAGAAGTATATGACAGACGTTTGAAGTTGTTCCACCAAATATGAAACCTAAATGGATGTTCTCCAGTGAGCTTCTGCAGGGCAAATAATTCAGCTAGGGATTTACTCACTTATCAGCAGATGACGTAGGTACAAAAGAGCAAGGATATGTTTAAAGTCTATATATATATGTGTGTATATATATACATATACATACATATATATAAAAAAACTTTTTTTCAGATATAAATGAATGTGATGCCAGCAATCAATGTGCTCAGCAGTGCTACAACATTCTTGGTTCATTCATCTGTCAGTGCAATCAAGGATATGAGCTAAGCAGTGACAGGCTCAACTGTGAAGGTAAAACTCTTCCCAGATAGTATGGAATAAAGTCCAATTCCTGTGACTGCTGTTGTTTTATCTGATTATGTACCCGTTTATGAAAACAAATGCTTACCCATGGGAATTCTGTTCTAAAATCCAGTTAATGTAGTTCAGTTGTTACATTGCCTTTTTAGTGTGTTACCAAGAAAAAGGAAAAGAAATAAAATAACTGAAATATTAGGTACAGGCTGGCTCTAATAATTAGAAAGCATGCTCTAGCATGTTGCTTCTCAGTGTGTTATCCAGTGACGAGGTATGTCAGCACCTCCTGGGAGCTCATGAGAAATGCAGAATCTCAGGCTGCAACCCAGACCTCCTGAGTCTGAATCTACATTCAACAAAAACTCCAGGTGACTGGTGTGCACATTTAAGTTTCAGAATAGCCAAGTGCATGTCAAAACATTAAAATAAAAATCAAGAGATCTAGTTTCTGGTTCTATTCCTGCTACTGTGTGACTTGGGCACATTTCTTGAGTTGCCTGGGTTTCACTTTCCACATGAACAAGAGGAGGTCCGTTTAACTAGATTCATGACCTTCAGAGTCCATTGCATGTGCACATTTCATTGTATAATTCAAAAGGCATTAGACATCCTGAGGGGGATGCCACGGACACTTGATGTCCCTGACCTCCTCACGGTTCACTCAGCTTTACACAAAGCTCATACCCCACCGAGAGAGGCCTCACATCATGCCATTACACTCAAAACTGAAAGAGGCTACCTCAGGACAGCTGCCTCTGCCCTTCTGAGTAAACTGTAGGGACATCACTATTCAGAAATGCAAAGCATTCTTCCCCTGAAGGCCAGATCCTGCCAAGCTGTCATTCTGGAAGCTTGCACAGGTTAGGGGACTTGGTGTTCAAAGCTCAAATGAACTTGGCGTCAAAGTCACCCAATTTCTGAGAAGACAAACATGAACTCTGCATCCTGGATGGGTCTGCAGAGTCCAAAATGAAGGCCGTCAACCACAAGCCAATTCATTCAGTAGTGTAGTTAGGTCCAGGATTAGCCAAATTGTCAGCAATGATTCAGTAAGTCATGATAAGAAAAACTTTTTGTGCTGTGAAGTCATAGAGGGAAATAAGCTGATATTGTTAGAATTTGCCTTTCAGCTGCTTATAAAGTTTTGTATTTCTATTTCAGAATTTGCAATATTTTTACTCGCTTTAGCTCACCTCAAAAGTATATTACTTCCCCCAGACTGTTGAGCAGAAAAAAAAAATAATATATGTATGTGTGTGTGCGCATGTGTATATATATATATATATATATACACACACGTATATATATATACACGTATATATATATATACACACGTATATATATATATACACACGTATATATATATACACACGTATATATATATACACACACACACACACACATATATATATATATATATATATATATATATATATATATATGTGAAACCCAGGCAACTTAAGAAATGTGCCCAAGTCACACAGTAGCAGGAATAGGACTAGAAGCCAGATCTCTTTATATATAGATAGATAGATATAATTTTTCCTCCTTAAAATATAAATAATTTTAATTATATATAATTTTAATATAAATATTTTTAATCTTATAATTTATATATATATATATATATGTCCAAAGTAGTGGTGCACAAAGTTTTCAACTCTGTGTCCTTTCTCTTGTCTGATTCAACAGACATTGATGAATGCAGAACCTCAAGCTACCTGTGTCAATACCAATGTGTCAATGAACCTGGGAAATTCTCATGTATGTGCCCCCAGGGATACCAAGTGGTGAGAAGTAGAACATGTCAAGGTAAGTTTATTTATTTTTTTCATATGTTAGGTATTTAGTTTTAACCAGACAAGAGGATGTTATAGGATTCTCCCATAGACTTTCATTTTTCCCACTTTGAATATACAATTTAAGCTCTTTTTTCCCCTGTTCATCATAAAATATATACATCTTATAAAGAGGTGATTCTATGCTAATGCTGACTTTCCTTGGAATTCACAGTAATCATTTTTCATCCTTAAAAGATAAATAATTTTAATAAAATACTGGTATTTCTTCTATGTAACCTACATAATCTCTTTGAGATACATCTTCAAATCATCCACTGGAAAAGATTCAGTTATTAAAATGTTTCACCTGTGAGTTTGAGTTCAGAGCATAAGCTCAATATGTGAGTTAAACATACCTCCATCCAGTCTTCATTCTCTAAAACTAACGAGGATTATAAATTGCGTAAGAATGTAGGTGCTGAGAAAAGTCAGCCTAATATGTCGTAAAATATACTTGAATATTTTAGAGAAAACTACTAGCCCCAAAATAGCTAATGACCTTGGGTCCAGTTTCAAAATAAACATTCAGATGATCTTCACACCTATACATAAGTGGAAGAGGCAGCTCCCTACAATGGTATGATTTCAGAGTCTCTCAGGAAGATCTTTAAAAAAAGGACCCTACCTCCAATGTTGCATGTAGTTGAAAATTTTCTTAACAGGGAAAGGACTGTCAGATAAAACCAAAAATGTAGAAAATCCTGGAAAAGCTAGTACAAACACTTAAATTTACACAAAGCAACAAAAGAATGAAAAAAATGACCAAACTTGAGGACAGAAAACCTGTTTGAATCCCAGCTCCACTGTATTCGGTCTGCACAATCTTGAACAAATTATCAAACTACTCTGAGCCTCAGCTTCCTCATTTGGAAAAGGGAGTTGTGGGAATTTAATGGAATAACATACATAAAAATAATTTGTAAACTATAAAGCTTGTACAGGTCAAGGTGTTTTTATGAAATTTACTTACCAATGTAAGTGACCAGTAGTAAATCTTCTGTAGAGAGTCCTTTTTAATCAGGGTTGGAGTGAAGGCACACAAGGACAATAAAGATCCTATTAAGAAAAGAAAGATCAAGGAAAGGAGACACTGGGGATTCTCCATCTATATCATGATTTTACAGGAAAATATTAACTCAGAGGAAATCCATTACCTGGGATTTTGTAATAGGCACACAATTTTTCGACTAGACTCCAACCACTGAGTATGAGCATAATCAGAATGTAGTTCATTGCACAATGAACATCTTTATAACCCTTTCCAGGTTAATAGAGACTTTATAAATGTTAATTGTGGGAAAACATTGCATTCCAATGGTTTTACTTACTGAACCGTAATTGAGACTTTCAACATGCATATTACATGCAAGAAAATGTCAGCTAGTGGAATGTCTTAACAAATTTCTCTGGAGTCCTTCAAATAAATATCTATGTGTTTCTGATCAAAAATTGATTTGATGCTCAGCAAAAGACAGAAGCAGATTAATGCATGGTGGGATCTGACCTGCCTAGCCTATCTATCTGGAAACATTTATATCTATTGTAATTAAAGGTGGAAAATGCACCAAAATTGCAAGTGGGGGATTCATAAATGTTATATGTTGAAGATATGCAGCTTCAGAATGTTTGGTTAAGCCAAAACATTTTTTGTGAAAAAGACTTAGCATTCTTCTAAAGTATAAAGCAATTGCTTTCTCCTACGGAAATCATTTCTTCTGAGCCTTGTCCACAGGAATAAAATGAAATTGAAAGTTTTGGATTCTTAACTTTCTGTAAAAGACTTATTTTGTGGATGAAATAGCTGTTCTCATTTCACAGGCCTATACAAATGAAAACTGTGTGTGTGTGTGTGGAGAGAGAGACAGAGAGACAAAGAATACACATACACATAGACACACACTCATCAAATATTTTGAGAGTATTAATTTCTGAAAAATCTTCCAGAATGATTAAGGTGATGATTATGCTAGGCTCTACATTACTGGAAGTAATAAATGAAATTATAAGGTTGTCTTTTGCTTCTGTTGGACTCCATATAAGTATTAGTTTTCCCTGTACTTAAACAGCATCTTTATTTTTCAAAAAAGTGGAAAATAATGAAAGGATAAGTCAGTTGTGATTTCATCCGAAGAATCTAAGTTTTCTTTCTTCAGCCATAGCCAGTCCAAGAAGACACTTTTTCTAACTGTCTCTTGGGGACTACCTAGCTTTCCCAGTCTGTTCGTGAGTTCCAGATAACTTTAGCCAGTTTGGAAGCTAAAATACTTTTTTTCCTCCAAAGTCAAGGCATGAATTATTTAGAGTATATGAACTTGAATGAGCCACTAAACCCTTATTTTTCATCCATATCAAGTGGAAATATCTTTCTCACCTACCTCCACACAGTTTGTGTGAAGAGCAACTTAGTTCAATCTAATATTTCTTAAAAGCCAGGTGCTCTATTGCATTAATGCTAGGTGATGAAAGGATTAAAAGATGGGTTCAATAACCCTTGCCCTCAAGGAGTTTACAAGCTAATAGAAGGGTTAAGCTAGACATGCAGATTTCAATAATGCAAAGCAGAAAGCAATAAAGGCCCTTAAAAAAGAACACCGGGTATGAGAATTCAAAAGAGATCATATCCCAGCACCTAGCCCATGCTTGGCTTACAGCAAGGATTCAGTAAATTACTTATGGAATGAGTAAATTCATGAATAAAAATATCTCATTGTGGAGAAGGAATGATTCAGAAAAAGTTTACATTGAATAAAATATAAATCACTATTCAAATGTAAAGGGAGACAGACATAGAGATGTAGATATTAATTTTATTTTTATTGTTGTTGTTATAAATGTAATGGCTCTCTAGTAAAACTGTTCTCTCAGATGTCATCTGGAGGCTTCTGATTCCCAAATTTAAAGTCAATCTTTGTCCAGCCTGAGGTAAACACAGCCCTTCTTCCCAGGACTCTCTCTCCCTCTGACTTCTTTGGCATTGCCTTTTCCTGGGTTGTCTCCCTCCACTGACAGCCTCTTCCTAAACTTCCTCTTTTTCCTTACAGTCCTAAAATTGCTATGCTCTATGAGGTGGAACACTTCATAGTTTCACTTCTTGTGCCGTGCTTCCTCTGGACAGTGTGATCCACTCTCAGCATGCTTCAGCTTACTGAAACCACATTTCTAGCCTTTTCCTTTCTCCCAAGTTCCTGAAAGATATGATAAGCTGCCTTCCATAGTTTATGCTTCCTGATTTCTTGGCTTGGAAAGCCTTCCCTGCCCCAGCCATGAAAACTCCATCTAACCACCACCCTTCAAGGCCACGTTGAGATGCCTCTTCCTTCCTTCAGCCTTCCCTAATCCCCCTGGCAATATTACCCAACTCTGCTCCACATCCCCCAGTATACTTATCTATCTCTTACTTAATTCCATTTTACTTTCTAAGTAACCATATACACATTCCCTTAATTATAATGTCCCTGAGGACAAGAACTGGTGTTTTTTTAACTTTTATATAGGCAGAGTCAATGGTTAACATTGGGGTTTGAATTCAACAGATGAATAATAGGTGCTTGATAAAATATCATGAAATGACACATATTAATCTGCCTAGAATGTCTCAGCTCTATCTGTCCTGAATTCAATGCAACGAACACCCAGTCTTTGTCTAAAAGCAGGTTGAACACAGTCCAGATGCTCTCACACCTCCTTCCTTGCAAACAGAATCTGCCAGTTATATGATTTAATTAGATCAGTTCATTAGTTTAGTTAGTAAACTCTTTGACCCTACATCTCTACAGATATAAATGAGTGTGAGACCACAAATGAATGCCGGGAGGATGAAATGTGTTGGAATTATCATGGCGGCTTCCGTTGTTATCCACGAAATCCTTGTCAAGATCCCTACATTCTAACACCAGAGAAGTAAGAAAAATCAGAACTTTTGAAAATGAGGATTTTCTGGTCTTACCAAGCCAAACTGCTGACTACTTTTGTTTGTCTCTGCAGCCGATGTGTTTGCCCAGTCTCAAATGCCATGTGCCGAGAACTGCCCCAGTCAATAGTCTACAAATACATGAGCATCCGATCTGATAGGTCTGTGCCATCAGACATCTTCCAGATACAGGCCACAACTATTTATGCCAACACTATCAATACTTTTCGGATTAAATCTGGAAATGAAAATGGAGAGTTCTACCTACGAGTAAGTATCCTGAAGGTAGCCTTAACTATTGAGAAAGATGGGAGTTTGTTGTTGTTGTTGTGTGGTATCCACATGTGGAAGGAAAGCAAACATTTAAAGAGTCTTATGTGTAGGCATTGTGTAAGGCCTTCCAGGTACATTATTTCATTTATTCCTCTTGGTAACACTGACAGATAGATATTAATATTCATCTCCATTTTTTACAGAGGAGAAAAGTGAGATGCAGAAAGATTAAGTAGCATCCCTGAAATCACTCAAATATTAAGTTTGGCAGACTCTGATAGAGTTGTGTGTGACCACCAAAATACAAGCCTCCCATCCCCCCGCCTCTGTCCCCCTACACACACCCCCCAAGTAGGTATCACTAATCATTGATGGTTAATTAATTATACATAGACATACATGTAATTCAAATCCAAAATAATTCCTGGAGCCCCTAAAGAGTTTTTCAGACATCATGAATTTATCATTGTTACATTCACAAGACAGTTTGCATTCACACCGAAACTAAAACCTGTAAGTATGTGAGAAGTGACCCCACCTCCCCACACAGTATGTGTTAGTAGTTGTACCATTCTTGCCAACTTCTGGGCTGACAGTATGGAGTCATCTCCCTATCTTTCATTGCCTGTGTGAAATCTACTTTCAGAATTCTGCCATTTCCCTCTTCACACTGTCTCCTGGGTTATCTTTGCTTCCTCACATCCCTATCTCCCTTCCTATAAACTGGCTCCTGTCACTTCCATGATCCCTTCAGTGGCTTCTGAGCTGGTGTCCCTGACTCCAAAGCCTCAGCCTTCCAGTCTCCCTACAAAATCTCAGCAAGTTCATTTTAGGTTAAAATTTGGACATACTTTAAATACGGCTCACCACTTCATGTGAAAATGATGGCACCCTACCAAGCAGTTTGCAGAGTTACGGTAACTGTTTCATGCTAATGATGTTATTCATCCAGTTACAATTTTCTCAAAACTCCTTTGGGCACTCTTTATTTTTAATCAAATTTTAAAGCCAATATTTCATTTTGAGAATATGAATTAAATTGGGAAATTCATCCTTGTGGTACAGTTTACAGATTTTTAATGTTTACCCATTTATCCTGTTTTTGATATATTAATTTCCCATATAGCTCCAGAGTTATGTGATACTATTTCTTTGCCAGTATATTAGAAAATGATTAATTTCTCATGACCAACTTCTGAAAAGAAAGACCCAATGCAAAATGCAATCTATTACAATTATTTTTCGAATAAAAAAGAATATAGTTCTTTAACATTTGATATTTTAAATTTGACATATTCTTGATATTTGTAAGAAATTTCCACTGAATGAATTTTACACAATTCAGATACTACCAATTAACTAATTCTAGCCTAAACAAATAACATTATTTTTAAATAACAAAATCTTTAAAAATAATTTTCTATTTTGAACTTTCAGCCATAATGTAAGAAAATAAAATTTTCTAGCAGAATAATCAAAGAGTGAAACAAAGTTCCAACATGTTTTTTCTTTGCAATTAAACATGGCACTTTTACAGTTATTTATTATTCATATCAGTGCATTTACTGACTTGATATTTTCAAACCAAAATACAATGTTTTTCTCCAGTGAAATCCTTATTCTTATGACTGATAGAAAACATTGCCAATTTTGATAGTTCCAGAGTTAAATTATTTGAAAGAAAAATATTTAAAATAATAAAAATAGACATTTCAAGACTATTTCTTATCACATAATTCAAAAAGTACTTGGATCAAATCCTACAGAGTTTCTCCACCAAAATTCTACTTGTGCAGAGGGCATTGAAATGCATGAAACTCAACAGCAGGTTACTTAACTTAATTAGGTTAATTAATTAGGTTAATTAAGCACCTACTACATGCTCAGCTCTATGCTAGGTGTCATGAGGAATTAAAAGGACATGTAATGCACATTTTCTGATTTCAAGGAGCTTTAAATATTATTGTGTAGAAAAAGTTAACATCTGTGAAAATAGAAGGGGGCAATTTTGTGCTTAATTCCATGGTCCAAATACATCAAAAAATCAATGTGGGCTGTCAAAGAAGGTTTCTTGATAGTCATGAGTCAGCCTGATTCTTGAAAGGATATGTGGAATATAAAATTTTATTTATATTCCTTTTGGGAAAATACTGAGAAAACCATCTTCCCTGGAAAAGAGAACATACTGTAAAGAAAGCACATGAAATTGAAGGTTGAATATCCAACATCCCTCACACTGCCCCAGTGTCTCTGCTCCCTTACTGAGCCTTACTATTATTCTTCATAGCCCTATCACTACCTAGTCTAGTATTCACTGAACTATGTCATCCACTAGAATATGAGCATAATGAGAGCAGAGACTACACCTGTCGGTTCACTATTCTATCCTCAGCACATAGAATGGTACCTGGCACATAGCAGATGCTAAAATAAAATTTAAATCAATAAATTAATTCAATCAACACCTTCAAGGTGTTATTATTACCTACAACTATTGTTTACAAGAGGTATGCGCCATGGAAGATCCTGGAGACACAACAATGAATAAAGCCAAGCCAGTTCCTGCCGCCGTGGAGCTTGTAGTCAAGACATTGAACAAGTGATCAGAAAGACGCTGACTGCTGCAGCAGAGGGTTGCAAGCTGCTCACGAGTATATAACAAGTAGACCTAACCAAAGCATTCTCTCCCTTGGTTTAATGTCCACCCGTTGAGGTGATTGCTAAATCCTAATCCATGACTCTATCCCTTGGCATTCAAACTCACACATCCACTTACCTGCCTGTCCAACCTCATCTCCCTCCACTCACAGGAACCCATCACATTCTTCATCAAAATGAAACTGCACCCAGTCCTTCTCAACTTATGACTTTCCAAAACTTTCATTTATCCCTGGTGACTCTCATCAGGCACTCAAAAGCTTTCCCTCAGTGCTTCAGGGCTTTTCCTTTTCTTCCCTTTATACATACACCTTTATGTATCTTCATTCGTACCCTGCATAACCCCATATATCTTAGCATTTACCATATTCTGTTGAAAACCTGTTTCCATCTCTCTTTACTTACTAGAATGTAAACAGATGCACAATGTTGAGAAAATGAAAAGTGACAACTTTGTTTACAAGTTCAGAAATTATCAGATTCTCACTTAAGCTCTAGTCTCTGTAAAGTCCACAACTACTCAATAAAAGTGAAGAAAAATGTTAACAGAGAGGGAGGAATCAAAAACAAAGAACTATTAAAAAAAAAAAAGCAAGTCCTTGAAACTTGGAGTTAATGACTGTATTAGACAAGGGATAAGAGCCAAGAGGAGTTGAAACCAAGAAGGGACCAAGTAGTGACTCTTTTATACCACCATCAAAATTCTCCCCCTAATTCTTATAGGAGGAATACTAACAAAGCATAGAAACTCCAATCCAAGAAAATTATTCTCTTCCTTTCTCTATTTTCTTTTATTTTAGCAAACAAGTCCTGTAAGTGCAATGCTTGTGCTCGTGAAGCCATTATCAGGACCAAGAGAACATATCGTGGACCTGGAGATGCTGACAGTCAGCAGTATAGGGACCTTCCGCACAAGCTCTGTGTTAAGATTGACAATAATAGTGGGGCCATTTTCATTTTAGTCTTTTATAAGAGTCAACCACAGGCATTTAAGTCAGCCAAAGAATATTGTTACCTTAAAGCACTATTTTATTTATAGATATATCTAGTGCATCTACATCTCTATACTGTACACTCACCCATAATTCAAACAATTACACCATGGTATAAAGCGGGCATTTAATATGTAAAGATTCAAAGTTTGTCTTTATTACTGTATGTAAATTAGACATTAATCCACTAAACTGGTCTTCTTCAAGAGAGCTAAGTATACACTATCTGGTGAAACTTGGATTCTTTCCTATTAAAGTGGGACCAAGCAATGATGATCTTCTGTGGTGCTTAAGGAAACTTACTAGAGCTCCACTAACAGTCTCATAAGGAGGCAGCCATCATAACCATTGAATAGCATGCAAGGGTAAGAATGAGTTTTTAACTGCTTTGTAAGAAAATGGAAAAGGTCAATAAAGATATATTTCTTTAGAAAATGGGGATCTGCCATTTTGTGTTGGTTTTTATTTTCATATCCAGCCTAAAGGTGGTTATTATATAGTAATAAATCATTGTTGTACAATATGCTGGTTTCTGTAGGGTATTTTTAATTTTGTCAGAAATTTTAGATTGTGAATATTTTGTAAAAAACAGTAAGCAAAATTTTCCAGAATTCCCAAAACGAACCAGATATCCCCTAGAAAATTATACTATTGAGAAATCTATGGGGAGGATATGAGAAAATAAATTCCTTCTAAACCACATTGGAACTGACCTGAAGAAGCAAACTCGGAAAATATAATAACATCCCTGAATTCAGGACTTCCACAAGATGTAGAACAAAATGAATAAAAGGTATTTCACTGGAGAAGTTTTAACTTCTAAGTAAAATTTAAATCCTAACATTTCACTAATTTATAACTAAAATTTCTCATCTTCGTCCTTGATGCTCACAGAGGAAGAAAATGATGATGGTTTTTATTCCTGGCTCCAGAATGACAGTGAACTTCAGCAAATTACCCTCCTACCCAATTCTATGGAATATTTTATACATTTCCTTGTTTAAAATGTCACTGCTTCACTTTGATGTATCTTATTTTTAAATAAAAATAAATATTCTTTTAGAAGGTCACTCAATCTTTGGAGGTTTTTCAGTGTAGTCAGTAGCCCCCAATATAATTTTTATATCTGGGATAAACATCAGTTATAGGTGCCAGCGCAAGAACTACCATTAGATTTTTTTTTTTTAATAAATAAACTGGGAGATGAGGAAGCAAAAAGACAGTTAAAATCATGCCACAAAACAACCAACTTTTTCTTAAATCTAGTTTCACAGCATATATGAATAACCTCTGTCACCAGGTAATCTTGCTGCTAACACAAATATCTCTCAAAGAGTTGACTAATGTGCAGAAATTGCCAAAAAGAAAGTTCACCAAAAGCTCAAGGAACAAAACACAAACTCCTTCTGTGAGAGTCGGGAATGGGCTCTTAAAGGTTAAAGGGGCACAGAAACAGTGGAGAGAGAACAGATCTGACCAAGGGACAGCACAGAAGCAGAGTCAACAACCAGCCACAACACAGCAAGACTGTTGAGTTCATTCCTCTTACCCTGTCTACATGATTGCTTACAGTCAAGATAAATTACGGCTTGATCTAAATGTTTCCATTTTTAATCAATCTAGTGATTTTCCTACATACAAAAACAGCTCTCAAGTGACAGCTGGGAATAGCAACAGTTAAAGAAAAAAAGCCTCAGACCTTCTTCCAACACATTTTTCCCTCTTAAACAAGAAGACCGGTCTTGTCTATAGCTCCCCAGGGAATTGTAGAAGAAACTGGAATCTCTGAAATGTTTATGCTAAGCCCTGGCCCTCAATTTCTACCTCCAAATATATATATATATATTTTCTGGGCCTACGGAAGCCATTAACTGCAGACAAGATGTTTGCCCTTTTATCCCAAAGCCTAGTCCTACCCACAAATCACAGACACATGGAAGAGGGTTGATACTGAAGTTTCACTGAGGCAATTTCTTTGTTCTGTTGTGATAAAATTTACCATCTTAGACATTTTAAAATGTACAGTTCAGTGGCATGGAGTACACTCAGAGTGTTGAGCAAATATCGTCACTATCTATTTCAGGGGCCCCCAACCACTCCCCCAGCAACCGGGCTGCAGACTGGTACCTGTCCATGGCCCGTTAGGAACCAGGCTGCACAGCAGGAGGTGAGTGGTGGACGAGCATTACCACCTGAGCTCTGCCTTCTGGCAGATCATCCCAGCATTAGATTCTCATAGGAGCATGAACCCTATTGTGCATGCAAGGGATCTAGGTCGTGTGCTCCTTATGAGAATCTAATGCCTAGTAATCTGAGGTCTGAGGTGGAACAGTTTCATCCCAAAACCATCCCCTACCCCCCACTATCCCCACCCATGGAAAAATTGTCTTCCACCAAACCTGGTGCCAAAAAGGCTGGAGACCACTGATCTAGTTCCATAACATTTCATCACTCAAAAATAAACCCCATACCTTTTAACAGTCACTCCCATTTCCCCTTCCCATAAGCCCCTCTGGGAGTCAACATTAATCTACGTTCTATGGATTTGCCTATTCTGGACGTTTTATATAAATAAGATCATACAATAATATGTGGCCTTTTGTGTCTGGCTTCTTTCACTCAGCATAATGTTTTCAAGGTTTAGCCATGTTATACTTCATTTCTTTTTCCAGCTGAATAATATTCCATTGCATAGATCTATCACATTTTGTTTATTCATCAGTTAATGAACATCAGCTGATAAGCTGTTTATACCTTTGATTATTCTTTTTCAATCTTGGGTGTCAAAAAGGAACTGTTTCCTAGACTATTCACCCACTAGTTTCACAGCCTAAATTCACCCATTTTTAGTTTGGCTTTTGACTAAAAAGAATAGCAAGTTTAAAAAAATTGTTTTAATTCATGGAAGCAAAAACCTGGAAAAAGCTTTGAGAAGCTAATACATGAGTTCCTTTGTAGGTGCAATCATCCTCAGTAAACGTAAATATATCATGCTCTCTTAATTTGAAATTGAAAATAAATATCATGTCTAAAAACAAATCAAAGCAGTAAGACAAAATTCTGCTGTTTTCAAACTACACATGATTCTTTCCTTCCCTCCATGAAAATCACTGATTTAAGCCTGCTCCCATAGATGAAAATTATGGAAATAATTTATTGTCACAGTCATTTATTATTGTAATTTTCTCAGCATTTATTGAGAAAATTCTAAAGTAATTCTTTCCAATGTCTAATAGTGTGATGGTATAGAAGAACCAAGAGTCTATCTAGTCTTGGTTCTAAAGTAACCAGCCAAGAGATCTTGGGGAAGTCACTTAGCTTCTCAGTACCTTGGTTTCATCTATAAAGTGGGATATTGAAACAAGGTGTTCCTCCAGCTTTGAAAACCAGGTGTGGTGGCTCCCACCTGTAATCCCATCACTTTGGGAGGCCAATGCGGGTGGATCACTTGAGCCAGGAGTTCAAGACCAGCATGGACAACATAACAAAACCCCATCTCTGCAAAAACATACAAATATTACCGAGGTGTGGTGGCATGTTCCTGTAGTCCTAGCTACTTGGGAGGCTGAGGTGGGTGGATTACTTGAACCCAGGAGGTAGAGGTTGCAGTGAGCTGTGAGTGCACCACTGCACTCCAGCCTGGGCAACAGAGCAAGACCCTGTCTCAGGAAAAAAAATTATATATATATAGAGAGAGAGAGAGAATTTTTTATTTTTTATATATACATACAATTTTTTATTTTATATATATATAAAATATATATATTATATATATATATATCTCCCAGGAATACGCCACTGAAAGAAGAGTTAGCTCTATTTGCCAAATCTTTGAAAGCATCTGAGTCTTCTTTGTACGCAGCGACTATTGGAAAGCATTAGTCATTGGTGGAAGAAAAAAATGAATAGTGCCCACCCAAAAAAACGGATCTTCACTTTATGGGGTCATTATTACCGCTGAGGACATAAGAAATAATCCAATTTAACTATGTTTTTTAAATTGCAATTCAAACAACAATTACTTTTACTATTCACTCTTATGCATGTTTTTGCTCCTTTCCACTGAAACTAATTGCAATCTGATTACTCATGTTAAACTGGAAGTCATTTTACCTTATTTCACCAGTGGAAAAAATGGCCAGTCATGAGTTCCCACACTTCCAAACATGCTTTCAGGGAAATGCCTATGTTTTTATTCAGTGAGCCTCAGTAATGAGGACTGACGTAGATGTTTCCACACTTCACTGTTCGTTCTAATACCTGTGGCCTGGTCTCTGAGACTTCCATGCTCTCTGACTGGACACAGTTATTTTTTTACAGTGGCTAGGAAAGACCTCTTGGTTGTTAAGCTCTCTAAAAGAGAATAATTTAACTTCAGCTGCCAAATTTCCCTCTTAAGTAGTTTCTTTAACAACTGGCAATCTCCATCTCCTCCAAATATAAAATATCTCCTATTTCATGCCCTTATTTTTAATAATAATAGGATTCTAGAACTTAGATACCATCCTGTAAAAAATCTCTTATTTTTAAGACTTGCACAACATCGCAGTTTGTTGAGCAAGAGTGCTATGCCTAGAATGCAGTTCTTATGACTTAGATTAGGGCTCTTTTCTTTGGCCATACTCCAAATTTCAACACCAACAAGCAATCTCTTTCCTTTTAAACCCCTTCTTGAACAGTGTCCACTCCACAATGGGCCAGCCTTTCTGGCTGCATGACTTTTTTTCACCGCTGCTTTCACATGCAATCGGATTGAAATAACATAGATACCACCAACCTGATTCTTATAACTTTCTTGAACTGTAGTTTATTGTTCTCTTTAACTCCAGACAGGCAGAATTGTGTTACCTAAAATACTCCTGAATTCTGGAAACTGAAATGCAAACACCAGTCATGTAGACCTCACTATACTTGAGAGGACAGCAGCTTCCAGAAGAAAAGAGTCTATTAGTAGAGATCCAAATGGATCTCTTCTAATAATGGGGAGCTTTGAGAGCAATAGTGATTGATATGATTTGGATGTTTCTCCCCTCCAAATCTCATGTTGCAATGTTACCTCCAAAGTTGGAGGTGGGGCCTGGTGGAAAGTGTTTGGGTCATGGGGTGGATCCCTCATGACTGGCTTGGTGCCCTCCCTTCAGTAACACGTTTACATGAGACCTGGTTATTTAAAGGAGTCTGGCTCCTCCTCCTTTCCCTTGCTCCTGTTCTGGCCATGTGATATACCTGCTTCCCTCCTTCGCTTTCTACCATGATTGTAAGCTTCCGGAGGTCTTCACCAGAAGCAGACGGTGGTATCACATTACCTATACAGCCTGCAGAATCATGAACCAATTAAACCTCTTTTCTTCATAAATTACCCAGTTCAGGTATTTATTTATAGCAATGCAAGGATGGCCTAACACAGTGGTGAAGATAGAATGAGTCTAACGCTCCCCTGGTCCAGGAGCTGGACAAAAAAGCATACAGCGTCCTTCCTGCTGTAAGGATTATTATAAAGCCAACGGTAAAGAACATTGCCGTTCCTTGACACTGGTTAACATTCATTAGGTGATTTTCGAAGGTGCAAATATGTACAAGGAACATCATCACCTAACGGCTTCTGTTTTAGAGGCCTAGAGTAAGACAAGATATCACACTATTAACACCTCAGTCCTCAATGGGGCTTTAGGTTCTTTCACATGTGAAAATGGCAAAAACACATAGGTATTTTTTAAATTATAATTTAAAAATATAAGTATTGAAGAGTAGAAATCAGCTAGAAACCAATCCCCATATCTAGTACATGTAGTAATTTCTACCACTCTTCATTTACAAGGGAGATGCTTTAGTGAATTCAAATGATGGAAATGGAAAGATTGTTCAATACCCTAAGGCCACCTGAACACAGCCCAGTGGGATTATTATGTTTGGGGAAGCTTCACAAATAAAAGTTTATTGTTGAATCTTGTTTCCATGACTTCAAGCAGTTGCTTGTTTTGAATAGCTATGTATGCTTCTAACTTTCTAACTCTCCTTTTAAAATATAGAACAGCTGCTGGTCTGCTCATATGTTATGCATAAGAAGCCCACAAGGGACAAGGCCCTCTATTAATATGTCAAATTATTTTTAACACAGTTATATTTCTATCCCAAATCATCATCTCTAAAAGATGGCAAGCTTCCATCTTCCCAGCTGGGGGGAGCACCTGCAAAATTCAAACCCAAATTGTGACACATCTGGTACCCAAAAACCAATCTTGTTTCATCTGGCCAGAAGACTAAAATATCAAGATCGTTGAACAAAAACAAGGCAAAAAGTTAACTGCCTCTTATATGCAGTCAACGCAGATGTCTAGTTAAGCTGTTTATATAGTAAGCGCATGTGTATGTTAACGGAGCACAGACCCCTTTAATAAGCCAGAGTTGGAGTATAAATGCAAGAGAATTTTAAAGACCTGAATGCAGTAATTCAGTTCTTTTTTATCTTCCCATAGAAACTAGTTTCTGCAAAATCTCAGCATGATATTTAAACAGATGCATATAACACAAACAAATGATTTTGTTGAGTTATTTGAGTATCTCCAAATTGTTTATTTCCTTTAAAAACCTCATTTTATGTTTTTGTATTTTAATATTTATATTATGTTTCTTTCAGTGGTAAATTACTTGCATATGGCTTAAACAAGGTGTCTTGGTTTGTGTTGCCCCAGATGCAGATTCTGACATAAAAACTGAGTTCTGGTAGGTTGAGAGGTTCTCTTGGGAAGCAAACTTGAGCAAGTGGGGAAAGTGAGCCAGGGAAGAAAGAGATGCCAATGAATTCGTGAGTAAATGAGTGGATCACCTCTGTGAGCAACTGTAGCGCAATTCCTCTGATAAATCACATGGAACTCACCTGAGAAATATTCCACTAGAGGCCGCATGGGCTGCAGCATTTATCTACCAACTCCCGTCCCTGTGGTAAGTGTTGCCCATACACACTGCCTGCAGGAGGGTGTGCTTCCTCATACTGGAGAAAGCCCTCAGGCAGAGGGTAAGAAAGACAGGGGTTTGATAGAGGATGCTGTTGGCAAACTAGACACTTCTGCACCATGCAGTAAACTCATATGGCAGACATCAACATTTGCTGACTGACGCCAGTGCAATGCTTGATGATTCTGACAAATGGAGCTTCTGTTACTTACTGGCTTGATGGCTTCATATCACATAAATCTCTTCCTTGACCTTTTTCTGTTCATTCTCCCATCTTGTCTTCATTTTCCTCTCTCATTCTCTTCTTCTGCTCAGGCACTAACCATGTCCAAGGCTAATGGACATGGTTCAGCCAAAGACACCAAATTAGATTCAAAGACACATATAATACTATGCAAAGTGGTATTGTATAGTTAATACCATGAGCCTATCTGATTCTAGAGCTCATCACAAGTCCAATTGCAGAGTACTAAATAGAATGAGTAGCCCTTCAAAAGTGAATCTTCAGGGAAGCTAATGAAGCTAAAGCTTCAAGGCTCCTCCCTTGCACCAGCCCCTTCCAAGGTCCTGAAAGGGACCCTATGTTCACATAGTTATATATTTTTGTAAAATTTGTATAATACATTTTAGCTGTATTGGTTAGAATTACTCTTTCATCTTGGGCTCCCCCCATCACACTTCACATGTCACGTGGCTCTGAAGTGGGTCAAAAGTATGTTTGGGATCCAGCCTGGGAAAGTTGAGTTAGGTGAGTGTATTTAGTTTGGATTTAGTAGGATATATTTATATAGTTAACATTCATTTCTATGTATGGTTAATTTGAGCTCCTGTCTGGGGTAGGAATAGCCTCTAGAAATATTCCCACCACCCTCTGTGTTGACCATAGCTGACAGCATGCCCAAAAGTTCAGGGCCAGGAGTCCCATCACACTATAACATTCTACAGCATCCAACAATGGATGTAAATAGCAGAGGAAAAACAAGTTTTGAAATATGCAGAGCTATAAATTAATCTATGGAAAATTCTTCCATTCACCAGACATGTAAAATAATAAGCAGAGGATGTGGTTTTAATCAATGCCTAGTCATGAATATACCTAATTATGCAGCATATACAATTACAAATGTACCATACCATGAAAATATTTTCATATATTTCTCTGGGAACTCACCAGAAATTATCCTGACAATAAAAAGCGAGTTGTAACCAAAAAGATGTTCAGATAATACCAAAAGTGATCATTTTTGAGAAGAAGAAATAAATTTCAAATAGAAGTAATAAAAAGACTCTTGAGTTGATTGATAAGTTAATGGAGAGGACTATGAATCATATGAACACACTGGGGAAGAACATAAATGTCCTGCTACTTTGATCTAGAACACTAATATCAGTGAAGGTAACAGAAAACCGGTAATTATACACCACAACAGGACATCAGCAACTCACTGGCTAATTAGTGTGACCATTTCAAAGGATATTTAAGATTAATCTCTGCACAAGAACACTTGGAATGATCTGAACTCATATAGATCTGATATGACAGAAATCCGATAGAGGTTCCCAAATCTGAGAGCAATATTAAAAATTTGCATGATATTGTAATAATGACTTGTGAAATCAAAGAAACTTTAATAAACTACCAATTTAAAAAAAATCTTAACCAAGCCAGAGGAAAACCTGGTTTATTTTACTATTCTTTCTACAGAAAATAATACAAAATTGCATTTATTGGCAACCAGAATATGCATCAAAAAATGTAGGGAAAAAAAAGGATTACAAAGGAGTGTTAGGCAGTTAATTAATAAAAAATGTTATTTTCCCAGACTTTGAGATTTTTGCTGTATTTATCGGCTTTTAAAATTTATAATTTATTGTAATTTCTTACATCATTCTAAATAAAAATTTACTTTTGTGTCTAATTTTGCACTTACAATTTTATATTTTTTTCCTTTAAAGTGAGCCCCCAAATACATATAAGCTTCATTCAAAACCTGGATACATCCCTGGAATAAGAGCACAAAGCAGTTCTGCCACTAGCTTAAATGGTGCTTTTGTGCAAATTAGAAAGGACACATATTCTGGGCCTTGCAATATTTGACTAGGCAGAAAAAAGGTACATATTGTAGGTACAGGAAGTGGCCCTTTATTTCAAACTTTCCCCACTGCCAATAGCAACATTTACTCTTGTTAATAGCAATTGTAGATTTAAGAGTTACTGATGTCTGACTCAAGCTTAAGAGTTGAAAAATATATTTCAACCTTTGGTCTCCACAGATGAGTTTTTCTCATGGTGCTTCAACATTCTATTTCCCCTGCTTGTCTCTCAGCAGTGATTATCTGCCTTGATTTCCCTTTAAGACATATTGACCAGCCATTAATAAAAAGGCAAAGACCTCAAAGAGGTCAATCTGTGACTATCAAAATCCCTAATCATACCCCAGCTCCTGGATCTTGCCTTATAATTCTAGTATCATTCACTTCATTAAACATTTCACTGGGCATCTGCCATGTGCCAGGCACTATGTTAAGTACTAAGGAAGCAAAGATAAAAATGGCATGGTCTCTGACCTCAAAAAACTTACAATATGGTGGGGAAAATAAACAATGTTTTGGGTTCAATTTTTTTTAAAGTCATTATTTCTCGAGCATCTATTATTCATAAGCTGCTTTCAACCCCTTATCTGACTCCTCACATTCACCCTGTGAAGAAGGGATTATTAGTTTCATTTTACTGGTGAAGAAATGGATTCAGTGATTTGTTTAGGCCCAAATATCAAGCAGGGGCAGAACCAAGACTGGAAACAAGATCCATCTTTCTCCAGAGACTGAATATGTTCTTAGGGGAGCATAGCTGAGGGCAGTTAACCCTGATCAGAACAGGTCAGTGAAAGCATGCCTGTGCTGATCTTAAAGGTAGAATAGGGTTTCTTCAAGCAAGGAAAGGGTGTTTCAGCAGAAAGGAATTGATGCACAAAGGCAAGGAAGCAAAACACAGCAAGCAACATGTGAAGAAACCTTGTAAACCTCGTTGTTCCAAACACTCAACCAAGATCCTGACTCCTAATAATGAATCATGTGGTGAAAAATCTCACTCCATCCATCAGTTTATTTCCCTAACCTTTTTTCTCTCTTTCCTTACTCCTCTTCATAAACATGGATACAATGGCTGTTTAAACACCATATCTACTTTCAAGGAATATACAGTTTATTGGAGAGACAAATTAATCAATCAAATAATCTTACAGATGAATGTAATTTTAGAAATTACATGTAAATATACTTTGCAGATTGCAACTGTGACATGTGCTACAAAAAAAGGAATGCGGTGCTACAGGAGCCTATAAGGAGAAACTCAAATGACCTACTCAAGCCTCCCTGGAAAAGTGTCTCTTGAACTGAAATCTTAAAGATGAGTAGGAGTTAACTACATAAAATAGGTAGGGAAAAACATTCAGAAAGGGATCTGCTCATGCAAACACCCTTTGGAGGGAGGGAACATTTTCTGGGACCCAGTCCAATCAACCAAAATACCAGTGTAGCTGGAGCCACAGAAAGGCTGGAGAGATAAGCAGATACCATTGAAGAAGTTGTGTCTTTACTCTTATATCAATGGGAAGGTATTTAAATATTTTAGGCAGGTAAGTAACAATCAGATTCACACTTTGGAAAAATTCCGTTTAGCCTGGAGATAGGTTGGAAGTGGGCTCAGATGGAGACAGGTTAGAAAGCTATTGCAGCAGCCAGGGGAAAGATGACATGTTAACTTGGGCAGGAGTGTTGCTAGAGAGCATGAGAAGTTAACAGATTATACTGTATATAGGAGATGAAAACTAGGACTTAACAATGGATTGGAAGCAGAAAGTGAGGCAGAGGAACATGTTGAGAATGAGTATAGGTTTCTGGCTCCCATAATCTGATAGGCAGGCAATTGTTTCCAAGTAGAGATTCATGGATCTATCTGAGCTTCTCCCATGTTGGAGCTCTATCGCCTTCAACAGCTGACTTCCAAGGTCACTGTGCTCATCCCACATCAGGAGGTGGGTGGGAAAAAGCATGAAGGATAGAATCTGAGAACTTGTTAGGGGGAAGGTGTGGAAGGTGCTTACATCACTCTGCTCTTCTTCCTTTGGCTGCAAGGAAGGCCAGGAAACAGAGTCTGGCTATCTGTCCAGGAAGAAGAGCAAACTGGTTTGGTCACTAGTTAGCAGTCTCTGCCTCAATGGGCAAGCTAGAAAATGAGCATATTCTTTATTCCGGTCATGGAAGTGTTCCATGGGGACAAAGAACAGTTTTCTACCTTTCAGATTTATGTTTACTTTCACTTATTTCTCCTTATCCCTATAGCTCTTTTCTTTACAAAAGTAACTAGAGTTCCACACTTGCATATATTCATTTTTAATGGGGGCAAATCACCTTTCCAATACTATTTATTCATTTAGTAGATATTTAGTTGTCTGCTATCTTAGCCTAGTTGTTTACTTCATGTCTAAGGATGGCAGGAACAAAGACAACTAATATTTTATTCTTAAAAAGGGGGGAGGGGAGGGGTAATTAGAACTGGGTTTTTAATTTATAAGAAAAAAGTATGCACAAATATCATTTCGTTAGTGTTATTTCTAATGACCAAATAAACAAAAACAGTTTAAATGTACAATAACGAGAAATGGCTAAGTTAAAATTACGGTACACCTGTATGTAGACTATTGTGCAGTGATTAAAATCATATTTATAAAGAGAATTTTTAGAGTGGGGAATGTTTACAATACAGTGTTAAGTGGAAAATAGCAGGAAGTGCTATCTCAATTACATAAATAGGTATATGTAAAGAAGATAGCTAGAAGAGAAGATTTTGAATGTTCCCAACACAAAGAAATGATAAATGTTTGAGGTGATATATATGCTAATTAGCTTGATTTAATCATTACACATTGTACACATACATCAAAATATCACTCTGTACCCCATAAATATGTACAAGTGTTATGTGTTAATTAAAAATAATAATTTAATTTTTAAAAAAAGAAGAATGCACAACCAAATGTTAACTGTAGTTATTAGGTTGGTGCAAAGTAATTGCAATTTTTGCCATTAAAGGTACTGAGGTAGGCTTATATTTCTGAGGTAGGTTGAAAGGAACAGTATATTCCCCCTCTGTACTTTCCTATGTCAGAAAGTATTTTGCAATAAATTTCAGATCAGATTTAAAAGTTCTTTTTAAAAATTCAAAGAAATTCAAGGAAGCCATAGGAGATTGAAAATATGACAGAAAATCACAGCCGGGTCATATGTACGCTTCCCAGGCAAAATGGGCATTAAACTAAATTGGAGGTTCAGTCCCAAATCTTCCATACCAGAATCTTCCATATGAGTGCTTGTTCAATACTATTGTAGTATGGATTCCACCAGTCCCATTAACTGAGGACTTTAACATCGTAGTATCATGCATGGAGTCCATGGACAGATCCATCAATTCTGACCTGGCAGGGAGGGCAAACTAAAAAACAGAACTCAGGCCAGAGGGTCAGGCTTGGTGATAGTTTTAGATCTGTGTCCCCACCCAAATCTCATGTTGAATTGTAATTCCCAATGTTGGAGGTGGGCCTGGTGGGAGGCGATTGGATCATGGGGGCAATTTTTCTTGGTTTAACACCATCCCCCTTGGTGTTGTCATAAGCGTGAGTTATTGCAAGATCTGGTTGTTTAAAAGTGTGTGGCACCTCCCCACTTTCTGTCTTCCCCATCCTGCTCCAGCCACGTAGGACGTGCCTGCTTCCCCTTCGCCTTCTACCATGATGGAAAGTTTCCTAAGTCCGCCTCCCCAGAAGCCATACAGCCTGTGTAACCATGAGCCAATTAAACCTCTTTTCTTTATGCATTACCCAGTCTCAGGTATTTCCATGCAGCAGTGCAATAACGGACTGATACACTTGGGTAGATGAGGTGGGGTAAAAAAGCAAAACTCCTGGTTAAGGAGAACCAAGGAGAAAGGACAGAGATTGGCTACAATAGAACAGTCAAGAAGTACCAGACACCAAACAAGCAGATCCAAGAGGCAAAAGCTGTGGGAGCATATTGAATTCAGAAGTGTTAAGTGAGATTCAGGAGCAAGGATTCAGGTGCTGGGCAGTTCACATTGATTTCCTAGGATGAGATTTAGGCTAGTGCCTAACTTAAATATCTAAGGCCCACTTTTTCTTGCCTTCAAACTTCATACAGAAATGGCTTAGTGTCCAAATATCTGAGGAGGCATTTTCCAAGAAAGGTATTTCTAATGCCTAGATATTTAAATAGTAATAATAATAGCAAACATTTATTGAGCACCTATTATGTAGTGGCCTCACACTGTGCTAAAGGCTTTCTGTGCTTTACAGATACTATCTCATTTTATTACATGAGCACTTCCTTCCCATTTTAAAGATAAAAATACTTGGTCTCAAAGAAATAAAATACTGCCTAAGTCACAAAACTAGAAAGGGGTGGAGCCAGGTTTGAACCCAGGTCAGTTTGACTCCATAACCTGCAGTCTTAACCATGTCATTAATGATCAATGGCTAACTCTTTGTGATCATTGATGTTTTCTCAGTTTCTTTTTAAAAAATTTTGATGTGAAAGTTGTCAGAATCAACATAGAGTCACTTATGTTAAAAAATAATAATAAATCTGACAAATACAGCCAAGGAAGTTCATGAAGAGAGATCTCATTCATAAGTGCCTAATAAAAACTATCACAAAAGACTGTGAAAACTGCAAAATTGCACACAAAAAAAACTTCAAGGTCATTTGCCCAGCAAGTGCTTGTGGAATTTGCATTGGTGTCACCCTTGTTATTGATCTTCATAGCCAAGGATACTTATCTCAAAATAATTATGTAATTCTCCTCATTTTTCTTTTAAAAGTATTTGTCTTCCTTTACTTCCTGAATGTGCACATAGTTTATTATGGCATGTGTGTTTCCATTGTGATACCCTATTCTCAAATAAATATCATTTTCTTTTGGAGAGCCCCTCGCTGTTCTTTATTTAGATTGACATAAATGGTGTCAGAAATGGGACCTGGAAGAAAATTACTACTAGAAGGAATAGATGATTCTTGAAATGTGTATGGAGTACTCACATGAGCCCTTTGAGCTCTCTGCTTCCATGGCTCACTTTTTCTGCCCTGATGGTCTTCTCTTAGGCAAATCCTCCCTCTTTCTGATAGAAGATCTTAACTTCATTTGGGATCTCATTTGGATAAGGCTGCTTTAATAAAGGACTTTACATCCATCCTGGGATGATAAAAGACATTTTGTATTTTCTGGCAAGTCTTTTCTGGTATAAAGACAAGCGTCTTTCTGGTTTGAGTACTCTGGTTTCTACAGAATTTACACCCTGTCTGTAAGGCATGTCTTTTCTGCTGAATTTACTCTTGGTTCTTCCTGTCTGCCTAATTTAATATTTTGTTTTATTCACATACCTAGGTTAAAATTTTTGTGAACACTCTTATCTTAGTTTCTTTTGGTTTGGTTATGTGCATCTGTAAATGATTTGTCTCTTTTCCCTTGCCTGTTTCTGAAAATCTTCTTGGAGCAAAATAAACATTCTAAATGGTAGATGCAGGATGGCTAAATAAAAGCAACTAGAGTGATTGCCATCATCTTGGTCCAAACTCCTGACATTCTCTAACAAAATATATAGGATTTTATTTGCTCTTGAGAGATTAGTAAGAAATAGAATGGTATTCTTAAATATTAAGGCATGCCAAGTTTTCTGGAACTCCAGCTGGCTACATATATTGCTCATTCTCATGCACATTTTTAAATTGATGGACAAATTACATTAAGAAAAATTGAGAGTGCAAATGATTAATGTTCAAATTATGGCTTTAAAACCCTGCAACTACAGAGTTAACATGTACAGCCTTCTGAGTTCTTGTCTACTCTACTTTTTTTCTGCCTACTGTGAATATGCTGACTTTTTTGCTGGTATTGAGATAAAACTCACTGTTTATGGCATTTCAGCAAAGAGAGAGAGGGAAACAAGTCTTAAATAGCTTTCAAACCAGTTACCAACTATTACAGCTCCATAGTAATCAACACCCACACCTAAGAGTCACCACCCCCCACTTTTTTTTTTTTTTTTTTTTTTTTTTTTTTTGAGACAGGGTATGGCTCTGTCACCTAGGCTAGAGTGCAGTAGCCAGATCATAGCTCACTGCAACCTCTAATTCCTGGACTAAAGGGATCCTCCTACCTGAATCTCCTGAGTAGCTGGGACTACACGTCCATGCCACTGTTCCTGGCTAATTTTTTTATTATTTTTGGTAAAGACAAGGTCTCACTTTGTTGCCCAGGCTAGTCTTGAACTTCTGGGCTCAAGCAATCCTCCCACCTCAGCCTGCAAAAGTGCTGGGATTACAGAAATGAGCCACTGCACCTGATCCATCCCTTTTAATGTAAATTTAGGTTTGCCTAGCTAACAATTTTTTAGGGGGATGGAAGAGTTAATTGAAGAATTGACAGTCAAAGAACTAGATAAATGCTTATACAAATTAGGCTCTTGGATAAAGCAGGTCAAAATCTTGAGCTCACAGCAATAATATAAGGTATCTCTGTCCAGCATAAAAATTGCTTTTGTCTACCATGCAGGAATCAAAAAGAAAAAGGCAGAAAAAAAAACCCTTTTAAAATACTTATTTACCTGCATTGATTAGTCAAGAAAAACAGACTGGCAAACAAAAAATAGATTCAAGGCTACTTGAGAATTTTGGTTTTTTATACAATTCAGCCAGTCTCAGCTAAAATGTAAACATTGAAAACTTAACCCTAAACTCATCTGAAACTAAAAAAAAGTTGGGGGGCCAGCTTTTAAAACCAAACTGGTGTGGTAACTGCTTTAGTAAGGATTTTAGTCCATAGCTTTCATTACATTATCTATTGGAACAAATAAAGTTTAGCCATGTAAACAAGTCTTCTTTTATCAGAAATATAATTTAGATCCAACTATCTTTTATAAACCAGTGAATTTGTACATATTACTAAAATTCTAAAATGAAACCGATATCTTTATGTGCATATATATATATATATATATATATATGTTTATGTGTGTTTATACGTATGTGCATGCATTATATGTTGTGTCTACATGGTGAAATAGGGCATAGTTGGCCAAAAATTCCCTAAGGAATTCTACTCAGATTGGCTTAAATGAGCACTCATATAAAATAATACTAATTAACAAATTCATTTTAGTTAATGTGACTTAAGCAAATCTTTCATAAATAAGTTGGTTTTAAAATTATTGGCAAAATCAAAATAGAAATGTCTTCAGAATTGTCAGCATACATTTTTTTCCTGGGTTTACTGATCAGATGGTTTTATATATTTGTCCTTGCTAGAAGTTTTAAGGTATCAAAATTTGACACAAAGTTTATAAAATTATAAGCCCAGCCTAAAACAGAATGATCTTTGCTTGTGCAATTTTTTGATAAGTAACACTAATTTAATATTGTTGGCTTAATAAAAATGACTGTAGCTACTGAGTTGTCAACAAAATACCAATGTATTTAACTTTAAAGTTCTTACTTGGGTGAATATCTAACATTAACAGGCTATAAAAATGGTTAACAGGGATAACTATAAATGATGACTAGCTTTGTCCAATATTTCAATTTTCACACATAATCTAGGTAAATTTTTAAAAAACAAATAAGTTAGATAATGTAAAAGAGAGAAATGTTTATCAATAAACTTTTCATGTAATTTGAGATTTTAAAGTTACACTGAATTTAGCAATAGATATCCACTAAATGTCTGGGATGAAATTTCCAAAGAAAACCAAAGCTAAAACATAAATTTCAGGCCGGGCGCGGTGGCTCACGCTTGTAATCCCAGCACTTTGGGAGGCCGAGGCGGGCGGATCACGAGATCAGGAGATCGAGACCACGGTGAAACCCCGTCTCTACTAAAAATACAAAAAAATTAGCTGGGCATGGTGGCGGACGCCTGTAGTCCCAGCTACTGGGAGAGGCTGAGGCAGGAGAATTGCCTGAACCCGGGAGGCGGAGCTTGCAGTGAGCCGAGATTGCGCCACTGCACTCCAACCTGGGCCACAGAGCAAGACTCCATCTCAAAAAATAATAATAATAAAAAATAAAAAAATAAAAAAAACATAAATTTCTCCAGCCTGGGCAACATAGTGAGACTTTATCTCTACAAAAAAAGAGAAAAATTTAAGTACCTGAGCATGGTGATACATGCCTATAATTCCATCTGCATGGGAGACTGAGGAAAGAGGATTGTTTGAACCCAAGACTTTGAGGCTGCAGTAAGCTATGATCAGGTCACTACTCTCCAACCTCAGCAGTAAGAGTGAGACTGTCTAAAAAAAAATTTTTTTTAAACCCTTAAATTGCTGAATATAAATATAAGGGTTTTTATAGAAAGACTAAATATATTTGCATTTATTAATACACATAAAAATTATGTTGTAATTATAAAATGGTTCTCATCTATAAAATACTGATATGTGACAAAGAGTTCAAAATTACTCAGGACCTTAAAGTATGTAAGATTACTAGGAGCTAAAATTCTAATTAACATATATATAATTCTGTATACAAAGTGTACCAAAAAAATATGGGATGAGAAAAGTTACAAGAAAATCATTAAAAAATGTGTTCTTATTAGAAAGAAGTAATTTTGTCTAATTCAGAGGTTATTTAAAGGTTGTTTCAAAATATAGAAACAAGATCTAAAGAAACCAGTAAGTAAGAGTGAGAGATATGAAGAAAGTTGTGGAGTTTAAGATGTATTTTTAGCAAGGAAGCTTTTTAAAAAGAGAACAATTTTGTATGAGGAAGAATCTTGTGTGATAAATTTTTGTCCTAAAGTAAAATGGTTACTTATGAAAGAGGAAGTACAGGACAAAGCAGAACGTCTAAACATGTCACATAAGGTCTCAGTAGGTCATAATAAAGTTTATGAAGGATGAATTATGAATTCATGAAATAATTTTGTATATGATCTAATTGGCTATAATCAGAAAGGAATTATTTATGTCTTTCCAAAGGTTGCATTTGATATTAAAAATACACTAATACAAAACTAAAACTCTGGTCCTCTGTGTTAGAACAACAACTTTTTTTTTGAGATGGAGTCTCACTCTGTCGTCCAGGCTGTAGTGCAGTGGTGAGATCTCAGCTCACTGCAACCTACGCCTTCCAGGTTCAAGGGATTCTCCTGCCTCAGCCTCCCGAGAACAACTTTTCTTAAAGTATTGATCTGCTCATAGTAAAGCTGCAAGAAGTTTTGATTTTAAAATCTAAAATCTGTTTCTTTTACGGCCATCTTCTAAACTGCAGACAGTTTCCATTTCTGCCACATTTCTTTCCTGAGCTCAATTTTTAATTTTCCTCGTTTCAGGCTGGGAATGCTGTTCTCTTTATTTAGAATGGTACTTTCATTTATTCAGGTATAATTTTCCTCATAAGCTTCTCCAATTCATATCTCAGAAGTTCAACTTTTGCTGTATCTCAAAGCACGTGGTTTACAGGTTATGCATCATTGCCTTCAGCTCTTTCTCCCCTTGAGAAGGCCCAGGATGATAACTTTCTCCTTCAACCTTTCATTAGCTGGTGGAACATCTTTTTTCCCACTTCTAACTCTACTGTTATCACCTGACACTAACATGCTTGTCTTGAAGGCCCAGAAAAGCAATGTTTTGCTCCAGTATAACTTGATTCTGGACTCTTGGCATTTGTTGATGTGTCTGAATTCTCCATGTAAACAGTAAATGTCCTGTGCTGTTACAAAGAACCATATATTCCCCTGCTCAAAGTACTAGTTTTCTTGTTTACATTCCTCTATAATAAAGTGTACACATATGACCTTGGACATACTTCTTCCTGTGTCTGATTAAATTCAAATACTCTTTTTTTAAAATCAAGTTCATCTTCCAGTTTATCTAAATAAGCTTCCTACAAGAAAAAGCAATTACATTGCAGGGGATTTTTCTTTACCTTTTTTGTAACTGGCCTAAAAAAAAAAAGAATTTATATTTCATTAGGATAATTTCCTGTGTCCTCTTTATTAGGTTTTTTATTACTTAGAAAAACTGAGCTTTGAAATGGTTAAGGTTTTGCATACACCTAATTTTCTGTGCTGTTTTCAAAGACTTTTGTTATCACTGTTTAAATAAATGACTTATTTCACCATGACCTGTGATCCTCTTTTGAGCAGGTATTTTTGACCTTTTAATATTTTTGTCAGGCTTACCCAGGATCACAATTATAAATCAAGCCTTTTTGATCTAGAATTCACTTTGGGATTTTCCAGTTGAGCCCCTGGAGAGGATATATCTCTTATCTTGTAGAGATAGTAAATGAGTAGTATTATTTGGTAAATTATATAGGAAACATTGTCAAATAATAGGTGACTCTATATCCTCTTTCAGTTACATTTATAGGTACATTATTGAAAAAAGTTATTTGGAAAATTATATAAATTCATAGAAATATAATATGTTAGTGATAATTTTGGTTATGTTAAATTTTCTTAAAAGTTATATTTGTGTTGATGTCACTGATGTGAATATTCTAAAGATTATATGGAATTTATAAAAGTCTTGATGTAACTCAATCATGATTCTGGTTGTTAATCTTAAAATATGTAATAGAAATAACTAAGTTTCCTTGCTAATTGTGAACTCTCATCAGTTTTAACCATAACTATTCTAAGTTTTTGTCATCCACAGTTATTGTTTTGATTTTTCTCTAAAAGCATCTGCAATCAACTATAATTGCTTTTCTTTTTTTTGAGACAGAGTCTCACTCTGTCACCCAGGCTGCAGTGATCTGCAGAGCCACAATCTTGGCTCACTGCAACCTCCACCTCCCAGGTTCAAGTGATTCTCCTGCCTCAGCCTCCCATGTAGCTGGGATTACAGGCACCCACCACCGTCCCCGGCTAATGTTTGTATTGTTCATAGAGACACAGGGTTTCACCATGTTGGCCAGGCTGGTCTAGAACTCCTGACCTCAGGTGATCCACCCACCTATACCTCCCAAAGTGCTGAGATTACAGGCATGAGCCACCACAACTGGCCTATAATTGCTTTCCATGAAAAAGATTCTAACAGTATGTTTAAGATAACTTTAAGATCAACAGACTAATAAAATTTTAAGAACTATAATAAAGAGATTGAAGAATTCATGAAACTGCTAATCAAGATCAAACAGAACAAAAATTAATTACACAAGATTAAGTAACTAATGAAAATAATGTTTTTATTACTGTTACTAGAAACATTACTGGTTCTATACATAAATGTGTTGTTTTCCAGATTTATGGAAATTTTCTCTCTTAAGCTATCTATAGTTTACAGCAATTTGGTAAAATATAATTTTGTGAACAAGAATGAAAGCATTTGCTTTTGCTCCTTACTTGATTCCTCCAAAATTCAGAAACTATTTGTAAGTATTCTGATGGCAATATGGTTACTTGCATAAGTCTAATAAAAAGCTGCTCTCTCTTTATAGCAGGATACAATTGGAAACATTGGTTATATTGCCAAGATTTTAGTGTCATATTTGAGAATGTGCATAGAATACCTGGCTTCCCAGCCTTACAGTGAGTACATTTAAAAATGTCACTCTCTGACAGGCCCAGGAACCTGAAGACTGTAGATAAAATCTAAAGTCTGCCTTGGCTTGGCTGCCTAGCCTCAAGAGGCTTGTAAATCTGAAGTTTCTATGTGATCAATGTAAAGAGAAGAAGTTATGTTTCTAAAGAAAAGCTACAATACACCTGTTATTAGACGGTAGCCCTGTGCATTGTTTTCAAGTTCTTGTTATCTGCCTATAGACTAGACTATCTTCTCTTTTTAAACTTTGTGTCTGGTACTTGTTAAATTTTTGCAGAAATATAACTCCTAAATGCTGTCCCAGTACTTTGAGATGATGGGAAAAGACTACAGAACAAGGTTAAACTTAATAATGAACTCCAAGTAGGCTTAGCCTAAGAGCCTCTCCCTTCAAATCTCCTTTGTTGCTCAAATGTGGCTAAAAGAGTTTTAACACTGACTGCTAGCTGCCATTCAGTCTCTCCAATATGGGACCAGACCAGAAACCCAGGACAGGCCCATCCTGGCACAAAGGGCCATCAAAATTTAACTACAGGATGATTAATCAATAATGTGTTTGGAGAGAGATCTTGATCAAAAGTGGGAAATGGGCCAGGTGCAGTGCTTACACTTAAAATCTCAATGCTTTGGGAGGCCAAGGCAGGAGGATTGCTTGAGGCCAGGAGTTCAAGACCAGCCTGGGCAACATAGAAAGATCCCATCTGTACACTATAGGTGTGTTGACACACACTATAGTCCTAGCCACTCAGGAGGCAGAGGTGGGAGAATCACTTGAGCCCAAGAGTTCGAGGCTACAGTGAGCTATGACTTTCCAGTCCAGATGACAGAGCAAGACTGTCTCAAAAAAAAAAAAAAATGGCAGCAGTGGGTGAAAATATAAGAGTTGCTAGAATCAAAATATAGTCACCCGTGTTAAAAAAAAAAAAAAACCTTGACAAATAAGGCCAGGAATAAATATGAAGAGGGCAGTTCTCATTCATAAATGAATGATAAAATCTATCACAAAAGATTTTGCAAAAACTGCAGACTTGCACACACAAAAATACTTCTTCAAGGACATTTCCCCAGCAAGTGCCTGTCTAACTTTGGGCTGCTGTCATCATTGTTGTTGATCCTTGTAGCCAAGGATAATTATTTCAAAACAATTATGTAATTTTCCTTATTTTTCCTTTAAAAACTTATGTCTTCCTTTACCTACCTGAGTATGCACATAGTTTATCATGAAACAGGTAAAGCAAAGATTGCCTCATCAAAGCTAAACAAAGACTGTGCAATTCCCATTGCAATGCTCTATTCCCAAATAAATATAATTTTCTTTTAGAGGGCCTCTCTCTGTGGCCCTCTAAAAGCAATAAACCAAAAGTAGGGCTGGCAGACATCATAAGTAAGTAAACTGCATTAAGGTCTTTGGTCTCTGTTAAAGTAATTGTACTAATAAAAAACTATTTATGAAAGTTAATTTACAAAATACAGAAGTCTTCTCAGCACCCCTAACATCATATGATGCAGACTGGAGATGACTCTTCTTCCCCATCTCTAGACAAGGCAAATAAAGAAAAAACTAACTTTACACTAGGAAGTGCATGCCTCTAGTCCCAGCTACTCGAAAGGCTGAGGCAGGAGGATCGCTTGATCCCATGGTTTAAGGCTGCAGTGAGCTATGATCATACCACTGACCCTATGGAAGAAGAAGGAGAAGGAGAAGGAGAGGAAGAGGAAGGAGGAGGGAAAAGGAAGGAAGGGAGGAAGGAAGGAAGGAAGGAAGGAAGGAAGGAAGAAGGAAGGAAGGAAGGAAGGAAGGAAGAAGGAAGGAAGGAAGGAAGGAAGGAAGGAAGGAAGGAAGGAAGGAAGGAAGGAAGGGAAGGGAAGGGAAGGGAAGGGAAGGGAAGGAAGGGAAGGGAAGGAAGGAAGGAAGGAAGGAAGGAAGGAAGGAAGGAAGGAAAGAAAGAAAGAAAAAGAAAAAGAAAGAAAGAAGAAAGAAAGAGAAAGAAAGAAAGAAAAGACTAGGAATATCTAGGCAGCTATTAAAATTAGTCTGTTTTCATGAAGGATCTAAATGGAATAGGTAAGGCATTAAGCAGTTACAATGTCTAATTTAAATTGAAAACACAATACACATACCTGTAAGATTCTTTTTTAGGTCACTGAAATGCACTTCCTTTAGACCAAACATCTAACGGACACTGTTAAATATAAAGTTTAAACATAAAAAGCCCTTATAATGCAGTAAACATTTATGTGGGCTGAAGAATATATTCAATTGTGTAGGACTGAAGAATTGATAAAACAGTAAGTACTCCTTTGTATGCTTCTTAGAGATTAATGTAGAGCTGTTGAATATCAGTTGCAACTTAATAACATGCTCAGATTTTTGCATTTTTTTAAATTGCTCAAGATTTGGCACATTTTTTTCTGTTGAGTGAAAGCCCATGTGTGCAATTACCCGTGAGGAAAGCTATAGACACGCTAGGGCCACTTTGCCTTAACAGAAGTAGTTGTACATTATGAATTGCATATTCTCCATCTCTGGTCCTAAATCTAGCAGGCCATTCCAAAAGCTTCCATGGGGGCTTCAGCATATATAATTTACTTCCTGTTCCCCAAAAAAATAGTTCCTTAAAAAGCAATTCTCTTCTTGTTCCCAAAAACCATTTCAAACACTCTGTGATGAAATTATGCAAAGGAAACAAAACAAGTGATCCTCTGGATGTTACAAAATGGCAGTCAGGAAGTCTAATAGCAGCCTATAACCACTTGAGAGGAGGATAAAATTAAACATCTGCTCAAAGACACAAAAGAAATTTTGTTGACATTGTTTTTTTAATGGTCCAAGCGTCAATGTGAAGATTCCATTTTGAAGTCACTGAAGTTATATCAAGATACATTTTTTATTCAATGAGAGTGCTCAGAGGTGGGTGGGGCATTTTCCATGTCAAACAAATAAAAGTAGATGATAAATAAAAAGAAGAAATGAAACATGATGTAATACAAAGCCATTTAGCTCTGCCAGATGCTTCTGTAGCAAACAAGGAATCCCAGCAAGTCAAATGCATGTCCTGTTATCTTCCCATAGCTTCAATAATGAATTATTTGGTGTGAAAGCAAGCTTGGGCCCCAGCTCTTGACAGTTTTATAGTCCTTGGTCAAAGTTTTCAACAGCGTTTGGGGCAGGCGTGACTAGGCAGCTAGATTACACATACTGAATTTCCACTTACAGATACACAATGTTTACTTTTCAGGGTGAGCCAGTAAACCAGCTCACCAATTAGGCCACACATTCTTTGTGCCTCATGAAAGCTAAGCAAAGGCTGTGGATGTAAAAGCCTCAGAAACACATGCAGCTGGAATTTCCTCCAATATGCCGTCATACAATCTCCATGAAAAAGACTCAGTGACCAGTAGCCTTCTGTATCACAAGCACGAGTGTCTCTCGAGTGGAGAGTTCTAGTTCTGTGGGTTCTGAAGACCCACATCCAGGCAGATGAAAGGATCAAACTTCAGAAACAGAGGCAAAGTTTTACCAAAAAATCACCTAAACTTCTTTATGCTCCCTGTCACTTAGCCTGTCATTCAAGTTTCTCCGCAATCAATTGTTCACCTTTTTAAACCAAAATTTCCTTAAATGAATACTGTGTTCCAATCAAACTGATCTTCTCATGGTCTTCTAAATATGTAGTATGTATTTCTGCCTCTGTCTCTGCTCAAACCATTGGCTCCACTCAGAATGTCATCATCCTGCCCTCTCTATCTCTTCTTCCTCATCATAAATCGAACACCTGCATCTAGACCCCATTCAAATGCAACCTCCTCCATGAACACTTCTTGGCTACAGTGATTTCTGTCTTCTCTGGCCTCTTGTAGCATTAACTGCTTTTACACAAATTTGATGCTAATACTGCTACATGAACATCTTCATATCATCATAGAACTTTTTATGTATGTGTATTTTGCCCTCCCAAAAAACTGCCCAGCCACCTGTAAGCCACTTCTACTTGGGTGGCGGTCATACTGCAAATTCAACAAATCTACACCAAACCTATATCCTTCTTAAATATCTACTGCCAGAACCATTATTCATACATTTCAGCTAGGCTCAAAACTATGAAATCACCTTTGATTTTTCCACATTCCTCATATTCAATTAGTCACCAGGGCCTGGGAATTTTAGCATTATCATATCTCTTGCAACCACCACTTTTTCCATTTCTGCTGCCAACACCCCTGTTCAGGCCTTTATTTCTTCATCTGGACTATTTCAATAGTCTCCCAATGGCCTCTCTATCTGCAGTTTATCCACCACCTCCAATCCAATCTGAGCATACAACTAGACTAATCTTCTCAAATACAGCTCTGACTCACATGATTTCTCTGTGTAAACATCTCCAATGGCATCCCAAGGCCTACCAAATAAAGCAAAACTTCCTCAATCTGGCCTGAAGTAGGCCCAGTGTAGCGGATGTGGTAATGCCACCCAGATCCTCCTCTACCAGGATAATCATTCCCCTAGATACCAGCAATGTTGGCTTCTGCCAGGTCATAGTTGAATCCCTTGCCAGAAACCGCCCTTGGCAAAAGGAGCAGTTTGTCCTGAGTTTGCCCCCTCCCCAGAGGTAGCCCACATTCAATGACTGATTGCTGTGAAAATACACAGCCCCAGCCCCCTTGCCTCAATTCAGAACTTTATAAGGTTATGCCAGCTTCTAATTACCACATGGGATCAGCTGAGAGCCCTGTTGCAATTTCATTTCAGTTCAAATTCACCCTCTGCCATATCCTGCCCCACCCCACTCCCTCACTCTCTCACAGGAGTTAATCCCAAGAGCACTCCCCAATAAATTGCCTGCACTGGAATCTTCATCTCACCGTTTGTGCTCAGGAAACCCAGTGTAAGACGCCAAACCACCTTTCTTTCATATCTTCCACTCTTGTCTTTTGTATATCCTCCACTCCAGTCAGTCTGGGTGATCTGCCATTCCTTTAAGCCAGCTCATGCATTACCACTCACTCATTCATCCAAAAAGTGTCTACCGATTATCCAGAATGTCCCAGACTCTATAAGGAGTATTGGCCTAAATGAACATAGATAAGTAAACAGGACAGTAGGATACAGTACGAGCAGTGATTTCCCAGCTGAGACCAGAGAAAGGGCAAGGGAAAAGAGTGTGCTAGATAGGGAAGAATGTGCATGGAGTCTGAGAGACAGGAAAACCTGCCTGGTATGTGAGTGAACTGCAGGTGCACTTCAAAATATCTGAAGCTCAGGGAGCTTGAGGAGTGGTGGCAAGAGATGAGGCAAGAGAGGTCAGCAGGTCCAGAATGAGAAAGACAAGAAGGCTTATTAGGGACCTGGACACTATCCTTAGAGCAAAGGGGAGATATTAGAGGGCTGTAAGGAAAGAAAACACAATGATCATATTTGTGCCTTAGAAAGATTTCTTTGGCTACAACATAGAGAAAGAATTACCTGGAGTAAAAGTTGAAGGGAAATGGCTACTGCAGTCATCTAAGCAAAAGACGATGGGGAGCTGACCCAAAAAGGTAGCAACAGAGATGGAAAGACCCGGACAGATACAGAGATATAAAACAAAATAAAATATAAAAGATCTAGTGGTTCTTTACATGGAAGGTGTTGGGGACGGTGGAGGCAAGATTATACCATGGTTCTGAATTGAATAACTGGGTGTACATTATTCACTAAGATAGGAAACTGAGGAAGATGCAGATTTGGGGAGAAAGACAATGGGTTTGGTTTTGGACATGCAGAACTTAAGGCATTTAAGTAAGAGCTGTGTATATGAATGTGCACAGTAGGAAGTTAGCTATATAGGTCTGAACTTCAAGAGGGCAGCCTGGCTACAGACATAGGCAAGGCCTCATCAGTATATATACACACTCATAGAAACCTGGAGATGAGATTGAACAAGAGCCATCAGAAAAGCAGAAGTAAACACAGCAGAATGTGGTATCTGAAGCCAAGAGAATACTTCAAGATGAAGCAAGTGGTCAACACCATCAACTATTGCTCAGGCCAAATAGAATAAGGACTAAAAAGAGAGTCCACTGATTAGAAAAGCCACTGTGCCTTTGCTCAAACTATTCCCCTGGTTTGGAATGTCCTTTCCCACAACCAGAGACCAAAGAAACATTTTCCATCTTTCAAGGATCTGCTCAAGTTACCTCACATTTGCATATGGCAGTTTAGTGAACATCATCATGTTACCTCATTTACTGACAGTAAGATCTGGAGGGTTAAGACCATCTCTTATGCATCTTGGCATCCTCTTCAGCTCATTAAAATGTAGATGCTGTAGGTTCAGAAAAGGAGCCAAATGTGCAGGAAAAGGTTCATCAAACAACGGAATCTAAGGGTTGGAAGAGCTGATCCACAGGGCAGAACCATTGCCTGTCCCAGTCAGCAAGAGAGCACACATAGGACAAGCCCCTGCCCATGTGGGAAAAGTGATGAAGAAATTTCCTTTACTGTTTAGACAGGAACTCTAAATAGTCTTTATCCTTATATGCAAACTTAGTAAATGAAATGGTAAACAAGACTTTCCTGGCTTTTCATTGTGACATTGATTTTGTGGACCAGTTTAGTGCTAGATCTGGAATAAAATACCCACATCTTCCAAAGCCTGGCTGACATCACTTACCCAAAAGGGAGGCCATGAATAGCCACTGATAGCAGGCATTCATCTTCTGAGTTTTTTGTTTTGTTTTGTTTTGTTTTCTGGAGCATAAACATCTAAAAAGAAAAGCCTTTTTGAACTAGGTGCAACTGCCAACTTCATTTACCCCCTCATATTTAATGAGCCTATTTTGTTTTATGGGTACTTCAAAAGCGCTGACAGAGAGGAGGCGGCTATGAATAGAAAACATGAAGCAACTTGCTGAGCCCTCATTGTGAGGTCGACAGCTTGCTTTGTCACACCCTCGCAGACCTACGTTTTCATGATTCCTTTTTCAAACACTATCGAAATCCAAACCAGAAGAGAATTCTTAATCTCCTCCAAAGTGTCAACATGAAAGAGAATATTTTAAGGCAGCCTGAGGGAGATGCGGTCACCAACACAGTAACAACAATCAAGGTGGTAGTAATGCGGTACATTTTTTTGGAGGCATTCAGCCCAGTCCTCCAAAATTTGCTGCACAGCTGCAGGGATAGGAATTATTCTGCCCTTCCCCCATTCCTGCCTAAGCAACATTCCTGTTGAGTTGTCAAGAGGCCCTGGCATTTAGAACATTGGCAAATATTTACTCAACACCAGTAGAGTACTTTAAATACGGTGAGTCCTCAATGGTGGAGACACTCGACACTGCTAACAAATAGCCCTTTGAGCAGTAGCTTTTTATAAATGTAGGGAGGATAGAGTAGAGGAGATAAAAATTAATAAGGGTAGAAATTCCCAGAAGCTTCAATCTGGAATATGATGCCTAAAGGAATTTCAAGTTAGTAAGTTTGTAAATAATCTATTAACACTAAGTACTGCAGGATTCTGGGTGGCCGCCTCTTCTCATCACCTCATTTTGCCATTTTGGCACTGCTTTCATATTAATGTTGTGTATAATATTGCACACTTCAATTCTGGGTGTCTTTACCCCTTATATTGTGGGTTACTGACAACCTGAGCAGGTTAAAAACAAATGATCCACTTCACACTAATCTATCCCATAGGTGCTCAAGGATGAATAGCATCATAAAAGTGGAACAAGCTGTATAAGGAGAGCATTTCAGGCAGGAGAAAGAGTCAGCTAAATCTGACACCCAGGAAGGAAATTGGGATTTAGTCCAATGCCAACATTTTACATCTTTTTTTTTAAACTTAACAAGCTGAGACATGAGTTTTACCAAGATCACATAATTATAAGCATCTTCTCAGAATTAGTTTTACTCTCTGTGTTTCCTCTGTTTTTAATACCTATAATATTAGAACTCAATCACAATATAATTGCATGCTACACTTTACAGTCTTGTTTTAAAAAACATTTGTTTTTGGTTCAGAGGTACATATGCAAGTTTATTATATAGGTAAATTGTGTGTCACTGGGGTTTGGTGTACAGATTATTTCATTATCCATGTAATAAGCATAGTGCCCAATAGGTAGTTTTTTTTATCCTCTCCCTCCTTCCACCCTCCCTCCTCAAGTAGGCCCCAGTTTCTGTAACATGCAGTATTTGATATTCTGTTTCTGCATTAGCTTGCTTAGGATAATAGCCCCCAGCTCCATCCATGTTGCTGCAAAGACATGATCTCATTCTTTTTTATGGCTGCGTAGTATTCCATGGTGTACCACATTTTCTTTATCCAGTCTACCATTTGATGGGCATTTAGGTTGATTTCATGGCCTTGCTATTGTAAATAGTGCTGCCATGAACATACGTGTGCATGTGTCTTTATGGTAGAATAATTTACATTCCTTTGGGTATATACCCAATAATGGGATTGCTGGGATGAATGGCAATTCTATTTTAAGTTCCTTGAAAAATCACCACACTGCTTTCCACAATGGCTGAACTACTTTACATTTCCACCAGCAGTGTATAAGCATTCTTTCTCTGCAATCTCCCTACCATATTATTTTTTTACTTTTTAATAGTAGCCATTCTAGGCCAAGCGTGGTAGCTCACATCTTTAACCCCAACACTTTGGAAGGCTGAAGTGGGTGGATCACTTGAGCCCAGGAGTTCAAGAGCAGCCTGGGCAACACGGCAAAACCCTGCTTCTCCAAGAAATACTAAAATTATCCAGGTATGGTGGGCATGCACCTGTAGTCCCAGCTACTTGGGAGACCGAGGTGAGAGGATTACTTGAGTCCAGGAGGAGGAGGTTGCAGTGAGCCAAGACTGTACTGCTGGAGTGCAGTGGTAGAATAAAAAACAATAATAATAATAGCTGGGTCCATTCCAAGATGGCCAAATAGGAACAGCTCTGGTCTGTAGCTCCCAGCGTGATCGATGCAGAAGACGGGTGATTTCTGCATTTCCAACTGAGGTACCTGGTTCGTCTCACTGGAGCTGGTTTGACAGTGAGTGCAGCCCACAGAGGGCAAGCCAAAGCAGGGCAGGGTGTCGCTTCACCCAGGAAGTGCAAGGGGTTGGGGGGATTTCTCTTTCCTAGCCAAGGGAAGCTGTGACAGACTGTACCTGGAAAAACGGGACACTTCCACCCAAATATTATGCTTTTCCCACGGTCTTAGCAACTGGCAGAGCAGGAGATTCTCTCCCGTGCCTGGTTTGGTGGGTCCCACACCCACAGAGCCTTGCTCACTGCTAGTGCAGCAGTCTGAGATTGACCTGCGAGGCTGCAGCCTGGCAGGGGGAGGGGCATCTGCCATTGCTGAGGCTTAAGTAGGTAAACAAAGCGGCTGGGAAGCTCAAACTGGGAGGAGCCCACCACAGCTCAGCAAGGCTTACTCCTCTATAGACTCCACCTCTATGGGCAGGACATAACTGAACAAAAGGCAGCAGAAACTTCTGCAGACTTAAACGTCCCTGCCTGACAGCTCTGAAGAGAGCAGTGGTCTCCCAGCATGGGGTTTGAGCTCTGAGAATAGACAGACTGCCTCCCCAAGTGGGTCCCTGACTCCCATGTAGCCTAACTGGGAGACACCTCCCAGTAGGGGAGGACAAACACCTCATAAAGGTGGGTGTCCCTCTGGGACAAAGCTTCCAGAGGAAGGGTCAGGCAGCAATATTTGCTGTTCTGCAATACTTGCTGTTCTGCAGCCTCCACTGGTGATATCCAGGCAAACAGGGTCTGGAGTGGACCTCCAGCAAACTCCAACAGACCTGCAGCTGAGGGTCCTGACTGTTAGAAGGAAAACTAACAAACAGAAAGGAATAGCATCAACATCAACCAAAAGGACATACACACCAAAACCTCATCTGTAGGTCACCAACATCAAAGATCAAAGGTAGATAAAACCCCAAAGATGGGGAGAAACCAGAGCAGAAAAGCTGAAAATTGTAAAAACTAGAGCACCTCTTCTCCTCCAAAGGATCGCAGCTCCTCGCCAGCAATGGAACAAAGCTGGACGGAGAATGATTTTGAGGAGTTGACAGAAGTAGGCTTCAGAAACTCGGTAATAACAAACTTCTCCAAGCTAAAGGAGCATGTTCTAACCCATCGCAAGGAAGCTAAAAACCTTGAAAAAAGGTTACACAAATGGCTAACTACAATAAACAGTGTAGAGAAGACCTTAAATGGCCTGATGGAGCTGAAAACCATGGCATGAGAACTTCGTGATGCACGCACAAGCTTCAATAGCCAATTCGATCAAGTGAAAGAAAGGATATCAGTGATTGAAGATCAAGTTAATGAAATAAAGCAGGAAGACAAGATTAGAGAAAAAAGAGTAAAAAAAACGAACAATGCCTATTTGATTGGTGTACCAGAAAGTGACAGGGAGAATGGAACCAAGTTGGAAAACACTCTTCAGGATATTATCCAGGAGAACTTCCGCAGCCTAGCAAGGCAGCCCAACATTCAAATTTGGGAAATACAGAGAACACCACAAAGAAACTCCTTGAGAAGAGCACCATCAAGACACATAATTGTCAGATTCACCAAGGTTGAAATGAATGAAAAAAAGCTAAGGGCAGCCAGAGAGAAAGGTTGGGTTACTCACAAAGGGAAGCTCATCAGACTAACAGCAGATCTGTCAGCAGAAACCTTACAATCCAGAAGAGAGTGGGGGTCAATATTCAACATTCTTAAAGAAAAGAATTTTCAACCCAGAATTTCATATCCAGCCAAACTAAGCCACATAAATGAAGGAGAAATAAAATCCTTTACAGACAAGCAAATGCTGAGAGATTTTGTCACTACCAAGCCTACCTTACAAGAGCTCCTGAAGGAAGGCTAAACATGGAAAGGAACAACCGGTACCAGCCCCTACAAAAACATGCCAAATTGTAAAGACCATCGATGCTATGAAGAAACTGCATCAATTAATGGGCAAAATAACCAGCTATCATCATAATGACAGAATCAAATTCACAGATAACAATATTAACATTAAATGTAAATGGACTAAACACCCCAATTAAAAGACACAGACTGGCAAATTGGATAGAGTCAAGACCCATCAGTGTGCTGTATTCAGGAGAACCATCTCACGTGCAGAGACACACATAGGCTCAAAATAAAGGGATGGAGGAAGATCTACTAAGCAAATGGAAAACAAAAAAAGCAGCGGTTGCAATCCTAGTCTCTGATAAAACAGACTTTAAACCAACAAAGATCAAAAGAGACAAAGAAGGCCATTACATAATGGTAAAGGGATCAATTCAACAAGAAGAGCTAACTATCCTAAATATATATGCACCCCATACAGGAGCACCCAGATTCATAAAGCAAGTCCTTAGAGACCTACAAAGAGACTTAGGCTCCCGCACAATAATAATGGGAGACTTTAACACTTCACTGTCAATATTAGACAGATCAATGAGACAGAAGGTTAAAAAGGATATCCAGGACTTGAACTCAGCTCTACACCAAGTGGACCTAATAGACATCTACAGAACTCTCCACCCAAAATCAACAGAATATACATTCTCCTCAGCACCACATCGCACTTATTCTAAAATTGACCACATAATTGGAAGTAAAGCACTCCTCTGCAAATGTAAAAGAACAGAAATCACAACACACTGTCTCTCAGACCACAGTGCAATCAAATTAGAATTCAGGATTAAGAAACTCACTCAAAACCACACAACTACATGGAAACTGAACAACCTGCTCCTGAATGACTACTGGGTAAATAACAAAATGAAGGCAGAGATAAAGATGTTCTTTGAAACCAATGAGAACAAAGACACAACATACCAGAATCTCTGGGACACATTTAAAGCAACGTGTAGAGGGAAATTTATAGCACTAAATGCCCATAAGAGAAAGCAGGAAAGATCTAAAATCGACACCCTAACATCACAATTAAAAGAACTAGAGAAAAAAGAGCAAACAAATTCAAAAGCTAGCAGAAGGCAAGAAATAACTAAGATCAGAGCAGAACTGAAGGAGATAGAGACACAAAAAACCCTTCAAAAAATCAATGAATCCAGGAGCTGGTTTTTTGAAAAGATCAACAAAATTGATAGACCACTAGCAAGACTAATAAAGAAGAAAAGAGAGAAGAATCAAATAGATGCAATAAAAAATGATATAGGGGATATCACCACCAATCCCACAGAAATACAAACTACCATCAGAGAATATTTTAAACACCTCTATGCAAATAAACTAGAAAATCTAGAAGAAATGCATAAATTCCGGTACACATACACCATCCCAAGACTAAACCAGGAAGAAGTTGAATCTCTGAATAGACCAATACCAGGCTCTGAAATTGAGGCAATAATTAATAGCCTACCAACCAAAAAAAGTCCAGGACCAGTTGGATTCACAGCAAAATTCTACCAGAGGTACAAAGAGGAGCTGGTACCATTCTTTCTGAAACTATTCCAATCAATAGAAAAAGAGGGAATCCTTCCTAACTCATTTTATGAGGCCAGCATCATCCTGATACCAAAGCCTAGGAGAGACACAACAAAAAAAGAGAATTTTAGACCAATATCCCTGATGAACATCTATGCGACAATCCTCAATAAAATATTGGCAAACCAAATCCAGCAGCACATCAAAAAGCTTATCCACCATGATCAAGTCAGCTTCATCCCTGGGATGCAAGGCTGGTTCAACATATGCAAATCAATAAACGTAATCCATCACATAAACAGAACCAATGACAAAAACCACATGATTATCTCAATAGATGCAGAAAAGGCCTCTGATAAAATTCAACAGCCTTCATGCTAAAAACTCTCAATAAACTAGGTATTGATGGAATGTATCTCAAAATAATAAGAACTATTTATGACAAACCCACAGCCAATATCACACTGAATGGGCAAAAACTGGAAGCATTCCCTTTGAAAACTGGCACAAGACAAGGATGCCCTCTCTCACCACTCCTATTCAACATAGTGTTGGAAGTTCTGGCCAGGGCAGTCAGACAAGAGAAAGAAATAAAGGGAATTCAGTTAGGAAAACAGGAAGTCAAATTGTCCCTGTTTGCAGATGACATGATTGTATATTTAGAAAACCCCATCATCTCAGCCCAAAATCTCCTTAAGCTGATAAGCAACTTCAGCAAAGTCTCAGGATACAAAACCAATGTGCAAAAATCACTAGCATTCCTCTACACCAATAACAGACAAACAGCCAAATCATGAGTGAACTCCCATTCACAATTGCTACAAAGAGAATAAAATGCCTAGGAATCCAACTTACAAGGGATGTGAAGGACCTCTTCAAGGAGAACTACAAACCACTGCTCAACGAAATGAAAGAGGACACAAAAAGGAAGAACATTCCATGCTCACAGATAGGAAGAGTTAATATTGTGAAAATGGCCATACTGCTCAAGGTAATTTATAGATTCAATGCCATCCCCATCAAGCTACCAGTGACTTTCTTCACAGAATTGGAAAAATCTACTTTAAAGTTAATATGGAATCAAAAAAGAGCCTGCAGAGCCAAGACAATCCTAAGGAAAAAGAACAAAGATGGAGGCAATCATGCTACCTGACTTCAAACTATACTACAAGGCTACAGTAACCAAAACAGCATGGTACTGGTACCAAAACAGAGATATAGACCAATGGAACATAACAGAGCCCTCAGAAATAATACCACATCGTTCCTTTCTTCCTTTCTACCTTTCTTCCTTTCTTTCTTTCTTTTCTGCTTTCCCTCTGTGGCCCACGCTGCAATCTACTTGGCTCGCTGCTGCCCGCGCCGCGGACTTCCTGGGACTGCCGGCGTGCGCCACCACTGCCTGCTTTTTCTCCTTTGGCTGCAGGCGCGCGTTCGCCATGTTGGCCACGCTGGTCGCCAGCTCCTGACACCGAGTGCTCTGCCCGCCTCATCCTCCCGAGGTACTGGGACAGCAGACGGTGTCTCGCTCACCCGGTGCTCGCTGTTGCCCGGGCTGGAGTGCGGTGGCGTGGTCTGGGCTCGCGGCAGCCTCCGCCTCCCAGCCACCTGCCTTGGCCTACCAGGGTGCTGGGATTGCAGCCCCTGCCCGGCCGCCGCTCCGTCTGGGAGGTGGGGAGCGTCTCTGCCCGGCCGCCCCTCTGCCCGGCCTCCCCATCTGGGAAGTGAGGAGCGCCTCTGCCCGGCCACCCATCGTCTGGGAAGTGAGGAGCGCCTCTGCCCGGCCACCCATCGTCTGGGAGGTGAGGAGCGCCTCTGCCCGGCCACTCATCGTCTGGGAAGTGAGGAGCGCTTCTGCCCGGCCACCCATCGTCTGGGAAGTGAGGAGCGCCTCTGCCCGGCCGCCCCGTCTGGGAAGAAGTGAGGAGCGCCTCTGCCCCGGCCGCCGCCCCATCGGGAAGAAGTGAGGAGCGCCTCTGCCCTGCCACCCTGTCCGGGAAGAAGGGAGGAGCGCCTCTGCCCGGCCGCCCCGTCCGGGAAGAAGTGAGGAGCCCCTCTGCCCGGCCACCCCGTCTGGGAAGTGAGGAGTGCCTCTGCCCGGCCACCCATCGTCTGGGAAGGGAGGAGCGCCTCTGCCCGGCCACCCATCGTCTGGGAAGTGAGGAGCGCCTCTGCCCGGCCACGCATCGTCTGGGAAGTGAGGAGCGCCTCTGCCCGGCCGCCCCGTCTGGGAAGTGAGGAGCGCTCTGCCCGGCCACCCATTGTCTGGGAAGTGAGGAGCGCCTCTGCCCGGCCGCCCCGTCTGGGAAGTGAGGAGCGCCTCTGCCCGGCCGCCCCATCTGGGAAGAAGTGAGGAGCGCCTCTGCCCGGCCGCCCTGTCTGGGAAGTGAGGAGCGCCTCTGCCCGGCCGCCCCATCTGGGAAGTGAGGAGGGCCTCTGCCCGGGCGCCCCGTCCGGGAAGAAGTGAGGAGCACCTCTGCCCGGCCGCTCCGTCCGGGAAGAAGTGAGGAGCGCCTCTGCCCGGCCGCCCCGTCTGGGAAGAGGTGAGGGGCGCCTCTGCCCGGCCACCCATCGTCTGGGAAGTGAGGAGCGCCTCTGCCTGGCCGCCCCGTCTGGGAAGTGAGGAGCGCCTCTGCCCGGCCACCCATCGTCTGGGAAGTGAGGAGCGCCTCTGCCCGGCCACCCACCGTCTGGGAAGTGAGGAGCGCCTCTGCCCGGCCACCCACCGTCTGGGAAGTGAGGAGCGCCTCTGCCCGGCCACCCATCGTCTGGGAAGTGAGGAGCGCCTCTGCCCGGCCACCCATCATCTGGGAAGTGAGGAGCGCCTCTGCCCGGCCACCCATCGTCTGGGAAGTAAGGAGCGCCTCTGCCTGGCTGCCCCGTCTGGGAAGTGAGGAGCGCCTCTGCCCGACCACCCACCGTCTGGGAAGTGAGGAGCGCCTCTGCCCGACCACCCACCGTCTGGGAAGTGAGGAGCGCCTCTGCCCGACCACCCACTGTCTGGGAAGTGAGGAGCGCCTCTGCCCGACCACCCACCGTCTGGGAAGTGAGGAGTGCCTCTGCCCGGCCATCCATCGTCTCGGAAGTGAGGAGCGCCTCTGCCCGGCCACCCATCGTCTGGGAAGTAAGGAGCGCCTCTGCCCGGCCGCCCCGTCTGGGAAGTAAGGAGCGCCTCTGCCCAGCCGCCCCATCTGGGAAATGAGGAGCGCCTCTGCCCGGCCACCTATCGTCTGGGAAGAAGTGAGGAGCGCCTCTGCCTGGCCGCCCCGTGTCTGGGAAGAAGTGAGGAGTGCCTCTGCCTGGCCGCTCCGTCTGGGAGGTCTACCACGGAGGCCAGAAGCAATGTGGGGGCTGGACGTGGTGGCTCACGCCTGTGGTCCCGGCACTCTGGGGGGCGAGGCGGGTTGATCACTTCAGGCTAGGAGTTCGAGACCAGTCTGGCCAACTTGGCGAAACATGAAAAATACAACAGACAAACCAACCAACCAACTCAGTGACAACAAAACAGGTCTACCCTGGAGTCATACTCTAATTTTTTCTATTTTCCTCCCTTTCTGATCCTTTATCCCACTTTCTTTTTCTTCCTCTTCCTTCTCCCTCTTCTTTGTCAAATAGAGGATTGAGTTATTATCACTGATCCATATAAAGTCCCTCTCTCATTTATTTTAACTCCCACCCCCCATTTCTATTTCCCGACTTCCCATGTGTAACCTTCCTAATATGTTTGATACGCATCTTTTTGTTTGTATGTATTTTTAGAAAATGTTTATTGTTTTTGTGTGAAAAAAAAATTAATAAAAATAAATAAATAAAAAATAAAAAAATAAAAATAAATAATAAAAAAATAAAAATAAAAAAAGAAATAATACCACATCTACAACCATATGATCTTTGACAAACCTGACAAAAACACGAAATGGGGAAAGGATTCCCTATTTAATAAATGGTGCCGGGAAAACTGGCTAGCCATATGTAGAAAGCTGAAACTGGATCCCTTCCTTACACCTTATACAAAAATTAATTCAAGATGGATTAAAGACTTACATGTTAGACCTAAAACCATAAAAACTCTAGAAGAAAACCTAGGCAATACCATTCAGGACATAGGCGTGGGCAAGGACTTCATGACTAAAACACCAAAAGCAACAGCAACAAAAGCCAAAATAGACAAATGGGATCTAATTAAACTAAAGAGCTTCTGCACAGCAAAAAAAACTACCATCAGAGTGAACAGGCAACTTACAGAATGGGAGAAAATTTTTGCAATCTACCCATCTGACAAGGGCTAATATGCAGAATCTACAAAGAACTTAAACAAATTTACAAGAAAAAAACAAATAAACTCATCAAAAAGTGGGCAAAGGATATGAACAGATACTTCTCAAAAGAAGACATTTATGCAGCCAACAGACATATGAAAAAATGCTCATCGTCTCTGGTCATCAGAAAAATACAAATCAAAACCACAATGAGATACCATCTCATGCTAGTTAGAATGGCAATCATTAAAAAGTCAGGAAACAACAGATGCTGGAAGGGATGTGGAGAAATAGGAATACTTTTACACTGTTGGTGAGAGTATAAATTAGTTCAACCATTGTGGAAGATCGTGTGGCAATTCCTCAACGATCTAGAACTAGAAATACCATTTGACCCAGCCATCCCATTACTGGGTATATACCCAAAGGATTATAAATCATGCTACTATAAAGACACATGCACACGTATCTTTATTGCGGCACTATTCACAATAGCAAAGACTTGAAACCAACCCAAATGTCCATCAATGATAGACTGGATTAAGAAAATGTGGCACATATACACCATGGAATACTATATAAAAATGGATGAGTTCATGTCTTTTGCAGGGACATGAATGAAGCTGGAAACCATCATTTTCAGCAAACTATCACAAGGACAGAAAACCAAACACCGCATGTTCTCACTCATAGGTGTGAATTGAACAATGAAAACACTTCGACACAGAGTGGGGAACATCACACCAGGGCCTGTCAGAGGATGGGGGTCAGGAGAAGGATAGCATTAGGAGAAATACCTAATGTAAATGACGAGTTGATGGGTGCAGCAAACCAATATGGCACATGTATACCTATGTAATAAACCTGCACGTTGTGCACATGTACCCTAGAACTGAAAGTATAATTAAAATAAGAATAAGAATAATAGCCATTCTGACTGGTATGAGATGGTATCTCATTGTGGTTTTGATTTGCAATTCTCTAATGATTTATAATGTTGAGTATGTTTCCATATGCTTGTTGGCTGTGTGCATGTCTTCTTTTGAAAAGTATCTGTTCATGTCCTTTGCCCACTTTTTAATTGTTTGTTTTTGCCTGTTGACTTAAGTTCCTTATAAATGCTTGTTACTAGATCATTGTCAGATGCATAGTTTGCAAATATTTTCTCCCATTGTGTAGGCTGTCTGTTTACTCTGTTGATAGTTTCTTTTGCTGTGCAGAAGCTCTTTGATTTAATTAGGTCTCATTTGTCAATTCTTGTTTTGTTGCTATTGCTTTTGCCATCTTCATCATGAAATCTTTGCCAGGGCCTATGTCCAGAATAGTATTTCCTACATTATCTTCCAGGGTTTTTACACTTTTAGGTTTTACATTTAAGTCTTTAATCCATCTTGAATTGATTTTTGTATATGGTGTAAGGACAGTGTCTAGTTTCAATTTTCTGCATATGATTAGCCAGTAATCCCAACACCATTTATTGAAGAAGGAGTCCTGTCCCCAGTGCTTGTTTTTGTCAACTTTGTCAAAGATCAGATGGTTGTAGGACTGCGGCATGATTTCTGGACTTTCTATGTTGTTCCATTGGTCTATATGTCTGTTTTTGTACCAGTATCATGCAGCTTTGGTTACTGTAGCCTTTATTGTTTGGAGTCAGGTAACAAGGTAACATAATGCCTCCAGCTTTGTTATTTTTCTTTAGGATTGCTCTGGCTACTCAGGCTCTTTTGTGGTTCTCTATGAATTTTAAAATAGTTTTTGTAATTCTGTGAGGAATATCATTGGTAGTTTGATAGGAATAGCATTGAATCTGTAAATTGTTTTGGGCAGTATGGCCATTTTAACAATATGGATTCTTCCTATCCATGAGTATAGAATGTTTCCCCATTTGTTTGTGTCATCTCTGATTTCTTTGAGCGGTGTTTTGTAATTCGCATTGTAGAGATCTTGTACCTCCCTGGTTAGCTATATTCCTAGGTATTTTATTCTTCCTGTGGTTATTGTGAATGGGACTGCATTCTTGATTTGGCTCTCAACTTAGATGTTGTTGGTGTATAGAAATGCTACTGACTTTTGTACATTAATTTTGTGTCCTGAAACTTTGCTGAAGTTGTTTATGGGATCTAGGAGTTTGGGGGCAGAGATTTTGGGGGTTTCTAGGTAAGAATAATGTAATCTGCAAGGAAATTGGCCTGAAGTTTTATTGTCCATTGTTGTGTCTCTGCCAGGTTTTGGTATAAGGGTGATGCTGGACTCATAGAATGAGCTGGGGAGGAGTCTCTTCTCCTCAATTTTTTGAAATAGTTTCAGTAGGAACAGTATCAGCTCTTCTTTATACATCTGGTAGAATTCAGCTGTGAATCCATCTGGCCCTGGGCTTTTTCTGGCCAGTAGGCTTTTTATTACTGATTCAATTTCAGAACTCATTATTGGTCTGTTGAGGGATTCAATTTCTTCCTTGTTCAATCTTGGGAGGTTATATGTTTCCAGGAATTTATCCATTTCTTCTAGGTTTTTTCTAGTTTGTGTTCATAGAAGTGTTCATAGCAGTCTCTGAGAGTTCTTTGTATTTCTGTGGGGTCAGTGATAAAGTCCCCTTTGTCATTTCTGATTACGTTTACTTGGATCTTCTCATTTTTTTCCTTTACTCATCTAGCCAGCAGGTTATCAATCTTAGTTATTCCTTCAATGAACAAACTACTGCATTTGCTGATCTTTTGTATGGTTTTTCATTTCTCAATTTCCTTCAGTTCAGCTCTAATTTTGATTATTTCTGGCCTTCTGCTAGTTTTGGGGTTAGTTTGCTCTTGTTTCTCTAGTTCCTCTAGATGTGATGTTAGGTTGTTAGTTTGAGATCTTTCTAACTTTTTTAAGTGAGCCTTTAGCACTATAAACTTGCCTCCTAATACTCCCTTAGCTGTGTCCTAGAGATTGTGGTATGTAATATCTTTGTTCTCATTAGTTTCAAAGAATTTCTTGATTTCTGCCTTAACTTCATTTTTTACTCAAAAGTCATTCAGGAGCAGGTTAATTTTCATATACTTGTATAGTTTTGAGTGATTTCTTAGTATTGATTTATATTTTAATTGTTCCATGATCTGAGAATGTATTTCATATTTCAGTTTTTTTAAATTTGCTGAGGACTGTTTTATGGCCAATTGTGCGGTTAATTTTAGAGTATGTGCCATGTGCACATGAGAGGAAGAATGTATAGTCTGTTGTTTTTGGATAAAGACTTCTGTAAATAACTTTTAGGCCCATTTGGTCAAGTGTCAAGGTCAGGTCCCAAATATCTTCATTAGTTTTCTGCCTCAATGATCTGTCTAATACCGTCGTGGGGTGTTGAATTCTCCCACTATTATTGTGGGGGTACCTAAGTCTCTTTGTAGGTCTCTAAAAACTTGCTTCATGAATCTGGGTGCTCCTGTATAGGGGGAAAATATATTTAGGATAGTTATATCTTCTTGTTCAATTGAACATTTTACCACTATATAATACTCTTCTTTGTCTTTTCAAATCATTATTGGCTTAAAGTCTGATTTGTCTGAAATTAGAATAAGCAACCCGATTTTTTTGTTTCCCATTTGCTTGATAGATTTTTCTCCATCCCTTTACTTTGAGCCTATGGGTGTCATTGCATGTGAAATGGGTCTCTTGAAGACATCATAGAGCCAGGTCTTGCTTCTTTATCCAACTTGCAACTCTGTGCCTTTTAATTGGGGTACTTAGCGTGTTTACATTAAAGGTTAATATTGATATGTGCAGATTCGATCCTGTCATCATGTTGTTAGCTGGTTATTATGCAGACTTGATTGTGTGGTTGCTTTACAGTGTTAACGGTCTATATACTTAAGTGTGTTTTTGTGGTGGCTGGTAATAGTCTCTTGTTTCCATATTTAGCATTCCCTTAAGTACCTTTTGTAAGGCAGGCAGGTCTGGTGGTAACGAATTCCCTTAGCATTTGGTTTTCTGAAAAGGACCTTATTTTTTCTTCACTTATGAAGCTTAGTTTGACTGGATGTGGAATTCTTGGTTGAAGTTTCTTTTCTTTAAGAATGTTGAATACAGGCCCACAATCTCTTCTGGCTTACAGAGTTTCTAGTGAAAATTCTGCTGTTATCTTAATGGGTTTCCCTTTGTATTAACAGATGACCTGCCCTGTCTCTCTAGCTGCTTTTAACATTTTTTCTTTCATGTCAACCTTAGAGAATCTGATTATATGTCTTGGGAATGATCATCTTGTATATCTCACAGGGGTTCTCTGCATTTCCTGAATTTAAATGTTGGTCCTTCTAACAAGGTTGAAAAAATTTTTGTAAACAATATCCTCAAATATGTTTTCAGAGTTGCATATTTTTTCTCCCTCTCTTTCAGGGACACCAATGAGTCATAAGTTTGAAATGGTCATTGCAAAATTATAACTGAGACAGTGAAAGAGATCTGATCTAACTGAATCCATCTTGCCTCTAACCTCCAAGATGTCCTTGTTCATTCCTAAGCATAGGCCCAACTAACTTTGGGAGGAACTTAGTTTATAGTTCAGCTTTGAAACAAAGATGATAATGCCCTTTCCCCAAACAAATCCCCTTCCTACCTGGGGAATAGACTGTCTTTGCAGGACTAACAAATAAGCCACACGATTAGAAATTAAGGTTTAGGAGTCATGCAGCTGGAGGCTGCAAGATTCTAAACCTCCCCAAATTGCTGCTGGGGATAACACCACTATTATAAGATCAGTGCTTGAGATATTTTGCAGACCCTGTACTCGATGGATCAGCTGGGTCCACCTAGATCAATAAACTGGCCCATCTGGTCTGACTCAGGAACTGACTCAGCACAAGAGGACAGCTTCACCTCCCTGTGATTTCATCTCCAACCTGACCAATCAATGGCCCCACCCCCACCCACCAAATTAACCTTAAAAACTCCAATCCCCAAATTCTCAGGGAGACTGATTTGACTAATAATAAAATTCTGGTCTCCCGCACAGCCGGCTCTGCATGAATGACTTTATTGCAACTCCCTTGTCTTGATAAATCAGCTCTGTTTAGGCAGCAGACAAGGTGAAACTGTTGGGTGGTTACAGGTTTAGTCTCTTCACATAATCTCATATTTCTTGGAGGTTTTGTTCATTCTTTTTTATTCTTTTTTCTTTATTTCTGTCTGACTGAGTTAATTTGAAGACCCAGTCTTTGAGCGCTGAGATTCTTTCCTCAGCTTGATCTATTCTGCTGTAAATACTTATGATTGCATTACGAAATTCTTGTAGTGTGTTTCTCACCTCTATCAGATCAGTTCTTTCTTATAATGGCAATTTTGTCTTTCAGCTCCTGTGTCATTTTATTGTAATCTTTAGATTCCTTGGATTGAGTTTTGACTTTCTCCTGAATTTCAGTGATCTTCATTCCTATCCATATTCTGAATTCTATGTCCGTCATTCTAGCCATTTCAGCCTGGTTAAGAACCCTTGCTAGGGAACCAGTGCAGTCATTTGAAGGAAAAAAGACACTCTAGGCTTTTTGAGTTTCCAGAGTTCTTGCACTGATTCTTTCTCATCTGTGTGAGCTGATGTTCCTTAACTGTAGTGTAATTTGAAAATATAATCAGTTGACTTCATTTCTAAATGTTTTCAGCATGCCAAAGCTTTGTGCAGGGTCTTTATTTTTAGCTGAATTCTTGTCCTTGGTTTCATGAGGGGTTGTATTAGCAAAGTATTTTTGGTGTTGAACTTTGGACTGCGATCCGGTAGATGGCGGTTAACGTAATGGCCAGTAGGTAGGCTCTTGCTCAGTCACATGGCTCTTCTGCATCTCCTCATGTTTGCAGCTGTGCTTTCTCTCAGTTCTCTTAGAGTGTGGGCTCCTCTTCCACTCAAGTGCTGGCTGCAGATCTTGGCTTGGCACTCCTGGGCTGCACACTGCAGCCCTCGAGCCAGCTCAGGTTTTACGTTCCCTCCCCAGCTCGGAGGCAGCAAGGGAAGGGACCTTGGCAGTGGTGTGGCAGAGAGCCTTTCACTTGTCTTTTGGGGATCCATCCCAAAGAAATGCAGAGCCACTACCAATTGGTGCAATCAGTCCAGGGTGGGGCAGCCATGTTGTGGGCCCAAGCCAGGAGGCCTTACCTGGTGATGAGCAAGAGGGTGCAGGGGGCCCATAAGGGAGGCGGACTGGCTTCTCCTTAGGGCAGCTGTGGCTTGCTGGAGGTGTAGGTAAAGCACTTAGGGTCTTTGTTCCTTCCTCAGTCCAAGGGCAGCAGGAGCAGTACCACTGCAGTGGCAGTGGCAGAGGGGCTTTCAGTTGCCTCTGGGAGCTCCACTTCAGAGAAATGCAGAGCTGCTGCCAATGGGAATGTTCAGTCAGGGGGTGGTGTGTCTGTGTAGCTGGCCCAAGGTGGGGGGCAACTAGTGAAGAGCAGGTGGTTGGGGGGTTCACAGGGAGCGCAGACTGGGCTCCCCTCCATATGGCAACTTTGGCATGCTGGTGCCACAAGTAAATCCCTCAGGCTCTTTGTTCCTTCCCCAGTCCTAGGGCAGCAAAGGCAGAACCGCCGCAGTGGCAATGGGGCTGTGGGGCTGTCGGTTGCCTCGGGGAGCTCCACCCCAGGGAAACACAGGGCCACTACCAGTGGGAATGCTCAGCTGGGGGTGAGGTAGCTGCTCTGTGGTCCCGAGCTGGGGGCCCTGCCTGGTGAAGGGTGGGAGATAGGGGCTCACAGAGAAGAAAGACTGGGCTCCTCTCTGTATGGTGGCTGCAGCATGCTGGAGGTTCCAGCGAAGCAACCAGGTCCTTTGTTTCTTTCCCAGCCTGAGGGCAATAAGGGCATTACCATTGCAGCTGCAGTGACTGAGGGACTGTGGATCATGTCTGGGATTTCCTCCCCAGAGAAACGCAGAGCTGCCACCAACGGAAGTGTTCAAGCAGGGGCAGGGTGGCTGTGCTGGGGTCCCAGGTCAAGAGATCCTGCCCAGTGAGGAGTAGCAGGGGCAGGGACCCGCATGGAAAACTGTCTGGCTCCTTTTCTGTAAGGCAGCTGCACTGTGCTGGAGCCCCGCGTCAGTCCCTAATCACTGCACTCCTCAGCCTGAGGGCAACAGGAGCAAGGGCTGTGGAGCAGCGAAAATGGCGACCCACCTGCTACCTCTGGGAGCTCCATCTCAGGGAAGTGCAGAACTGCTACCAGCCCAATGGTCCAAGCAAGGGGTGGCTGGGATCCCAGGTCAAGAGGCCCTGCCCAGTGAGAAGGAGCAGGGCTGGGGACCCACGTGGAAAACAATCTGGCCGCTTTACTGTAAGGCAGCTGTGCTGTACTGGGGGTCCCTGTGAGTGCCTAATCACCGTGCTCCCTCCAGAGCCTAAGGGCAACAGGAGGGACTGCTGTGGACTAGCGAAAATGGCGGCCTGCCTGCTACCTCTGGGTGCTCCGTCCCAGGGAAGCAGAGCAGCTAGTGGCCTGAGAGATCAGCTGGCGCTGGGTGGCTACGCTAAGGTCCCAGGCCAGTGGACCTTGTCTGAGGAGGTGCAGTGCAGGTGAGGCCTGCAGTTTGTCCACTGCACAGCCCCGTGGGTTTGGTCTCTATCTTGTTGATGTGGGAAGGAACCTGACCTTCCCTGTTGCCGGAACTGCAGCCGCTGGTGTTGGGGTGCCCTGGGATCCAAGGCCACCAGCACTGTGCATGTGCCGGAGTGGCGGCTCCACCCGGACTCCACCTAGCTCTCCGTGTCAGTCTGCAGGCCCCGGTTGGGAGAGGTCATGGGTGTTCTCCTGAGCCCAGTGTTGCAAAAGTCCCCTGGCAGAAGTGTGGGTCCCCAAGCATTCTCACTCACCATTTCCCCATGTTGGGGGGCCTCTCCTGGCTCCGTACCACTCCCGGTGGGAGGCTGTCCTGTCTCACTCGTCTGTTTTCTCCGTGGGTGGTGGTGTTTCCTCGCTGAATCCCAAAGTGTCCACCTGGATGATCTAGTTAAAGAGCTAAATTAGCCGGGCGTGGTGGAGGGCGCCTGTAGTCCCAGCTGCTCCGGAGGCTGAGGCAGGAGAATGGCGTGAACCCGGGAGGCGGAGCTTGCAGTGAGCCGAGATCGTGCCACTGCACTCCAGCCTGGGCGACAGAGCGAGACTCCATCTCAAAAACAAACAACAAAAAAAGAGCTAGTGTCTACTTACCACTTTCTTCTGTGTGAGAGTGGCGCACACTAGCTGTTTCTAGTCAGCCGTCTTTTTTTTTTTTTTTTTTGACACGGTCTCGCTCTGTCGCAGAAGCTGGAGTGCAGTGGCGAGATCTCGAGTTACTGCAGCCTCAACCTCCCGGGCTCAAGTGATCCTCCCGCCTCAGTCTTGGGAGTAGCTAGGACGACAGGCACGCAACACCAGGCCTGGCTTTTTTTTTTTTTTTTTTTTAATTTCTTGTAGAGATGGGGTTTCCTTATGTTGCCCAGGCTACTCTCGAACTCCTGGGAGCAAGCACTTGTCCCGTCGGGCCTCCTAAAGTGCTGCTGGGATTGACACGAGCCACCACCCCTGGCCTAGTCAGCCATCTTAAGAAGAGGGATCCACGATATATTTTCCATTTTCTAATCTTAATCACGCCAAACACACACACAGCCCACAGCTGACTCAGAGGCCTTTAGGAAGAACATGGACATAAAGATTAAATAATTTAGGCAGGAAAGAACATTCTCAAGACACCAACTGTATGTTAAAATGAAGAGAAAGTTATTTGGATTAAGCCAGAGCATTCTCTCCTATAGCTAGCAGTAATAATACTAAGTAGAAATTTTTAGATGCATTATGACATCTGATCCTGATTAAAATCCTGTGAAGTAGGACTGTTACCCCCATTTTAGAAATGACGAAGCCAAAGCTTGAAGAGGTTAAGTAATTTCCCAAGGTCTTGGAGGTCCTGTAGCTGATAAATGAGAATGCAAGGATTTGAATCTAATCAGTCAGGCTCCAGTAGCTTCCTCTTCACTACTAGGCTGCACTGCCTAGGTTTAGGCTTAACATACACAAGTAAACAACATGCATGAAAGTGATTTGCAAATCAGTTTCCCAAAACTTAAAAAAGTTTCATCCTACATACAGAATTTGGAAATTTCCTTATTTTATAGTATGTCATAAAATTTCTGACCTAAAACAGTAGAATAATTTCAACTCACAATTCTCAAGCTGCCTTTTCTATTGATGTGCTGCATTTTGTTTCAATTGCTAATTTTTATAACTAATTAATATGATTGCTCCCAGCTTAAGAACTATAGCTCTGCGCTTATTTTAACATTTTTCAAGAACTTGGATTCTTTTCTTTACAAGATTGCTTTTTTTTAACTAAACATTTAGCATCTGTATCTTTTGGTCATCATTCATAACTTGTTCTATTTCTCATAATTTATTAGTGGAAATTGTGCTTAGTTTCAGAACAACTCATGCAGATTGGAAATGGGTTTACTTTCTGTTAAGGGTAAATGAAAGATTTTGATAGTGACCACTTATTTTATCAATGGGAAATTAACTATCACTCTAGGTGAGCCCTTTGAAATGGAATCTGAACTTTTTTAATGGACGAAATAGGAAATGACTTCTTTGTCAAATACTTATCTTGTACTTTTAAGCTGATCAGAATCCTCCAAATTATGAATCACTGTCAAAAATTGTAAGTTCACTTTCGAATTACAAAATAATTTAATTCAATGGAATTTATTAGATGACTATAATGTGACTAACTAGTAAATAGCAGTCCCAAACAAGTATCTACATTACGTACAAGCAGAAATAAGAGAGTTACTTATTGATTAAATGTTAAAGATCAGCCTCTTTTTAGCTCTTTCTTTCCAGGTCGGCTATGGGTCCCGACTAGTTAATTTTTTACTAGTTTTCCAAATAAGATAAAATAAAAACTTGACTTAAAGAAAAAGAAGTAAACTAGGCATGCCAATTAGCAAAGTACTTGTGATGAAGAGGACCTCATATTAGATGCTGATAAGATATACCTAAAAATTCAAAAATAGGTCCCAAATAATTTTACCACACTGTTTGAGTGTTGTCAATTTTACTCTGCATTTTTTATTGCCTTAAAATTGTATATAGCTGAAGTATACAACTTGATATTTTTATATACATTATGAAATAATCACCATAATCAAGCTAATTAACATATCCATTCCCTCATATAGTTACCTTTGTGTGTGTGTTGGGAGTGAGGGGCTGAAAAACATCTACTGTCTTGGAAGTTCAGGTGTATAATACAGTATTTTTAACTATAGTCACATTGCTGTGCATTAGATCTCCAGTACTTATTCATCTTACAAAACTAAAACTTTATACCCTTCAATCAACATCTCTCCATTTCTCCCTCCCCCGATCCCTTGGCAACCACCATTCTACTCTGCTTCTGTGAGTTTGACTATTTTAGATATCAGATATAAATGAAATCATGCAGTATTTGCCTTTCTATGTCCAGATTATTTCACTTAGCATAATGTCCTCCAGGTTACTCCACATTATTGTAAATGGCAGATTTTCTTCTTTTCTAAGGCTCCAGAATATTCCATTGTGTATAATATATACATTTTATTTATCCATTCATCTCTCAGTGACATTTAAGTTGTTTCCATTTCTCCGCTATTGCGAATAATGCTGTAAAGAATATGGGAGTGCAAATATCTCTTCAAGATACTGATTTCAGTTCCTTTGGATATATACCCAGAAGTGAAATGGCTGGATCATATGGTAATTCTATGTTTAATTTTTTTAAGGACCCTCCATACTATTTTTCATAATGGCTGTGCCAATTTACATTCTCACCAACGGTGTACAAGGGCTCCCTTTTCTCCACGTCCTTGCCAACACTTGTTATAGTTTGTCTTTTTGATAGTAGCCACTCTACCAGGTGTGGGGTGTTACCATATGGTTTTGATTTGCATTTCTCTGTTGACTAGTGATGTTGAGCATCTTTTTATATAGCCATTGGCCATTTCATTGTCTTCTCTTTGAGAAACATCTGTTCAAGTCCTTCCCATTTTTTAAATCAGGGTATTTGTTTTCTTGCTATTGATTTGCAAGAGTTATTCTTTATATATTTTGGAAATTAATCAGTTATCAGATATATAGTTTGCAAATATTTTCTCCTATTGTCTAGATTATCTTTTCACTCTATTGGTTTTTTTCTTTGCTGTGAAGAAACTTTTGTTTGATGCAATCCTACGTGTCTACTTGTGCTTTTGTTGCTTGTGCTTTTGGTGTAATATCCAAAAAATCATTGCCCAGACCAATGTCAAGAAGCTTTTTCACTATGTTGCCTTGCAGTAGTTTTGTGGTTTCAGGTCTTACATTTAAGTCACTAATCCATTGTGAGTTCATTTTGTATATGATATGAGATAAGGGTCCAATTTCATTCTTCTACCTGTGGATATCCAATTTTCCCAACACCATTTATTAAAGATATGATCCTTTCCCTATTGTGTGTTCTTGGCACCATTATTGAAGATCAGTTGACTATAATGTGTAGATTTAGTTCTGGTCCCTCCATTCTATTTCACTGGTCTATGTCTGTTTTTATGCCAGTACTATACTGTTTTGATTACTATCAGTTTATAATATATTTTGAAATCAGGAAGTGTGATGCCTTCAGCTTTGTTCTTTTTGTTCAAGATTCCTATTGTTTTTCAGGGTTTTTGTGGTTCCATATAAGTTTAAGAATTTTTTCTATTTCTATGAAGATTTTAAGTGAGGTTGCATTGACTCTATAGATCACTTTAGATAGTATGGACATTTTAACAATATTAGTTATTCCAGTCCATAAACACTGGATGTCTTTTCATTTATCTGTGTTTTATTTCACTTCCTTAGTTTTATAACTTTCAGTCTAAAAGTGTTTCACTTCTTTTTTTAGTTTATTCCTATGTATTTCATTCTTTTGCTGCTATTGTGAATAGAATTGATTTCTCAGTTTGTTTTGTATGCAATTCGTGGTTTGTGTATAGAAATAGAATGGAGTTTTGTATGTTGACTGTAACTTGCAACTTTACAGAATTCACTTATAGTTCAAATAGTTTTCTAAGTCCTTATAATTTTCTACAGATAGAGATGATTTTACTTTTTCCTTGCCAATTTGGATGCCTTTTATTTTTTCTTGTCTAATTGTTCTGGTTTGAACTTCTAGTACTATGGTGACTAGAAGTGGCAAGAGTGCACTCTGCACTATTTTGATCACCTTTTTATGGTGAGAGATATACTGAAGTAAATTTCACTAAATCATTATAATTCTTTGACCAAGTTTCTGCATACATACTTACAGTATTTCAAATATTTCCAATTTTCTTTTTATTTTCTGATACTATTTTTTATCAGGTCCATTCTCTTGGGGGTAAATTTTACAACAGATTTTATTCATTTATGAGGTTTTCATCTATATCTAGTTTTCCTGATTCTATTGATTTTAGCTTTGGCCATTTTGCTTTCTTTTTGTGACTGCTTTTTCATACCAAGTAAGAATTTTGCCATCTAAGTTTTGCTAAGAATATTTTATTCATCTGTTAAATTTAGTAAAAAATACATTTTATCTGTGATGTTTTAATTATTATAATTATTTCTTATTCATTATGTGTTTCTGTAATATTCATTATTGATTAGAAATAACTGTTGATTCATGATAATATTGTGAGAAATTTCTCTCAACTAGTCCAGGATTGACCTGTCATTAACGGTTAGCGAGTTGGTTGGTTTGAATACTTCTAATCAGTCTTGTATCCTGTGAACTGCCTATGTTACTGACTGAATTATTTTGGCCAAGTTGCTTAACCTAACTACCTGACTGTGACTGAGATTTCTTATCTATAAAATCAGGTCAGTAATAGTATATGCCTTATCAAAAGTATTACAAGAAAAAAATACATGTAGAGCACCTAGAAAAGAATCTGGTATGTAGTAAGTACTTAATAAATAATAGCTATTATAATTCTTAATATTGTTATTAGTGGTAGAGAAAAGAGTAGATGGAGGTGTCAAAATGTCCTCAATGTAAATATGATGGAGTCAAAATGACAAAATCAAAACAGCAAGATCAAAAATTGAGATCAAAATATCCTGTTTCAGTTACACATGATATCTCATTTGCAAGACCCCCTTGAAAGAGAAAAAGAAGAAACTCTCATTATTATCTTCTCTATCATAACTTAGCAACCATTTCAGTTTTAGGAATAACTCTATACTAAGTTCATTAAGCTAAAAATATAATGCAACACTGTAATTCATAGCAAAAACTGCTACCTCTGCATACTTTTTTTCCTATAATAATTGCTCAAGGTTCCTAAACATTTCAATAATAATGTCTACTTGTTTAGCAGTCTGCCCTTCTCAATATGTTTTCACACCTATGGCCCCGGTTGAGCCTCACACCCACCCTGGAAAGTTGATGAGGGCATTAGAGAGATATGATAACTGGACTTTGGGGAAATCAAAGATTTGTCCAAGGTGCACAATTACCTAGGAAGTAAGCCAAAAATGGAAGTTAGCTCTTAAAAAATACATCTCAGTTTCAAATGTTTGAGGTCCTCTAATAATTCTCATAATGTTTCCTATGATGTCGAAGTAAAATATTTTTGACATGTAAATCTGATCACCTCTCCTAGCCTACCTCCAAAAGTATTTTGATGGCTTCTCATTGTTGTTAGGATTTAAGACCAAAATAATCTGTAACATGGCCTTTGTGCCCCTGGATGACCTGGCCCTGCTGCCCTTCTTCTTATTGTCCCCTGTGGCTGGCTCATCCTCACTCTATTCCAGCTGCACTGGCCTGTTCTCTCCATCCCTCCTATCCCAGAGCTTCAGCACTTGGCCACTGCTTCTCAGGAACTGCTCACCCCAACCTGCAACCTCCAAGTAAGTCCTCTTCTTCCTTCACTTTTCTTCTATCATCTCATGACTATGTCAAACTCACATATTATATGCTCAAATAGCTCCATGTACTTCCCATTTTTAGCCCTTATGACTGACAGAATTTTTCATGTATATTTGTGGTCGTGTGGTTACTGTCTTCCCCACTAGACTACATATTCCAGGAAGGTGGGAACACCATACCTGGCTTTGCTCACCATTGTTCGGCACTATTTAACAATGTGCCTGGAACAGAGTATGTGTGCTATGGAACAAACAAGTACATGAATCACCTCAACAAAATAAGTAGATTCAAATTGTTGCTTATCACTTGTGGTATATAACTCTGCAGTCTCCCTTTCCAGTAGCTCCCATTTTGGCATGGTTTCATAGAGGCACCAGCTCTGTCACCCTGAATGAAGTCTCACCACAGGAATCCCAGGGAGGGCATGCCTTGCTGTAGATATTGATGACCTCTAATTTCCCAGGAAGGCTTAAAGTTATCATATTGGTAGGAAAAGCCAAGGTGTGCCAGAGAAGGGCCTTTTAGTTGCATTCAGAGTTAATCCCACCACAGTTACTCTCCCTTCTGAGAGTTAATCTCCTCTCAGATAATATAAGGATTTCTGACCATCTGATAGTATTGATCTTTTGGTCTCTCTAAAAACAGCTAAATATCCTTATGGCTTGGGAATTTTTTTGTCTGTTTGTTTTTTAGTTCAGTGGAACTTATGAGGTTCAACTATAATATTTGAGTTGGAGAATCTAAATGCACAAAAAGAGCTTACCTGATCCACCAATCTGAAAAGTATTTCTTCATGGAATCATGGTATCCTAAGGGAAGAATGGACCTAAGAGAGATCCTAATCCACCCCCTTTCACACGTGCAAGTCCAAGTCATTCCATGTCTCACTAGCGTTCCCTTGAGCTGGGGCAATCTGTTCCATATACTTTAGGGGGACTTGGAGCAAAACTTCATGACAGTTCTGTGATAAAAGAGCAAAAGAAGATTGTGTCTTTCCCCAAAGGTCTAGAGAAATTAGAAGGGAGGGTAGAGAAAAGGGAGGATATGTGGAAACAGGAGTTGAGGAATGGATAATAGGAAAAAGAACAACTAGGGAAAATAATAAAAATGGAAAAAAAAACTTTTAAAAATTCTGGAAACATGTGCAAATTGAGATAGCCCAGGATATGAGTCAGAGGTGGCTGGGTTAAAAAAAAAAAAAAAGACAACCAAAGAAAAATAAGGAAAATGGCTTTGCTGTTTTTGTTGTTGTTATTCTCTTACAAGTGTAAGTTTATAGTTATTAAGCAAAACAAAAATTAGAATTGTTACAAGGTATTGTACATGTAGGGGAAAATTTTTGAGGTAAAATATGAGAGTCTAACAATAAATGTAAATCATATTTTAAAAACTGAAGATGCAAAATAAACATATCTTACATGTTTTTAAAGAAATCACATTGAGCAGCTAAGAAGATCCCTTCCAAAATGTTTCAGTTTCCTTCTCTTCACTGGCTTCCTCACAGTGTGTTCACCCACACACCCTGATGTTACTGGCACATAAATCAAATCTTTCATAAAAATCAGAAATAAAAAGTATATGAGCACAGGAGGTTCCTGATATTGGCAAGCCTCCAATCCACACATACTCCTGGGCCTGATCCACGAACATACTTTAAGAAGTCAGTTTGTTCTTAATTCAATAATAAGGAAGGTGTTACCAGCCCTAATTTATGTGTATTAATGTACTCTCCATAAGTAGCAAAATTTCTCTAACAAATTATTATAGAATTGTCATATGGGATATTGCTGCAAGGTGTATAAATGCTTCCTAACTACCAATTTGCAAGCAGGCAGTGACTGAGGCATCAGAAGATTTGGAAAATCTGGCTGTATGTGTTTGTGACCAACAGTAACATAAGACCCTATGAAAGGATGTACCATTGCATTGGGTGTGACATCAGAAGAGTGAAAAGTCATCTCTTATGAGAAACTTGCATGCAATACAGACCACTCCATACCTCAGGAAGATCTAACGATGACCAACCATAAAGCAAATAAGGAATCTCTCAAAAAACAAACAAACAAATAAAATCTTTGAAGGGGACAAGACGCAGATCATATAGAATAATCTTAGCTGAAAAAATGTCCAAAAGGAGTAGCTCCTTTCTGCCAGAGGCTGACTCCCAGGGAGGGGCTCCCAGAGCAGTCTTCAAGTCTGTTGACTTGTTTTTTCAAGCTGTTAATGTAACTCGCAGCTACATTGGTTTGTTTTGTTGTTGTGACATGGTCTCCATAGATGTGCATTGAAATTGTGCCCAGCTGCACCAAAGCCAAGAACCATGCAATCTGGAGGTTGTGCAAGCAAGATTACAAGGCTCCAAGGTATCCAGTGCCTGTGCTGCTCATCTCTTCTGCTTACCTCGAAGCTTTGCATATTCAGCCCAGGGAACTGAATGCTGCATTGGGACCAGATGCAAATGCTGCAGGAAAGTGACCACATTTGCAGAGAAGGAATATGGCTGCTTTATCTTCCAATCAGGGCTTCGTTTGCAAGTCTAGTAAATAGTCACTGCTAACTGGGGTGAGTTTAGTAATGGGATTTTTTGAGTTACCCCTCTTCCTTTCTGTACATAGCCCAACTTGCTCATCTTTATTTCTCACAGGAGTCCATTATCCTCATGTTTTCTTCTTCCCCTGTCCTTCTCAAGAAATATCTTGATCAGCTCATTCATATCAGACTTAACAAATACAAATACAGGACATCCAGTTAAATTTGAATTGCAGATGAAGAACAAATAACATTTTAGTGTAAGTATGTTCCATGCCACATTTGGGACATACTTATACTATAATTTATACTAAAATTTGTCATTGCTTATTTGAAACTCAAATATAACTGGTTCTCCTGTATTTTATGTGGTTGCCCTGCACTAACGAATAAATGACTTGTGGTATTTTTACCTCTCCTAAGGATATTGACCGAATCTTAACTTAGGGTCAAAGTCCCCATGCCGTAAGCTAAATTAATAATTAGGAGATTTTTGCAACAGACTGGAAGAAAAATATATCAGGCAAGCAATCACTTATTACTAGCCATAAGGAGTCGTGTTTTTTAAATTGCAAAGGCCTCCACCCCAGAGCGAGAAAACATAGTTTGAGTCTTACCTGTTTGGACTTAAGGCTACTTATCAACATTTACTTCATATCAGACAACGGGATTGTTCATGTTACCTGGTGCTCTATTCATCTAGATGGAGAAAATATTATTCAAAGATATAACCATGCCCCAAAATATCTATTCCCATAGTGTCTTCAGCAGATTAGAGACACAGATGGTGACAGGTGAGCATCCTAGGCCTTAGCTCTCATCAAAAAAGACTTTTCACATATCATGTGCATGGACAGGGCCAAGTAGGAAATACCTTCAAGTCCTCAGAAAACCTATAGTTAGAGAGTGAGAGAAGGAGGAGGTGTGAAAAGAATGGTAATGACAGAGAAAATAGGGAGGAGAATGGAAAAAGACAAAAAAGAAAATAACTAATTATAAAATGAGTAAATAGGGAGTGAAGAGGACACTTTGGCCAACCCCAATTGCCCAGAATAGGTGGTTACCCACTGGTGTGGGTTGAGGATCTCTGGGAAGAAACTTATGGAAGATACCAAAAATGGGCTCATTAAATATCCATTCCAATCTCCTTCTAAAATGACTTCCTGTGAATTACAGAGACTGGTAAACTAAAAACTACTTTTCTTCCAGGCTCCCTTGAAATCTGGGGATGTTTTAGGCTGCTTTATCAAATCACTTTCAGAACTTGAATTCAGAACTGGGTGAAGCAAGGAAAGAAGCTGGGCACAAGTTGTCCTTCTGCTGCTGCAGAAGGCTTCTTAGCTCCCCGGTTTAGCAGAATTGGCTTCCTGACCACAGCTTCTCCATTGACTCCTAGTGCCCAGATCATGGCAAGTGAAGCAATTCCTTTGATGACTCAGTTGTGGTATAGCTTCAGAACTCATTTCTGGAGACTCCATCCTAGAGTTTGTTTCTTCAGCCCACAGACCAGTTTTGTAGACCATTAAGTACTCTGTCGTTAATGCATTTCAGCTTGAGCCAGCTATGGTAGGGTCTGTTCTCTGCAACTGAATGCTAACTGATACAAGCCACTGCCCCTAAAATATCTATTCCACTAGCCAAGCAGTCCTGAACCAGAGATAATTTTGCCACCTACCCAGGGGACACTTGGCAATGTCTAGAGACATTTTTGGTTGTGACTGCTGGATGCTGGGCGGGGGAGTGGTTGGTAATAAGTGTTATTGGCATCAAGTGGGTAGAGAGAGGCTGGGAGGTTGCTGAACATCTGACAATGCACAGGACAGCTGCCCACAACAAAGAAGTATCTAGCCCAAATTGTCAATACTGCGAAGATTCAGAAACCTTTCCCTAGCAGAGTACCCAGTTTGAAAATGTGTCCTTAAAAAAGCAATATTTGCAATATTTTAGCTTTGAAAGCATCCTCTTTGACAATGCAAATAGCCATCAAAAAAGTGCAGGTGAAGTTTTGTTTTCAACCAATGTGATGTTACATTTTTCTCTTTATTCCAAGATTTACGTGAGTTTTACATTTTAATATTTCGGAAACCATGGCATGACCTAAAATTAAGCTGTACTCATAATGTGGTGATATTTTTTCTTGTTCATTCTTTTTTTTTTAGATGGAGTCTCACTCTGTCTCCCAGGCTGGAGTGCAGTGGCATGATCTCAGCTCATTGCAATCTCCGCCTCCTGGGTTCAAGCAATTCTCCTACCTCAGCCTCCTGAGTAGCTGGGATTACAGGTGTCCGCCACCACGCCTGGCTAATTTTTGCATTTTTGGTAGAGATGGGGTTTCACCATGTTGGCCAGGCTTGTCTCGAACTCCTGACCTCAAATGATCTGCCCACCTTGGCCTCTCAAAGTGCTGGGATTACAGGCATGAGCCATTATGCCTGGCCTTTTGTTCATTCTTTTTTTAATCAAAAAGCTGTTATTCAACTCTTTGCTATTGTGAATAGTGCCGCAATAAACATATGTGTGCATGTGTCTTTATAGCAGCATGATTTATAGACCTTTGGGTATATACCCAGTAATGGGATGGCTGGGTCAAATGGTATTTCTAGTTCGAGATCCCTGAGGAATCGCCACACTGACTTCCACAATGGTTGAACTAGTTTACAGTCCCACCAACAGTGTAAAAGTGTTCCTATTTCTCCACATCCTCTCCAGCACCTGTTGTTTCCTGCTTTTTTAATGATGGCCATTCTAACTGGTGTGAGATGGTATCTCACTGTGGTTTTGATTTGCATTTCTCTGATGGCCAGTGATGATGAGCATTTCTTCATGTGTTTTTTGGCTGCATAAATGTCTTCTTTTGAGAAGTGTCTGTTCATGTCCTTTGCCCACTATTCACAATAGCAAAGAGTTGGAACCAACCCAAATGTCCAACAATGATAGACTGGATTAAGAAAATGTGGCACATATACACCATGGAATACTATGCAGCCATAAAAAATGATGAGTTCATGTCCTTTGTAGGGACATGGATGAAACTGGAAAACATCATTCTCAGTAAACTATCGTAAGGACAAAAAACCAAACACAGCATGTTCTCACTCATAGGTGGGAATTGAACAATGAGAACTCATGGACACAGGAAGGGGAACATCACATTCTGGGGACTGTTGTGGGGTGGGGGGAGGGGGGAGGGACAGCATTAGGAGATATACCTAATGCTAAATGACGAGTTAATGGGTGCAGGAAATCAACATGGCACATGGATACATATGTAACAAACCTGCACATTGTGCACATGTACCCTAAAACCTAAAGTATAATAATAAAAAAAAAAATACAAAAAGCATTCATTGTTACTAACTATAGTTACCCTACTCTGCTATTAAACATTCTTTTGTTCCAAAAAAAAAAGCTGTTATTCAATCTATAGTATATCTTAGAACCTGTGGCATCTTAGAATCAAGGAACTAGAGTGACTTAAGCAGGTTATTTTCCTGAAGACAAGCTTGGCCATGCTGCACGCAGAAGAGGAGTGCTGAAGATGGGTAAAGGCACCTGGGGCTCATCCTGGCTGCACAATAGAACCGCCATGAATCTTTTTGTTGATTTTCATAGGAAACCCAGGCATCGGTATTCTTTCAATGCTCTTTGCAAACCAGGATCAAGAGCCACTAATTTAGGTCACCTTGAAGATGGAGAAAAGGGAAGAAAAGGGTGCCACTATTAGGAAACACAAAAAGTGATGGCAGACAACCAGACAGACTTCAGAACTTCACTCTCCTGTCCAGGACCAGGCTTCGTTACTATTGCCAGTTTGCTAACACTCCAGCCTTACAGCTCCTGAGTAACTTTCACGATCTCTCTAGGGCCCCAAGAAAATTACAATGAAGAATTTAACTAATAATGGTTTCTGACAAGAAGAAATCAAATATGCTTTCACCTACTCCAAACTCAGCACATATTCAGAAGCAAGATGTATCTTATAAATACATTTCCTATAATTTGTAAACACCTCATTTCCACCATAAAGTCAAGCTCCTGGCTTGAATGAAGAAGTGCTCCGTATTTGCTGAATTGAATTAAATTCACTCCCTCAGGTGTTACTGTCCATTTTAAAGGGGAGAACAAAATTCAAGAGACAACAATAAGGGGTGCAAAGGAACTAGCCAATTCTAGTTACCTTCTTTACCTAACAACAGGAAGAGATCTACACAGGTGCAAATAAATGTTGCCTCAGATATTTGCTACCACTGCCAATATCCCTATTTATTTCTTAAATACAGAAAAAAAAAAAACCCAACACAATAAATTTTACAGTGTCTCCCAACTGTCTCAAGACCCACAGTATAGACTTCTAAACCCAAACACTGGATAAGATTTTCAAGCCATGCTTTGCTATACCCATAGGATGTGTTTAGGTGGACAGGCCCTGATATTGCCAAGGAGTTGGTTTCAAGCAGTAGAGTCTGAAACTTTACCCTATCTTTTTAGAAACAATAATTCTCATAATTCAACCAGAGTCAGTTTTCCTTTGTTTTACATTTATTTATTTAGAGAGTTCTAAATATATGCTGCTCTGTTGAAACAGTCTCTGGGACCAAGTACAATAAAAACATTAATTAAAACACACAATTAGAAACACCCAGCGGTGAGCCTGGAACAGCATCAAATGAGCTCTGCTGTTTAAGTGTCAGTCATAGAAGATAAAGCCTGCGGGTGACCTGCAATGTGGTCCCCTGGCTTTTCTGTGGATTCTTAACTGATGCTGAGATGAGCACTCTCTGCCGATGGATGCCCGTACCCAATCAGTCCATTTCTCTCCTAACTCTTTATTTGGCACAGACTCTTCCTGCCTCTTCTTTTATTCTGCAGTGGACTAACGAGAAATTCACAGAATCCCCAAGCTTGGCAGAGATCTGGGCACGAGAATCTTACATAACAGTTGGGCTTTGGCAGGGCAGGACCAGAAGGGCTGGGAGCCCTCAGCTGAAGTGTGCTCTGCAATTTGTGGGCATTGTCACTCTCTCTGAGACTGTATACCCTTGCTTATGGCTCTGACTACTTCAGAATCCAAAAGCAGCAGCAGAATTAACATGGAATGCACACTGCAAGAGTCAAAGGGAACAACACTGAGGGAATAACATAGATTCAGAAAATGTGAACACTTCAGATTTGGAGGTGGGGAACCCATCTACAAAAAAAAGAGGTAGGAAACCTTCACTCCCTTGTGACATAGAAATTCCAAATTTGTTTACACAGTTAATTCGGCATGAAAATTTTGAATCTAGCACAGACCTGTTAAGAAATAAGATCTTGTTATTTGCAGACATGTTCTGTGGGATTGTAACCTGTGAAGGAGGCCATCAATGGGAAACATGACTTTATAAATTCCATCTTTTTCTTAAAGGCTCTCAAGTAAAACAAAAGCAAAAGATATTGGCTTCCTTCTTTTATGTATAATTTCCCACAAACCTCCCATCTTAGAAAAACAAGAAAAGAGATGTAAAAAAAAAAAAACAAAACAAAACAAAAAAAACAATAGCAGATCAATTCTAAGTAGGAACAGTATTTCAAAAGTGGTGGGAACTTATTATTTACTGTTCCACTGGATTCTGTATTATTCATTCCTCTTTATTTTTCCTTAATGACAAATGTGCCAATATCTTATTACAAAAAGGCTACCACCAAAGTAGATAAAAACTGCCTTTTATCAAACATCTGGCCCACATTACATCTCTGGAGCCCCTTTTCAATCAGCCACAGTGTTTTTTACAATTTTGTGATTTCATCAAATTGGCTGAGTCTCATGTGCTGCCTGCTACTACATTCTGAAGTGCCAGGCTGGTACCTAAGAGGAAAAATAACATTTTTCTTCACTCTTAACCCACATTCTGACTTCTCATGCCGAATTCAATCCTCAGCTAATTAGTTCGAGAGCAAGCAACTTTAACCAAGATTCGGCATTACTTTCCTGTTTCTGAGAGCTAGGCTTTCCCCAAATGTAGCTCTCTTGTTACCCTTTGCATTTTAAATAAAGCCATTTTGGAGCATAGCTCTTGTTTTTCCTTTAATATATGCACCCCTTGGGGCTGCGCTGAAGCTTTTGATGGCTCTCTGCCGGCAGTCAGGGCAACAGGACGTCTGCGAGACCTAGCTTTGTCCTGCAGTTGGCATTCATTGCACAGCCCAAGCTGAACAGGGACATTGCAAGTCAATTTTCTCAGAAACGCAGGGTCCCTAGTACTCTAACATACAGTCTCGAATCTCACTTAGTTTCCACCATTTCGTTTGGTTTTAAACATGTAGTATTTCCTTTATTGATAGTTTATGGAATAAAGTTATTCCACAGAAGTCAATTTACAGATTAAGTGAAAACTCAACGTAAGAGTTTGCTGGAAATTCTTTCTAAAATGTTAAATAATTTCCTTGGTCTCAAACAAGGTACACTAAATGCATCTAACTTTTTCTTGATGATTTAGGGTCATCTTTAAACTATCAGTCATTACATAGGGGTATAAAACAATAACAAATGCATAGAATGAGTTGCCCCTACATTAAATTGCCCCAGGCCACTATGCTTCCTTTGTTACTTTGGCAAATTTTTGTGTTTTATTTTTCTCTCCTTCTGTACTATCAAACTATCCATAGTCATTCTGCACTGATGTTCATGTATCAGTCTAGAAACAAACTTTGGGTTTATTGCCTCCAGTTTGCAGATGGCTAGAAACCTAAATAAACAAATCTGTTGCAACAACATCTCCATTAAAAATAAATCAGTTCTAGAGTTATAGGAGGTTCTATCTTCTCATGTAAATGCACGACATCTATTCTGGTTGTATAAAGGTCTTGAGGACTTAATTCCAGCTCCTTATTCATATTCCACAGAAGAGAGTTTACCAAACACTTGTCTCTGGATATTTCACAATTAAGTTCAGTGGTCAGCAATCAATTTGTTCACCATCAAAGTTCACCTCTTTCCTGATTGTTCTTATCTTCTCTTTGTGTGATTTCTGCTTTGAGTCATTTTCAGTAAGCATTAAATTATCCACCAACAGGAAAGAAAGCATTAAGGAAAGAGCAAAACATTTTAATCTATGCAAATTGAACTTCAATTTTTTTTTGGTGGGGGAAGCATGAAAGTACATTGAAATTTGAGATTATTTGAACATTTTATTTTTTTAATTTGCTTCTCACCAAAATGGAAGTCTGATGCTTGGCTCTGACACAGGCACCTACCACTTATTTTTTTTTTTTTTTTTTTTTTTGAGACAGAGTCTCCCTCTGTCACCCAGGCTGGAATCCAATGGTGCAATCTCAGCTCATTGCAACCTCCGCCTCCCAAGTTCTAAGCGATTCTCCTGCCTCAGCCTCCTGAGTAGCTGGGATTACAGCCACCTGCCACCATGTCTGGCTATTTTTTGTATTTTTAGTACAGACAGGGTTTCACCATGTTGGCCAGGCTAGTCTCGAACTCCTGACCTCAGGTGATCCACCTGCATCGGCCTCCCAAAGTGCTGTGATTACAGGCGTGAGCCACCACGCCCGGTCAACCACTCTTATATGTAGCATTCTGCCCTACTTATAAAAGTCTCAACCCCTTTGACTAAAATCCCAACAGCTTTTTGAAATGCCTGTTCAAGATGATCCAGGCCAAGTTGACTTGGAGTGTCAAAAGAGCCCCATAGAAAGATAAAAGCTTTTATTCAACACCACACTGAATGATATTGGCACTGGTCAGGAATAGGATGACCAACTCAGTCTGGTGTGCCAAGGACCATCCTAATTTGAAGTCGAAAGTCCCACGTCCTGGGAACTTTCTCAGTCCTAGGCAAATTGAGACAATTGGTCACCCTACTGGAAGGTGAACCCTCAAAGGTCTCTCGTGTTTTCCCCCAGATGGAACTTTTATCTTCAAAGCATTTCTAAAAATTCAAAGACATCCATCTTCTTCTTTTCTCTTTCTGCCAAGTCAGTCTGGCTAATTCTTTCTTAGAAACATGTCTAACATCAATCCCCTCTTTTCCTATTGCCACCAATTTGGGCCTTTATCCTCTGGTCCTGGGTTACTTCCATGAAGTCTTCCTGTCTTCTCTCCAGTAAACATGCTACTATCGGATTAATCTTTTTAAAACCTTGTTTTGCACAAGGTTCAGTTAAAGTCCTAGCTCTTCTGTAAAGTCTGGCATCTTCCTGGGCAGGAGGGAAAGAGTGACCAGGGCAGAAGAAAGGCGTGGCAAGAGGTATTAGCTGCTCAGTGCTGGTAAGAGTGCTGCGGGGCCAAGGGAGGGGTTATTACCTCCCAGAATCTGCTAAGGAGCAAAATCAAGACAGGCTGCAGAGCAGAGACAGGCGGGAACTAAGGTCAGTAATACGGAAAAGAGGTCTGAGTCAATCACCAAGCTAAGGAAGCCTAGCCACAGACACAAAACGCCATTATCAAGGTGAATACTCAAGAGCTAGGGTGTGCTGAGCCCAGCACAGGAGAAGCAAGAGGGGCCAAACCAAGCAAATCTGTAAGTGAGCACACTTTGCACTACAGCTGGTTCAAGGCAAGGCTGACTCCAGGAGAAGGGGAAGCAAACTGCAGTAGCAGGAACTGCCTGTGTTATCCTTTCTGCAGTTAGCAGGTACTAATTTGGAAAGCTGTTTGTATTTTAATATATGCATCCCTTAAATGCAAAGACTACATCTAAGAATTCTCTGTATTCCCCACACCTAGCACAATGTGTAGTCAATAAATATTTGATTTAAACTATAATAAAAAATGCTCCCATATTCTAAAGGTCATGTGTGCAGGAAACCATGAGAAGGTTACAGTGACTCCACTTCTGTTTAGGAATTCTGGAAGCCATCTGCCTGGTTGGTGTTTAAGATACACGAATCAGCAAGTACAGAGTAGACTAAAATCCTCCCTTTTCTCTTTTTAAAACTTCAGGGCACATTTCAACTTTCCTACTTCCTTTTGTATCTTAGTTCGAACCTTGCATACAAGAAGAAAAAAAATTAACAAAACAAACTACCTTTCACCAAGGCTGCAAACCAAGCCCCAGACCCAAAATATCCATATGTTTTCATGCTATAGTGTTTATTAGTACTTGAAGTTCAACCAGAGGGAATGAAAAATTGATCTAGTTGTTCAGTTTCTCAACTTGAGAGTTGCCAGCACACATGCTAAATCACTTCTTGAGCATATGTTGTGATGTGTTCATGCTGAGAATCCCTTTAAAATGATCCAGTCTTAAAAGACTTTGCTAAGAATATATTTTTCACTCAATAACATTTTTTAAAAGGTCTAAGTTAAAATCAAGTCCTATTATTCTAGCTTTATAAATGCAATCACCTTTCTTTATTGACCGATTTATCAAGGCCCTTGAGTAAACGGGGGGGGGGTGGGGGGGGGGTGGGGTGGAAAAAGTGATAGTTAAGACTTAGAAATAATGTACTGTTGGAAATAGCCTCAAATGAGAGCTTTATTTTAAGTGCCAAAGTAAACACCTGCAACTATAAAGCGAGGCTACTGTATTTTGTTTTCTATCCAAAAAAATGTTTCAGGTAATTTTGGAAAGTCTCTGGAGAAAACAAAAAAGGAGGGCCTCAAAATAAACCTCTGAAAGGAATCTGCATGTCATGCATAATGCTGGAAATATTATCACCTGAAGAAGGCAACTATGCTAAACTTTGTAAATCATCTAAGTCAGGATTTCTCAATCTTAGCTCTATTGGCATTTTACACCAGAAAATTCCTTTCATTGGGGAGGAGCTGTCCTGTGCATCACAGGGAGACAGCAGCATCCCCGGCCTCCTCCCTGGATGCCAGAGCAGCTTCACCTCCTCCCACCACCACCAGTGGTGACAATCAAAAACGTCTCCAGACACTGCCATATGTTCCCCCTAGAGGCAAAATCAACCCCTGTTGGGCACCACTAATTAAACCAGAGAAACTTTTCTTAAATGTAAAGGATCTTAAAATATCAGTTTTGGAAGGTCACAGCAAAGAAGTCAACAATGCCACTAACAAGATGCACTAACAAGACAACCAGCTTAGACAAACAACAGAAACTATGCATAGCTGTAAACATACCTGAAGAAATGGAATCGTAAAATCTAACTTGCAAGAACAATGGTATATGAAGAAAACCAGAAAAGCTGGCACCAGTGGAATATTTGAATTTGTTTAACCTGGAAAAAAAAAAAACACACATCTGCCTGGATGAAAAAAGTCAGCTATACTCTAGTATAAAGAGAAAATCATGACTAAACAAATGTTTTATCTCTTCTATAAAGTATTTAAAACTTTACTTAATTTTAGAATTTAGAATAATATTTTAAAGAATAGCTCTATATATCTGTGCTAATGCTTTTTAAAAAAAAGAAAATTGATTAAGCAGAATATGTTGAGTTAAAATTATCTTCCAACTTTGTTTTTAAAAGCTTTTAAACTGAAGGCTACTTCTGGGGTCATGGAAATATTCTATTTCCTAATGGGGTGTTAATTACACAGGTGTATAAACTTGTGAAAACTCACAATTTGTTAATTTAAAATCTTGCATTCACTATAAATGAAAAATGTTATATATAGTCTCTATGCACATACAGATAAAGTATATATATCTATATGTGTGTATATATGTTTATATTTGCATTTATGTATCTCAGTATTATATTTGCATGTATACTCTTATATATGTTAAACTATTTTAAGTTTTTTTAATATAGCTATAAATTTATGTGGCCCAGTTATTTTTCCTGTCCCTCAAATTCGCCTTTTTTTAATCCTTTTTTTTTTTAACTTTTAGGTTCAAGGGTACATGTTCAGGTTTGTTATATAGGTAAATTGCACGTCCAGGGGGTTTGGTGTAAAGATAATTTCGTAAGTAATAAGCATAGTACTTGATAGGTAGGTTTTTGTTTTTGTTTTTGTTTTTGTTTTGAGATGGAGTCTGGCTCTGTTGCCCAGGATGGAGTGCAGTCGCGCAGTCTCAGCTCACTGCAACCTCCGCCTCCCAAGTTCAAGCGATTCTCATGACTCAGCCTCACAAGTAGCTGGGATTACAGGAATGTGCCACCACACCCAGCTAATTTTCTTTCTTTTTTTTTTTTTTTTTTTTTTTTTTCTATTTTTAGTAGAGACGAGATTTCACCATGTTGGCCAGGCTGGTCCCAAACTCCCGACTTCAGGTGATCTGCCCACCTCGGCCTCCCAAAGTGCTGGGATTACAGGTGTGAGCCACCACACCCGGCCCCTGATAGGTAGTTTTTCAATCCTCACCCTTCCCCATCAAGTAGGCCCCAATGTCTGTTGTTCCCTTCTTTGTGTTCATGTGTACTCAGTGTTTCGCTTCCACTTATAAGTGAGAACATGTAGTATTTGGTTTTTTGTTCCTGTGATAGTTCACCTAGGATAATGGCTCTAGCTCCATCCATGATCCTGCAAAGAACAAGATCTGGTTCTTTTTATGGGTATGTAGTGTTCCATGTACCACATTGGGGTGTATATTACCACATTTTCTTTATCCAGTCTACATCGATGGGCATTTAGGTTGATTGGATGTCTTTGCTATTGTGAATAGTGCTGCAATGAACATATGTGTGCTTATGTCTTTACGACAGAATGATTTATATTCCTTTGAGCATATACCCAATAATGGAATTGCTGGGATGAATGATAATTCTATTTTAAGTTCTTTGAGAAATCACCACACTGGTTTCCAAAATAGCTGAACTAATTTACATTCCCACCAGCAGTATATAAGCGTTACCTTTTCTCTGCAACCTCATCAGTATGTTATTTTTTGGCTTTTTAATACTAGCCATTCTGACTGGTTGTGAGATGGTATCTCATTGTAGTTTTAATTTGCATTTCTTTTTTCTTTTTTATGTATTTATTTATCATTTCAACTTGTATTTTACATTCATGAGTTACGTATGCAGGGGTATATATGTATATGTATTTGTTATGTGGGTATATAGCATTGTATGAAAATTAGGTTTGGGGGTACAAATGATCCCATCACCCAGGTAGTGAGCATAGTACCCAATAGGTAGTTTTTCAGCCCCTACCCCCCTACCTATCTTTCCCTTCTAATAGTCCCCAGTGTCTATTGTTCCCATCTTGATGTCCATGTGTACACAATGCTTAGCTGCCACTTATAAGTGAGAACACGTGGTATTTGGTTTTCTGTTCCTGGGTTGATTTGCTTAGGATAATGGCCTCCAGCTGCATCCATGTTGCTGCAAAATACATGACTTTGGTTTTTTATGAATACACAGTATTCCATGATGTATATGTAGTACCACATTTTCTTTATCCAATCCACCATTGTTGGGTACCTTAGGTTGATTTGATGTCTTTGCTACTTTGAATAGTGCTGCAATTAACATATGAATGCATGTGTCTTTCTGGTAAAACAATTTGTTTTCCTTTGTGTATATACCCAAAAAGCTCCTCGAATTGATTTGCATTTCTCTAATGATTGGTGATGTTGAGCATTTCTTCATATGCTTGTTGACTGCATGTATGTCTTCTTTTGGTGTCTGTTCATGTCCTCTGCCCACTTTTTAATGGCGTTGTTCATTTTTTGCTTGTTAATTTGTTTACGTTACTTATAGATTCTGGATATTAGAGCTTTGTCAGATGCATAGTTTGCAAATATTTTCTCCCATTCTGTAGGTTGTCTGTTTACTCTGTTGATAGTTTTTTGCTGTGCAGAAGCTCTTTAGTTTAATTAGGTTCCATTTGTCAATTTTTGTTTCCATTACTATCGCTTTTGGCATCTTTGTCATGAAATCTTTGCCAGGACCTATGTCCAGAATGGTATTTCCTAGGTTATCCTCCAGAATTTTCATAGTTAAACCAATTTTAATGGTGAAAATAATAAATAAGTAAATAAATAAATAAATAAATAAATAAATAAAAAGTTAGTTCACGGAAACCATGTAAATATAAAGAAAAGAATAAGTACAACAGCCTTAACTCCCAAGATCACCAGCTAAATTAAAAGATAAGATTTCATTTTCATTGTTGTTGTTGTTGTTGTTGTCATTGTTGTGGTCTTACTTCTAATTGTTGTCTGCAAGAGAAATACATCCAAGACACATTAATAATGGCTCTTACCTATTTGGTAGTTAGGTTGGGGATCCTTTGAGTTAGGGTGGGGAAATGCATATAGGAATATACAGAAAAATTTGGAATACAATTTCAGATACCTTATAGGCCAAGTTAAAAACCCTTCAACTGAAAATTACCTAATGCCCAAAGCCTATCATCTCTGTATGTCTATAGGAGAAACATAGATTATTATCCTAGTGGCCAATAAGGGTAATTTCTTAAAGCACACATTATTAATACAAATGAATATGGTTACTATATAGTGGATAATATAGATTAACAATGAAACCTACTAATACGAAATGTACATATTGAAACTACATAGCAAGAGAATATGTAAAAGAAATTTGGACAAAAATGCAAGAAGAAATTGAAATGAAATTATAACTACCAGACAGTCGAACAGTTTTTTCTTAGAGAAAATTAAGGACTAAATGCTAGAACAACAATAGTGAATGTAAGCAATATCAGTTATTTTTTAATTATACATTTGCCAGGCATGGTGGCTCACTCCTGTAATCTCAGCACTTCGGGAGGCCAAGGCAGGAGGATCACTTGAGGCCAGGAGTTTGAGACTAGCCTGGGTAACATAGCAAAACCTTCATCTCTGCAAAAATCTAAAAATTTAAAAATCTTTTTAAACTAAAAAAAAAAAAAAAGGAAAGAAAATACGTTAGCTCAGGTTGTTGTGCTTTCTTTTTAAGAGATATAGAACAGAAGGCCCAGGCTCAGTGGCTCATGCCTATCATCCCAGAACTTTGGAAGGCAGAGGCGGGCAGATCACCTGAGGTCAGGAGTTCGAGACCAGCCTGACCAACATGGAGAAATCCCATCTCTACTAAAAATACAAAATTGGCTGGGCGTGGTGGTGCATCCCTATAATCCCAGCTACTCAGGAGGCTGAGGCAGGAGAATCACTTGAACCCGGGAGGCGGAGGTTGTGGTAAGCCGAGATCGCACCACTGCACTCCAGCCTGGGCAACAACAGCAAAACTCCATCTCAAAAAAATAAAAAATAAAGGCAAAGAAACAAAGTTCAGGTTCGAAATTTTCAAAATGGAAATTTTCAGGTCTCAAACATAGGAATAAACAAAATTGAAAGAAAAAACAGACTTGAAAAGACCAGTAGTTGACTGCTGGAAAACAGCCTTTTGTGACACCTCCCTAGCACCTCTGTAGCCTCATTGCCTCTTTCCCCATCAAACCAATTTAGCAGAAACACTGAACTTGAACTCTTTTTAATGCCTCACTTTTAAAGATAAATGAATACCCAAGGATTTCCAGATATTTGAAGAAAAGTTATTTTTAAAAAAGAGACCAATTATTTTTCTGAGGAAAAATAATTTTAACATCAAACTACATGAGGATAAAATGAAGTCATTTTCTGACATAGGAAGTCTCATGCAAATTCCTAGGTGCCCTTTTTCTGGAAGCTATTAAGAAATGTGCTCCACTAAAACCAAGAAATAGGAAGATTCAGCACAATAGAGAGAGAATTCCTTGAAAGTGAATTCTCAAGATGATATCAAAGTGAAGACCTAATAAACATGTGTAGCAGGTTCAAAAAGCAACCAATCCTCATCGAAACACAAGGACAAAAGGTAAGAATAAACTCCTCCTAACTGGAATTTGCAGATTATCTTACAAATTTTACCATGTAGAAAGCTGTAATGAGAGCTACTTTACAAATAAGTTTGTAGTTTCCAAAAATATAAAAACCAAGCAAGTGAAAAAATAAAAAAATTATTAACTCCAAGAAAACAGAAATTGTATAATAGAATTATAGCATAAATTATATACTACATATATGTATATACTATGTTTTAGCTTGTTTAAACTTTACATAGTATATACAGTACAAACTATACATAGTTTATATTATAATCTATATATGGTACAAACTATGCACATATTATGACTAAGTAGTATAAATATATATAGCATAAACTATATAGATAACACATATAGCACAAATTATATACATACTATATAGTATATATAATTTTATATATGCAGTACAAACCATTTATTATATATATTCCCACATACAAACTATGTACATATTTAACTACAAAATGGTTATAATAAATTGATGAGTACAGATTCAAGCAAAAATTGTGATGGTACTATTTTACAAAGAATGGATTCAAGAAAAGAGCTATAAAAGGGCCAAAATAAATAATGCTTTAAAAAGGCAATAGCAGTATTCGCACAGCATTTTGATATTAGAAGTGGTGAAGATTTTGAAAATGGTTACCTGAGGGACGTAGGAGTATTCAAAAGGACAAGAGGCAATTTGAGATGGAGGGATTAAGAGAATATTGGTTTTTGCTATAAGCCTCTTAGCATTATTTGACATTTTAAACTTGTACTCGTTACTTTGATGTTTAAAAAAAGGAAAATATTAATTTTTTTATAAAAGGAAAGAAAGAAGGGAGGGAGAAAGGAATGAAGTTATTTCCTTAAAGTAGATTTATGTGCATGCTGTAATACTATAAAAATATTTATACAACCATAGTTCTAGAGACTACAACTGTAGAAAAAAAGCAACTGCCCCAACTCTTCATTTTTGAAAACATTCACCTTTAGAGTTAAGTATTCAAGTTTAACCCAAGTAATTATATTAAGTCCAAAAACACCGGTTGGTGATTAGTAGGAAGGAACTCTGACTTGGCAGGCTTTAGTTACAATTACTTTTCACACCCTCTCCTATGTGTTTCATGAGGGTTTGGGTCACATTCTTCCAAAGGGATCAAGGATATAGGACACATCTAACTGCTCTGGCAATCCTCACAGTGCTCTATACATAGCAGATAATTCAAAATTTTAATTACAGGTACAAGAGGGTTCAGACTATTTAATGCAGACGGGAAGACGGAAATTAGTACCTTATTCATAGGGATACAAGAAGAGAATATATCATTCAGATAATATCATTGTAAGCATTCCCAAGGATAAATATGCATGTTCATTACTGTGTAATCCTAGGAGCAAAACAAACCCTCTGTTACATAACTCTTATTTTACCTTTCTTAATCTTTGAGTAATTAACATGGAAAAAAAGTTGTTTTCTGGGCTATTCCACAGACAAATAGTTTCCCAGCAGAAAGAGACAAGCAAATAAGCTTGAGCATGTGATGGACTTGGAAAGCAATGAATCTTAACAAATTTGCAGTTGAATTATTGAACTGTTAAGACTGCAGAGTTAAACAGAAAAGATCTGGATGAATAAATGGGGTTTTGTTACCTTTGTTTCTTTGCTTACTTTATTTGTTGCAGCTCTTTGTTGCCATGAGCACCAAAAATTATGACATTGCCATTCACACTGAATATTTTTATTTGGAAAATAAGGTTTCACTTACATAGTTGAGGTTCATCAACCACATGAACTGAGAGTGGGAAGTTTACACACACATACACCATAGATTTATTTGCTAAACCACTGATCCTTGTTTATTTTTAGATGAACTACAAAATGGCAGTTCTTCAGTTTAGAGAGTATTTTCTTTGACTCGTTTAACAAATATTTTTTGAGTATCTACTATGTGCTGCGTGCTACTACATACCATATGCTCTAGGCCCTGCGCGAGGTGCTAGAAATAGGTGCAGGGCAAAACAGTATTTACAATCTAGTGGGTTGGTTGTACAGTTAAGCAATTAAACAAGCAATTATAATAAGACGATTTAAGTGCTTGGAACACATATAGCAGACACACTCAATATACCCTGGGGTTCATGGGTGGGGAGGGCTTAGTCAGTGAAGCTTCCCAAGGGAAGTGACATTGAGTCGCACTTGAGGAATGACTAGGAGTTATTCATGCCAAGGAGGATGGACAAGAGGCAATGAGGCTGAGGAAGGCCAGATACCAAAGAGAGCAGTGAGGAGGCCAGTGCAATAATGGAGAGGAGAGACAATGGTGGCCTGGACTTGGGAAATGGCAGTGGTGGTAAAGAAAAAGAGATGGCTCTGAGAGCCATTAAGGAGGCACAATTGGCAGAATTTCATGACTTACTGGATGTGAGAGATGAGGGAGAAGGAAACACAGCTGCAGGTTTCTGATTTGGACAACTGGGTGCGTGGTGGGTGTTATTCACTGAGCCGCCACTTACAGGAGGAGCAGGTTGGGGGGGCAGATGATGAGTTCAGTTCTGAATTTGTTCAGTTTGAGGTACATGGCAGGCATCGAACTGGAGATTTCTACCACGTAGTTGGACTATAGGGTCTGAGCTGCAGATATAGATTTGGAAGATAATGATCTCAGAGCAGATAGTTGAAGCCATGGGTTTTGATTAGATTATCCAGAGAAAGTCTACAGACTGGGAAAAGCAGAGGTCAAAAAACAGACCCTGGAGTCTACTGACCTTTAGGGAACAAGACAAGGGAAGAGATCAAAAAGAAGCCTGAGAGGCCGGACACAGTGGCTCACGCCTGTAATCCCAGCACTTTGGGAGGGTGAGGCAGGTAGATCACTTGAGGTCAGGAGTTCGAGATCAGCCTGGCCAATATGGTGAAACCCCATGTCTACGTGCCACCATGCCCAACTAATTTACAAATTAAACTGGTGAAAGACAGAAAAACGGGAGAGAAAAAGCATATGAATTTTATTTGATGCGTAGCTTTTATGTGACACAGGGATCTTCCTACCAAAAAAACTGAAGAACGAAGAAGCAAATAGGTCTGAGAGTTTATATACTGTTTTTAACAACAACAAGAAAGATAAATTGCAGAGATGGGACAAGACAAAGGAAGAAAGTTTTTAGGCTTCTAAGGGCTGCAAACTGGGAAGGTAAATATATAGAGAAAACTAATGGAAAATAAGGGCTATCTTAGCAAGCTTTGTTTGTGCAGGTCCATCTTGGTGCCAACTTGCCGTCTTCCTCACAGTCATAAAATTTGCCCAAGAAAGGGGATTTATGGCAATCCTCAGTTCTCAGAAGTTTCTGCTTTTAGTCAGATAATGGGAACTCTAGAAGGACTTCATTGTGCATCTGTTGATTCTCCATTTTCTTCAGCTGAAAATGATCCCTGTGCCAAACTGGCATATTTTGGGTTGGCATAGTCTAATCCCCTTCAGTGGTAAAGTGTCACACACCACAGAGAGATCAATTCAATTCAAAAAATATTTATTGAGAACCTACTATGTGCCTGGCATGTGCTAGTGGGTAATGAGGATAGAGCAGTGAAAAACGCAAACCCAGTCATTATCATCAAAAGAAGACAAAAATGGCCACGAAATTTGGGATTGTGGAGAACATTTGCAGTTTGCAATAGCAGTTTCAATAGCGGGAAAGGTGAGAGGCTAGGTTATAGTGGACTGAGATGAGACTGAGAAGTGAGGAAGGGCATTGGAAAATGCAGACAACTCCTCCAAGAAGTGTGACCATACGGGAGACAAGAATAACGAACGGCAACTAAAGAAGATGGGGAGCCAAGTATGAGGGGTTATTTTGTTGACTTTGTTTGTTTCATATTATTTGAGAATATTGAACATGCTTATATGCAAAAATAAATGTGCCACAGAGAAAAATAGGTTAATAGTACAGAAAATAAGGAGGTAGCCCGGGCCTGGTGGCTCACCCCTGTAATCCCAGAACTTTGGGAGGCCGAGGCAAGAGGATCACCTGAGGTCAGAAGTTCAAGACCAGCCTGGCCAACATGGAGAAACAGCATCTTTACTAAAAATACAAAAATTAGCCAGGCATGGTGGCAGGCACCTGTAATCCCAGCTACTCTAGAGGCTGAGGCAGACAGAATTGCTTGAACCTGGGAGGCAGAGGTTGTAGTGAGTGGAGATCATGCCACTGTACTCCAGCCTGGGTGACAGAGCTAGACACCCTCTCAAAAAAAAAGAAAGGAAGAAAGAAAGAAAAAGAAAAAGAAAGAAGTAGTTTATGAAGATGATTTTTGAGAGAAAACAATGAGACATGGGTAGGGAAATATGTAGCTCACCTTGCAAGTCTTACCTGTGTCATCTCCTCTCCTGTCCTAGCCTCATCCCAGCTCTGGAGGGAGCGTTCAGCTACATAAACACCACCCCACTTCATTCCTGTAATCCCTGACCAAGAGCTTTAAATACCTAAACCCTAGGAATTTGGAAATAATTGGTAGAACTCTAACGCCTCAGAGCCAAAGCTTGGTCATTTCACAAGGCTAACAAAAGCAGCCTTTTTTTCTCATCCTCACCAACCTCTGAACTAGAGAGTGAACAGATCACCTTTCTGCCCCCTTCTACCCAGCCTCTAGTAAGGGTGGAGAAGTTCCTCTGTTTTTCTCATATCCCGAGACACTAGTATAAAGAGAGGGGCAGGAGGGTGAGGAGAGACTCCTGCCTTATATCCCAGGTACCAGATCAGGTACACACACACACATATACATACATACATACACACACACACACACACACACACACATATCTCTGCAAACTTATGCCTTGGGCCTGGATCCTACCCTATTCCTCATCCTGGCATAAGCCTGCTTTGCCTTGTTCCATCAGCATTTCTATTCTGCAATTTAAAATTATTTCCTATGCCAATCCTCCTGAAGGAGGCTCCCCTTGGCCCTCCAATGCCAGCTTGGAGCTGGACCAAATTTCTCTCATTCCTGCTTGACTTCATCTACCTTCCTGTAATCTCCCCATCCCCAGCTCATGCTCTCCTGGGTTCACAGCATGCCTTGAGGTCAGTGCTGTCAGCACCACCCAAGGGATGTCAGGGCTGATAAGGAAATTTGCAAGGCCTTGACTCTGAAGTCAAAAACACAAAACATGTTTTAAGTGAAATCGCCTCCTTTTGCTAGCCTAAAATCTAGATTTTTACATGTTTTTGAGGAACACAAAAAGTGTTTCTGTGGGCAGTATTGAGCAGGGACTTAATTAATTATTAGTGGGTATAAAGGAAAGAACACTGAATCAACCACAATTCAGGTTTCCATTTGCCATTTTTTTTTTTTGAGACAGTGTCTTGCTCTGTTGCCCAGGCTGGAGTGCAGTGGTATCTCGGCTCAGCACAACTTCTGCCTCCTGTGTTCAAGTGATTCTCCTGCCTTAGCCTCCTGAGTAGGTGGGACTATAGGCGCACGCCCCCATGCCCAGCTAATTTTTGTATTTTTAGTAGAGACAGAGTTTCACTATGTTGGCCAGGCTGGTCTCCAGCTCCTGACCTTGTAATCCACCCACATCAGCCTCCCAAAGTGTTGGGATTACAGGCATGAGCCACCACACCTGTCTGCCATTTCTTAATTCTGTGAGTTTTAGCAAATGCTCAAGGTCTCTGAGTCTTACTTTTCTTATCTGCAAAATGGGGATGATTATAGCTATGTTCTAAACACCTTAGAATGACCTCATGTAATCCTCACAACAACCTGGTAAGATAGGTTCTATTGTTAACAATACTTGATGATCAAGGTTTAAACCTGCTAGTCTTATTCCAGCGCCTGCCCCACTAACCGCTGTGTTCTATTGAGCTAATAATATCTTCCCTCCCACTTTCAGGGATATCAAGAAGAGCACATGAAATAATGTATAAGAAAACACTTGGTAGATTTGCTTAATGGGTACAAAGTTACAATTTGGTAAGACAATAAGAGTTCTAGAGATAGATGGTGGTGATGGTTGCCAACAATGTGAATGTACTTCATACTATTGAACTATATGCTTAAAAATGGTTAAAGTGGTAACTTTTATGTTATATGTATTGTACATTAAATTTTTAATTTAAAAAATACTTGATAATTATAAAGTGCCGTAGAAATGCAAACTATTAGACATAGTTTTAATTCTTTTTCATTTATAAACCAGCAGATTCCTCAAAAGATTTTATCTGACTCACTATTAATCCTCTGAATGTCTAGAAGAGATGATGGAAAAAGAGGACCCCTAGTGTAAAATGACAGCATTTGTACTCAGCAGCTTCAATGGCGGAACAGAAATGAAGAGGGAAAAATGAGTCCAGGGCAGAGCTTGATTGCAAATACATTCCCTGGCCACCTTTTGCATTGTCCAGTGGGTCGCTTCCAAGAGGAAAGATTATTGCTGAGGTTCAAGAAACCACATCAGTGTAAGCCGGGTTGCTAATCTGTTCATTTGTGTCCATACCTTTTCAGGCTGAGGCTGAGGGCATCACCAGTGATTTTCAGTATCGCATGTGAGCCGCTCCTGGCAGTGTGCACATTTCCCACCCTTGCCTCCACTGCAATGGGCCCTTATATAATTTATTATATTTATGTTATTATATTCCCTGTAATGGCCTTCCTTTTCCCTGTAATGTCTTTCCTTTCTCCTAAAAACAAATTTTAATAAAAAGTATATATTCATTATAGAAAATTTAGAAAATATAAAAGTCAATTGCCCTTGGCTAAGTATTAGATTTTGCCCAATAATTCAAAAAAAAGTTTTCTGATTCTCTCCAGGCAATTTTTAAAAAGTGAAACTCTGTCTTATTTTAAGGAGGCATTAAGTTCCAAAATTTTCCTTAAAGGTTTATTATCTGGCACTCTGGTTGCATTCTCCCTTTAAAATAATGTCATGAAGGGCTTTTAGGTTTCCAGATCAGACCACAAAATCCTCCTTGATGTATAACGGAGCTGAACTCTAGCTTGGTGAAGCTAGAACACCAAGCCACCAGCCTCTAGTCTCCCACTAGGAGGCAGGGACTTTACCAGCTATTTCTGAACCTGTGGCATTGGCACCCATTGGACACCAAACAACAGCGATCTCTAACTTTGACTTGCCACAGACAGGAACTGACTTTGTGGGTACCTCCTCCCTCAAATAGCACTAACAAGAGCACCCAAGGTTTCCATCGTCGGAAGGAAGATGAAACTGCCTGGTTAAAGAAGGGGACGGTAACCTTTAGTGCAAAAAGGTCATTGGTAGAGTCACTGCCCACAAATTAGGGAGCTGCTTTCTAGAATATGATGAAGAACTATCTCAGCATCTTCTCTTTCATTGAGGGTAAACACAACCAACAGCCAGTCATATTTATTAAATGCCTTCCTTCTATTTGTTAACCAACAAATTTGTGCTGGAAAGGAACATGAAAGTATTTCTGTGGCCACAAGTCACCTGATTCCAGTAAACTTTCTCCTTTCTGAGACTACAACCGTAGGCACAAAAGGACTGGAAAATAATAAACTTACAAAGCAATACAATTTAATGGGAGAATAATTTAGGTAACTTGGTCTATGAAATTGATTAATTTCTTAAAAGTTATTTGACGCTCACTCACTAGCACATTTTCTTTTTTTCTTTTTAAGTCATTCAACAAATGTCTGCCTACAGTTTCTATGTGTCAAGTGCCAGGCTAGGTTCTAAGTACACAGCTGTGATCCCATCCCCTCCTGGAGTTTCAGATTAGTAAAATCAGAAGACTTGCAGGGAGCAAGTACCAAGCAAATAAATAGACAGTAGTCCCAAGATCCCCTGTGAATGTCTAAAACCACAGATAGTACTGAACCCTAGATATACTATGGGTTTTTTTCCTGTATGTACATATCTATGATACAGTTTAATTTATAAATAAGTCACAGTAAGAGTTAACAACAATAACTAATAATCAAATAGAACAACTAGAACAATATACCGTAACACAAGTAATGTAAATGTGGTCTCTGTCTGTCTCTCCCTCTCAAATATCTTATTGTACTATACTTACCTTTCTTCTTATGATCTGCCAATCTGATTACCTAGATGGCTACTAAGTGACTAACAGGTGAGGAATGCAGACAGCGTAGATCCGCTGGACGAAAGGATGATTCACATCCCAAGCAGGTTGGAGCAGGATGGCGAGAGATGTTATTACACTACTCAAAATGGCGCACAATGTAAAACTTGTGAACAGTTTATTTCTGGAATTTCCCATTTAATATTTTCAGACCACAGTTGACAGCAAATAACTGAAACCACAGAAAGCAAAACCACCAAAAAGGGAGAACTACTGTGCAAATGTGTGTGTGTGTGTGTGTGTACATTTCCAATCTGTGATAGATGCTGTGATAGATTTATGTGATGGGGGATAGCAAGAAGGGCCTATTGAAGGGGGAGAGGAGTGAAAAACATTAAAAGCAGAGGAGGCTACATGTGTGTCCTGAAAGAACTGAGGGAAAGACAAACGTGGCTGAATAAGTGACCATGGGGCCAGTGGCAAGAAACAAGGGTAGAGGTATGTGGGGGACAGGTAGCACAAGACCTTGTAGAAATTTGGATTCCATTCTAAGTGAAGGATGAAACAGGGGATGTGAGGGGACATCACCTTGTTTATGGCTGCTGGATGAAGAACAGATTTGAGGTGGTTCAAGAGTAGAAACTAGGAGACCAACTAGGAGGCTGTTGCCTTCTGAAAAACCAAGGTTTGTTTAAAAAAAAATCGTAAATGATAAAAAAAATTCCCGTCAAAATATGTCTTGGCATTGGGGGAGGACGAACTTCTTCATATTACATAATATTGTCTGATATCATAGTATGTTTATTAATTTATATGATTGTTTATCTGCTCAGCACCTGTCTTTCCTATTAGAAGGTAAGCTCCGTGAGGATAGGAACTGTGCCTTGTTCATTCCTGTATCCTCAGGATATGGAACCGCACCTGCCACACAGATTCTCAATAAATACTTGCTGAATGGATGAACCATACATTTAATCCTTTTATAAAGCAAAGGATCCTTGTGTAAAGCAAATCATCATCCTCTTTCTTATCCATTTTACAAGTCTGGATCTTTATATCAACTGAGAGGAACAAAGAAAGAGTAAACCAAGTCAAATGAAGTCTATTGTTCTGAATCCAGTGACTTCACAGAATGTAAATCCCAGAAAGACAGAGAACTTGAATGTGCTCATTGTATATTTAATGATTAAATTAATGAAACCAGAGCTCAGGGCACTTATCTGTGGTTCCCAGAATTGTACTTTTTAGCAGATGGTTAACAACTTTACATTTTAAGATGGTATTTTAGCTGTCCATTAAAGCATTTAAACTCATTTGATTTGACAAGTATCATACCAAGCTAGTTGGCATGAGTTGTACAATAAAAGGCTTCCACCCATTTCAGAAAAAGAACAGTATCAGAGCATGGTCTACAATGAAACTAGGAGAGTGATCCATCCCATCCACGGCAAAGGTTTCTGCTCCCTTGACTCCAGAAATCCCAACATCTGGATTGAACTGTAGAGGATCATCCCTGGGTACTAAGGTCAGCAAGTTAGCAAGTTTCTGAGCCCCTTCAACTAAAACGGTTCCTTGATGTAGGCTCTACAATGTTGTATTTTCTATGGCTGCCATAGAAATGATCACAAACACTGTGGTTTAAAATAACAGAAATGTATTCTGTCACAGTTTTTGGAGCCACAAGTTTAACATCAAGCTATCAGCAAGATGTGATTTCTTCTGGAGGCTCCGAGGGAAAAATCCATTCCATGCTTCTCTTCTAACTCCTAGTGATTGCTGGTAATCCTTGGAATTCCTTGGCTTGTAAGTGCCAATCACTCCTATTCTCTGCCTTGTTCTTTAGACCTCCTTCTTATCTGTGTCTTCTCCCCTTCTCTTCTTCTATAAGGACACTTGTCATTGGAGTTAGGGCCCGTGCTAATCCAGGAGGATTTCATCTTAAGATCCTCAACTTAATTACATCTGCAAAAACCTTTTTTCCAAATAAGGTTCACATTCACATGTTGTAGTTGGACCTATCTTTCAGGGGATGACCACGCAACCTACTCTCGGGGCTGAAGCAAGACTAAAGCTAAAAAAAAAATGTGCAATTCTAATGAGGCAGTAATCTAAATATGACTAGAGCAAGATTTTTGCAGGAAAAAAAGGGAAATCGTCTTCGTTTTGTGTTGTTTCATGTTGTTTTAGTTGAGCATGAAGTCATAACTCTTTTTTTTTCCAATACACAAAGAAAGAAAGGAGGTACCCACTTATTTAATTAATTCTGATGAATCGGTATCAGAGTCCCTTTGGGGGAACCAAGTTTAGGTGGTGGGGGGCGCTGATAATGGAAGTAGGTAGGTGAAGGAGGAAGCCTTACTAGGTATTCTAGGCACAGCACCAAGCTCTCCTGGGCATGTCAGGTCCATCAGCTCTGGACTATGTTGCTTTCCCTGCCCTCAGGTTTCCAATCTGAGTTTGCAAAGGCCTTCTCCAAAACTCAAGCTCATCCCTGAATCGCAGGGTACCCAACTAGCAACCTGTACCTGACTAGATGTTGACCTCTTGTATAATCCCTTGATTTAGAGTGCTTGATACTGAACTACATCCCTACTGGGATAAACCCATCATAGCGGCTCGAGGTGAAAGACCTAATCACTTTCCCCGACCATCAAATCCCAAACCTCATGTTTTCTCTTTGATCTGTAGATGCAATAGAATGTACCAAATTCAACAGATGCTTGCATGTTGTCCAGAACCTCTTCCTTTACACACTTCCTTGCAATTTGATGTGGAGGAAATAGCCAACCTTGGCTGAGAGCTTGGGAGACATTACAAGGCACATGAGGCAGAAAGAAGCACTGCCAAGATTTCATTTCTGTTTGTGCTGGTCTCTACTGTGTTTTACAATGAAAAGAACAATTTTAAGAAGGTAAAGTTGGCAGAGCAAAACTGTGTCAATGGGCTACTTTCAGCTTTGAGGAGCACAGCTTTCTTTTTCTTTCTCTAGGGGTACAGTCCTCTGGAAGGTTGAAATTTTTCTCTGGCATAGTACTTTACTAGAATCAATTGTGCATGTTTAAAATTGTGCTTTTAATGTTATTTTAAGTACCTGTTTTATAATTTCAATAAAACCACTCTCAAGCATGAGATAATGCTGATTAATGACACTTCTTTGGTATACCAAGAGCTCTCAGTTCTGCCTTGTGCCTCTATGCTCACCTGAGGCATCCCATTAATCACTGTTATGCCATAGTCTGTCCTATCATATTGCTTAATTACCATTTCTGTTACTCATTCATCGACTCTACTAATCCCCACAGAACAAATTCATCAAACCCTGGGGCTCTGAAGCAACAGTGTTCCTGGTCTTGCCAGAACCTGGCCCTAGAACCAGCTTCTTTAGAAAATATGGGAGAATCCCAAGTCTCTTGATGCTCAAGAAAAATCAACTGTAATACATATTGTCTGCACATGGGAATCTTGTCTCCCTTCCTTTTTTACAGACCCGAACCTCATCTACCTTTCAAGGCTCAGCTAAATCTCTGCATCCTCCATGAATTCCTCCTTAGTTAAAAGTCTTATTGCCAATATCATAATCTATATCACTTAATTATTTTTATTCTATTCTTTGTGGCTTGTTTATAAATATTAATTCAGCAAGACTGTACATTTGTTTAGGACAGACTTCATGTTGAATTATCTTTGGTGATAATTAATAAAGTAAATAATAAATAAAAATAACACCAACTATTGTCTCTTCATTATATACCAGGAACTGGGCTCAGTGGTTTACAAGATTATCTCAGTGAATTATATCAACGATCTTTGATGGAACCTCTTTTACGGTCATCTTCACTTCACAGAGGTAAATTGCCAATGTTCACATAGTTAATGAACAGTAAAGCCAGTGTACAAACCTAGGCAACCTGAGTCCAAAACCCAAGTACTAAACCACTAAGCAGCACTGCCTCTTGTAACCTTCACAGTGCTGGGCAGTATGTTAATCACATTACTAATTACTAATTGTTTAACTTAGATGAAAATTCTTACTCTGCAGAGTTGAAAAAAGGAGAACAAATATGTGGGTCTAGAATAGAATAAAGATAAGAGAGGGGAAAAATTCTAAACCTGAAAGACAAAAATAATGGTCAGGTATTTGAAGTGGGAGAAAAGTATTCAAGAGACCAGGTATACAGAATTCTACCTCCTAGAGAGGATATTTCCATACAAAAATTTAAATAAAGTTTTGAAATTTAATAGTAGTATAGTGAAGCCATAATCTTCCTTGATAACAAACTCTTGTTCTAGGAGACCTAATATGAATGGACTAATAGATTAGAACCAGGATGTTTCATCACTGATGAAGTGAACCAGTCACTTCATCACTGACTTATAACCAACATCTATCAATCCTCTTCCCCATGCAATCAACAGGAATCATACTTTGCTACTTCTCCTTGTGAGGACCTAAAGGCAAAAATGCAAGTGCTCTGTTCTCTTCCACCAAAAACCGTGCAGGAATATGTGCCAAAACACAAATAAACTTTCTAGTCCTGATAATTTATATTCCAATATTAAAATCATCAGGAATAACCATTTGTATTTCACAATATTTAAGACAGACATTCATTAAATCACAGAAGATAACTGTATAATACAATGTATTTTAAGTTTCTGAACCCTTATGCAAACTGTCTTACCATTAGGCAAAACAAGTTACATAGTTGTTGGGATAGGCTACCTGACAGAGGACTTCAATTTTACCAGCAACAACTCATATCCCATTTTTGTGCAAATGTATGCATGTATATACACATAGGAAGAATTTTCACCAAAGTGTTTGTAGTGGTTATCTTTGGGAAATGGAATGTGGGATGTACTTATTTATATGATTTGAATTTTTATAATGATCATGCATACATTTTTACAAAAATAGTACATCTATAGACCTTTGGCTTGGGAAGTGGTTTAGACCAGTTGACCAGTTAAAATTAAAAACCTGCTTCAACACCTATGAAAAGAGGAGAAAAAAAAAACTGAAAACCTGCTGGATATCTGGAACAGTCGAGGCCAGCATCAGACCCATATGCCTTATTATGAAGGTTGAGAGAGTGGGTTTTGTCAGGAATTATAGGAAAAGAACAAGAAGACTTTGACTTCTGGGAGTGAGCTGAGGATGGGAACGTCACCCAAAATGAGAAAGGACCTACCATGCAGAGCCAAGGAACACCATCGTTTTGCTTTGCCTCCTTCGCATTGTTACATAAACCTGGAAACTGGCATTGTCAGGAAAAAGGAAGTTAGCATATTTAAACTCTAATTCAGATTCCAGCACTCATTAATCATAGAAATTTGAAAACTAGACACAGTGAGGACAAAGAGCACATTCTAAGTGAATACCAAAGGGACACTTACTATCTCCTTCCTCAATTCAATGCATTTTTGCTTTCTTTGGTGTATATGACGACTGTTTGCTCATGCTCACAACAAAAGCACTAACTGTGCATAGAATCACTCAGTGTTTTGGTTTTATATTGCCTCTTCTGTGTATGATTTTTTTTCCTTAGCTAATTATTGTCTTCAGAACCGAACTACATTTCAGGAAAGAGCAGATTTCCTCACACCGGCTATAAGAGGGCAGGGCAACATAAGAGGCACTGGGTAAATACCATTTTTCATTAACACCTAGGATTTACTTTTTCGCATTCCTCCAAGGCACAGGAATGAGAAAAAGCAAATCAAGTGGGAGAATTCAATTCTACAAACAATTCCTGTAGCCCTAATAAGCGCACAGTATTGTGCTGTAGCCCTGTCCTACAGAGGTACATAAAAAGCTTTTCAGTCATTGTCATACAGGTCTTCAGAACACCCTGGTGAGATAAATAATTAGCAAATGAGGAGATGCAATAAGTAGCATAAGCCAGTGGAGACAGCTTGTCCTGTATATTTGGGGACTTGTGGAAAACGGAGGCCTCCTATCTCCCAGACTTATATTCTATCCACTTTGGAAAAGCTTCTCCAATCCCAATTTGTACCCTAAAATCTATCCCAAGAGTAATTTATTTCTAATTATTCCTGACATTGGCACAATTAGAGGACCTCTGAAAAATCTTCTAAACATTTGCCTCTTGTATATAAAATCTCATTCAGAACAGTGACTCTAAATGCAAGGAAATTTTGCTGATTACATCCCTACTTTATCTAAATTATTATTCAGTGCTCCAGTTTTCCATAAACTTTTCTTTAACCTCCTATAATCACTGTAGCTACAAAAAAGCCTTGGATTAGCTAACTTGTGCCATCTAAAGGTTATACTAAGAACTTCTTTAACCAAGAAAAAAAATATATTCACAGCAGACTTTCTACAAAATGAATTTGAAAAAATTGTTTTGCGTAAGGTTAAAATATAAAACAGGTAACAAGGGTTTGAGCATATGTTATTGATATTATTTCAAATTAAGATAAAGGAGAAAATCAAGAAACCTCTGAAAGTCTTAGCTTTATCAATTGTGGGATCTTAGGCAAATTATTTTAACCTCTCTGACCTCATTTCTCATTTATAAGACAAAAAGGCTGAACGTGATTTCAAAAGAAACCTGCTGATGTAATTTTTTAATTTTATGAAATGAAAAACTTAAATTTCTAAGTACGTGAAATTCAAGGAAATGGTAGTTTAAAAGCAGGTTAGTGTATTAAGACAGAAGTGAAATAAGCTCAAAGATTTTACAGTCCTTTCTCTTCTTTTCAAATAAATATTGTAATTCACAGGATCCCACATATGTGTGTGTGTGTGTGTGTGGTGTTGTATATAAATACTTTGACAGATACTGGCCAGCTGTTCATCAAACGATTGCCTCTTTTCTGGGAATATGGTGGTGTACATTTTCCAGGCTCCCTCACAATTAGACTCTGACTATGTGATTGAGTTCTCGCCAAAGGAATGTAATTAGAAACATGTATGCCACTTCCATGTCAAGCCCATAAAAACTTCACATGGGCCGGGCGCGGTGGCTCACGCTTTTAATCCCAGCAGTTTGGGAGGCCGAGGCGGGCGGATCACGAAGTCAGGAGATCGAGACCACGATGAAACCCCGTCTCTACTAAAAATACAAAAAATTAGCCGGGCGTGGTGGCGGGCGCCTGTAGTCCCAGCTACTCGGAGAGGCTGAGGCAGGAGAATGGCGTAAACCCGGGAGGCGGAGCTTGCAGTGAGCCCAGATCGCGCCACTGCACTCCAGCCTGGGCGACAGAGCGAGACTCCGTCTCAAAAAACAAACAAACAAAAAAAACTTCACATGTATGACCGTCCATGCTCTTCCTCCTTCTGCTGCTTGATGTGGACATGTGTGACAACTTTGAGAGGAACTGGGTGTCCCAGTTACCACTTGGAGGAGATTCACCTATCTACCAGAAAAACCCATTTAGAATTGTATGTGAACAAGAAATAAACTTATTTTATGTGTTAGCCATTATATATCAGTGGCTTTGTTACATCAGTTAGCCTCTAATAAAACAAGTATTTTTAATTCAAATTGGCCAAGAGCAGATTTATGCCCCTTCTTTCTGGGATCCCCTTAAAAAAATGCCAGATCTAAAATCATGTGAGACATATGACTTTCTAATTTTACTTGTGCTGTGAACTTAAATAAGAATGTGCAAATCTTGTCACCTCAAGAAAGAAAAAGAAGAAAGCACCATGAGCCATTTTAAATAGGATGACACAATCCGAGCTAAAAGGAAAGTAGAAACAGCCTCTAAGGTAGCCCTGAAGTGGCTCAGTGCCTAGTACAATGTCTTCTTGCACACAACTCATGTTCAAAAATATTTCTTGAATGAAGCAATGAATGAATGAATGAATGAATGGCTCACAAATCTAATTATTTCTGAAGTAGACTATGAAAAAAGGATCTATTATGTGTGCCATAGAATGGCTGGATTTTAAGGCATTCAGGACAAGGCTGTTATAAGCAATATCTGTCAGTGCGAAAGAAAAATTCTATTCATAGTCGGTCATGGTGGTGGGTGCCTGTAACCCCAGCTACTTGGGAGGCTGAGGCAGGAGAATCACTTGAACCCAGGAGGCAGAGATTGTAGTGAGTCGAGATTGCACCACTGCACTCCAGCCTGGGAGGAAGAAAGAAAGAGAGGAAAAAAAGGAAGGAAGGAAGGAAGGATGGAAGGAAGGAAGGAAGGAAAAGAAAAGAAAGAAAGAAAGAGAGAGAAAGAAAGAAAGAAAGAAAGAAAGAGAAAGAAAGAAAGAAAGAAAAAGAGAGAAAAAAAGAAAAAGAGAAAGAAAGAAAGGGAAGGAGGGAGGGAAAGAAAGAAAGAGGAGGAAGGGAGGGAGGGAAAGAAAGAAAGAGAGAGAGGAGGAAGGGAGGGAGGGAGGGAAAAAAGAAAGGAAAGAAAGAAAGAAAGAAAGAAAGAGAAAAGAAAGGAAGGAAAGAGAAAGAAAAGAAAGAAAGAAGGAAAGAAAGAAAGGAGAAAAGAAAAGAAAGAAAAGATTCTATTCATAATCCATACTCTACTGACTTGTTGGTCCATCAGTAAGCTGGGGTATTTGAACATTCACTCAATAAACCCAGCCTAAGCTTCCACCATGAGCCAGGCTGTGTTCTGCCCCCAGGAGTGCATGTCCCCTCTCTCTAGCGCTCCCCACTTGGGACCTGAAAACTTTTCAGGGAACCTCAGCAGGCTCCCAGCCTCCTCTGGGTTCTTCAGTATTATCACCCTCATGCGTAGAGTAGGACTGGCACAATGATTCAGAGCACAGACTCTGAGTAAGAACACCCAGGTGAAAACTTGCCTCTGAAATTATTACTGGGAGTTTGGGAAAGTTACTAAAGTTCTCCTTCCCTGTAAGTAGGAATACTAACAACAACCACTCCTCTGGTTGAGGATTATTTGAGAAACTCCAAGTTTGGCACACTGCTTGGCACATACTAAGTTAAATCTCAGTGAGGCTTAGATATTATTTCTCTTCTTTGAGAAGATAAGACTTTAAGATGGTAAGAACTAGTTGAAATAACACCATAGAGCAAATCATAATTCCCAGGTTGTAGTTTCAGGACTGCTGATACATAGATATTTTAATGTCATTTAATGTCCCTGAGTCTCAATTTTCTTATCTTTTAAATGACAGGGATAGCCAGACAACTTGCATTTTTTCTCTCAGCTCTATGATTTCATGACTTATGTCTTACTCAGGTCTCTGTAACCTAGTGCTCAACACTTTGTTCTATTCATAAAGTACAGACAGACAATTCCATAATCTCCCTCTGACACCTACCCAATAATTTTAAGCCATGAGAGTTCACTCTTGGCATCTTTGCCATATGGGAAAATGTGTAAGAAAAGGCAGGTGGAGCCCAACAGGACTCCAATGCCCTATCAAACACCCTGAGGGCAGATGTTATGGCCAAGCATGTGGGATCCACAGACACATCTGCAGAGAGCATCAGTATCTCTCACAAGCTGCCACATTCATCTCCTAGCAAAGTACCTCAGGCATAAATAGTAGAATTCTAAGCACAGAAAGCACTCCAGAAATATCTGTTGCTTTGTTTATATAGAACCTTCATTTTCTGATCCTAATGAACTGCATTTAAAGAAACTAGGGGAATAAGTATGTTACGTGCTTCAAGCAAGGAATTATATAATTTGTTTTTCTAGAGCCAGCACATAGTAGATTGTCAATATATGTGTGTTAGATGAATTTAATCATTCTGAATCTTCTGGCCCCGTGTTGAGGAATTCAAGCAACTAGAATCTTAATTTAGGATTTATATCACTCTTAATAAAGCTTGTGGTTTATCATCATAATAAAGTGCCCTCAATGAATCACTTCTCCCTGTGCCTGTGCCCCTTTTTCAATGTGATATTGCTGTTTCTCCGATGAAAAGGTGAAACTTTTTCCTCATGCCTTTGAATCTGGTCTGGCTTTGTAACTTGCTTTGACCTTTAGACTGTAATAGAGGTGACACTGTGAAAGTTCCAGACCTTCGACCTCAAGACTCCTTAGAGCTTCTACCTTTGCTCTGTTAGGACCCAGCCACCATGGAAAAAATCTTGCGGTTAAATGCCAAGGAAAGACTCTGTGAAGAAGGAGGTCCTACCTTTGCAATCATCCCTGTCAAGGTCCCAAACATGATGGTGAGGCCATCTTAGACTCTCCAGCTCCAGTAGAACCAGCTCTGTGAGGTAGTCTGAGCAAGACCAGTAGAAGAACTGCCCAGTCAATCTGCAGAGTCACAAGATACGTAAATTGTCATTGTCTTAAAACACTGAGCATTGGGGTAGCTTGTTACACAGTAATAAGTAGTCAGTACAAAACTATTTCTGAACCCTAATCAGAACAGTCCCAAAATAAGAGGTTTTATAAAAATTTAATTATAAAATTAAGTTCTATGAGACAGAGAAAGGGAAAAAAGGGGCAAAATATTAAATACATAAAATACCAGATTAAGTCAATATGCAAATTATGCAGGAAACAAAATTCAGAAATTAAACAACACACTAAATCAATTAGTTTTGGGGCTCCATAGAAAACAGTTTCCAAACTGTAGATTTTAATTAATCCATTATTTATTAGTTATTACTCAGTGTTTTAGTTATCTATTTCTGCATAACAAATCACCTAAAAGCTTAGTGGCTAAAAGGATAATAGTCATATATTAGTCTCATAATTTCTGGGGATCATGTATATGGGGGAGGCTTAGTTGGGCAGTTGTGACTCAGGGTGTCTCATAAGTTTGCAGTCAAGGTGTATGTAAGGACTACAATCATCTGAAGGCTTGATTGGGGCTGGAGGATCCACTTCAAGATGTCTTGCTCATGTGGCTGGCAAATTTGTTCCTCTCCTTTTGGGCCTCTCCTTGCAGCTCTGTGTGTCTTCACCACATAGCAGCTGGCTTCCCCCAGAAGCAGAGAGATTCAAGAGATCAAGGCAGAAGCTGAAATGCCTTTTACAACCTAGCCTCCAAAGTCTAACATCTTCACATCTGTCCATATTCTATATGGGCACACAGAGCAGCTCTGACTTAATATAGGATGGTACTACACAAGGGCAAGGATTAGTGTGGATCCTTTTAGGGGACCTCTATTGCCAAAAAAAATTGAGAGCGCATACTAAAAATGCATATGCATCTGAATCATTAAAAATAATGTTAGAAAGTCAAATCAGAAACCATAAAGAGGCAAGAAGGGAACTATTCTGCCTGGGCCTTCAGGTAAGATACTTATTACAAGTCTACAATTTCTTAAGAAAAACCCTTGAGAGCAGATATGTTTCAGAATTTACAACTTTTTTATTCCAGAAAGGTAGGAGATACATACACCATATATTACACAATACCCTCCAGTAGGGCCAGGAGCAACAATGTAAAACCAACCACATTGTTATTTATACAGCAAAATGTGTGAATCTTAAAATTACATAGAATAAAGACTTTAAGTGGTCTCACAACCATTTAGGTCAGATTTTGACAACAAAAATTTTTTTTAAGCCTGGGTTTTTAGAGCTTTTTGGATTTCTGAATTGTGGATAAGGGTTTGTGAGCCTGGAGAAGTTGTGAGCTCACAGGTTCAGGACATATGGCTACAGACTGCCCTAGATTTCATGCATCCATCCCTATTTCCAGGCCTTGCTTCCCACCAATGCCCTTGTACTGCTGATCAAGTTTGTCACAAACTCAAATTCTCAAAGCTGATCCATTCATATTTAGGGTCTCCTGATGTCATATTTATCTGCCATAGATTTTGATCTGGAAGTTAGCTTTTCACAGTGTCGAGCTTATCCCCAGTCTCTGTTTTCAGGTTTGTAACCACCATTTAGCACTGACAGTGTGTGTTATCCATTGCATTGCCTAAAAAGTAAGATAGTTATCAAGTTTGAATCATCAATTTAACTGAGTTTCCTGACAACCAAGACAAAAAAGCATAGAAGTTGTTTGAGAGAAACTGATGTTTTCCTTACATCAAATCCTGTTAGGAATTTAGTCAAATGTACTATCATAAATACATACTTCTCATCTGAATATGACACATCCAAAGCAAGACACAACATCCTCAGAAGTCACAAAGTAAAGGATTATTCATTTGTATGAAATAAAAATATGAAATTTCTAAGCAGGGTTAAAAGACAACTGACAGACTTGGAAGTTTTACAGCATGTAAAATAAAGAAAGAATTAATGAGAACTCTCCAAGTTAATAGGAAAAGGACAAAAAACTAGTGAAATTCACAGGAAATACATTTAAATGCCTGATAAACACATGAAAAGATTCCTGACATTGCTAAGAATGAAGAAAATACAATTTTTTTAAGTGAAGTACTATTTTTTATTCATCAGATGGGTGGAAATTCAAAAGTTTGATAATATCAAGTTTTTACAAGGGTGTAGGGAATAGCACTCTCACACTCTTATCTGTGGACATATAAATGGTACAAACTTTGCAAAGGTTATTTTGGCAATATCCATCTCGATACAAATGCAAATACCCTTTAACCATTGATTACACTTCTAGGATTCTATCAGCATATGACATGGTTTGGCTGTGTCCCCACCCAAATCTCATCTTGAATTGTAACTCCCACAATTCCCACATGTCATGGGAGGAGCCCAGTGGGAGGTGACTGGATTATGGGGGTGGGTCTTTCCTGCGCTGTTCTCATGATAGTGAATGAGTCTCATGAGATCTGATGGTTTTAAAAACAGGAGTTTCCCTGCACAAGCTCTCTCTTTGCCTGCTGCCATCCACATAAGACGTGACTTGCTCCTCCTTGCCTTTTGCCATGATTGTAAGGCCTCCCCAGCCATGTGGAAATGTAAGTCCATGAAAGTTCTTTCTTTTGTAAATTACTGAGTCTCAGGTATGTCTTTATGAGCAGCATGAAAATGGACTAATTCAGCATATATCCACAAAAACACAAGTAGTAAGATTTTAACTACAGCATTTCTTGAAACAGTGAAAAATGTGAACAACTTAACTTTCCATTAATAGTGAAGTGTTTAAAAAAGAAACAACTATGATATAGCCTAGGAGTTAGAAATCTATTGGCCCCTGAGCCAAATGTGGCCTGTGGCCTGTATCCTGCCTTTGTACTGTCTCCAAGCTAAGGATGGTTTTTGAAGAATTGAGGACAAGGAGGACAAATAAGAGAAAGGGAAGATGGAGGGAAAAAAATGACAATATGTGACAGAGAGCTTAAGTGACCCAGAAAGCCTAAATATTTACTATCTGTCCCTTTACATAAAACATTTGTTATAACCATGAAGATGAAGGGAAAATTAGGGTAACTATGGTTAACCTAATTGCCAAGCAGTGAAATTAACAAATTTATCCTATTCCTATCATCTTTAAGGCTACTGTGCCACTATCCGATAGCATTTAAAGATATAACTCTCTCAGTGCCCCTTTGAAAGTTCGCGAGGCATTTAAAACATAAGCCCCATTTAAAAACACAGACACACTAACTCAAAGTGGCTGTCTGTACTGATCACTATCACTAGTGAGTGGTTATCTATGGCTCATGGCTCTCAGTTGACCAATGTTGATATCACAAGACCATAGTTTCACAGGATTAAGAGACCCCAGAAACTCGTATAGTTTGAATCTTAATCTTACGCCTGGATCCTCTTCAGAGTTCCTAACAAACAGCTGGCAAGAACTTACTGTGATGAGGGCCATTCCAGTATGAAACAACATTGAATGGGGGAATGGTGCACGGAGGCACATACACTAGGTACAATCAGAGACTTGTGAAATGTTCACATTTTGGTTTATTGAATGATTAATAAGATAGCAGACTCTAAACACCTAAAGTAAAAAGAGACTACTAACGGAAGTTTTGTGGGAAAAATCTGTGACACTCACTACTTACTTCACATAAAAGCAATGAATAACCTGTTTCTGAAGCTACAAGAATTAACCCAGGTGTTCTGGATGTGGTGATCTAGGGCCAGCATATGCAATGCAGGTGTTTTAGGTTCTGTTCGAGAGCACTACTATGGAAGGTCCTTTTATCTCAAAGATTTTTATTTATCGTTTGTAGATTAGCTTCAGTGGTTGACTTAGAAGGTGAAGAGACAGATCATTCCCAGGTTGGGGAATGTAAAACTAAGTGATCCGTTAGAAAAGAGATATCTCTGACACCAGGACTTGCTTTGTTGTTTTGCAATAGGAAGAAGATTGCTCTTGGAGATGATTCTACTCCCAACTCCCGCCTCATGGCACTCTTCTGCAACTTACCAAGTGTAACCTCTTAGCCTCTGTTATTTTATCCATAAAGTAGGAATTTATACCTTGCCTGGCCAAAAGTGGGATTGAGGCGGATCACTTCATGAGGGCCTACCTGACAACAAGACCTATGATTCTGGCTTAAATTCCAAAGTCACCACGTTTTTAACTTTTTGCCACAAGACAGGAGCCATTCTCTCCCTGTTCTAATGATTTAGTAATCCTAAGCAAGGCAACAGGCATGAGTTATGCTGACTATTCATGTCTTCTTGATTCATGAGTTTGTGAATTTTAATCATAATCACTTTTCACCAGAGGTAGAGAATCTAGTAAAGTGAGTAGTAGTACGAAAACCTCAAACTGTATTCTGTTTACTCCATAAACAAACAAACAAAAAAACATGACTGACATTTTCTTACTCAATAGCACCTTGCCTGTAAAGATTGCTTTACAACTGACAAGATCCAGGCAAAATAAGCAGCCGTGTCTCTACTTTCACATGTGGAAACTAGTACCAGCTCTAGAACCCAGATCTCCTGGCACCTCTGAGAGTTATGTTTCCATTATTTTCACCTCCAGACTTCCATTAAGTGATCCTGAACTACTGCAAATAAGAATTTAAAGACTTTCAGGGGGGAAAAAACTCAAAATCTATTCTAGCCACTGTGCTGAAAAGAGCATATACCTTCGAGAAAGACAGACCTAGTGTTTCTCACTCCTAGTTACCTTAAATATAAATTAAATGAGGAATATGATACATCCCTCACATGGTAATTAGCAGAATTAAACAAGATGATATATGTAAGTGTAGGTAGATAGTGGATTCTCTATTAATACTAAATGCCTTCATAATCTCAGCATTCAAGAAATTCGACTTTAGGCCAGGTGGGGTGTTTCACGCCTCCAATCCCAACACTTTGAGGACCAAGGCAAGAAGATCTCTGAGGCCAGGAATTCAAGACCAGCCTAGGCAATATAGTCAGACCCCCCCACCCCTGACTCCATCTCTACAAAAAAAAAATTTAGAAACTAGCCAGGCATAGTGGCACGTGCCTGTAGTCCCAGCTACTCAGGGTGGTGAGATGAGAGGATCCCTTGAGCCCAGGAGGTCAGTGAGCTGTAACCATGCCACAGCACTCGAGCCTGGGTAACAGAGAGATGCCTGTCTTTAAAAAAGGGAAAGAAGGAAGGAATTAAAGAAAAAGAAAGAAAATAAATTCTACTTTATTTTGGGCTTAAATCTTTCCTGTTACATTTTTTTTTTCTTTTCACACTGTGGAAGATGTGTGTGTGTGTGTGTGTGTGTATGTGTGTGTAAATCTTTAGTACCTCAATGTATTATAAGTTTTAGAGTATGAAGGGAGGCTGGGCATGGTGGCTCATGCCTGTAATCCCTGCACTTTGGGAGGCTGAGGCAGGCAGGTTGCTTGACCCCAGGAGTTTAAGACCAGCCTGGGCAACATGGTGAAACCCTATTCTACAAAAAAATATAAAAATTAGCCAGGCGTAGTGGTGCATGTCTGTAGTCCAAGCTACTCAGGGGGTGAGGCAGGTGGGTCAATTGAACCTAGGAAGTCAAGGCGGTAGTGAACTGTGATCGTGCTACTGCACTCCAGCCTGGGTGACAGAGTGAGAAGAAAGGAAAGAAAGGAAGAAAGGGAGAGAGAGAGAGAGAGGAAGGAAGGAAGGAAGGGGAGTGAGAGAGAGAGAAAGAAAGAAAGAGAGAAAAGGAAAGAAAGAAAGAAAAGAAGGAAGAAAGAAGAGATAAAGGAAATCTGAGTATAAGTTCTACATCAAGTTAGCAATCCTGATCTTAAGCCTAGCATAGACAGTATGACACTATATAACTCATTGAGGACCAAGGCAAGAGGATCTCTGAGGCCAGGCATTTATGGGAGCCTCCTTGTGTCATATCAGCACACGGGAAGAGAAGCCCTGAATAACCAAGAAACAAACAAAAAAAAGAGACCTGAATCACTTGCTGTTGGGTTTTTTGTTTGTTTGTTTGTTTAATAATTGTAGCAGATGAAAAAGTAGTGGAAAGATCCTAACAGGCAAAATGCTACCCATTTGCATCTTATACAGCATTGTTTAAACTCTGAAAACAGGGGGAATTGATTCCTCTGCCCAGATTTCCCCTGATAGTGGCAGTTTAAAAACAAAACAAAACTGGACTTGACTCTCACAAAATATTTTTCTTAAAAGCCTTGCAAAACATCCTAATGGTTTTCAAAGGCCAGGCCTTAAAAGCAAAATGATTTTGCAAAAGCCAACTCTGGTTTTGTTGAAACTACCATGGCCAAATGAAAACTTCACCCATCTTTCATGAGTTAAAGAAGCAGCAGAGCAGCATACCAAGCAAATGGCAAGGCTACAGTCAATGTAACTTACATTGAGAAAATAATGACAGTTCAGATTTGAAGGAGCTCAGAGTCAAGCTTTATCCTCAAACAGAGATTCATTAAGCACATAGTGTACTAACCACAGCGTACCCTACAGGGATAAATTCAGAACTCTTGGCATATGTTAGGGCTGGAGCAACTCTGAACTTCTTTTATAAAGGCATGAAAAACATGAGAAGCATGCCTCTGAACCTGAGCCAACACATAAGACTGCCATGCCCTCCTGTTTGGGCAAGAAATTGAAAAACATTTAACCTTCGGATAGTTATCTGTCCTCATCATGTTATTCCAATCCGTAATATTCTGAAGACAGAAAACTAAAGCTAAAATTTGAGTAACTGGGAATAGGGTGAGGAAGACCCTATATCTAAACCCAACTTCATACTGCCAATTACTATCACTAATATTACTACTCTTACCTCTTCTAGCAGTAGACTTCAGCGGGTACTATAGGTGCATTTGCCAAAAAATTGCATAGATATGTTTTGGAAGAAAATACTGTGTTTGAGGAGCAAATGATATGAGGCAACAATGCCTGTTGGAAAAAACACAATGAAAAGAAAAAAGAAACAGCAATCCAAGGAAATTGAAAAACTAGGATAAACAAAGTGAGTGATGAAATCACATAGTGAGGAAATCCGTAAAGCAAGATTAGGACATGCACACAGAGAAATAAATATAAAATGGAGAAGGGAAAAAGCAAAGAGCAGACATAAGAAAAAATTTTTAAATGACAAAGGAAGAGAAAAGGGCATAGGAAGACAGGGTTAGAGGAAGTGAGGGACTAAGCACTTGTAGGACAAGAAGAACACACTTGCAAACATTTCAAAAGGCACCCAGGTAATGGCACAAAATGATCTTGGAAAATGTTTGTCTTTGAGATGTTTTACATTTGCATTATTTGGTCCTGTATTAATTGCAGCAAATAAGGTATTTTTAATTGTGTTCAAGTACTAGGCAATGTAAGTCAGACTTTTTAAACTATTAATGTACAATTATGCCTCGGAACTTTTTCCCCAATAAGCATATAAGCAGACGAAGTCAATATAAAGTTACTATGATGGAAAAATACTATGAGTATTAAGGAGTCCTGTGGGGGTAATTGTGCGTGAAAGAACACAAAAACACCTAAGCTTTCCCCTTGGAGAAATATTAGGAATTTCAAATAGAGGAGAACACAGTCTCAGTGTCAAGCAAGCTTAATATCTTGCCCTTATGCACAATAGGAGCAAAATTAGACTCATACTTAACTGGTCCGTTTCTCACAGAATAATTATTTCAGTCATACCATTCTAAAGCCATCTTAATACAGAAATTTTTAACACAGAAACTCAAAGACTGTAACCAGTAAGCCAGCCACAATGGCACACATACGTAGTCCCAGCTACTCAGAGTATTGCTTGTGCCCAGGAGTTCGAGACTGGCCTGGCAATGCAGTGAGACCCTGTCTCTTAAATAAATAAATAAATAAATAAATAAAGACTGCAGCCGGGCGCGGTGGCTCACGCCTGTAATCCCAGCACTTTGGGAGGCCGAGGCGGGCGGATCACAAGGTCAGGAGATCGAGACCATCCTGGCTAACATGGTGAAACCCCGCCTCTACTAAAAATACAAAAAAAAAAAATTAGCCGGGCGTGGTGGCGGGCGCCTGTAGTCCCAGCTGCTCGGGAGGCTGAGGCAGGAGAATGGCGTGAACCCGGGAGGTGGAGCTTGCAGTGAGCCGAGATCGCGCCACTGCACTCTGGCCTGGGGGACAAAGCGAGACTCCATCTCAAAAAAAAAAAAAAAAAAAGACTGCAGCCAGTAATGTGAACAGATAAAAAAATTACAACTTCTAATAATATCTTCCCAAATTTTGAAGCCAGCTTTTCTTTTCTTATTTAACATCTAAAATGCTGTGGTATGCAGAATTTTGGCATGCATTTTAATCTTTGCCCCTGGGATTACTTCTATGGTTATGGTTCATTACATGGTAAAAGGATGTTAATGATCTAATGAAGGTTTCTAATCGGCTGACCCTAAAATAGAGAAATTATTCCGGATTATCCAAGGGGACCCCAAATAACCACATTTACCCTTAAAAGCAGGAGAAGAAGTCAGAGAGATGCAATAGAAAAGGAAGTCAAAAGAATTGAAAGTATGAGAAAGATGTAATGTGCTGTTGTGGGCTCGAAGGTGAAGGGGACCGTGTAGGAGGCATGAGTAGGAACTGAATTCTGCCAACAACCTGAATAAGTTTGTGCTTTAAAATGTAAGTCCTATTATTATTCAGGTATGATGGGCCAAAAGATCAGAAGACAGTTGTCATTAAAAAGACAGTTTGTTACTCACAGTTGCCAAAAGAAGGGGGCACGCCACACCACACAGGGAAGCACCAGGGTTGGTCAGGACACAAGAGCCCTAATTGTGGTTCCCATAGGAAGAAATGGGTGAGGCAGAGTATGCAGGTTTAGAACTGGCTAGTTAGAAAAATTACATTGGGTTCTGGAGAACGCAGGTTTTCCCCATGTGCCTGGTACCTGGGCCCTGGGATAATAGAGCAAGTGGAAAGGGGTCCTGAGTGTGAGTCTGATAAACGAAGTGGTTAGGGTATGGGCTCTGAGTTTGCTAATTTGCATATGAAAGGTACACTCAAAGGCAAGCCATTTACTATCTCTAGGAATTGGCTAGCCCTAGAAGGTACAGGCACGGGAGTGCCAGCAAAGTCCCAGATGTCAAAGCATCAGAAATACAGAAATAAAAAGGCATGATTAATACCTTGGATACAGCTTGGATACAGATTCTTCCCAGTAGCCGCCAAAAAGGAATGCAGCCCTACCAACACCTTGATTTTGGCTTTGTGAGATCCTGAGCAAAGAATCCATGCCATGCCGTGCCATGCCAGACTTCTGTTCTACAGATCTGTGAGAAAACAAATGGATATTGTTTTAAGCTGTTAAATTGGTGGCAATTTGTTACGGCAGCAAGAGAAAACTAACACATATGCCAAATCTTCTTTGGGGTATGCTTCTAATTAATTCTCTGGGCATAATATATCCTGAAGTACTTTCTGCCCTTTCACAATTATAATCATACAGAAAAAGGCTAATTAGACAAGCTATGTTTGATGACTATTTTTGGCAGGCTTCCATTAAGTTAAATATAATATGAAAATTCTAATGCTATTCACCATTCGAGTATGGAGGAAAATGAAATAAAGATGTGCTTAGGAAATTACTTTGAGTTTGTGAAGCTCAAATTCTTAAAACTAAGTAAGCCAAGAGCGGACATAAGAAAAATTTTTAAATGACAAAGGAAGAGAAAAGGGCACTAAGGTTATGTGAGATATAATAAAGACTGATAATGCAGCACATGTGATCCATTCCTATTAGGCAAAAAGCTAACTGTATTAATATATATATTTAGCCACAACTTCAGATCGAGATAATGTCATAAATTCATGTTTTGGGCCACTCCCCACCCCAAATAAGTTTATAGCAATGAAAGATAAAATAGAAATTGGAAAAAAAAATTCTAGCCAGGCTTACAAAAAGACAAACATTTCTGTGGGTCAGAAACCAAATATTCATTCATTCATTTACTTAACAAGCTTTTATTTAGCAACAATGTGATAGACATTGTTCTATACAAAGGATGCTGAGCTGAACAGAATAAAGTTCCTGCTCTTATGAAGTTTAGGTTCTAACAGAAGAGAATTCTAACAGAAACACAAAGCAATAAACCGGTGGATGCAGTAGGCAAAGGCAGACAGGAATTTACATCCTTAAGGGAAATCAAGACTATCAGCATCCTATGTGAGGTAGAAGACCAAATCCAGTCACACTGCTTGAAATAAGAGACTAAGGTGGATCCCAGCACTTTAGGAGCCAAGGTGGGCGGATCGCCTGAGGTCAGGAGTTTCAGACCAGCCTGGCCAACGTAGTGAAACCCCGTCTCTACTAAAAATACAAAAATTAGCCGGGCATGGTGGCACACGCCTGTAATCCCAGCTACTCAGGAGGCTGAGGCAAGAGAATCACTTGAACCCAGGAAGAGGAGGTTGCAGTGAGCCACGATCACACCACTGCACTCCAACCTGTGTGACAGAGCGAGATTCTATCCAAAAAAAAAAAAAAGAGAGAGAGAATGGAAAGGAAGCTGGAAAAAGCTCTATTTCTGTACCTTCCTCTTAATGTTGCAGCGAACCTGAAACTTTTCCAATAAAATTGCCTTTTAAAAAAATTTTTGGCTGGGCGCAGTGGCTCATGCCTGTAATCCCAGCACTTTGGGAGACTGAGGCTGGTGGATCACAAGGTCAGGAGTTTGAGACCAGCCTGGCCAATATGGTGAAACTCCATCTCTACTAAAAATACAAAAATTAGCCAGGCGTGGTGGCATGTGCCTGTAGTTCCAGCTACTCAGGAGGCTGAGGCAGAAGAATGGCTCGAACCCGGGAGGCGGAGGTTGCAGTGAGCTAAGATCAGGCCACTGCACTCCAGCCTGGGCGACAGAGCGAGACTCCATTTCAAAAAAAGAAAGAAAAAAAGTTATCGATTTAGTTTGGGTCTGCATCCACATCAAATTCCATGGTGAATTGTAATCCCTAGTGTTGGAGGTGCGGCCTGGTGGGAGGTGATTCGATCATGGGGGTAGTTTCTCATGAATGATTCAGTACCATCCCCTTTGGTACTGTCCTCATGATGGTGAGTGAGTTCTCATAAGATGTGGTTGTTTAAAAGTGTGTGACACCTCCCCCCACCTCCTCTCTCTCTCCTGTTCCTGTTCTTGCCATGTAAGATGCACCTGCTCCCGCTTTGTCTTCCACCATGAGCGAAAGCTCCCTGAGAGCTCCCAGAATCAGATGCTGCCATGCTTCCTGTACAGCCTGGAGAACCGTGAGCCAATTAAACCTTCTTTCTTTATAAATTCCCCAGTCTCAGGTATTTCTTTATAGCAATGTGAGAACAGACTGATACAGTTAGAAATCCTGGAAATTAAAAAATAGAGTTTAAGTTTTCAAAAACCTTAATAATTGAGATAATGGAATCCAGAACTGATATATTGAAAGAGTACTAGGAATTTACCCAGAACCCATTATGGTGGAATAAAGAGGTGCAAACACATTATAAAAAATATGGAAGATCCACTGGGCATCTCCAACATATATATAATGGGAGCGCCAGAAAATAACATTGAGGAAATGGCATAAACTTTTCCAAAATAGAAGAAATACAGTAGCCTTCAGATTAAAAACACCCACCAAGTGCTACACAGAATAAGTGGGCCGAATTTATGCTAAAGTAAAAAATCTATCCTTAAAATACATATTTATATTTAAAATCTTTAGAAGTCTAAATATAAGAACTTATACACTGATCTCAACGTTCCTTAGCAGCTCCAAAACTCAATGGAAGACACACATAAGTAAATTTTGAATTTCCAGTTAAAACTGGTTTGGAAATTGTATCTAACAATGTTAAATTTATCATGTCTTCCTATTAATAAATTGCCTATCCATTTCAATATTCTGTGGAGTAATGATGTTGAAGTAACTCAAAAAGTTAAAATGGAGGAAAATATAAAGTCAGACATTGGGGAAATGAAATATTATTAATAAATCACCTGTATTATCTGGAAGAAGGGCAAAGTTTCTATTAACTTTAGATTTTGATAAGCAAATTAGGAATGTTATAATGTATAGTGTAATTACTCAAAGAATAAAACTGAAGTATATAACTACAAAGCTAACGAGTTTAAAAAATATTGCCAGTCAATCTGGAAAAAAAAGCAAACAAAGAGAGAAAAAAAATGTAGACCAGGTATGTCAAACAGAAATAAAATAAAATAACATAATTAAATAAAAATATATCAATGATTACCTTCAGTGTAAATAGACTAGATGTTCCAGTGTTAGAAACAAAGATTTTTAAACTGGATTTTAAAAGGACACTGAGAAATTGAAAGTTAAAAGATGCGAAAATCATAAACCATGCAAATAATAACCATAAAAAAGCTGTGTGCACTTATGTTAATATCACAAAATCAACTTTAAGGGAAAAAAGTGTCTGGCACTGTGGCTCATGCCTGCAATCTCAGCACTTTGGGAGGCTGAGGCATGTGGATCACCTGAGGTCAAGAGTTCAAGACCAGCCTGGTCAACACGGCGAAACCCTGTCTCTACTAAAAATACAAAAAATTAGCTGGGTGTGGTGGTGGGTGCCTGTAATCCCAGCTACTTGGGAGGCTAAGGCAGGAGAATCACTTGAACCCAAAAGGCAGAGGTTACAGTGAGCCGAGATCACACCATTGCATTCCAGCCTGGGCGACAAGGGCAAAACTCCATCTTAAAATAAATAAATAAATAAATAAAAGTATTCTAAATAAAGAGGCTTCCTAATGATAAAATTTCAATTCACCAGGAAGACAAAATTTTAAATTGTACACACCTAACATGGCCTCAAAATACGTGAAGCAAAAACTGATCTACAAGGATAAATAAAGGAATCCACAATCATACCAGGAGATTTAGCATACCTCTCTCAGTAAATGATAGAACATTTACTATCAATATTAAGACATTTAACATTGGCTGGGCATGGTGGCCCACACCTGTAATCCTAGCACTTTGAGAGGCCGAGGAGGGTGGGTCACTTAAGGTCAGAAGTTCAAGACCAGCCTGGCTAACATTGTGAAACCCCATCTCCACTAAAAATACAAAAATTAGCCAGGCATGGTGGCATGTGCCTGTAGTCCCAGCTACTCAGAAGACTGAGGCAGGAGAATTGCTTGAACCTGGGAGGCAGAGGTTACAGTGAGCTGAGATCACCACACTGCATTCCAGCCTGGGTGACAGAGCAAGACTCCATCTCAAAACAACAAAAAAAGACATTTAACATTAACATTAAAAAGATGACATTTCTTCCCCAATTTATGTAAAACAAACATAGAAAAATAAGGACAAACGATTTGAACAACACAATGAACAAACTGACTTACTAGATGTACCAGACATACATAGAACACTGAATCCAACTGTGGAATGTACACAAGAAATATTTACAAAAATTGCCCGTATACTGGACCATAAAGCAATTCTTAACAAATTTCAAAGGACTAAAATCATACAAAGAATGTTCTATGACCACTATACATTTTGGAAAGATAACTACAAAAATTGCCATTTTTTGAAAAATTATGAAAGGGGCCAAAGAAAACAAATATTGAGAGAAATTAGGAAATAATTTAAATTGAATGATAATGTACAAACTTGAATACCAGAACTTTAAGATGCAGCTAAAACAATACTTAGAGGGAAATATATAACTTAAACTGAATATGTCAGGAAATTACAAGGACTAAAAATTAGTAAGCTAAGCATTTGTCTCTAGAAATTAGAAAAAGAAAAAGAAAATTGAAGAAAGCAGAAAGAAATAAATAGTGAGAGAGTAGATAGATATTAAATAAAAAACAATGGAGAAAAGCCAATAAAGTCAAAAGGTCTTTCTCTGAGAAAAACTAACAAAATTGACAAACCTTTGGTGAAACTGATCAGCAAAAAATAAAGAAGGAATGAATAACAAATATCAGAGGTAAAAGAGGGAACCACTACTGATGCTACACACATTAAACAAATAATAAGAGCATATTATTGACAGGTTTTGTCAATAAATTTTAAAATTTAGATGAAATTTTATAAAAACCTAGATGAATATCATATAAAACTGATATCAGAAGAAACAGAAAATATTGAATCCTATAAACATTAAAGAAGTTAAATCAGTAGTCAAAGTGTGCCCACAAAGAAAACTCCAGGTCCAGATGATTTTACTGGTGAGTTTTAACAAACGCACAAAGAATTAATAATTCCCATTATATACAACCTCTTCCAGAGAACAGAAAAATAGAAAATACTGTCCAACTCATCTCTTATGGCTAGCATAATTGTGATACCAAAACCTAACAATGATATTATAAAGAAAAGAAAATTACAGGCCAACCTCACTTATGAGCTATGATGGTTAATTTTATGTGTTAATTTGAGTGGGTCATGGAGTGCCTGGATTAAACATTGTCTCTAGGTGTGTCTGTAAATGTGTTTTTGGATGAGATTAGCATTTGAGCCAGTGGACTCAGTAAAATAGATTGTCCTCCCCAATATGGTTAGGTATCATCCAATCCACTGAGGGCCTGAGTAGAATAACAGGCGGAGGAAGGAGGAATTCACCCCTTTTTTCCTGCCTTACTGGTTGAGTTGCCACATCTCATTTCTTTTCTTTTTTTTTTTTTTTTTTTTGAGACAGAGTCTCACTCTGTTGCCAGGCTGGAGTGCAGTGGCATGATCTCAGCTCACTGCAGGCTAGCAAGCTCGCCTCCTGGGTTCACACCATTCTCCTGCCTCAGCCTCCCGAGTAGCTGGGACTACAGGTGCCGGCCACCACGCCTGGCTAATTTTTTGTATTTTTACTAGAAATGAAGTTTCACCATGTTAGCCAGGATGGTCTCAATCTCCTGACCTCATGATCCGCCCGCCTCGGCCTCCCAAAGTGCTGGGATTACAGGCGTGAGCCACCGCACCCGGCCTGCCACATCTCATTTCATCTAATCTCATCAGACCTTCGGACTCAGACTGAATTACACTACCAGCTTTCCTGTGTCTCTAGCTTACTGACAGCATATTGTGGGATTTCTCAGCCTCTGCAATTGCATGAGCCATTCTACATAATAAATCTCCTTTTGTGTATATATTTGTTTTGTTTCTCTAGAGAACCCTAATATATGAGCATAGACGCAAAAATCCTGAGCTAATAGTTTGCTCTACTGGATTGGCAAACACAATCTAGCAACCTATAAAAATAGATCTTGATCAAGTTGGATTTATCCCATTTATCCCAGAAACGTATGGTTGGTTTAATATTCAAACATTAATTAATGTATTTAACTAAGTTAACAGATTAAAGGAGAAAAAAGTCATATGGTCATCTCAATATAGGCAGATAAAAGTACTTAATACACTTTAACATCTATGATTTCATCAAATAAAGCTCTGTGCAAACTAAGAACAGAAGAAATAGTCTTTACTTTGATAAAGGATATTTGTAAAAACATACAATAAATATCATACTTAAATGCTGAAAGTTTTTCATTTAAGATCAAGAACAAGACAAGATAGTTTCCTATTACTGTTTCTAGTCAACATTTCACTTGAGGGCCCAGCCATGAGGGAAAAAAAGCAAGAAATTAAAGGTAAGAAATTAAAGTAAAGGAAAAAACATAATTATGATAATTTACAGCTGATAATGATTATATACAAAAATCTAAATATACATATAAATGAGTTGTTGGCATTTAGAACAAGAAAGTTTAGGAAATGTATTAGATAATAAATCAATATATAAAAATCTATACCAGCAACAAATAGAAATTTTAATTTTATAAAAGATACCATTTACAATAGCATTAAAAAATTACCAATTACTTAGGAATAAATCTAATAAAGATGTTTAAGACCTTTATAGAGAAAATTATAAAACCTTGTTGAGAGACCTTAAAGAAAGTAATACAGAGGAGACTGTCCAAGGATTGAAACAGTCAATATTAAAAATATGGCATTTCTTCCACAATTTATGCGTAAATTCAATGCAATCTTATCAAAATCATAAGTTTTTATGGAATTTGACAAATTGCTTTTAAAATTAATATAGAAATGCAAAAAGCCAAAACAATCAAGACAGTCATGTTAGTTTTCTAGGGATGCTATGACAAAGCACACCACAACCAGGTCATATCCAGAATATGAAGAAACTCCTCCAAATAACAAGGAAAACCAGGAGTAAAACTGGTGAAAAGACTTGAACAAACACTTCTCAAAAGAGAAAATCCCAACAACCAATACCATATTTTTAAATCTTCAGTGTCATTATTTTTCAGGGAAATGTATTTTAAAACCACAATGAAATACCACTACTCATCCATCAGATGAGCAAAAATATAAAAGTCTAATAATACAGACTACATTATACAAATGGAATTAACTGTATTAACTGTGTTGAGTTATCCAAAATATAGAGCATCAGAAACTTACATAATGTGAATGATGTAAATTGCTACAAATTATTTGAAAATGTGTTGCATTATCTAATCAAGTTGAAGATATGCTTACCTTATGACCTTGAAATTCTACCCCCAAATCTTTATCTTAGAAATTGTATGTTTAAATGTACCAGGGTATATGTACAATAATATCCACAGAAGCATTGTTTATCATCACCCAAAACTGGAAACAATTCAAATGTCCATTAGCAAAAGAATGGATAAATAAAGCATGATCTTTTTTTTTAGAAACAGGGTCTCGCTATGTTGCCTCTCTCTGGCCTCAAATTCCTGAGCTCAAATGATCCTCTTGCCTCAGCTTCCTGAGGAGCTGTGATTACAGGAAGCTCCTCTCCACCCAGCAAGTGTGGCCTTCATCAGCAATGAGAAGGAACAATCCATAACTATAAATATTAATAGGAATAATTTTTTTTTGAGATGGAGTTTTGCTCTTGTTGCCCAGGCTGAAGTGCAGTGGCACGATCTCTGCTCACTGAAACCTCCACTTCCTGGGTTCAAGCGATTCTCCTGCCTCAGCTTCCTGAGTAGCTGGGAATACAGGTGCCTGCCACCATGCCCAGCTAATTTTTGTATTTTTAGTAGAGACAGGGTTTCACCATGTTGGCCAGGCTGGTCTCGAACTCCTGAGGTAATCCACCTGCCTCAGCCTCCCAAAGTTCTGAGATTACAGGCGTGAGTCACCCATCTGACCATGAATAATTCTTAAAATAAAGTCAAGAGAAGAAAAGAAAAGTCACACAGAGAATACATACAATAATGACTCCATCTATATAAACACCAAAAACAGGGAACACAAACTCTATTACTCAGGAGTATATACCCAAGTAGTCAGATTATAATGAAAAACAAGAAAAATACTTCTATAAAAGTCAGGAGAGTGATTTTCCCTGGAGAAAGAAAAGGAGCTTGGGATTGAGAGGACAATTGGGAAGACAGACACAGGAAGCTTCCTATGTGTCAATAATGTTCCATTTCCTTACCTGGGTGGTAGTTTTCATGGATGTTCACTTTACAGATATTTGTTAAACTATACATATGAGTTGTATGCACTTTTTGTATCCTATATTTCACAATATTTAAATTGTTTAAAAAAATTTTAAGCCCAAATTGTCTGGAAGAGAATAAACAAGTCAATCTTTTAGTCAAGAGAGAAGACTGTGATTTTGAAAAGAGACCCCTCTAAGTGCCATAAGGGGATATATCATTGAAGATTTTCTGAGCAGGGAATAATAATATCAGACTTTGGCTTCAGGAAGCTAGAAACAGGATGGTAAACAGTCTGAAGGCAAGAAAATTGTAGACAGATGGAGGCTCAGAATTGGATTGCATCTGTTAGAATTGGGTAGGTATGAGAGCTTTTAGGGAGATAAACTATATACAACTTAGCAATTCATCAGCAGAGCAAAGAATAAGGCAGAGAAAAATTAAATACGGCTCCAGATCCCAATCCTAGGTGACTTTCATGGATGATTCTATCATTAACTCAAAAGGGGGTCATGTAAGGAAGGGCAGATTTAAGCATATAGACGACAAGTTACATTTTATACATAATGATGCAGAGGTACTAGAAAATATCCCACTGCTGATATTTTGCTGACCATTAAAATCATAGACCTGTTAGATACTGGATAAATATGGAAGAAAAATAGGGAGAGAGATTCATTTAGTAGAGAAGGCTGGGCTGTATATACAGATTCAGGAGCCAACCACAGACAGCTAACAATGGATCCCCATAGACCAGATAAGTCCGAAATTGGATTAAAACGAGGAATAAGAAGAAAACAATGCCAAGATCAGATCCTTGAGAAACAAAGTTATAGAAGAAAGATGAAACAGAAAAGGGGCTAGCAGAGAGATGGGAAAACCAGGAAAATGTAAAGAAGCCAAAAGAGAAAACAAGTGATATGGTTTGGCTCTGCGTCCCCACCCAAATCTCACCTTGAATTGTACTAATCCCCACATGCCAAGAGTGGGACAAGGTAAAGATAATTTAATCACGGGGGAAGTTTCCCCTATACTGTTCTCATGATAGTGGGTAAGTTCTCATAAGAGCTGATGGTTTTATAAGGGGGGGGGGTCTCCCTTTGCTCAGCACTAGTTTTCTCTCCTGCCACCCTGTGAAGAGGTGTCTTCTGCCATGGATATAAGTTTCCTGAGGCCTCCCCATCCATGTGGAATTGTGAGTCAATTAAGCCTCTTTTCTTTTTAAATTACCCAGTCTTGGCTATTTCTTCATAGCAGCATGAGAATGGACTAATACAATGAGTTTCCAGATTTAGACAACAGCAGGGAAGAGAACTGAAAGTTCGTTGTACTTAGTCACTGACCAATTCTTAGTCAACGTTATGAGAGTGGTTTCAGTAAATGTTTGGGGGCAAAAGCCAGGCTAAAAATGGTTATGGAATTTCGGAAATCTTCTGGATTAAAATAGAGGATTCTTTCAAGACTTCTGTTAATGAAAAGGTGAACTAAAGGAAAGTAACATGAGAGATGAATAAAATCAAAAGAAAGACATTTGTGGTTCTAGTCAGATAGGAAAGCTACCACAAAGAAATTTTAAAGAAGCAAGATGGGGTCAGAGTAGATAAGTGAAGAAACAATATTCTGGGAGCTGGAAGAACACAAGCACAGGAACTAGTCTTTGAAAGGAGGAAGAACACACCCTTGTCTGAAGCAGAAGACCTTGGATATTAAAGTGTGCAATGCGAAAGGAAAAGTCAGAGACAAAAATGTTAGTAATAGGAAAGTATTTTTACTTCTAATGTCTTGTAACGAAGTCTAGTCTAGTCTAAAACAATTGGCCCCATAAACAAAGCAAACAGCAGATATTTAAGGGGAGAGATGCAAAGTTACCAAGATAACAGCATGCCTATTTATGGCAAAAGCAGCCATTTTCTCACATGATTAGCATATCAGCAAGGATTGCCGCCTATCTGTAGACGGCAGAAGTCGGGGTAAAATTGCTTCCAAATAGGAACTTTACAGAAAGGACTCAAACGAGGCTTCACTATTTCAGGGCTTATGTTAGACAAAGTGTTCTTGCTTTTTGTTTTGTTTCGGTTTCTTTTTTGTGGTTCAAGATGTACTGTTCATGTTGCTCTCAGAGTTGAAGTCATCTGCAGTAAGTATCACATTGAAAAAGTGTTCAGGAAAACACAAAATGCTTGAGAAGGCCAGTGTGAGAAATATGAGAGAGAGTAATTATAGATTTCAAAGATTCTAAAATATCAGAGATGGCCTGTAATTACACCTGTAATTCTAGCACTTTGGGAGGCTAAGGCAGGTGGATCACTTGAGGCCAGGAGTTCAAAACCAGCCTGGCCGACATGGTGAAACCTCGTCTCTACTAAAAATACAAAAATTAGCCAGGCATGGTGGCAGGTACCTGTAATCCCAGCTACTTGGGAGGCTGAGGCAGGAGAATTGCTTGAACTCAGGAGGCAGAGGTTGTAGTGAGCCAAGATTGCACCACTGCACTCCAGCCTGGGCGACAGAGTGAGACTCCATCTCAAAAAAAAATAAAAAATAAAATAAAATATCAGAGATGGTGAAAACAGGAAAGCCATCCAATCCATCCTTATAGATATATGTTTGGGGAAAATGAGGCCTAGAGAAATGACTTAGCAAAAAGCAAAGTTGGAACTATAGGGCTATCAACACATAGGACAGTGTTCTTTAAGCCTTACCATATTGCCATGTAAAATCAAAGTTCTTTGGAGCCCAATTCCTTCTTCGTGCGTTATGTAATACATGCATAGGAATGGAATCCTAGCATGAGCAGTAAAACAAGCATTTCCCATGCTTTCAAATGCAAGTGAGGTACCTTGGATTATATTTCTTTTGGTCTTGGCCAGACTTTCTGGTGTGGGGGGTTGGGGAGAGGAACACAGTATTTCTTTTTAAATTCATTAAAAAAGTTAGAAGTGTTGTAGGGATAAATTTAGAAGAAAAAATTGCCTAATAGTATAGCATTTTATATTAAACTGGTATGTTAAAAAATATTTCTAGCTTCCTAATTTCTAAATTAATCAAGAGCTCACTTTGCATTAGATAAATTAATCCTAAGAACGGCTAAAATAAATGTACTTATTTAATCACAGAAGTTATTAAGATACTATTAAGACATGGAAAAATTTCAAATCTCTTGCTAATATCAAATCACATTATTAAGTTGTTTTGATAATGAAGTTTAAGTGCAGCTTGAAGACAAGACTAAAAGGATAAAGAAACACTTCACTAGTCTTCTACCACATTTTAATCATGCCAGAGAATAGTGAAATCTGCTAATATGTGTAAAATAGCCAAATGAGGCTAATCAATTCATAAAAATGAGGAAGCCACAGAAAATATCTGTCTACTTCTCATTTACAGAAGAGCAATCTGAATGTATATTTTAGGAAAAATTGTAATTAGAAAAGGCCCATTTTCTTAGTTACCCATTGTAGATTCAAACGTGAAGAATTGTCAAAAATAATATGAAGGCAGCTGTTTCCAATTATACTTATTTTGACAACTGAAAATGAGTAAACAAACCAAAAATAGTTTAATATTTTAATCAATGTAGCTTCTTAATACTAACCAAAATAATTATGCTTTATATTAATGTATAATTTAAGAAACACATGTTAATGTTTAAATAGAAAGGAATTATTTTCCTAAGTTCTCAGAAATTCATTTTTATACAAATTGAGGTAAACAAATTTAGGCAGACAAAGTATATCTTCATAAACACAAATATTCCAAAGAAGTCATGCCCAGTCTCTAAGTCAGATATTCAAATTCACTCAACACAAGTTCATAAAATGTTTCCACAATATTTGTTATTTGAAAGATAAGTCAAAATAGAATGTCAATACAATAATAGTATAAATGTGACTCAACTCTCCTAAATATTTTCCATTCTGCCAAAGGTAGATTTCTACCCTAATTCTTAAAAAAACAACAAAAACAAACAACAAAACTATTTTATCGTAGGAAAACTTCAACTTTCTGACTTTCTGTTTGGAAGGAATGTTTTGTCATATATCAAAACAAACAGATAAATAATAAGGACAAGGCAAAAAGAAGGGAAACATAAGCAAGAGAATTAGTTGTCAATCATATAAAAGAGCTAGAATAATACTGCAGAAACAATACAGGAATCTGGGTTTTTCTTATCTAGACTGCTATGAAATATTCGGAACACCATTTAAACATTTTGTATTTTTTGGTTAGAACATCTTTCTAATAAGGACCCATCCTTCTTTCATTACAAACCTGCATTTTTCTTTGAAGCTTTCATTAAGACCTTTCAATAGAAGGAACAGGGATTTTTCTCAAGAGAAAAGAAGTGAAGATTCAAAGGCAGCTCTAACCTTATATATAATATACTATGGGACGCTAGAAAACCTGCCTGCTCCCAGACAGGCAGGTTCAATCAGCCTGACATCACCTAAAATTTCCACAAATTTGTTATATTTACAGAATTTCTTTGGGGATCAGAAATTAATTCTAAAAGATTCCTGTTATTAAAGTGCAAAATGGTATATTCCTGCTATTTATCTTTCCAGCAAGCTAGCTGGCTATGCCTAGCTTGGAGCAGATACATAAAGGAAGGGGACACTCAACTGTTTCAGGTCAGTGGCTGGGCACGGTGGCTCACACCTGTAATCCTAGCACTTTGGGAGGCCAAGGCAAGCAGATCCGCTGAGGTCAGGAGTTCAAGACCAGCCTGGCCAACATGGTGAAACCCCGTCTCTATTGAAAATACAAAAATTATCTAGGCATGATGGCAGGTGCCTGTAATCCCAGCTACTCGGGAGGCTGAGGCAGAAGACTAGCTCAAACCCGGGAGGCAGAGGTTGCAGTGAACAGAGATTGCGCCACTGCACTCCAGCCTGGGCGACAAAGCGATACTCTGCCTCAAAAATAAATAAATAAATAAATAAAGGACTGTTTCACGTCAGTGGCTATCCATCCTTACCAAGGACAGTAGGGTGAGGAAGAGATCCAGAGCAAGGGGTATGGTCTAAAGGCAAATCTGTGGGGGCTTTGAGAGGGGTGTCCTTAAACAAAGCCATATGGGAATAGTTATGTTATACCAGAAACTTGGGGACAGTAAGAAAACTAAAAAACACCATTTTCCTACTTTACCATTTGATTTCCTAAATACTTTTCGTTGCCAGAGGTAGCTTCATTCACAGCATTACGGTATAGGTTGAATGTACCAGAAAAAAGCAACATGTTACCGTACTGTAAGTTTTGTGTTTCTCCATATTTGGATAAAGGAGCTGTTTCTTCATATAAATCTGTGCCTTGTTTTCTGCCTTTGAGTAATAATTCTGCTTTTCCCTAATTCCTTATCTGCCTAGTCCTGCAGCAGGTCAGGCGTAAAACACAGGACCAGTCAGGATCATTCCACCTTAACATTAAACAATCAGGCCAAGGGCAGGAAGGAGCCAGGAGTAGCCATCCTTGCATATTTCTAAAACGAAAAGCCATGACTTTGCTTATTTAAAGTGTCAAGCCATCTCATGGACTAACATTAGGATCAAAACCAGATGGTTAGCCTGTTTAAAGATTACCCTGTTTTTCCTAAGAAAAAATAACCCTAGTTAGCTTAAAAAACTATAATCTAATTTTTATCTTAAAAAAATAAGAAGCTCTTGAAAGTAAATTATTTCACACACAGAGACCCAAAAACACCATAGTTTACTTGGGTGGAAGGGAGGGGAGGGAAAGAAAAAGAAAAGAGACATAAATTGAGGTTTGTGTGGAGCATAAGTAATTTGAACCCTGGACACGGGCATAGATCTTTACCATTAGTAATTCTTCTGCTATTCCGGGGGAGAGGAGAGATAAAACTAGGGTTGAAAACAATTCAGGATTGACCAGAGATTAAAGCAGTAATTCCAATGCGGGTGGGGGATCAGATTCAGAAATACTGGAAAGCTTTGTTTTCCTCACCCTGTGTCTTGGAACCGCCGGATCAGAAGTTGGCAACTCTAGATTAAACATCATAACAGCTGGGATGAGGAAACTCTTCACAGAAGGGCCACCCCAAAAGTCAGGAATGAAAAAATGCTAGAGGAATAAACACAAGGAAATCCCTCAGGAAAACATATCTGGCCACTGGGTGGGTACCAGCTTTGTGTCATATTTGGTATGCACTGGAATTTTTTTTCCTTTAAAATAAAGACTTTTTTTCCTTTCAGAAAGTTTTCTCATTTTTAGATATTCACCCATCTTTCCTAGAAACTTCACTTCTAAGTATATATTGCTTATAAGGCTTTATTTTGAGGGGACCTCTGAGGCCCTTCAAGTGATGTGAAAACAGAGCACTTAGAAAGTATAGCAAGGTGGGAACCAAACCCATGAACAGGTAGTCAGAGACCCTGGAAAACAATCCTTGGTCAAACAAGGATCAAAATCAAGGGCAGAGAGAGGGTCTAGAAAGATAATAAAATATCCTTAATTTAGCTTTTTAACCTTGAAGAGAAATCCAGAAAAACAAAGCTCTCTATATAGTATGTGCTTTTCCCCCATTGAACAATGAATTCTCTAGGTAAATGTCAGAGAAATTACCAGAATACCTTCACTTTAAGTTGCCACATAGACAGATACATTTATTCTGTATACTAAGGAAGAAATAGAGCTCTAGGCCAGGTGTGGTGGCTCACGCCTGTAATCCCAGCACTTTGGGAGGCCGAGGTGGGCGGATCACCTGAGCTCGGGAGTTTGAGACCAGCCCGACCAACATGGAGAAATCCCATCTCTACTAAAAATACAAAATTAGCCGGGCGTGGTGGTGCATGCCTGTAATCCCAGCTACTTGGGAGGCTGAGGCAGGATAATTGCTGAACCCGGAGGCAGGATAATTGCTTGAACCTGGAGGCGGAGGTTGCAGTGAGCCGAGATCACACTATTGCACTCCAGCCTGGGCAACAAGAGTGAAACTCCATCTCAAAAAAAAAAAAAAAGAAAGAAAGAAAAGAAATACAGTTCTAATACAATAATACAATAGTTGACATTTGTATTAGACTTTTTTTTTTAACTGGCTTTAGGGGAAAAAAGTCACTGGAATATGGCACCAAAACATCTTCTCTGGAAACTTAAAGAATCTAAACTAATTATTGGACAGGGCTACCTGGAAAATCTAGGCGACAGCTCCTTTAAGCCAAGGAAAGACCATATGTTTTTGAACACTATCTTGGCAGTCAAGCATATTCTGGATGTGACTTATGCTTCTACCAGTAGCCGTATCTGTGATGTCAGGCAAGTTGGTTAGCCTCTAGAAGCAAAGGGTTTCTCAGCTATGAAAATGGAGCTAATACTAAGCTCCTCAGCAGGGTTGTTATGAGAATTAAATGAAATGATGTATGTAAGCTCTGGTACAAGAAAAACAAATAATAATAAAGCTAAACGGTATCTAGTGATAGCTGAGTGTGAGGCACTGTTTACCCGTATTCTTAATTTAAACTTCACAGCAATCCTATATTACACGCTATTAGTAGCCACATTTCACAGATGAGGAAACTGAGGTTTAAGTAATTTGTCTGTGGTCCATTAGTTAGGAAGTCGTAAAAATAGGTCCCAAATCCAACTGCTCTTACCCACTATGTAACTACTACCATTCAATACTCATCAGTATACCCCCAGTACCAAGCACAAGCCTAGCATATTAGGCATTCAATAAATAATGTCCTGTATTGAACTTAATCTCTCCATATTACTTAGCACTGAGACTGGCAAGCAAGTGAACTGTCCAGGCCAGGCGCAGTGGCCCACGCCTGTAATCCCAACACTTTGGGAGGGCAAAGCAGGAGGATTGCTTGAGCCCAGGAGTTCAAGACCAGCCTGGGCAACACAGTGAGACCTCATCTCTACAAAAAAATCAAAAAATGAGGCAGGAGGATCACTTCAGCCCAAAAGATGGAGGCTGCAATGAGCTGTGATCGTGCCACTACACTCTCACCTGGGTGACAGAGCAAGACCCTGTAAGAAAGAAAGAAAGAGAGAGACAGAAAGAAAGAAAGAAAGAGAGAGAGAGAGAGAGAGAGAGAGAAAGAAAGAAAGAAAGAAAGAAAGAAAGAAAGAAAGAAAGAAAGAAAGAAAGAAAGAAAGAAAGAGAAAGAGGAAGGAAGGAAGGAAGGAAGGAAGGAAGGAAGGAAGGAAGGAAGGAAGAGGGAGAGAGGGAGGGAAGTTAGGAAGGAAGGAAGGACTGTCCAATCAACCAAATAAATTGTATTCATATTTACAATACCAAAAGGCATGCTTGTCATTTTCTTCATTGCTTTTATTTTTCTTAAGTGAACTGAATGAGAGTTTGGGTAATAGAGTACACTCTAATGTTCATGAATGTTACAAGAAAACTATAGACCTGGCAAGGCGCAGTGGCTCAATCCTGTAATCCTAGCACTTTAGGAGGCCAAGGCAGGCAGATCATTTGAGGTCAGGAGTTCGAAACCAGCCTGGCCAACATGGTGAATCCCCGTCTCTACTAAAAATACAAAAATTACCCAGGCATGGTGACAGGTGCCTGTAATCCCAGCTACTGAGGAGGCTGAGGCAGGAGAATTGCTTGAACCCAGGAGGCGGAGGTTGCAGTGAGCCGAGATCACGCCACTGCACTCCAGCCTGGGGGATAGAATGAGACTTCATCTCAAAAAAAAAAAAAAGAAAAGAAAAAGAAAACTACCGACCAATATTGCTTATGGAAATAGAAATAAAAATCATCAACAAAATACTAGCAAACCAAACCCAGCAACATATAGAAAGAATTATATACTATGATTGAGGGAGATTTATCCCAGAAATGCACAGCTGAAAATCAATGTGATAATCATGAATAGCCTCAAAGATATGACATGCAGCATTTTGTCATTTTACTAAGAAGCAGATTTGAATCACACACAGCACGAGACTGATGTGTGCAGGCAGGCATAGGAATGTGTTTGGTGTGTGCACTGAGAAAGGGCCCACTTGGAAGGCAGATTTGCCCTTTTCTATAGGTCATTATCTCGGTAATAATTCCTATGAAGTTGTGGCGGGAGAGGCTTCTTTGTGGAAAACTGGGCCTGAAATGTCAGCCAAAGACAAAGCTATAGCAATATTCATGAATTTGGGATTCAAAAGAAGATGGGGAAAATCCCTAGTAGATATCATATGGAATTTGACAACCATGAAAACTAAAATCAGATCAAGTCAGAACCACCCAATTGGAAGACCAAATAAATTATCTAACAATTACCCAAAAATTCGGACGCAAACTTTCAAAATCCAGTTCCTCTTTCTCATAATTTTTCCATGGTTGTTATATAAATATGATATATTCATGATTTCCTATTTATCTTCAGAAACTTTTAAAAAAAACTGTTACATTTTTGCATTTTCCAAATAGCACAAGGAATCAGACATCAAACCAACCATAATAAAGGATTTAAAACGGACATAAAGAAAATATGAAATTGCTTTGCATTGTAACAAGAACTTAACCACATTCCAGGGTAAATATTATGTTCCCATCCAGGATATCATAAGAGTAAACTAATGGCTCAGAAACAACATGTGCGATCTGACTAAATTAGTGTTACTATGGCAACGTGATATTTTCAATTTCCTGACCCTTAAAGTTAATTTCAACACAGCAATATTCTGTGTTTTCCATTTTGCTGCTATAGTTTAGTACAGTAGAAATGCACACTGCAAATCAAAGTTATTTAACACTCTAAACTACAACCAGGAAATAAAAGTAGGAACAACTATATTCTCTTAAAAAGTTCACTCATATGTCATCTATGGTTCATTCCATAACCCAAGTCCTCATCTGGCTTGTCTTTATTTTTCCCAACAGTTTGCTGGCAGATTAACAAACTCAAAATAAATAGAATTTTTCCACTATCTAATTCTGAATTTGGCAGAGGAACTCAATGATGAATCTATTCCTACCTCAAAAAATGTTTTCTTTTACACATTTCACTCACCCATACTCAAGTCTGTAGACTAGAGGAATAACATAACTTTATTATGGGGGTGTTTCTATCATGTTTTTCAGGAATAAGTCAAATGCAAATTAAATCATAACATCTGAAATTTCAAATAGGAATACTCAGTTTTTCTACCATTTTCCATTTTGGATTTCTTCCAGGCCATCTGAGAAGAAATCTCACAGGCTTTATTCCTCATATCCTAACCTAAGAAAAACCCCTCACAATAGCAGGTAGTGCAATGGCTCACAGCTTTACCTATCCCACAACTCGATCCTGTTTAAAGTACAAATGTTTCGCAGCCCATACAACCTTGTAGCTAGCTAACTTATGCAGGACTTACAATAGTAAAATAATTAAAACAATTTTTTATTATTTCCTTCACTGTGCATAAGTAAGTGAAGGATTATAGCTATCCAAAAATGCTTTCTCTAGTCATTTTTTTCTCATTTTTTCTATTTAAACTTAGTCCCAGTCACTCTCCACCTACCAAGTCTACTTCTATTACAAATCTTTTCAAAAGAGCCTTAAAGCTTTTTCATTCTAGTTTGGAATTAATACCAAGGAAGTGACACAATGTGAACCACCCTGCTTGTTCCACGTAGGTTCCTGGAAACAACTTATAATTTCTATTTGGAAAGAGACAAACCTAGATTATACATGGGCTTTTACTGTGGAATCAGTTAACATTTCTGTGTCCCCAGGACATTATTTCAAGGGGATTTATTAATTTATACTGCACAATGCCTCCAAAATGAAGTTTACCAAAATCACGTCACTACCCTATGCAAAAACCTTGAATGATCTTTCTTCCTCCATTGCCTACAGGCTAACATTCCAAAAGGCCCTCCACAATCTGGCAGCAATTAATGATGGGGACCCTACTTTACTCTTGCTACCCAGACTCTCTCTTACAACCAGGGTAGGGAGAACTTAAAATTTCTTTCCAGCAGGATGTAATATGTGCTGTGGACCAGGGAAACTGTGTATTGTGGTCCATCCACTCTTCCTAATGAGCGTTTTATTGAAGTTACCCAGTTCTTTATTCACAATTCCATATTAGTTATGTTAGAAGTGGAGGCCGGGCGCAGTGTAATCCCAGCACTTTGGGAGGCCGAGGTGGGTGGATCACAGGGCAGGAGTTCGAGACCAGGCTGATCAACATGGTGAAACCCTGTCTCTACTAAAATACAAAAATTAGCTGGGTGTGGTGGTGGGCGCCTGTAATCTTAGCTACTCAGGAGGCTGAAGCAGGAGAATGGCTTGAACCCAGGAGATGGAGGTTATAGTGAGCCGAGATGGTGCCACTGCACTCCAACTTGGGCGACAGACTGAGACTCTGTCTCAAAAATAAATAAGTAAATAAATAAATAAATAAATATAAAAAAGTTTACTGCTTGGCCAGGCACAGTGGCTCATGCCTGTAATCCTAGCACTCTGGGAGCCCGAGGCAGGTGGATTACCTGAGGTCAGGAGTTCAAGACCAGTCTGGCCAACATGGTGAAACCCCATCTTTACTAAAAATACAAAAATTGGGCCGGGCGCGGTGGCTCACGCTTGTAATCCCAGCACTTTGGGAGGCCAAGGCGGGCGGATCACGAGGTCAGGAGATCGAGACCACGGTGAAACCCCGTCTCCACTAAAAATACAAAAAAATTAGCCAGGCGTGGTGGCGGGCGCCTGTAGTCCCAGCTACTCGGAGAGGCTGAGGCAGGAGAATGGCGTGAACCCAGGAGGCAGAGCTTGCAGTGAGCCGAGATCGCGCCACTGCACTCCAGCCTGGGCGACAGAGCGATACTCCGTCTCAAAAAAATAAATAAATACAAATAAAAATACAAATAAAAATACAAAAATTAGCTGGGCATGGTGGTGCATGCCTGTAATCCCAGCTACTCGAGAGGCTGAGGCATGAGAATCACTTGAACCCAGGAAGAGGAGGTTGCAGTGAGCTAAGACGGCACCATTACTCTCCAGCCTGGTTGACAGAGTGAAACTCTGTCTCAACAACAACAACAAAAAAAAACTTTACTGCTTAATCTGCTAAATTTGAGGGTTTTTTGTTATGCAGCAATAGATAACCAATACATCCAGGTAGCCATCTAACAACCAAGAACACCAGGCTGAAGGTAGAGAGGGCAGTGAGGCTCACATACAAACGGAGCTACAACCCAAATCAACCCACTCCTGCACACTTTACCTCTAGTTCTCTTTAGTTATATGAACTAATAAATGCCCTAATACCTGCCAGTTTTCCAGGACTTGCAAAGGATGCTGTTACAGAATTTCTTTGAGGGGGACTCAGTGTCCCCAAAGGTGACTTCCCAGCTACCCTGATCTCTGCTCATTTGCTCATGTAGCAGCCCTTTAGTCTTTGCCCTCTTATTCTCACCCATCCTTCATGGCACCATTCGAGCCTCACCTTTTCCAATCAGGCAACCAGTGCAAGAGGGTCTCTAGGTAATCTAAACTCAAACATAACCTTTGCTGTCACTTTGATTCGCTTGGCACTTGTCATATGCTGCCTATCTTTAATGAGCATACGTTTATCTAGAGTGTCACCACCTTGAAAGTAGGGAACTTTTTTGTGTGTGTGTGAGACAGGATCATACTCCATCACCCAGGCTGGAGTGCAGTGGCATGATCATGGCTCACTGCAGCCTCGACCTCCTGGGTTCAAGCAATCCTCCCACCTCAGCCTCCTGAGTAGCCGAGACTACAGGTATGTACCACCAAGCCCAGCTAATTTTTTGTATATTTTGTAGAGACAGGGTTTTACCATGTTGTCCAGGCTGGTCTCGAATTCCTGGACTCAAGTGATCCACCTGCCTCAGCCTCCCTAAGTGCTAGGATTACAGGTGTGAGCCACTGTACCTGGCCAGGACCATTTTTTATATACTCTTTCATTCCCATGGTATTTGCCATGGAAGGTACTAATTGAATACTGACTGTTTGATTGTATCTATCGGCCTACCAGTCAGGATTTCTTAGCATCCTGGCAGGTCAGATGCCAACACATCTGCTGGGGCAAAAGGAAAACTCAGAAGAAAAGAGGAGGTTACCTTTTTTTTTGGCCCACGTTTTCTTAATTTCATCACTTGGATATGCAATAATTTTTAAAATGCTGCTTGGTTCCTGATAACATCATCCCATAAGACTTTCTGCATATTTGAAAAGGATGCAAAGCTATCCATAAATATTGGTTATTATATTTATATATATGGAGAGAGGCATATGTAATGTCTATTCTACACAACCTGAATTCAGTAGAGCACAAGTATAAAGTATCCTTTTTCCCCCCAATACTACCTTAACCATGCTCCACTGAACCTCCCTTTCTCACCACTTTAACAACATTCTGGGCAGCTCTCACAGCTTTGAAATGAAGAAGTCCAATCCTCCCTTCCTGTAGATAGCTCAGGCATTTGTGGCCAGGACCTGAAATGGAAAACGGGTGCAGTCTCCACCTTCCTTCCCTCTTGAGTTGTGGGATTTGGGAGTGGTGGCTTGTAGTAGATGCAGAGACAGAAAGGAACAGGGTCTCATTCAGTGCTGCAGCTGTGGTCTTCTCTTGGCTGGTGCTGTCGATTAGTCTCTGTGTGGTGGGTGTCCCAACACTGGCTCTTCCATGGGCTACATTAGAGACTTGCAGGAGTCTCCCCAGGGCAGAGTTTCCTGCTGTGGGAGCACCCTCCACCCGGCTCTTCTACTACCCCCTCAGTTGCTTCCCCTGGCATTGCCCCCAACTCCTTTTGAGTAGAGTACTGGCAGGACAACTCAAGTCCGGCTACTTCCATGGTGGCTTCTTGACCACTGGAATACCCATACAGCACTGTCATAGCACCAGATGCGTGCAGCCTGCTCCACTGCCTCACTTCTCTCTGCCTCATTATCTCAATTCTCCATTCCCTTACTCTCATAGGCACTGAGGTCAGATCAGCTGGTGTGGGCTAAGAAATAAGATGTCATTCTTCTCATTTAATCCCACTCTCTGTAGGTGGTCCTCAGGGCACCCAGTCTTTGGCTTCATAGCAGGAGCCACTGTACTTTTCACCAAAGACTTGAGACTCTTATCACGTGCCTGTCTTCCCTGTCTAGTCAAAAGTGTAAATAGATTGGGCATGAGGAGGGGTTGAGTCTCAGATGATGATTAGGGGAATGCCCAGTCAGTTTGCCTGACTCTTACTAAATCCTGGAGGAGGTACTTGGCCTCCAATACGCAGAATATGAGGTTCTTGGTGCCACTTTGTCCTTAGCTTTGGATCCAAGTCACCAATTGCCCACTCCACATTCTGAGACACGTCTCAGAGAAAAGGAAGCTAGTGTGGTGAAAAGAACTGGATTCTTGCCTCTGCTCATCAGTGTCAGCTAGCACAGTACTACTATGGGAGTCTTTAATTCTCCATGTCCATATTTTCTCATCTGTAAAATGAGAATACTATTTGCTTAACCAATCAACGTCATACATACACGATGTGATACTATCCTAAATATATAAAATCATATTGATTTTATTTAATATTTAGGTTGTGTCTATAGAAGAGCATCCAGGAAAAAAAGTCAGTTATGCCAGTTTCTTAGCACTGATGTATAACGCTAGCCTGTCACATATTATGTAAGAGGTAATAAGACTATTGTGTGGATTAAATGTGATCATGCATGAGGAAGGCTTGGCATAGAGAAAGTGCTCAATTAATATTATCCATCATTATTATGTTTATCTCTGTGACCTTAGATAAGTCATTTAAGTCCTCTGAGTCTCCATTTCCTCATTTTAAATTGAGGGTAATAATAGAGTTCTCAGGACTCTATGAAATCATGTTATCTGGAAGCAATTGTAAATTTCTTTGTAAATGTTAGATGTTATCTATGAAACAAGGACATTGAACTTTTAAAGTATTTTCCTCTTCTAAAATGCTATGTGTTTACTAATTGGTGTTACAAAGAAAGAAAAGAAAAATGTTTCTTTTTCAACAGAGTGTGTCGGAGTTATTAAAAAATAAAATCAGCAAACACTGCCTCATTTTATCCATGAACTCACAAATTTTCATAGATAGTAAGAGACTGGTCTTTCTTTCTATCATACTTTCAATTCTCATCTGTTCTCCAAGATATTTTATGTCCTCAATGTATATACATTTCAAGCACCATCACATAACCTAAAACAGAAAGGAAATTATTTAAGATACAATGGAAAACTACTAAAGAATCAATCAATAAAACTTAGTTATAGGGGTTACTTATTCTAATTCTTGGCATCTAAGACCTTGGTGGAAAACTTTCTTTCATCCAACCTTTAAATATGAATATTAATCATATCACAAAGATATTAGCTCCGTTTTGGAAATTCCAAATTTTAGCATATTCCTTTCTTGTTGAATAAGGTATAGAGTATATTCAAAAACTAGGGTTTGGATGGGTTCAGTGGCCCAGGCTTGTAATCCCAACATTTTGGGAGGCCAAGACTGGAGGATCACTTGATCACAGGAGTTCAAGACAAGCCTGGGTAACATAGCAAGATCCAGTCTCTATTAATAAATAAATAAATATAAATAAGAAAAATTTAAAAGTTGACCATTTATAATTCTATATACGTAATGTGATACCAAGTGCTATTATGGTCTTCAAATACAATGTGAAATAATTGAATCAACCTAGCTAACATAAACATCACCCCACATATTTAACATTTCTTGTGGTGAGATCATTTGAAACGTATACTGTTAGCAATTTTGAAATGTACAATGTTCTATTATTAACTATATTCACTATTATTAACTATATTAACTATGATGTGCAATAGATCTCAAAAATAAACATATTCTTGCAGTGTAAAAAAAAAAAAAGAATAACACACTATTGTTACAGGCAACAAAATGGATGAATAACTTTGAGTAAAAGAAGCCAAGCATAAAAGGTTACAACATAGTGTATGGCTTCATTTGTAAAGGTTTGAAACAAGAAAAACGAGTCTCTGATGACAGAAGTCAGAATAAAGGTTTTCTTCCTGGGGTGGTATCTGGAAAGGCATAGAGGGAGGGGCTTCTAAATGCTGGGAATGTTCTATTTTTTAATCTCACTGTTGATTACATTAGGCCTATTTCATTTGTGAACATTCCTCAAAATACTGATGATTTAAGCACTCTTTTGTATGTACACTATGCATCAGTAAAAAGCTTATTTTATTAAAAAAAGAAAAAATTTAAAACTAAAGTTTGTTTTTAAAATAATCTATGTAATTTACATTCATTGGCTAGTCTGTCAAAAAATATCTTGACTACCTCAGCACAATGAAATTTGAAAGAAACATAAATCTAAGTTTCTATTGTCACAGCATATCATAATTATTTATTGCAATCTTTAAGTACAAAATTGAAACAAACTCTACAATGTCCGCCCTTAACGAATAAAGTAGTAGTTAACGTATTTTGGCTACTAAAGACATTCAGACTCACAGTTATTTCTAATTATTAAGCTTTGAAACGGGAGATTATCTTGGAAACAATCAATTTTAAGTTTTAAAGTTAGCGCCTCAGTGGAAATTTAATTAGCAAGTGGCTCCATTTATCTATAAAGCAAAATATCTTTTGAACAACCTTCTCTACATATTTTTATGGACCTTTGCAATTGAGAAGGGCTTTCTCATGCATTTTTTTATTTAATGTGTGAGATTCTTTGGGAGAGAAGCAGAGTAACTAAGGAAAATGAGGCTCAGTGACTTGCTCCAGATCAGAGGAAATGGTAAAGCAAAAAGCAGAACCCGGGTTTCTTCAGTCCCAGAGCAGGAATCCTTCCACCCCAACAGGCTGCTTCAGACACCCATGGAGTTATCAGAAATCCTGAGAGAACACCTCATCTATCCCCGGACATCCACCAGTTAAAATCACATCCAAAATAAATAACTAATAAAATAAAATCATGTCCAGTGTGGAAAAAATGCTTACAAAATTCTTCATTTACTTATTCACTCATTCAAAAATGATTTGTCGCGGGCACACTACGTGTCCAGCATTCTGGCACTTGGCATCAGGTTGTGAGTAAATCAGACACAGCTCCTACTCTCCCAGAGCTTGCAGTTCAGCCACGGACAGACACAACTCACACCATCACACAGGTAAATGTATAATTACAGACCATGAGGAACGCTGTCCAGAGTGAGCACAGCACGCTTTGAAAGCATCTAGCAGGGAGACCTCACTTTATCTGAAGCATCAGGGTGGGCTGGGATGGGAGGAAAGGGTAGGGAAAGAAGGAGCAACCAAAGCCAGAGAAAGCTGTGCCCGGCCAAGAGAATCACATCTGAACAAGCCCTGAGGCAGGAAGGAAAATTGAACGTGCGTTATGATAGCAATTTTATATAAGCAAAGGGGGAAAAGTCTAGCAGGAAATACTCCAAAACATTAATGATGTTTTCCTCCGGAGAAGGACTGGCGATGTTCATTTCCTCGTTAATGCTTTATTGAATATTGCAAATTTTCTGCAAATAAAAATATAAGCTTTGTGATCTGGAGGGGAAAAGAATAAAAAATCTGGCTCAAAAGACCCCTGTGTGAGAAAAGAAGGGAAAATAGAACCCTCTCCTAGCCACTCCAGAAATCCAGGAGCTGGAGTGTGAAGCTGGAAGTAAACAGTACAAGAACATAATTCATTCTGATGATTTTTGATTTTTGATTATTTTTATTTTATTATTATTATTTTATTTCATTTATTTATTTATTTATTTTTGCCTAGGCTGGAGCACAGTGGCAACAATCACAGCTCACTGCAGCCTTGAAAACCAGGGCCCAAGCGATGCTCCCACCTTGACCTCCCAAAGTCCCGGGATTATAGGCATAAGCCACCAGTCCCAGCCCACTTTGACAATTTAAAAGGGTCCTGAATACTCAAAATGTACAAAGCTTTGCAAGAAAGGGAACTAATGTGTATCTAGCCCTATCATGTGGCTAGAACTACCCTATAACTCTACAACATTTCCTGGAACAGTAATATACAGATAATTGTGCCTTATTTCCACAATTTACCTTCTGATTGTATTCCTTTCTCTCACACTAACTCTGTTAGATGATCATTATCACCCATATTTTACAAATGAGAAAGAAAGTGAAATTTAAAGAGAGGTTAAGTAACTTGCTCACAGTCAGTCCAATTAGGTGGGAGAGCTGGGATTAAAAGAAAATCCCAGGCTGGGGTGCAGTGGCGCAATCTCGGCTCACTGCACCCTCCACCCCACATCCCACCAGGTTCAAGTGATTCTCCTGCCTCAGCCTCCCAAGTAGCTGGGATTACAGGCACTTGCCATCACACCTGGCTAAATTTTTGTATTTTTAGTAGAGATGAGGTTTCACCATGTTGGCCAGGATGGTCTCAAACTCCAGACCTCAGGTGATCCACCCGCCTCGGCCTCCCAAAGTGCAAGGATTACAGGCGTGCGCCACTGCATCTGGCCATAAATTCTTAACTGACTCTCATGGTGCCCTCTATATGTGAATGGTCTATGGACTGGTGCCCCTGCTGAGACTGGTGAAAGACAAGTTCTCTTTAGAAACTTGAAGCAGGTGGAAAACCACCTTGACCCTGACTGCCATTTGCCTAAGGGTCTGAGACCTAGCCTAGAGGGAGTCTGTTCCTGATTCTTAGAGAGGGCACTAACCAATAAAACCTGGGCTCTGATTGCCCAAAAGCAGTTTGCCTTGTAAAAACCAAGTATCTAGCCTAGTGGGTCTCAAACTGTAGCATTCATCAGAATCACTCAGAGAAATTGTTCAAATGCGGACCAATGGGTCCACCCTCAGAAGTTCTAATTCAGTAGGTCTGGGGTGGGGCCCAAGAATTTGCATTCTAACAAGTTCCCAGGTGATGCTGATGTTGCTTGGTGGGGGGACTGCCACTTTGAGAACCATTAGCATAGTCTAATGTAAGGCAGGACTCACAAGAGTGTCAGCACCTTGCACCAAATTCTGAAACTGAGAGTTTGTCTCACCCTGGCCATCCCACCCCACCTTCACCTTCAATAAAGTGGTTCTAGAGTAGGTAAATAATGGAGAAGAAACTGTGCCTCTCAAACCTGCGATGAACCAGGACCAGAAATGTTTGCTGGAAAACAAAAACAATTGATTTGGGGGATGTTGGAAGTTGTTTTTTTCTTTTTGGAGGGAGTTTTGATTGCTGTCATTTGGGTAATTATTTTTAATATGAAATGAAAAACAAGACACCCCAAGCTTTAAAATGTTGTTGCTACATTAATCCTAAAATGTCAGTTAAGTTCACCCACAAATATAAAAATTAAAATTCCATTTTACAGTTTGAGTTACAAAGGAGGTCCCAAAAAAAAAAAAAAAAAAAAACCTGAAGAGGGGAATTAAGCAACACCTGAGCGCCCTCTAGTGGGAAATGAATTCTCCTAGTGTCCAAAGGCTGTAGTATGCTAAACAATAAATGAGATTTCCATTATTTTCTTTTAACCCTTTGAAGCTGGCAAATGGTTTGTGCATTAAAAACAAATATAAATAAAAATAGAAGAGAGCTAAATTTTAGATAGTGTAAATATCTGTTACTCTTCAAATTTTCACCCACTAGTTTAAGCATCCATTGATGATTCTTGCTTGTCTCAATTATTTATGATGGCAGAAAGTATCTTTACTTACATTATAGAATCCAAAGCACTTTAACAATATATTAATTTATTAATATAGAATTCTAGTAAACTCTTGAGATTACCTCAAGTTGTAAATATTATGCTGGTCTCATTTGAAAACACGTAAGACTTTTGTAAAAATCACTGGTCTTGTGGCCGGGCATGGTGGCTCACGTCTGTAATCCCAGCACTTTGGGAGGCCGAAGAGGGTGGATCACCTGAGGTCAGGAGTTCGAGACCAGCCTGGCCAACATAGCGAAACCCTATCTCTACTAAAAATACAAAAAGGTAGTCAGATGGGCCGGGCGCGGTGGCTCACGCTTGTAATCCCAGCACTTTGGGAGGCCGAGGTGGGCGAATCACAAGGTCAGGAGATCGAGACCACGGTGAAACCCCGTCTCTACTAAAAATATAAAAAATTAGCCGGGCGTGGTGGCGGGCGCCTGTAGTCCCAGCTACTCGGAGAGGCTGAGGCAGGAGAATGGCGTGAACCCGGGAGGCGGAGCTTGCAGTGAGCCGAGATTGCGCCACTGAACTCCAGCCTAGGCGACAGAGCGAGACTCCGTCTCAAAAAAAAAAAAAAAAAAAAAGGTAGTCAGATGTGGTGGCGGGCACCTGTAATCGCAGCTACTCAGGAGACTGAGGCAGGAGAATCACTTCAACCTGGTAGGCAGAGGTTGCAGTGAACCCAGATCATGCAACTGCACTCCAGCCTGGGCAACAAGAGCAAAACTCCAACTCAAAAAAAAAAAAAAAAAAAAAAAAAGGAAAGAAAGAAAAAGAAATAACTGGCCTTGTTTCCGTTTACTTCACATTTCGTAAAGCTAACTTTTGCACTTTGTAAGGTGTCTTGACCCACGACATGGATCTCTCTGGATTCAAATTAGTACAGCACGTACCTAAATGTTCAGAGCCAGATCTAGGGGTTCAGTATAAACCTGTTTTTCTATTAGACGCCTTTATTTCTATAGAGGCAGTACCATCTTCTCAATCCCTTGTAATCCAACCATCTTTAACCTTTGACCTGAGCCACACTCTCAAATGCAATAATTTCCCGCTCTTCTTCGTCACTGGTCCCTCCTCTCCATTCCTGTTTCTGGCATCCTGGTGTAGTGTCCTGACTCCTCTCTGCCTTTAATTTTTCTACCTCTAATGTATCTTATATAATACCTGAGATTATTTTTCCTAAAGCGTAGTCCCATTCACAGTATTGCCTAATGCGAAGCCCAATGCTCATTAGAGACAGAACCCCAAAGCCTTTGAGGACTTGGCTCCGACTTACCATGTAGCCACATCCTCCTTATCTGGCTTTAGCTTACTCTATAGTCACACAAACAGGAAGTCTCAGTTGTTCCCAAACAATATCCTGAGGGTGATTGTGCCTTCACTTGGACAATTCCCTCCCATCATATCCCCATATCCAAATCTTACCAATCCTTCAAGGCCTAGACCAATCCTTCTCTATGATTCCATCTTTCCTAATTCTGCATACCAGAAATTATTTATCCTCTTCTGAGTCCTATTTTTATTTTATTCCTCTGAGTTCTATTTCTGTTTCTCTGTGTCATTTATTACTTTCAACCTTGTGTTACAGGACAAGGTGGTTAACAAGTACCTCAGACTTGGCATGACCAAAAACTGACATCATGGCTGGGCGTGGTGGCTCACGCCTATAATCCCAGCACTTTGGAAGGCCAAGGCAGGTGGATCACCTGAGGTCAGAAGTGCGAGACCAGACTGGCCAACGTGATGAAATCCCATCTTTACTATAAATACAAAAATTAGCCAGGCGTGGTGGCGGGTGCCTGTAATCCCAGCTACTTGGGAGGCTGAGGCAGGAGAATCGCTTGAACCCGGGAGGCAGAGCTGGCAGTGAGCCGAGATCATGCCACTGCACTCCAACCTGGGCAACAAGAGCAAAACTCTCTAAAAAAAAAAAAAAAAAAAAAAAGACATCATCTTCTCTCACACTCTAAATCTCTCAGAAACCTGGGAGTCATCCTGGAGTCCCCCCTTCCCCTCAGCCTTTACTGTAATCATAAACCAAATTCTGGATGCCCTGAACATCTCTAACATTCACACCCATTCTGCCGTCTTGCAATGCCCTAGTTCTTGTCATCCTCATCACTCACGGAACTACAGCAACTAGTCTCTTTCTTGTCTTCTGATCTTACCCCCTCAAGTTCACCCTCCACACTACCACAGGAGACATCTTTTGGAAATTCAGACCTTTACATCTCTCTCCTACTTAAACCCACCTATAGTTCTCCACTGCCTACAGAGTGCAGTCCCGGATCCACAGCACGGAATCACCCATCCTCTAGTTTTGCATCTTACCACTTTCCACCTACAGTTTACAGTACAGTAATAGCAAACTGATTCCAGTTCCCTAAACACACTCTGCTGTTTTACAATTCTCCACCTCTGTTCTGCCTGGGCTGATCTTCCCTTCAAGACCCCTCTTCCAGAACCACCCCCATTGCATTACCCCAGGAGCGCTAGTCACACAGGATACAATGAGTCGGGCCAGGAGCGGCCTCCGGCATCCTTAGCTCCACTTCTGTACCTGGTGATGTCATTCTGGTTGAGTTCAAAATTCATCTTTCTCAGGAAGCTTTCCTGGAATTCTTCAGCAAGCAGAAGTCTGTGCACAGGGCTTCTATCATAGCACCTTGCCATGTTTTTTTGTTTGTTTGTTTGTTTGTTTGTTTTGAGACAGTCTAGCTCTGTTGCCTAGGCTGGAGTGCAATGGTGTGATGTTGGCTCACTACAACCTCTGCCTCCTGGGCTCAAGCGAGTCTCCTGCCTCAGCCTCCAAGTAGCTGGGATTATAGGCACCCACCACCATGCCCAGCTAATTTTTGTATTTTTAATAGAGATGGGGTTTCACCATGTTGGCCAGGCTGGTCTCAAACTCCTGACCTCAAGTAATCTGCCCACCTCCGCCTCCCAAAGTGCTGGGATTATAGGCGTGAGCTACCATGCTGGGCCGCCATGGTTTCTTTTGAAGCTACCTGGCTATGTGTTTGTTTCTTTCATTACCAGAGTTAAGGGCAAAGTCCATGACTTACTAATCTTTATAGCTCCAACTCCTAGCCCAGTGTCTCATACAGTCAATAAGTGTTGGTTAAACTGAAATGTTATGTTCATGCCATCTCACTTTCAGGACTGATTTGCTAGAGAGGAATTCTGACTTATAGTACATATCTTTACATCATCTATAGTCATCATACACAAAGCTGGCTAAATATTAGAATCTCCTGAAGAGTTTTTTGTTTTGTTTGGTTTTAAATATAGCTTCCTGGGCCAGGCACGGTGGTTCACACCTGAAATCCCAGCACTTTGGGAGGTCGAGGCAGGCAGATCATTTGAGGTCAGGAGTTCGAGACCAACGTGACTGACATGGTGAAACTCTGTCTCTACTAAAAATACAAAAAAATTAGCCAGGCGTGGTGGCACACACCTGTAGTCCCAGCTACTCAGGAGGCTGAGGCAGGAGAATCACTTCAACCTGGGAGGCAGAAGTTGCAGTAAGCTGAGATCATGCCATTGCACTCCAGCCTGGGTGACAGAACGAGACTGTCAAAAAACAAAACAAAACAAACAAACAAAATATATATATATGGGAATTGAGTGTATTACAAAGATGCCATTTCATATCATGGGGGAATGGATAGCAACCATTTCTCCAATAGTGCTAATTTTCATAATTTCCCTAGGACATAATGTGATCAGTAGTTTAATAATTTGATTGTGATACAGAACCAACGCTGACTACATAGAGAACATGTATACAAAGCATAGGACACAGAGCCACTTTGCTGGAATGAGTGGCTACTCTCAGGTATTTATTCACCTGGGCAATGCGTTTGCTCTTACATTTACCTTTGATGTTTATGAGGTATGCTGCAAGTAAAATTGCCAGGTCAAGGCCAAAGATTAAAGAAAAGAATAAGTGGAGGGAGTGGAATGTAATGAAAGTGAAGAAGTTTATTTTGTCAGTTTTAATATAATTTATTATTTTTAGCATCTAATAACTAAATATATTTATATTCAAAATTCCTTTATTATTGAAACCCCTGCAGCAAAAATAACTTTGATATTTCCCCTCTAAAAATTCTCTAACTCCTAATTTCCTTAATCTCCGGAAACAATGGTTTTGATAATATACTTTTCGTAGTGATAAGTATCTTAGGAATGATACTATTGGCTTACAACAGAATAAGTTATATTTAATAAACAGTATTGCCCGACCTTATGGAACTTACAGATGAAGGGAAGAAGAAACCATTAAACAACATCAACATGACCAAACTTGAACTCACCTTTTTTCTCCCAAATCCAGACTTCTTCACATCTGTTTAAGAGAAGCATACCATGTCTTACTTGACTCTGGCCATTACATATTTCTCCAGCCTCATCTCTTGCCACTTTTTCCCTCAAACGTTCCTTTCCAGGCCACGTGCCGTGGCTCACGTCTATAATCCCAGCACTTTGGGAGGACGAGGCAGGTGGATTACCTGAGGTCAGGAGTTCAAGGACAGCCTGGCCAACATGGTGAAACCCCATCTCTACTAAAAATACAAAAATTAGCCAGCCATGGTGGCAGGCACCTGTAATCCCAGCTACTCTGGAGGCTGAGGCACAAGAATCACTCAAACCCAGGAGGCTGAGGTTGCGGTAAGATCGTGCCACTGCACTCCAGCCTGGGTGGCAGAGCAAGATTCCATCTCAAAACAACAACAACAACAAAAATTCCTTTCCAGACACAATAAAATCACTTCACTTTTCTCACTTCCTGGTTTTTATATATGTGTTGCCTCTGCTTTAATCACCCTTTTCTACCCCTTTGTCACTTGCCTACTTAGCAAGCAGCTCTTCACCCACTCTAGGAAGCTTGACCTGACACCCTCCTCACTAGTTTTTGTTGGCCTCTTATCTCTCTGCTCCCTATGGCACACTGCAGTATGCCCATCATAGCTGCTACTACGCTGAATTGTATTTATCTGTTTACTTCTCTCCTTCACCACCAGACTATAAACTCGTTGATGGTAAGGATTGTGCCTATAATGTTTACTCTTATACCTCTAGGCTTAACACAATGCCTGGGACATGGTAGGCATTCAATAGTTCATTGGTTAAATGGATGGATGGATGAATGAATGAATGAACAGTGTGATAAGTGTTATAGAAAAAAATTATCAAAGAGTGTCAAGATCACCTTCAGGTTTGACGATTCACTGGAAGGACTCACAGGGACTCAGAAAAGCTATTACACTCACAATTATGGTTTACTACAGCAAAAGAATGCAGACTTAAATCAGCAAAAAAAAAAAAAAATACATAGGGCAGAGTCCATGAGAAACCAAGAACAAGCTTCCAGTTGTCATCTCTCAGAGGAATCTCACAGACAGCACTTAATTCCCCCAGTTAAACAATGCGTGATAACAAGCGCAAAGTGTTGCCAACCAGGGAACCCCACCAAACCCTTGGTTCAGAGGTTTTTATTGGGGTCAGTCACATAGGTGTGGGATACCTGCATGACCAACTCTAGTTACTCTATCTCCAGCCTCCATCCAGAGGTCAAACTGATACAGTGTGGCCCAGGGCCTCAGTCACACAAAAACAGGCATTCATCATAAATCACATTGTTAGCATAAACTATCCACGTAAACCAAAGTCTCAGGTACACAAAGGCAGTCTTATCAGAAAGGACATTTCAAGGTCTCAGAGGTTACCTCCCAGGAACCACTCAAGGACCCTTCCTGAAGACTTTCGGAATGTGCAGAATTTGAGGAACCCAGGACTACTGAGTTAACCGTTTGCTTATTACAGAAACTCGGTAGACTGGGGTAGGCTAAAGCAGGCCTCCCAACAGAAACATCAGCTGAGCCGCATACAAATGTAGAAGCAGCATGAGCAAAATCACTGAGGCACAAGTGAATATGGCTGTTTGGGGGACCGAAAACTCGTTCAGCTCAAGTCTCCTCTATTACAGATCCTCAAGTTTCAAGTCCCTATGACCACCTCTCCCCAACTTGCGTTTATCTTCTCTCTAGGCTGTCTTTTCAAAATACTGGATAAATGCTCCTCAGATCATTCCATATTCTTCTTAATCTACTTTTTGTAGCATGCAGAATTTTATGCCCCTTGTCTCACAAAGCATTTCTTTCAAAATATGGTCTGTATCTATTTTGAAACTCAAAAAGTATTTATTATTTTCTTTCTTCTTTTTAACAATCTCTCCTGGGGCACTTAAAGTACCCTAGTTACTTCCTAGGTTGGGGAGAATGGTAGGATAGCATAAAATATTAGGAGAGAGGAATAAGTTTATATCTCAAAATATAGTCTCATTATACTCATATGTCTCCTTGCAAATTTCTCAAGAGAAAACAGAGTCTCACCGGGCGGGGCGGCTCACGCCTATAATCCCAGCACTTCGGGAGGCCGAGGCGGGTGGATCACCTGACGTCAGGAGTTTTAGACCAGCCTGGTCAACATAGTGAAACCCCTTCTCTACTAAAAATGCAAAAAAATTAGCCGGGTGTGGTGGTGGTCACCTGTAATCCCAGCTACTTGGGAGGCTGAGGCAGGAGAATCGCTTGAACCTGAGATATAGAGGTTGCAGTGAGCCGAGACCACACCATTGCACTCCAGCCTGGGCAACAAGAACAAAACTCCACAAAAAAAAAAAAAAAAAGAAAGAAAGAAAGAAGGAGAGAGAAAGAGAAGAAAGAAAGAAAGAAAGAAAGAAAGAAAGAAAGAAAGAAAGAAAGAAAACAATGTCATATATCACTTGAATTCCCAGTTGCACATTCCTCATGAATTTATATTAGGCCAAGTCTGCACGGCCATGCTCTACAATTAAATAAAATGATAAATGTGAATAGTGCTGCAATGAACATACATGTGCATGTATCTTTGTAATAGAATGATTTATATCCCTTTGGGTATATACCCAGCAATGGTATTGCTGAGTCAAATGGTATTTCTGGTTCTAGATCTTGAGACATGGAATCAACCCAAATGCCCATCAATAATAGACTAGATAAAGAAAATGTGGTACATATACACCATGGAATACAATGCAGTTACAAAAAGGAACAAGATCATGTCCTTTGCAGGGACATGGATGGAGCTGGAAGCCATTATCCTCAGCAAACTAACGCAGGAACAGAAAACCAAACACTGCATGTTCTCACTTATAAATGGGAGCTGGACAATGAGAACACATGGACAAATGAGGGAAACAACACACACGGGGGCCTGTCAGGGTGTGGGGTGGGGTAAGGGAGAGGACTAGGAAAAATAGCTAATGCATGCTGAGCTTAATAACTAGGTGATGGGTTGATAGGCACAGCAAGCCACCATGGCACACGTTCACCTGTGTAACAAACCAGCACATACTGCACATGTACCCCGGAACCAATTAAAGTTAAAATTAATTTTTAAATGATAAATGTGAAAACAACATACTGCCTACATTCAACATATTCGATAAATCATTATTGAAACCAAACCCCAATATTTTAAGCATCATTTCCAAATTTACCTCTTCATCAAAAGGGATAACAATTTCAGTGCGTGTAGACCTCAAGTCTTTCTTTTTTTTTGAGATGGAGTCTCACACTGTCACCCAGGCTGGAGTGCAGTGGCATGATCTCGGCTCACTGCAACCTCTGCCTCCCGGGTTCAAGCAATTCTCCTGTCTCAGCCGCCCCAGTAGCTGGGATTACAGGCACCGGCCACCATGCCTGGCTAATTTTTGTATTTTTAGTAGAGACAGGGTTTCACCTTGTTAGTTAGGCGGGTCTAAAACTCCTGACCTCATGTGATCCACCCTCCTTGGCCTCCCAAAGTGCTGGGATTACAGGCATGAGCCACCACACCTGGCTAGAGCTCAAGTCTTGAGTGAAGTATACTTTCTTAACGTTCAGAGTATTTAAAAAATTTAATTAGGAGGTCATTAGGCTGAAACAACTCTGGCACCTTGGGTCCCTTACTAATAAACCAAACCCTAACTCAATGTCAACAGTAAAATGAAACTTAAGCTTAATCAATCAGAAACCACCAACTAACCTCTAACTAGGAACTTTCCACTTTAACCAATCAAATATTTTCTTTGTCTTGCTTCCACAAACACCTTATAAAAGTTTTCCCATCAAACCCCCCTGGTAGAGTCCTGGACTGCTTGAGGTCTGGTGCTGCCCAATTCATGAATCTCTGCCTGCACAAATAAATTCTTCCAAATTTTAATGTGCCTAAGTTTATCTTTCAACAAAAGCAACCAAATTTTACAAAAGTTAAAAACTAAAACTAGGCCGGGTGCGGTGGCTCACGCCTGTAATCCCAGCACTTTGGGAGGCCGAGGCAGGCGGATCACGAGGTCAGGAGATCGAGACCACCCTGGCTAACACAGTGAAACCCCGTCTCTACTAAATATACAAAAAATTAGCCGGGCGAGGTGGTGGGCGCCTGTAGGCCCAGCTACTCGGGAGGCTGAGGCAGGAGAATGGCGTGAACCCCGGGGGGCAGAGCCTGCAGTGAGCCGAGATCGCGCCATTGCACTCCAGCCTGGGCGACAGCGAGACTCTGTCTCAAAAAAAAAAAAAAAAAAAAAAACTAAAATTTCCCACAAGAAAATACTGGGGCAGGGGAGGTAAATTAAACTGGGCTATGTAGCTAAAGCCGAAACCAAATTAAACAAGGCCTAATGAGAACCAGGCAGAGGCCTAAGAGAAATCTCGTACACCCTTTTCATCCTGGCATTGCTTTGCTTAAGAGTCCATCGGAGTCTGTATTTAAAGGGATAAAATGTGAACAGATTTACTAAAGAAATTGCTGTGCTTTCTCACATAATGATATAGGCTCCATGCATGGTTAGTGGTATTGAGAATGATGCATATGAGAACCAGGAAAAAAAGAGACAAGGATTGCTAAAAGAAAGAGAAACTGCAAATGTGGGTGAATTTCTGTGGACTCAATAATTTTTGAAAGCTATATGAGAGACTGAAAAGGACAATAAAATATTAAAGTTGACCAGGCACGGTGGCTCATATCTGTAATCTCAGCACTTTGGGAGGCCGAGGCGGGCGGATCACCTGAGGTCAAGGGTTCGAGACCAGCCTGGCCAACATGGTGAAACCTCGTCTCTACTAAAAATCCAAAAAATATTAGCTGGGAGGGTGGTGCGTGCCTGTAGTCCCAGCTACCCGGAGAGGCTGAGGCAGGGGAATTGCTTGAACCCTGGAGGCAGAGGTTGTTGTGAGCCAAGATTGCACCACTGCACTCCAGCCTGAGCAACAGAGGGAGACTCCATCTCAAAAAAAAAAAAAAAATTAAAGTTGATATTACTGCTCAACTTCAAAGCCATCTCTCTCATAAGATTGATTCACAAGAATAAGCAGAGGCTTTATTAATTAATTAATTTATTTATTTTGAGTTGGAGTCTCACTCTGTCACTCAGCTGGAGTGCACTGGGGTCACTGCAACCTGTGCCCCCCAGGTTCAGGCGATTCTCCTGCGTCACCCTCCCAAGTAGCTGGAATTACAGGCACCTGCCACCAGGCCCAGCTAATTTTTGTATTTTTAGTGGAGGCGGGGGTTTCACCATCTTGGCCAGGCTGTTCTTGAACTCCTGACCTCATGATCCACCCGTCTCAGCCTCCCAAAGTGCAGGGATTATAGGCATGAGCCACCCGGCCCAGCCCTAGAGGTTTTATTTTAAATGTAAACATTTCAAAGACTACAGCATGATCTTGAACATCATCTCTTTAAAAGAAAACAAGCTGTGAGAAGCTAAAAGCTTGTGATTTTAATGAGGGTTAACGATGATAATGTCAAGCTTCTTTGCATATAATAGTCCATTTATTACAACAGCTCATGCTTGTCTGCTGAGCCACCTGTTTCATATCCAAGACACAGTAAGCATATTTTAGTAGAAAGTCTCAAGTTACTCTAACACATTCTAAATTTGGCTCAATGTTATCATCTTACACAATGAGCCAAAATTCAAATGTATAGATTGCTTCTCTCCCAATCAGACTTATGCCAATTGTCAAAAGAAACCAGAGAAAATTGGGTGAAGGATGGTTTCCACATTATCCCTGAGCTAACATTAAAGATAGCCTATTCCAAAATCAGGTCAAAGACATAATTATTCTGTTAACAAAACACAGAAACACAGAAGAATGTTAAGGAGCAAGAGAAAATGTTAATATGTTCTGAAATTCCCACTAGCATAATTGACCAAAACAATTCCAAAATTCCCCAAATTTTAATTCACATTAATTACAAATGACAAACACAATTAATATAAACTGTAATGGTCTAAACTAATTTGACTAAGCATGCAATGCAATGTTGGCAAGGTCAGGCTTTTGTGCTCAATTACTGTTCATTCATCCTGATTTTAAAGAAACTGTTTTGTTTTGTGAGAAGGAACAATGATCCCACTATCCTAAGAACAATTAACCAATGTGAAAAGTTAGACAACAATCCAGTGGCATGGGGTGTGGAGGGGGGCGCTGCATTTAGTTAAAATCTAAGAACACACAAGTAAACACCAAACACTACTTGTGAATTGATTCTGTTTATCACAAATCAGTAAAACTTTCTCTGTAGCAGTTTGTGACTGAGTTGCATGTACGAAAGCATCCGGAGTGTGGTCAGCACAGGAAAAATCTATTCCCTAGGAATAATGACAATGTTGGGTGGTGGTAGAAGTAGCAAATAACCAAAATGGTCATTGGCGGTGGCATGACACAGAGCAACACTCATGACACTGAGGGTCTAGACATTGAACCTTGCTGTTTTAAGATCTGGAAAAATTAGGGGTGGTCCTCTTTGGAGACAGACCCTTTCTGATCCTCTTGTGTTGGAATGAAGGAAAAGTTCAGTATACCAAGAGACAAAAACAGGCTGAAAGAGGTTTTTACTATCCCTTATTGTCAATTAAAAACAAAAAAACAAAAAAACTGCAGCAGCAAGTATCATCCAGGCATATCTAACCTGCTGCTACCTTCTGCCTTAAAGTGGGAGTTTTTAGTTATCCAATTGGTCCAGAACCCCAGAACTGTGCAGTTTGTTCGTTCTTAGGGAAGATACAGAAGAGATATCTGCTACCTGCACCAGCAGAGCTGGGTGACCGTTCCAAAGGAGGGAAACGTTCTAACCTCGGTTACTGCTTTCCTCAGAGCAGAAACTGTGGGCCAGCGGTGCTATCTAGTCACAGCTTTCTTACTGAACCCATGACAATGAGGAATAGGTGTGTTTGTTTCTTAAAAAAAAAATTAAAAAGTAAAACACAAAAATTAAGTAAGAAAGCATAATTTTTAGATAAATGCTTACTTTTCACGGACAATGAAAAGAGCAGTAGCAGATATACTTTCTGTATCTTCCCTAGGGACAAACAAACTGAGCAGTTCGGGGGCTCTGGACCAATTGGATAACTAAATGTGTGAACGTACTCTTCCTTGATTTTCCCAAGTACACAGTCTGTATTCTGGATAGTGCAGCAGTGTCCATTACACATATAATCCCTATAAAAATTCTGTGCAATTGACATTGTTATGACATTCACACTCACCAGTATGTGAAACTTTTTTAACTGCAAATGTCAGAAGCCCAGTAAAAATTAACTGGGCAAAAAAAAAAAAAAAAAAATCCAATAATTCACATTTCCGCAAACAAACCAAATGTCCATCAACTGATAAGTGGATAAAGAAAACATGGTATATCCATCCAATGAAACATTATTCAGCCACAAAAAGGAAGAATGTAGTGATATATACTATAACATGAATGAACCTTGAAAACAACCACCACCTTTTTATCCTCATTGCTATAATTCAACATTTGATCCATTGGTCCCACCATTTCTCACTATTCATCAACTTTCTCTTGGCTTCATGTCCACAGCGCCTTGTCTAGCCTAGATTTCATGGTCCCCTCCTTATAATCACTCTTCTGCAAACATCCATAACTCGTTTGCCTCTCTCTCCCTCAGTCATCCTTGCCTAGGGTATTAGTCAGCTTGGGCTGCCATAACAAAATACCATAAACTGGGTGGCTTAAACAACAGAAATGTATTTTCTCACAGTTCTGGAAACTAGCAGTCTCAGATCAAGGTCTGACAGAGTCTGTCCTTGGAAGAGGCTCTCTTCCTGGCTTGTAGATGGCTGCCTTTCCACAGTCCTCACATGATGAGGAGACAGGAAAAGCCCAAAAGCTCTCCGGTGTCTCTTCTTATAAGGAAACTAATCCTATCAGAGCTCCTCCCTCCAGATTTCATTAAACTTAATTACTGCCTTACTTCAAATGCAGCAACATTGGGGGTTAGAGCTTCAACATACAATTTTTTTTTTTTTTTTTTTAGACAAGGTCTCGCTCTGTCACCCAGGCTGGAGTACAGTCACTCAATCTTGGCTCACTGCAAACTCCACCTTCTGGCCTCAGCCTCCTGAGTAGCTGGGATTACAGGCATACGCCACCGCAGCCAGCTAACTTTTTTGTGTTTTTGATAGAGACATGGTTTCACCATGTTGGCCAGGCTGGTCTCAAACTCCTGGCCTCAAGTGATCCTCCTGCCTCAGCCTCCCAAAGTGCTGGGATTACAGGCGTGAGCCACCGTGCTGGCTGAACTTCAGCATATGAATTTGAAGGGTGGAGGAACACAATTAGTCCATAGCACCTAGAAAACCCCAACCCCAGATGAATACTACCATTCACTTTTTCCATGCCTGCACCAAACAGGTACAATTTGCTAGAAAAAAAAGTCACCCAACTGAATAGACTGGTTTCTCTTGAAATTCATGATCACAAACTTCAAAGGGCATGTAGCAAGGCACGACTGTCTAGCAATCCCACTGTGTTCCTTGAGTAGACTTACTCTTCCATCCCCCAAAATAACTTCCTCCCTTAACTTCACATACCTTCTTTACCCCTTACTCTCAGCTGCTCCCCTTGCCTCAAAATTCACTAGAGACTGAAGCCAAATAAATTTTTCCTATCCTCCCTTAAGCAAATCTTCTAATTCACCTGCATCTGGCTGGGCATAGTGGCTCATGCCTGTAATCCCACTACTTTGAAAGGCAGGTGGATCACCTGAGGTCGGGAGTTCGAGAACAGCCTGGTCAACACGGTGAAACCCCATCTTTACTAAAAATACAAAAAAAAAAAATTAGCTGGGTGTGGTGGCACACACCTGTAATCCCAACTACTAGGGAGACTGAGGCAGGAGACTAGCTTGAATCCAGGAGGTGGAGGTTGCAGTGAGCCAAGATCGTGCCACTGCACTCTAGCCTGGGCAACAGAATGACACTCTGTCAAAAAAAAGAAAGGAAGGAAGGAAGAAAGAAAGGAAAGAAGGGAGGGAGAGAGGGAGGGAAACTAATTCACCTGCATCCATTCTCAGCCTTGCACTCTCTGCCATCCCAATGAAAGAAATTTTCCTCCTCCTCTGTGTATAACCGGATGTTGAATGAGCACTGAATGGTCTCAGAATTTGAGTTAAGGCTCTAAAACTGAAAACAATGAGTAATAATTGCCCCAACACTCTACAAAATCTAAGATAGCAGAATTAGTCCATAATTATCAACTCCTATCACTCATTCCAGCCAAAAAGCAGAATAGTAGAAATTTGGAACACAGATTGATGGGAGGCATTGAGGTAGACAGTTGCCAGCCTAGTTAGAAATGATGGTGACATTTTTCTCCCCTCTCTGTGGAGGAAGTCAGAGTCCCTCTTGCCTATCTTCCCCTCCAAACTAAGCAATGGGAGCCCAAGAGAACCACAGTAGAAAACGAGGAAAAGACTGGCATCTCCCTCTCCAACTAGACATTTATTAAGCTGTACAATAGTCTTATGCTATCATGAGTTAGAAGCCAAGCCCAGGCCCAGGAAGAGAGTTATCAGGAAGTCTTGCCATATGTCCCCTAGAGCTAGACTAAGCCTTAATAGAGTTTAAATCCATTTTTTGATGTTTGATTCCTGATCATTTTTAACGCTCACCACTTTATCTTCCCCTTGTGGCCCACATCTGGGCAAGCTGATAAGAAAGCTCAGGTGCTCCGTCCTTTGGCACTCATGGGAGATTCTAACCACAGAAGCCTCTGCCCACCCATACGCAGAGACCATCACCCCACCCCACCCAATTACCAGAAGAAAAACTCCAAGCCAATCTCCTTTTCCTACTCTCTCAAGTCACCTTTAGACCAGCTTGTGAAGCCTGTCCTGCTTTCCCCAAAAAGCCTCATTATGAAAGAAATACACCTGACCGGGCACAGTGGCTCATGCCTGTAATCCTAGCACTTTGCGAGGCCAAGGCAGGCAGATTGCTTGAGCTCAGGAGTTCAAGACCAGCCTGGGCTACATGGTGAAACCCTGTCTCTAATAAAATACAAAGAATTAGCCAGGCGTAGTGGCATGCGCCTGTAGTTCCAGCTACTTGGGAGGCTGAGGCAGAAGAATTGCTTGAACCCAAGAGGCAGAGGTTGCAGTGAGCTGAGATAATGCCACTGCACTCCAGCCTGGGTGACAGAGCAAGACTCTTTCTCAAAAAAAAAAAAAAAATACACCTTTTCACACCCTTTTGATGTGTGTGTATGACATCATCAGTCTTGACATCGAATTAGAATGTTGGGTGAGGGTCTATCCTGCTATTGCAAAGTGGCCATACCAGGAACATTTAAGAATATGGACACTAGTGCCTGCTTCCCACAGAGAATTTGGAAGACAGAGGCTACCTGAAGCCACCAAATGGCAGAGCAAGAATAGAGATCAATGTTTGAAACAAGCTATAATTTTACCTGTTTGGGGGACAAGGATGTATGAGTTTGTGGTCCAAGAGAACCCAAGAAATCCATTTTGAAGGTACTTCACCTAAGAGGGCTAAGAGCCAAGACAAGAGGACCTCAGCAGTAAGAAGCTGTGCAATAGGGCCGGGCGCAGTGGCTCATGCCTGTAATCCCAGCACTTTGGGAGGCCGAGGTGGGCGGATCACCTAAAGTCAGGAGTTTCAAGACCAGCCTGACCAACATGGAGAAACCCTATCTCTACTAAAAATACAAAATTAGCCAGGAGTGGTGGCATGCACCTGTAATCCCAGCTACTCGGGAGGCTGAGGCAGGAGAATCGCTTGAACCCAGGAGGTGGAGGTTACTGTGAGCCAGGATCGCACCACTGCACTCCAGCCTGGGCAACAAAAGCAAAACTCTATCTCAAAAAAAAAAAAAAAAAAAAAAAAAAGCTGTACAAGTACAATAGACCACCAGGAGCAGAGGCTGGGAGAGTCACAAAAGATCACCCAGAGAGCACTCACACTGGGAAACGGCGTTAGTTTGGCAGTCCTAGCAGAGGTCACCCATGTAACCCATACCTATAACCCATATCATGGCCAGATTTTGGATGTCTGTAGCAATGGTAGAAATGGAAAACATCCAGTGTTGGTCAAAGAAGAATTCCACTGGCTCCAGAAATTGAATTATTGCAATCCTTCCTCTATTCTATTATCCTGTGTCCCAATCCTGGAAAAGCCATACAAATTATGGAGGCAGGAGGAGGCAAAAAAAAACTTGTGAAAGAAAAAATTAGACTCTTCCTTAGTAGACAGGAGAGGTCTTGAATTGCATGAGAGGCCCGTGGCTTCTGCTTAAGGTGTAGAAATCTGGAAAGAGCATCCCACTCTTAGAGCAACAAAAACAATCACAACAGTAGCAACAACAAAGCCAGACCATCGGAAAATTCACAACTCTTCTTGAGCACATCAGAGAACTGAAGAGACAGAACAACCTACTAACCAGAAATCTTAGGAAAGACGGGCACCTGCAAAGAGAGCTGGGACATGAGCTCTTGCCACCTGGAGCAGTCACCACCAAACACTGGCAAGAAGAAGAATTCAACCAAATACTTTAATTGCTAAAACCTGAGTATGGGCTATTACTGTGTACTGAATTGTGTCCCTCCACAATTCATATTTTGAAGGCCTAATCCCCAATATGATAATGTTTGGAGATGGAGCCTTTGGGAGGTAATTAGGCTTAGATGACGGTGTGAGGGTATCTTCATACAGGGATTAATGCCCTTATAAGAAGAGACCGGGGAACTTGCTCAGGTTTTCTCTCTCTCCCTTCCTTCCCCTTCCTTCCTTCCTCCCTCCCTCCTTCCCTCTCTCTCCTTCTCCTTCCCTGCTCTCTCTTTCCCCCTCCCTCTCTGCCTCTCTCTCTCCCCTATAACCCTACTCTCTCTTTCCTTGTAAGGACACAAAGAGAAAGTGACCAACTACAAGCCAGAAGAGGACCCCTACCAGGAACTGGATTGGCCAGCCCCTTGATCTTAGACTTCCCAGCCTCCAGAAGTATAAGAAATACATTTCTGGGCCAGGTGCAGTGGCTCATGCCTGTAATCCCAGCACTTTGGGAGTCCGAGGCGGGCAGATCACAACGTCAGGAGTTTGAGACCAACCTGACCAACATGGTAAAACCCCATCTCTACTAAAATACAAAAATTAGCCCGGTGTGGTGGCATGCACCTGTAATCCCAGCTTACTCAGGAGGCTGAGGCAGGAGAACCGCTTGAACCCAGGAGGCAGAGGTTGCAGTGAGCCGAGATCACTCCACTGCACTCCAGCCTGGGCAACAGAGCAAGACTCTGTCTCAAAAAAAGAAAGAAAGAAATACATTTCTGTTGTTTAAGCCAACCAGTCTATGGCCTTCTGGCTCAAGCTGACTAAGAAAGCTACCCAGAGAATATAGAACTCCTGGCGACCACAGACACAAGAGGAATTTGCAATCACTCAAAAGCTTGTCTCCATGGACCTCACTGGACCTTACAAAAAAGACTCAGGTAAGAGCAAGAATCCTGAGAGCATCCCTCGTGGTGTAGGCCTGGGGAAGGGGGACACAGTCACTGTGGGAAAGGCAGAAGCCTCACTGGATGCTTCTTTCCCATCTCTCCAAAGGAATAGAAGCCTTAGGTGCTGTGGGAAGGCAGCAAACACCATTAGCCTAAGACATTGTGAAAAGCAGCCAGGCACAGTGGAGCATGCCTGTAATCCCAGCTACTCCAGAGGCTGAGGTGGGAGGACCCCTTTAGCCCAGGAATTTGAATACAGCCTGGACAACATAGTGAGACCCCCCCCTCCCCCAAAACAAACAGAGAGAGAAAGAGAGAAGGAGGGAAGAAAGGGAAGGTGGGAGAGTGGCAGAGAGGAGGGAAAAGAAAGGAGAAAGGTGAGGGAAGGGGAGGGGAGAGAGGGGAAGGGAGCAGAGAGGGAGGGGAGGGGAAGGGAGGGGAAAGGAAGAGAGGGGAAAGGAGCGTTAGGGGGAGGGGAGAGGAGGGGAGGGGAGGGTGGAGGGGGAAGCAGAGTGGGGAGGGGAGGGGAGGGGAAGGGAGGGGAGGGGAGGGGAAGGGCAGGGAGGGGAGGGAAGGGCGGGGAGGGGAGGGGAGGCGGGGAGGGAGGGGAGGGGAGGGGAGGGAGGGGAGGGGAAGGAGGGGAGGGGAGGAGAAGGGAGGGGAGGGGAAGGGAGGGGAGGGAGGGGGGAAGAGAGGGGAAAGGAGAGGGGAAGGGAGGGGAGGGGGAGGGGGAAGCGGAGGGGGAGGGGGAAGCAGAGGGGGGAGGGGAAGGGATGGGAGGGGAAGGGTTGGGAGGGGAAGGGAAGAGGAAGGGAAGGGGAAGGGAAGGGAAGGTGAAGGGGAAGGCGAAGGGGAAGGGGAAGGGGAAAAAAAAGAAAAAGAAAGAAAAAGCTGTGGAAACTGATTGCAGCTCAGGGAAGAAACAGAACAAGACTCTCTACCCTGGGGAAGGGGCAGAAGGAATGCTGGGCTCAGAACGACAGCTGGGATGGGGGTATGAACACAGAGAATGCCACCAGCACCGAAGACCCTGAGACACAGGGCCTGCCTGAGACTGTGGGTTAATCAGAACAACAGACAGCACAAGCTCCTGACTTCCCACCTCCAGGCTAACAAGCTGCTAGTGACAAGTAACAATGACTTCCTGCTAGGAGAGAGTATGGAGAGGCATCTCTGAGGTGTCTCTGAGGTGGCAAGAGAAGCAGGAAACAGATTGCATACTCAAGTGAATTCTGAAGAGAATTTTAGGAAAGTACTAGTTACAGAGTGGCAGGCAGATTCCAGGACTAACAAGAGTGCTGCAGCACCGAGGCACTAGCAACCATGGGGAAGTGTTAAGGCCAGAGCAGCAAGGAGGAGAAGCAGAACTGGAGTGAGAGCTGGAAGCAGGCAAGCAGGGCCTGCCTGGTAGGAGCCACAGTGGCAGAGAAACATAGCCATTGCCTCGCCATGACGAATTATGGCTTCCTAATTTTTAGTGTGTCTCTCCTCTTGTGTCTCCTGCTGGTACTTCCCATTGGCTGATCCAACCAATAGCCAGGGAGCTGGGGTGTTGCAATCCATAATGATCAGTTCCCTGGGGCACAGAGCAAAGCCAAGGAAGGTAGAGAATGTATGGATGGGAGCAAATGGAAAATACCTAGCATAATGCATTCTCACGCTTCTCTTGCATCAACACAACGCTGGCTCCAACTTCATAGCCATGCAGCCTCTCCCTCCTCAGGGTTCAGACCAGGCCCTCTTCTCTTTTCTCTCTACTCTCTCTCTCTAATCTCTACTCCCACAGTGATTACTTTTATATTTATGTTCCCCTAGTCGTCTCCTCTGCGTCCTGCACTCAGATCCAACTATCTGCTGACAGCTACACTCTGGTGTCTCAGACATTGCATTTCTGACCCATCTGAGCCTATTAATGGTCTTCATTCTTCTCTCTCTGTATCCAATTCATCAGCAAGTCTGATCAATTCCACCTCTAAGATATATTCCAAATCTGCCCATGCTTTCTTCTTGTCACCCCTGCCACCACATCAGTCCATGCCACCACATTAGTCCTAATCACAACATTTCTCTCTTCTCCTCCTCTGATCCATTCTAGACCTGGCAGCCAGAGGGGACCATCTTAAAATGTACGCTAGATCATGCTACTTCCCTGTTTAAACTTTCTGCTGTTTTCCCAAACCCCTTGCTATGCTCTGCCTTCCTCTTCTACTTCATACCCAACTGCTTACTACTCTCTTGCTCACTACTCTCTAGTGACACTGGCTTTTCCACATCCTCAGAGAAGCCAAATTCTCTCCTGACTTGGGGCACCCCTCCCGCTGCAAGTCATGCCTGGACCCCATGTTTCAGAAGCTGTCTTCTTCCCGTCCTTCAGATTGGCTAAAATATCTCCTCAGGAATGGATTCCCTGGCCACTGTTTTTGAAGTTTGTTCTCTCTCCATCCCATTATTCTCTTTTTACCTAATTTATTTCCTTCTTAATATTAACCACATTACAATTTATCTGTTTATGTTTGATTGCGTTTTTGTCAGTCTCTCGTTAGAGTGCAAGCTCCATAAACCACATTCTAATTTATCTGTTTATATGTTTGATTGTGTTTTTGTCAATCTCTCGCTAGAATGCAAGCTCTGTAAAGCAAGGATTATGCCCTATGTTTCTCTTGACATCTCTATGGTCTCAAGCCTAGCACAGTGCCTGGCATAAAGCAAGTATTCAATAAATATTAGAGCACCTTATCATGCTTTCCATGTGCCAGGGACTATCCTTAGTTTCATAAAAATAAGACTGCATTAAGTCCACATAACAACCCTGGGAGGTAGATATTTACTATCATTCCCATTTACAAAAGAGGAAACTGAGGCATAGAAAGGGTGCGTATCTTATCAAGAGTCATATGTTTAGGAGGGGAAAGAGGTAAGATGCAAACCCAGGCAATCTGATGGCAGAGCCAGCACTTTTAACCACTATGCAATACCTATTCCCACATTCACTTCCATAGATGAATTAATAACTACATAAATACATTAATTAAGTGGAAGGACAGACATAGATTGTATCCATAAGTCTGCCTAGGGAAGTAAAGAGGATAGTACTGAAGACTGAGTTTGTTTGATTGATACGTGTGAGGAGTATGTGCCAAGCACAGAGAATCATATCTGCAAAGCCATAGAGGCAGGAGAAAGTGTTGCAAGGGAACAAGCAGTTCAGTTTACTTGGAGTACAAAGTGAAAAGAGGGAGGGAAGAAAATAGGGTAGTAAGAAAAAGTTGATGAGGCCAATAGGAAAGGAAAGTTTACAGTCCATACAAAGCAGTTTAAATTTTATCCTTAAAGACTTAGGAAGCCATTGAAAAAATTTAATCAGGATGGAGACACAATTCTATTTGTGATTGAGAAAGATCCTTCTGGTAGTGGTGTAGCGCAGACTTTCTTAAAGTTGAGTAGGCTACATTCTTTCAAGAGAAAAATTTTTTCCTGAACACTTCAGGGTCCGCTGATACTTTTAATTATAATGTTACTATATAACAAAATATAACTTCTATACTGTTACAGCTTTTAGTCATAAAAGCAATATAAATGTATACCCTGTCTAAACTAAACTACAAATTAAATCAAAATATAGTTAAAGGGCCAGGCTCTGTGGCTCATGCCTGTAATCCCAGCACTTTGTGAGGCCAAGGCAGGCAGACCACCTGAGGTTGGGAGTTGGAGACCAGCCTGGCCAACATGGTGAAACCCCGTCTCTACTAAAAGTACAAAAATTAGCTGGTTGCGGTGGCGCACGTCTGTAGTCCCAGCTACTTGGGAGGCTGAGGCAGGACAATTGCTTGAACCCAGGAGGTGGAGGTTGCAGTGAGCCAAGATTCATTGTGCCCAGCCTGGGCAACAGAGCAAGACTCCATCTCAAAAAAAAAAAGTAGGTAAGCATAATTTAATGCAATGGTGTTTTACTTAACGTAGTTGCTTATTCAGAGCATGCAGTGGTATTAACTATTTTGATGCAGGTTCATTGGAGTTTGAAGAAAAGGGAAAAGGAGAAGTTGCTGGTGGATTTAAGTTGGATCATTTTTAATGTCCTTCAGCAGTCATAGGTAAATAAATCCCTTTTAAATTATATTTTGGCTGTTAAACTGTACTTGACATAACTCTACTTCCAGAATAACATCTCAGACTGAACCTCATGGATTATAGCTTGAGTAGTAACAACTACAAGAATTTAAACTTTTTACGTTTTTCTTTCTATGCTAATCTAAAAATGCTTAATATAAACATATAAACGTATTCTGTATCATCTATATCTTCATAACAAAGCTCTGCTACAAGATTTTAGTGCCTACATTTGCTTTTGAGTTTACGATCCAATTGCTACTATTTGAATTATATCAGATTTGTGTGAGGAAATGGGGGTGGGGGATTCTTAATAGGTAAATGCTGCTTTCCGTCATTTCTGGCTGGATGAAAGCTAACCGATTCAAGGAGTTCAAGGAGTTCTGAAGAAGAGAAAAATGTTCAGAATACCTGGAAACTGGAGGAAGAATTAAGAAAAGGCTGGATAAGGTTGGGCGCGGTGGATCACGCCTGTAATCCCAACACTTTAGGAGGCCGTGGTGGGTGGATTGCCTGAGGTCAGGAGTTCGAGACCAACCTGGCCAACATGATGAAACCCCATCTCTACTAAAAATACAAAAAATTAGCCAGGCATGGTGGCAGGCGCCTGTAACTCCAGCTATTCGGGAGGGCTGAGGAAGGGGAATTGCTTGAACCCGGGAGGCGGAGGTTGCAGTGAGCTAAGATCGCGTCATTGCAACAAGAGTGAAACTCTGTCACGAAAAAAAAAAAAAGTCCGGGCGCAGTGGCTCACGCCTGTAATCCCAGCACGCTGGGAGGCAGAGGCGGGTGGATCAGGAGGTCAGGAGACCCAGACCATCCTGGCCAACATGCTGAAACCGCGTCTCTACTAAAAATACAAAAATTAGCTGGGTGTGGTGGCACGTGCCTGTAATCTCACCTACTCCGGAGGCTGAGGCATGAGAATCGCTTGAATCCAGGAGGCGGAGGTTGCAGTGAGCCGAGATCGCGCCACTGCACTCCAGAGCGAGACTCCATCTAAAAAAAAAAAAAAACAAAAAGAATTAAAAATGTTCATCCGTGATTTAAAAAAGAAAAAAGAATGATGAGCTCTAAACAGACAAATGATTTGGTGGCAAAGCAGCTGACACCTTGCTTTCATGAGCTATTATTACTGATTTGGGATTTCCATTCCAATAGAGGGATTACCATTAACTTGGTTTACAGATTTTTAGTGTTAAAGCAGTTTTTGCGTCTTCTCCCTTTTACTTTACTGTGAGTTGCCACAGAGTTTTCAAGACCAATCAATCTACTGAAATCTCTCACGAAGAACGTTCAAGCGATTCCCCTGCCTCAGCCTCCCGAGTAGCTGGGATTACAGGCATAAGCCACCATGCCCGGCTAATTTTGTATTTTTAGTAGAGACGGGGTTTCTCCATATTGGTCAGGCTGGTCTCGAATTCAGGTGATCCGCCCGCCTCGGCCTCCTAAAGTGCTGGGATTATAGGCATGAGCCACCGCGTCCAGCCAACGTTTTTAATTCTTAAAACTGTTTTTGAATGAGTGTTGGGTTTTTGTTGTTTGGTTTTCTTTGGGGGAAGGCGGTTATGACCTTACACAAAAAATATACATCATAATTTGAAAATGCCCATTGGTTCATTCAAGGAACAATATAAAGAATTTCTAACAGAATGGATTAATGGGATGGAAGAAATTTATCCACTCTCTAAAAATTTTTCAAATCTCAAAAACTTTTTTTTTCATTTTACAAAATATTTACTTCAAACAGTAGCTGGCATTTTGCATTTAAGAATTCGACCAAAAGTGACAGAAATATAAATTGCTAATTATTAGCAATGGAAATGAAAATGAATCAGAAATGACAATAAAGATTTCTAAAATTACAAGTCGATGAAAAATGAATTTACTGTAAATTGGTTAACACAAATCGCTGCAGTAACATATCTGCTATGTGAAATTTATAAAATAAAAACCAGCGCGGAGAAGGGGAGAAGGAGATCTCTTTCCAAGGCCCACCACGCAAATTCTAATTCTTAGTTCACACAGCCAAATAATAATAACGTGTTGTTCTATAACTTCTAGTATTAAAAGTAAATATAAATTTACTCTGCATATTAAACATTTACATTATTCTAGGACTTCTCCTTTAAATTACGATAGTACACACACAAAAACCTTATTTATCTAATTGCCTTTCTTTGGCACATAAAGACAAAGATCGTTTACAACATAATCGCGTTCTGATAGGTTTGACCCTCCCTAGTCTTCGTAGAAGGTGGCCAAGGTTTCCGTTACCCCGGCGTCCCTCGCGCACCACGGAAACGAAACTGCATCAGGCTCCGCCCCACGGTCTGCGGAGTGAGCCAGTCAGAGCACAGCCTGGGTTGATCGCGTGCCGGGTGTCATGGCGGCCTGCAGGTACTGCTGCTCGTTCCTCCGGCTCCGGCCCCTGAGCGATGGTCCCTTTAGTCTGCCAGGGCGGGATCGGGCACTCACCCAGTTGCAGGCGCGAGCACTATGGAGTAGCGCAGGGTCTCGCGCTGTGGCCGTGGACTTAGGCAACAGGTAAGGAGTGACGTGCGTTCACTGTAGATTGTCATAAGGTGTCTTGTCCAGCCAGCTTGAGCGTATTTATCTCCCAGGGTAGAAACGCAGTATCCCAGGTCTATTTAATCTCTCCTTACCCTAAACCTAAATTCCAAATTTCCCTTTCCGGGTTTGGAATGTGTCTCCTCGGACCCTCCTTCCCGCGCTATGTCGTGCCCTCTGTTGGTGTGTGGCGGGCTTCTTTGCTCCATCCGACTGTGTCCGTCCACCTGACTTCCGATCTCTTTACTTTCCGGGACCACTGGGCTCTTAAGTGGAAAACATTCCACCTAGGGATAACGAGTTGACGTGGATGTATCATGTCATCCAATGTAATTGATTGCCTAAAGTGTGGCCACTATGACCCTGGGTTAGGAGGAAATGGAAAAGTCAGTTTTTTGAACGCCAGTTATATGATCCTCGCAATCTTTTTAAACCTGTCGTAAAGGTACTATTACCCTCATTTTATAGTTAAGACTACAGAGGCTCAAAAAAGGTTAGATAACTTTCTAAGAGTCAATTAAAAATTTAGTGTTATGGGACTAGGTGGTTTTTGAATTTGTTTCTTGCTTACAAAGCCCGTACTTTTTTTAGGGGACCGTTTAAAAAAAAAAAAAAACTTATGCTTTAATCGTTTTTAGAATAAATGGAATTGCTAATGCAAACTTCATATATCTAAATTTTTTACGTGTGCTTTGAAAGAATTTTGACCCCAGTTTATACAGAAAGCAAAAAAATCATTTTGAATCCAGGTCTCCCACTCAAACTTGGATAAGTAATTGACGTTGAACAAGTTAATTCACCATTTTCTTGTGCAAAGTGTGGAGACTGGATTCCATCAAGGGTCTGCAAACTTTTTCTATAAAGGACCAGATAATATATATATATTAGGCTTTTTGGGGTACACACTGTGTGTATGTGTTTACAAACCCTTTAGAATTATTTTAAAAAACGGCCAAGCACAGTGGCTCACACCTGTAATCCGAGCACTTTGGGAGGCTGAGGTGGATGGATCACCTGAGGTCAGGAGTTCGAGACCAGCCTGGCTAACATGGTGAAACCCCGTCTTTACTAAAAATACAAAATTAGCCGGGCGTGGTGGCAGGCACCTGTAATTCCAGTTACTTGGGAGGCCGAGGCAGGAGAATCGGTTGAACCCAGGAGGCAGAGGTTGCAGTGGCCGAGATCGTGCCATTGCACTCCAGCCTGGGTGACAAGAGCGAAACTCTTGTCTCAAAAAAAAATGTGTATATATAAAAACATTTTTAATTGTAGAGTAGTACAGAAATAGGCCACGAGCTGTAGTTGGTTGCCCCTAGACTAGGTTTTCTCTAAGGCTCATTCCACTCCCAGCATTCATTAATTCTGATTTTTGAGGGAGAGGACATCTAGTCCATTCTTCAAGGACTGCACGTGCTTTGAAGAAATGCCCAGAACATTTCATTCAACAGACACATACTGTGAGATAGGCACTAGATACTCAAAACAAGGTGCAGCTGCTACCCTCCATATTTTCCATAAATAATCTACTTTGACTCTTTCATTTATTAGTCAACGTGTTCCTCTTTTGTAGGTAGTTCTTTTTAAACTTGTGTCATGTATTGAAATAACTAGACTCATAAAATATCATACCTGCTGGATAAATTCTTTCATTTTTGTCTTGTTTGCCATTGGCAACATTTATTGAGTGACTACTATGTACCAGGCACATTATATTTGTTATCATATGTATTCTTTACTGCATTCTGGAAGATTATATAATTATTGTAGGTGTTTTTCAGATAATATATTTAATGCTCACAGTAACCTTGGAGGCAGGTGTTTAATTTTCATTTCAGTAAGCTTTTATTGAGCATCTACTATGCATCAAATCACTGAGGATATTCAACAGAATATGCCACAGTGGGCAAAATGCTAAGGCAGTAGCCCCATTAGTAGAGTAGAACTGTAGCTTTCACAGTTTTTCTTCCCTGTGTTTTGGGCCCACTTCAATCTAGTTAAAGATCCTCCACTCCCCTTCACAGAGATCACTTAGGTATTCAGAAGTCACATTGGTAGACAGGATGCCAGTTCCTGGTAGGTTTTGAGAAGTACTGGTGGCATGTCACTCAGGGTTAAACAAAATTTCAAGATGTCAAATTTACGTTTGCCCCATGAAACCATTACTTAATACTGATTTCAGCTATAGATTGTTGCAGGTCTGTGATACTACACAGTGTGACTGGTTTTGAGTATCTCATTCCTTCCATCTACTCCACGTATTAATGCAGCATCAGCCTCCTCTCTGTACCGCATTCCCATCAGTCAGAGGAGACCCGTTTTATTGTAGGCTTTCATCATTACAACGTCTGTGTTGAATAAATAGAAACCTAACTAGAATTTCTCAAATATTCCCTGATTTAAAAAAAAAACTAATATTTCAGAGTCAAGAATTTGATACTAGAAAATCATTGTATTAACTAACATATATTAAATGTACACACTGTGTTCTGACTTTCAAACTTAACAAAATGAGTCTAACTGAATAGATAAATATGCTTTTCATTAACTCAGGCTTCTGGCAAAGGTATTTAACAGGTGAAAATATTAAGGGTTGTTCCTTCATCTCTTTGGTATGTGAAGGACAGAATAATCTTACTTGGAGTAGGGCATTGGGCCTGTCTACATGCATGTGTTTGGTTTGTGCATTTTCAGCACCAGACTATGATAGAATGTTGCCAAAGCTGAGTTCATGTGACAGAGCATCTTCCTCTGTATCTTCAGGGGTCACTGACTTGGTTTCATCTCAAAACACCTTTTGATGAATCTTGAGCTCTTTGACAAGTTTTGCTGGTCTGTTTCAAGACCTCAGTAACCTCTTTTTGCATTCTCTGCTGAAACTGGGGAATAAGGCTAATAGTGCTACCTATTTCATGTATATAAGATGGCTTTATTAAGATATAATTCACATACCATACAGTTCATTTAAAGTGTACAACTCATCTGGGAGCAGTGGCTTATGTTTGTAATCCTGGCACTTTGGGAAGCCAAGGCAGGAGGATTGCTTGAGTCCAGGAGTTTGAGACCAGCCTGGGTAACATAGTGAGACCTCATCTCTACAAAAAATTTAAGAATTAGCCCAGCGTGGTGGTGCACACCTGTATTTCGAGCTACTCGGGAGGCTGAGATGGGAGGATCACTTAAGCCTGGGAGGTCAAGGCTGTGGTGAGCTGTGATGGCACCACTGCACTCCAGCCTGGGCAACAGAGCAAGACCCTATCTCAAAATAAGTAAATACAGATAAATAAAGTGTACAATTCAGTGGATATTAGTATATTCAAAGTTTTGCAGCCATTACCACCATCAATTTTAGAACACTTCTATCACCCTAAAAAGAAATTCATTAGTAGTAGTCACTTAGCGTTTCTACCCAGCCCCAGGCAACCACTAATCTACTTTCCATCTCTGTGGATTTGCCTATTATGAACATTTCTTACATGGAAACATAGTCTTTCGTGACTGCCTTCTTTCACTTAACATAATGTTGTTAGTGTTTATCCATGTTGTGACATGTATTAGTACTTTGTTCCTTTTTATTGCTGAATAATAATCAGTTGTATGGATTATACCACATTTAGCTTATCCATTCATCAGTTGATGGACATTTGGGTTGTTTCCATTTGGGAACTATTATGAATAATGCTACAAGGAACATTCATAACAGGTGTCAAGTGGTATTCATTGTGATTTCGATTTGTATTTCCCTGATAGTTAATGATATTGAGCATATTTTTATGTACTTACTGGCCATTTGTATGTCTTCTTTGGAGACATGTCTGTTCAAGTCCTTTGCCAAGTTCTAAAATTCAGTTGTCTTTATTGTTGAATTATAAGCATTCTTTAAATATTCTAGATATTAACACAAGTCCCTTATCAGATATATGGTTTGCAAATATTTTTCTCTTAATCTATGGCGTTTCTTTTACTTTCTTAATTAAAGTTTTAAATTTTGATGAAATCAACTTACCTATTTTTTTCTTTTGTCACTTATGCTTTTGATGTCATATTTAAGACTTTGTATGGCCCAAGTCTCTGAAGATTTACTCCTGTGTTTTGTTTCTAAGACTTTTATCGTTTTAGCTCTTACATTTGGGTCTAGGATCCATTTTGAGTTAATTTATGAAGATTCATTATTTTTTGCATCCACTTGTCCACTATTGCCTCAAAAGACTACTCTTTACTCATTTAATTGAAGATTATTCTTTCCCCTTCTGTTGAACATGAGGTCCTTATAGGCAATATTTAGAAGTTTATATTTTGTCCTAAAAGCATTGGGAGAAATTCTAGTTTGTTGTTGTTGTTGTTTTGTTTTTTTTTTGATACGGAGTCTCACTCTGTCGCCCAGGCTGGAGTGCATTGGCACAATCTCGGCTCACTGTAACCTCCCCCTCCTGGGTTCAAGCAGTTCTCTTGCCTCAGACTCCCTAGTAGCTGGGATTATAGACACGCACCACCATGCCCAGCTAATTTTGATATTTTTAGTAGAGATGGGATTTTACCATGTTGTCCAGGCCGGTCTTGAACTCCTGACCTCAGGTGATCAGGCCTGCCTCAGCCTTTCAAAGTTCTGGGATTACAGGTGGGAGACACCACGCCCAGCTAAAGGATTTTTAAGTAAGGAAACAATCCTGTTTGTATGTTAAAACATTACTGTAATCAACAAGGTGAGAGATGATAAGAGACTATACTAAGATAGTAAATGGAGCCAGGCACAGTGGCTCACACCTATAATCCCAGCATTTTGGGAGGCCAAGGTGGGAGAATTGCTTGAGGCCAGGAGTTCAAGACCAGCCTAGACAATATAGTGAGATCTCATCCATACAAAAACTAAAATTAGCCAAGTGTAGTGGTGTGCACCTGTAGTGCCAACTACTCAGGAAGCTGAGTTGGAGGGTCGCTTGAGTCTAGGTGTTCAAGGTTACAGTGAGCTGTAATTGTGCCACTACACTCCAGCCTGGGCAACAGAGCAAGACCCTGTCTCAAAAAAAAAAAAAAAGAAAAGAAAAAGAAGATACAAGGCAAAATGACCCAGCCCCTCCCCCCCAAAAAAATAGATGGTACATGGGAATTAACATTTAGGGAAACAGTTCTAACTTCTGAACCTCCAAAATACTTTCCTGTTCAGATCAATCCTGTGCCTTGGTTTCTGTATTCTTCTTTAAGCCACTCTTAAATTCCACTTTTACTTTTGATAATGATCATGGATTCTGCCCCTTTTTGTTGGTGGAGTGGGTGGGTGGGGGGTTTACAATCTTCCCTTAGAATCTTTTATTATTTTATACTAAGCAGGAATTGTACAGATGACCTAAGTCTTCTTGTATTGCATTTTTATTTTTAAACAGGAAATTAGAAATATCTTCTGGAAAGCTGGCCAGATTTGCAGATGGCTCTGCTGTAGTACAGGTAAAAAGTCCAGATTTTTAAAATTCATCTTAAAAATGGTTATGGAGACTCATAACTAAATGTGTAACTACAACATCGAGTAACTACTTAGAATTTTGGTACTGGAAATTAATTCAGCTACTACTAAGATAATTTCTACTGTAAGAATCATTCCAGACAACCAGAGTCCAGAGTGCTGCATGTATTAAGTGACCTATTTTTTTTTTTTTTTTTTTTGAGATGGACTCTTGCTCTGTCTCCAGGCCAGAGTACAGTGGTGCAATTTTGGCTCACTGCAACTTCTGCCTCCCAGGTTCAAGCGATTCTTTTGCCTCAGCCTCCCAAGTAGCTGGGACTACAGGCGTGCACCACCACACCCAGCTAATTTTTGTATTTTTAGTAGAGACGGGGTTTCACCATGTTGGCCAGGATGGTCTCGATCTCTTTTTTTTTTTTTTTTTTTTTTTTTTTTTTTTTTTTTGAGATGGAATCTCGCTCTGTTGCCCAGGCTGGAGTGCAGTGGCGCGATCTCGGCTCACTGCAACCTCAGCCTCCTGAGTAGCTGGGACCGCAGGCACCTGCCACCATGCCCAGCTAATTTTTTGTAGTTTTAGTAGAGTCGAGGTTTCACCGTGTTAGCCAGGATGGTCTTGATCTCCTGACCTCGTGATCCACCTGCCTCAGCCTCCCAAAGCTCTGGGATTACAGGCGTGAGCCACCGCGCCTGGCCTGGTCTCAATCTCTTGACCTCGTGATCCACCTGCCTTGCCCTCCCAAAGTACTGGAATTACAAGTGTGAGCGACCGTGCCCAGCTGTATTAAGTGACCTTTAACATCCTTTCCAAACTTGGGCTTCTGTTTTATGTGTTAATAAATTCTGTTGTGCTTTTCTAGAGAAAGTGATTTTGGTATTTTCTTCTATAGTAATAATTGGGGAATTTTTCCTTATGTATAGCCACATAAGAAGTAGAGAATAGTATTCAATTCATTGGATATGACTAAATTACCTGTTAATCTTTCCTTATTTTAATTCCATAGCTTTTGAAAAGCTCAGAGATCAAGATTGGACTACTTGTGAATATTTTTTATTTCATAATCATGTCATAGAATTAAATATCTTTTCTTGAGTTTAACTGGAGTAAGGATTTATTCAGTTGCTACTTAGGTGCTAATATCTGATTTCAAAGGAACTTACCAGTGTTGTTCTTTATGTTTAAGTCAGGTGACACTGCAGTAATGGTCACAGCAGTCAGTAAAACAAAACCTTCGCCTTCCCAGTTTATGCCTTTGGTGGTAAGTATTTGCTGATTTATCTGAACTGTAATATGGTCTAAGTAAGTGTAGAATGTATAATATTTTTGTGCAGTGTCTGGTGAGTGGAAAATACAAACTCACACAACAAAGAATTTTTCCTAGTTTTTTGATACTGATTCATTAAAAGAGTATAAACTGCTTCATAAACAAATATTAGGATTAAGCATGCTTTAGAATTTGGAACGTCCAGGTGTGTAAGTTGACAAGAAGATTGGAAGTGCATGAGTACTTTGACATTGAATAAGCAATGAATTCATTGCACTCATAGTTTCCCTTCAGTATGACTCTTCAAGTACAGTCAGCCCTCCATGTCCTTGGGTTCTGCATCCATGGATTCAAGCAACCATGGATCGAAAATGTTGGGAAAAAAATTGCATCTGTACTGAATATGTACAGACTTTTTTTCTTGTCATTCCCTACACAATATGGTATAAAAACTATTTACGTAGAATTTACATTGTATTAAGGATTGTATGTAATCTAGAGATGATTTAAAATTTATGAGGATATACATAGGTTATAAACAAATACTGTGGTGTTTTACATCAAGGATTTGAGCATCCATGGATTTTGATATCTGCAAGAGGTCCTAGAACCAATCCCCCAGGGATACCAAGAGACAACTGTATATGTTTAGTAATGAGCTCATTAGAATTTTATAGCTCCCTTCTATTATGAAAAGGGGGGTACAATTATATTTAACAGAGTTGATACCAAAGAAAGCAATGTTTGACTTGAGCAGAATGAGCATCTGTGGCAAATAGTGAGTCTTCCACTCTTACTTTTCAGTAGAAGACTTTTTTTTTTTTTTTTTTTTTTTTTTTTAAGAGACAGGGTCTTGCTCTGTCACCCAGGCTAGAATTCTTCAGTGGTGTGATCATAGTTCACTGCAGCCTCAAACTCCTGGGCTCAAGCAATCCTCCTACCTTAGCCTTCTGAGTAGCTAGGACTATGGGCACAGGCCATTGTGCTCAACTAATTTTTTTTTTATTGGGAGTAGAGACGAGGTCTTTCTATATTACCCAGGCAGTTCTAAAACCCCTGGCCTCAAGTCATCCTCCTGCTTTGGCCTCCCAAAGTGCTGGGATTACAGGCGTGAGCCACTGCACCTGAACGTTTTTTAAAATCACTTTGCAGAAACATTTCTATCAACTTTCCTCTCCCCAAAAGATACAAAATGCTAAGTAAATAACATTTTCTACTCTGAGTCTAGACTGTGTTGTTAGCAACCTCAGGAGAATTAGCATACATATAGTAGTTCTTACAGTATAATTTGTTTCTGCAAAAATAATTATATGAACTTTTTTTTTTATTGCTGCTTCAGGTTGACTACAGACAAAAAGCTGCTGCAGCAGGTAGAATTCCCACAAACTATCTGAGAAGAGAGATTGGTACTTCTGATAAAGAAATTCTTACAAGTCGAATAATAGGTAAGATATTAACATAGAGGCATTCATCTTCTCTGATATGCCTATGTTAGCATCTCTTCTCTTGCATCTGTGTTCTACAGTGTCTTAAGTTTTCCTTCATAGCATTAATACCACCTAAGATTATTCACTCTTTCTCTTCCCTCACTCAAATGTGGGCACTACGAGAGAAAAAAGCTTTTGTTTCTTCACTGTTGAATCCCTAGTACCTGTTATACTGCTTAGCACAGAATAGGCATTCAATAAATATTTTTTGACTAAATGAGTAAATCTCTATTGAGCATGTGAATTTTTTGGCCCATACCTCTACTCTGTTGAATCTGTTCCTCGTACATTTTTTCATGTTCAGAATAGTAATTCCTAAACATTACATTCATCAGCTACTGAAATATGTCCATAATCTTTCAAATCGTTAACATCCCTACATATTGTGGGATCATATGCAATTTATAGCTCTTCTACCCAGAAATTGCTTTTTTTTGAGATGGAGTCTTGCTCTGTCACCCAGGCTGGGGTGCAGTGGCACGATCTCGGCTCACTGCAACCTCTACCTCCCGGGTTCAAGTGATTTTTCTGCCTCAGCCTCCTGAGTAGCTGGGATTACAGGCGCCCACCACCATGCCTGGCTGATTTTTGTATTTTTAGTAGAGATGGGGTTTCTCCATGTTGGTCAGGCTGGTCTTGAACTCCTGACCTCGTGATCCGCCCGCCTCAGCCTCCCAAGTGCTGGGATTGCAGGCGTGAGCCACTGCGCTGGGTCAGAAATTGCTATTTTATGTATATTTATATACAGTCTTCAGACACAAAGTAGCAAGGAAGCATTTTCTTTTGGCCTGCTATTGGTCTTAAGTCTCTTTGCTCTGCTTATATATGTAACTGTTGCCTGTGGAACCAGAATGAAAAATTGCTCCCCAATCTTTATTGTTAATGTGCTCCTTCTGTGTTTGTTTTTGTTGTTAGGGCATGGTATGTAATAATGGAAGCACTGACATTTATCTGTGTCCCTCTTAGTAAATCAGTCCAAGGGGATTTTTCTTGAAAACATTGAATGGCTATCTATATTAGTTCAAAAGTTTTGAACTGTAAAGCAACTCTGTCACTATGGTTTAATGTCTTTTTTTTTCTTTTGGCAGATCGTTCAATTAGACCGCTCTTTCCAGCTGGCTACTTCTATGATACACAGGTAGATTCTGCTTTAGGTTTTTTAGTTGCCAGATCAATCAAAAATTACTTAATGAATCTCTGTAATATTTCCTAAACTAAACATTATAAAGAATATAAGAATTTTTTATGATACTGTTATATTTTACATTAAGTTTTTGAAAAAAGATAGTACTTTTTTTTTTTTTTTTTTTTTTTTTTTTTGAGACAGAGTCTCACTGTGTCGCCCAGGCTGGAGTGCAATGGCACGATCTCCACTCACTGCAACCTCCACCTCCCAGGTTCAAGTGATTCTCCTGCCTCAGCCTCCTGAGTAGCTGGGATTACAGGCACGCACCACCGTGCCCAGCTAATTTTTGTATTTTTAATAGAGACCGGTTTTCACCATGTTGGTCAGGCTGGTCTCGAACTCCTCACCTTGTGATCCACCCCCTCCCCCCGCCTTCGGCCTCCCAAAGTGCTAGGATTATACGCATGAGCCACTGTGCCTGGCGAAAAGATAGTACTTTTAAAAAGCTAACATTTATTCAGTGTCTGTTTGAGTTGACACCCGAATCTGAGTAGGAGTTAGCCAACCAAGGTGTGTCAGGGAAGCATTGAAAGCCCAGAGGCAGGAAAGAAATTAGTGAGTTTAAAAAGAAGATCAGCGTGACTAGAGTGAGTGGAGACCAGATCAGGCTGGGAATAGGACAACCAACGTAACTAATTTTTATTACCTAATTTTATTGCTGGATCCTCTGAACCTCTACTTTATTATATGTTAATACTTTCTGAATAATATTTTTTTCAGGATAATGACACATATACTTATGTAACCATTTCATTCATTTGAAATAAATAAATACACCTTGCGAATATGCCTTTGCAAGAATATCACAGCCTCAGCCTCAGGAAGTTTTTTTTGTGTTTTTTTTGTTTGTTTGTTTTGTTTTGAGTCAGGACCTTTGTTGCCCAGGCTGGAGTACAGTTGGCATGATTATGGCTCACTGCAGCCTCAAACTCCTGAGCCCAAGTGATCCTCCCAACTTAGCCTCCTAAGTAGCTGGGACTACAGGCACAAACCACTATACCCAGCTAAGTTTTTTTGTTTTTTGTAGAGAGGGGGTTTCACTATGTAAGCCAGGCTGGTGTCGAACTCCTGCTTTCAAGTGATCCTCCTGCCTCAGCCTCCCAAACTGCTGGTATTACAGGCATGAGCCACCACACCCGGTCAGGGAAGTTTTTTTCTTAAGTGCATGACATGGGCACATTATTGCAGTATAAAGTTCGTTTCATCTATGCTTATAAACAGAAAATTTTTTTTTTTTTGAGACGGAGTCTCTCTCTGTCACCCAGGCTGGAGTGCAATGGTGTGATCTCGGTTCACTGCAATCTCTGCCTCCCAGGTTCAAACCATTCTCCCTGCCTCAGCCTCCTGAGTAGCTGAGATTACAGGTGCCCGCCACCACATCCGGCTAATTTTTTTCCATTTTTAATAGAGACGGGGTTTTGCCACGTTGGCCAGACTGGTCTTGAACTCCTGACCTCAAGTGATCCCCTGCCTCAGCCTCTCAAAGTGCTGGTATTATAGGCCTGAGCCACTGCACCTGGCCAACAGAAATTGTTTGTTTGTTTGTTTTTTGAGATGGAGTCTCGCTCTGTCGACCAGGCTGGAGTGCAGTGGCGCAATCTCGGTTCACTGCAAGCTCCGCCTCCTGGGTTCACACTGTTCTCCTGCCTCAGCCTCCTGAGTAGCTGGGACTACAGGCACCTGCCAACATGCCCAGCTAATTTTTTGTATTTTTTTTTAGTAGAGACGGGGTTTCACCATGTTAGGCAGGGTGGTCTCGATCTCCTGACCTCGTGATCTGCCCACCTCAGCCTCCCAACATGCTGGGATTACAGGCACGAGCCACCGCGCCCAGCCTTGTTTTTTTTTGAAACGGATTTTCGCTCTTGTTGCCTAGGCTGGAGTCCAATGGCGTGATCTCAGCCCACTGAAACCACTGCCTCCGGGTTCAAGTGATTCTCCTGCCTCAGCCTCCCTAGTAGCTGGGATTATAGGCATGCACTACCACGCATGGCTAATTTGTGTGTTTTTAGTAGAGACGGGGTTTTGCCATGTTGGCCAGGCTGGTCTTGAACTCCTGACCTCAAGTGATCCTCCTGCCTCGGCCTCCCAAAATGTTGGGATTACAGGCGTGAGCCACCATACCTGGCCTAGAAAATATTTTTATATGATAGAAATAGCTAACATTTACTGAATACTTGCAACATGCGAGGACTGTGATAAGTGCTTTACCTATGATATTTATCTAATTCTCATAGGAACCCTTTGGGAAGATGCCATTATTTTTCGCATTTATTTATTTATTTAGAGACAGATTCTCACTCTGGCACCCAGGCTGGAGTGCAATGGCGCGATTCAGCTCACTGCAACCTCTGCCTCCTGGGTTCAAGAGATTCTCCTGCCTCAGCCTCCTGATTAGCTGGGACTACAGGCACCAGTCTCTACACCAGCTAATTTTTGTCTTTTTAGTAGTGACAGAGTTTCACCATGTTGATCAGACTAGTCTCAAACTCCTGACCTCAGGTGATCCGCCCTCCTCAGCCTCCCAAAGTGCTGAGATTACGGGCGTGAGCCACCACGCCTGGCCTGTTTTTCCCTTTTAAAGATGAGGAAGCTTTTGAGGTTTAAGTAATTTATCTAATGTCAAGCATTTGGTTAAATGATAGCCAAAATTAAGAGGTTTGGCTACAAAGCCCCTGCTTTTAGCCATACAGTGCTCTGGTATTTTAGGCCAAGATGTTAACCTAAATGATAACGCTTCCAAATCAAACAGATTATTTTAAGTGCTTCAAATTTTTTCCCTTTTACCAGGTTCTGTGTAATCTGCTAGCAGTAGATGGTGTTAATGAGCCTGATGTCCTAGCAATTAATGGTGGTAAGTATAAAAGTAGGGATTAAAATTATCAGTGTTGATTTTTTTAAAGCAATGAAATTCTAATTTCAGCCCTTATTTTTCTCCTTTTTTAAGCTTCTGTAGCCCTCTCATTATCAGATATTCCTTGGAATGGACCTGTTGGTAAGTTAGGATTTAAAAGTAAGAAATCATATGTATATTTTTTTCATTAAGTAGTAGTGACCGTGTTACAGCAATGGCATATGGCTCTGATTTATAACCTCTTCATGAATTAAACTAGATGACATTCTAAGTCTCCTTTCAGGTCTTTCAGACATTTTCATCCTTGTCTTGGGTTCTGTTTCTAATAGCATATGTTACAGTGTTACAGATTTTATGTCCCTAGATATTTTGACCTCATAATTGCCTCTTTCTGTTAGAGGACTTCTTTTTTTTTTTTTTTTTTTTAACTGGGAAATTATCAGAGTATATACTCCTTCAGCATGAAATTAATGTAACTTACGGCTGTTATAAGTTCATAATCATGCAATATAAAAATGGCTCATTGAGTAAATAATTATCAAGTGTCCTAGGCAGAGCAGGCCCTAGCAATACAACGATGAAAGATGCAGTTCTTGCTTTCAGCATAAAGGAGACAGATAATTATTTATAATCAGTGTTATTATAAAGACATAGAGTGCTAAGAATATGATAGAGAAGAGCAGGTTTGATTTTGTGTGGTCAGGTTGTCAAGGAGGGCTCCTCAGAGTAGTCATTGTGTAAGCTGAACCTTAGTAGGATCTGGTGTTAAGCATTTGCCTTAGAGAGGATACTGACTAGACCAGGGGACAAACGTGAGCAGAATCCCAGAGGTGTGGAAGAAGTGGTATGTTTGAGCAATTCAGAGTGGTCCAGTGAGGCCAGAAGGTAGGGTGGGGTAGGATGTTCTGTGGGTCTTAAATACCATGGTAGAAACACGGATTTTATTCTGTGGTCACAATCAAAGATGGGGTTGAAGCCATGACTGGAATAATGTCTTGAAAACTGGGAATTTCCATTAAATAGTTGCCAATATTCTAATACATTTCAGGGGCAGTACGAATAGGAATAATTGATGGAGAATGTGTTGTTAACCCAACAAGAAAAGAAATGTCTTCTAGTACTTTAAATTTAGTGGTTGCTGGAGCACCTAAAAGTCAGATTGGTAAGTTGTTTTAAATACCACATTTGTTCTGGATTTTACTTTCAAGTTCTGGCTTCTTAAACTGAATTTAATCTCTGTGTATGTTTTGTTGGTAGCCATAAAAATTTTTGTTATGTTTTGTCTCTGTCCTATTTTTGTAATGTTTTATCTCTGTCCTATTTTTGTAGTGCTCTTGCTTCGTGTCAAATGATACCTAAAATTACAGGATTGTATTCAATTTTATTTAAAATATACAAAAATATTTACCAAGATCATTTCAGTAATTATTTTTAGACTAAATTTTAATTAAAATTATTAAAATTATAACTAATTTTTAGTCTAAAAATAATTTCAGTAATTATGTTTAGACTAATAAGTTATTAGTCTAAATAACTTAGTTTAAAAATAGAAGTTCTAAGTCTGGTAGTAACCATTTTATTAGTTTAAATATTATAATTTAGCTATTTCATTCTAAGTCTGCTTGGTATCCTCTTAAGAAGTGACCCATTTCTACTAGGTGGAAAACTGGTAATAAAATAGAAGAAATGCATTGACCATGGGCCATTTTCACTTACTCCTTGTGACAGAAATGTCATACTTGCATACTTGCATACGAAAATCAGGTCCTTGTTCTGTGGAAGGAAAATGGGCTTTAGCAGTCAGAATGACCTGGATTTGAAACCTGTCTCTGCCACTATAATCATGTGATCTTGGACAAATTATTTAAGGACTTTTATTGTTGGTTTATTCTACTATGTGATGTTTGATGTGTGGGACTTTTTGACATAGGGTCTTCTGATGGGGGAACATTTTGATGAAACAAAACTATTCAAATTTTACTGCTTTTTTGTACAAGTAATATGTGAAACATCTCATTTCCAGCTTCTTCTTCTGGTATGTTAGCCAGTGATGAAGTTAAAATTAGGTTCTGTAAGTTAGAAAAATCCCCACATATTAGTTGGGGGTTGTGTTGTCGAACCAAATAAATAAGACTTAAACAAGATGGAAACTTTGTTTTTCTCTCAGGTAAAAGAAATTCAGAGGTGGTAAATCTAGGACAGTGATAGTGGTTACATGACATCTTCAGAAATCTAGATTCCTTTCAGCTTTCTCCTCTGCTGTCCTCAAGATGTGGCCTCATCTTCATGCATATGAACTGGCATGAAGAGCTCTGGCCAACTTACCTGACTTATAGGCAGGAGGAAGAGAAAAGAAGGGAATAGCAAAAAGGTGTGTGGCAGTTGAGTAAGTCAACCTGCGTTTTAAGCAACTTTCCCAGAAATCCCCACACAGCAGTTTCTATTTACATCTCATTGAGCAGAACTGTGGCACATGACTATACCCTTGAGTGCAAGCGAGGCAAGGAAATGATTTTTGTATTCTGCCTCCAGAAGGTGGGATTAGTACTGTGAGTAACTATCAAAATGTAGAGACGATATTCCAAAGAATGGGGAAGCCGTGAATAATAGATGATGTCTACCTCATGTTTGAGCATCTCGGAGCCTTGAGCAAAGTATTGGTTTCCTGTTCATCTGAATTTTTGCTGAAAGTTACGGCGTTCGTTTATTCACTATTAGTAAACTAGTCTTATTACTTTACAGGGTAGTTACGAAGATAAGAGTCAAGATTTGCAAAGTGCCCAGCATGTTACTGGTACCTAATAAGCATACAGTTAATACCTGCTATTATCATTAAGACACAGAAGTGGCCGGGCGCGGTGGCTCACGCCTGTAATCCCAGCACTTTGGGAGGCCGAGGCAGGCAGATCATGAGGTCAGGAGATCGAGACCATCCTGGCTAACACAGTGAAACCCTGTCTCTACTAAAAATACAAAAAAATTAGCCGGGCGTGGTGGCGGACACCTGTAGTCCCAGCTACTGGGAGGCTGAGGCAGGAGAATGGTGTGAACCCGGGAGGCAGAGCTTTCAGTGAGCCGAGATCGCGCCACTGCACTCCAGCCTGGGCAACAGAGCGAGACTCTGTCTCAAAAAAAAAAAAAAAAAAAAAAAAAAAAAAACAGAAATAAACCTGCTGCTAATTGGTCATATAGCCACTATCTGCCTTAGAGTTTGAACCCTTCTAATTGTTAAGTAGACATTAGAAGAATGAACTAATAATCTTTTTTTTTTTTTTTTGAGACAGTCTTTCTCTGTTGCACAGGGTGGAGGAGTACAGCAGTGCGATCTTAGCTCACTGCAACACTGCCTCCCAGGCTCAAGTGATTCTCCTGCCTCAGTCTCCCAAGTAGCTGGGATTATAGGCGTGCACCGCCACGCCCAGCTAATTTTTGTATTTTTAGTAGAGACGGGGTTTTGCCATGTTGGCTAGGCTGGTCTCAAATTCCTGGCCTCAAGTGATCTGCCACCAAAAGTGCTGGGATTATAGGCGTGAGCCACCGCACCCAGCAGAACCAAGGAATCTTTGCTGCACATATGGCATGCCATAGAAACCCCACAGGCTGACTTCCAGCTGGCTCTTCTCACCTGTTGCTTTCAGGAGGGAAGAATGAGACTCTAGAGTGCATAAATTTCAGAGAGTAGTCTTGGGTAGAGGGAGACTGAGAGTGATTCAGAACCAACCTGTAAGGAGATGGTTTTCAGGAATTACCAGCCTCCATTTTATGACTTTTGCATCACTATTTCCATGCAGCTATTCAGCCAGCTCTCTCTGCTTTCATAAAGATGCATCAAATATGTATTTTAACCCCTTGTTTACCTGTTAAAGTTAACATTGGGTCCAAGTGAAATACCACCATCATGGAACTTCCATGATACAAAAATACAAAAAAGTAATTGCTACTATTTCATTATTAAAATATTTAGTCATTTAGTCATCCAAATCTTTTTTTTTTTTTTTTTTTTTTGGAGACCAGGTCTCTCTCTGTTGCCCAGGCTGGAGTACAGTGGCACAATCTCGGCTCAGTGCAGCCTCCGAGTCCCAGATTCAAGTGATTGTCTTGACTCAGCCTCCTGAGTAGCTGGGATTACGGGTGTGCACCACCACACCTGGCTAATTTTTGTGTTTTTAGTAGAGACAGGGTTTCACCATGTTTATCAGGCTGGTATCAAACTCCTGACCTCAGGTGATCCACCGGCCTAGGCCTCCCAAAGTGCTGGGATTGCAGGCGTGAGCCACCACTCCCAGGCAGTCATCCAAATCTTTACAGTATAATCTTATAAGGCAAGAATAATTACTCCATGCTGTCAGCTGCTGGATAACTTCAACACCAACATTCTGAAAAGTACCATTTAGATGCTTGTTTTCAACTGGTATATTTAATATCACTATTATTTCTGTATGTGAGAAGATATGTCAGGAAAAAGTATACCAGTAACATATTTTTAGAAGATATTTTGGGTCTAGAATTTATAGCTTCTTCTTTTTTTTTTTTTTTTTTTTGGTTGAGATGGAGTCTTACTCTGCCACCCAGGCTGGAGTGCAGTGGCGCGGTCTCGGCTCACTGCAACCTCCACCTCCAGGTTCAAGCGATTCTCTTGCCTCGGCCTCCCATGTAGCTGGGACTACGGTGTGTGCCACCACACCTGGCTAATTTTTTAATTTTAGTAGAGATGGGGTTTCAACATGTTGGCCAGACTGGTCTCAAACTCCTGACCTCAGGTGATCCACCTGCCTCGGCCTCCCAAAGTGCTGGGATTACAAGAGTGAGCCACCATGCTGGGCCTATAAGCAATCATTTTGACAAGCTTTTATGTTTAAATTTTTAGCATCGATGGCAGTGTTGTCCAGTAGAACTCTGCAGTGAAGGGAATGTTTTATATCTGATCATGTGGCTACTTAGCACTTCAGATGTGGCTAGAGTAACTGAGGAACCAAAATTTTAATTTTGTCTAATTTTAAATAATTTAAATGCAAGTAGCCATATGTGGCTAGTAGTTACCATATTGGACAGCACAGCTCTGTAGACTCAACTGTAAGGAGTGTTCTTTCTTTTTTTTTTTAAGGCAGTCTCACTCTGTTTTCAAGCTGGAATGTAATGGTGTGATTATACATCACTACAGCCTCAAACTGTGGAGTTCAAACAATCCTCTGTCCTCAGCCTCCTGAGTAGCTGGGAATCCAGGCACATGTCACCACACCTGGCTAAAGGAATTTTCTTAGAAAGTATTTTTTAAAAGGAATTGCATTAAAGTTTAATGAGTGAAAACAAAATTTATTTGGGGGGTAACCATTTTTCTTTGTCATATTCTATGTTTTTAAGTTTACCATTATTTTTATTAGATATAGCGTCTCATTATATTGCCCAGGCTAATCTCCTGGCCTCAAGCAATCCTCCTGTCCTGGCCTCCCATAGCACTGGAATTACAAGCATGAGCCCCATGCCCAGCCATATATATATATTTTTTAATCTGGTTCTCAACTCTTCTCAACTCTGTTGTCCAGACTAGAGTATGAGTATAGTGGCGTGATCATGGCTCACTGTAGCCTAGCCTCAAACTGCTGGCCTCAAGTGATCATCCTGCCTCAGCCTCTAGAATAGCTAGGATTACAGGCACACCACCACAGATGAGTTTTTTATCTTCTAGCTTTTATTTTTTTAGGGACAGGACCTTGCTGTGTTGCTCAGCCTGGTCCCAGACTCCTGGCCTCAAATAATCCTCCCACCTTGGCCTCCCAAAGTACTGGGACAATAGGCATGAGCCATCACACCTGGCCACATATTTCATTTTTAAAAGCAATTTATTGAGATATAATTTACACCCATTAAATGAATTTTTAAAAATCTCTGGTTTAATCCTGTCAAAGTGAGAGGATATCCTGGAAATACAGATGAGAAAAAGAATGTAGCCATCTCAGTATCATGGTATCAGAAGAAATTTCTTCAGGCCTGGTGCAAAATATGGAAACCTTATTTCCCTTTACCCTCTCCCATTTGGAATGCAATTGTTATCATTTTCTTCTACAGTTAGAACCATATCAGGCAGTGTTACAATTTTTGCTTTTGCTTCAACTGTCAAACATAATTTAGAAAACTCAAGAGGGAAAGAAAAGCTTATTGCTCTGTATTTACTCTTTTTCTCTCTTTATGTATTTATTTATTTATTTATTTATTTTTGAGATGGAGCCTCATTCTGTCGCCCAGGCTAGAGTGCAGTGGTGTGATCTCAGCTCACTGCAACCTCCACCTCCTGGGTTCAAGTGATTCTCATGCCTCAGCCTCCTGAGTAGCTGGGACTACAGGTACCCACCACCACGCCTGCCTAATTTTTTTGTATTTTTAGTAGAGACAGAGTTTCGCGATGTTGGCCAGGCTGGTCTCGAACTCTGACTTCAGGTGATCTGCCCACCTTAGCCTCCCAAAGTGCTGGGATTACAGGTGTGAGCCACCAGGCCCAGCATCTATATTTATTCTTAGTTTGCATACTGATTTTCTTTCCTTTCTAACAGTCCACGATGTCTTCTCATATTTTTTCATTTCTGTTTAGAAAACTTCCTTTAGCTATTTCTAATGCAATAGAAGAAATCATATTGGCCTGGCGTGGTGGCTCACGCCTGTAATCCCAGCACTTTGGGAGGCTGAGGCAGGCGGATCACAAGGTCAGGAGATCAAGACCATCCTGGCTAACATGGCGAAACCCCATCTCTGCTAAAAATACAAAAAAATTAGCCGGGCGTGGTGGCGGGCGCCTGTAGTCCCAGCTATTCAGGAGGCTGAGGCAGGAGAATGGCGTGAACCCGGGAGGCAGAGCTTGCAGTGAGCCGAGATGACGCCACTACTGCACTCCAGCCTGGGCGACAGAGAGAGACTGTCTCAAAAAAAAAAAAAAGAAAAAAAAGAAAAAATTGTATTATTCACTCCTTTAGTTGGCTTACTTGAAACAGGATCACTGCAGAGATTTCCCCATCTGTGCAAGAATTAGACAATGTGAGAATTAATTGTTAAACAGGAAATATTTATTAGATTCCTATTGTGTTACATATTTTTACATTTTATTTAAAATATGTATTGCCAGGGGTGGTGGCTCACGCCTGTAATCCCAGCACTTTAGGAGGCCAAGGCGGGCAGATCACGAGGTCAGGAGATCGAGACCATCCTGGCTAACACAGTGAAACCCCGTCTCTACTAAAAATACAAAAAATTAGCTGGGCATGGTGGCGGATGCCTGTAGTCCCAGCTACTCAGGAGGCTGAGGCAGGAGAGTGGCGTGAACCTGGGAGGCAGAGCTGGCAGTGAGCTGAGATCGCGCCACTGCACTCCAGCCTGGTCAACAGAGTGAGACTCCGTCTCAAAAAAAAAAAAAAAAAAGTATTAAAAACAAATGCACTTGTATACTTTAAAAGATTTAGTTTTTATTTTATGTGACTTACAGTTCAGTAAAACTTACTTTTAAAATAAATACATAATTTCTTTTTTTTTTTTCTGTTTCATTTTTTATGGGAAATCCCTCCTTAAACTTAAGGAGAATATAAACCTAAATACAGATATCAAGGTGTCTTTATTCATTTACCACTGCTTACATTTTGGAAGTATGTTGATTCTGAGGAAAGAAATCAAGGTGGATCTATCACTAAGAAGTAAAATTGATCCATAATATTTATGTCATGTCATGGTATTTGAAAATGTTGTATTACTGAGAGCTTCGATGGCAGTCATTTTTTTTTTTTCTTTTTCCTTTAAATAGTCATGTTGGAAGCCTCTGCAGAGAACATTTTACAGCAGGACTTTTGCCATGCTATCAAAGTGGGAGTGAAATATACCCAGCAAATAATTCAGGGCATTCAGCAGTTGGTAAAAGAAACTGGTGTTACCAAGAGGACACCTCAGAAGTTATTTACCCCTTCGCCAGAGATTGTGAAACATACTCATAAGTAAGAACATCTGTGCAAATGAAAATATGAAATTGTCATCAGATTTAATTTCCTCATGGGAGAGAAACTTCCCATGGAAGCACTGCCCATGCATTACTTCATAAATAGCACTTTTCTGTTTTAAGAGTCATTCCCATAAATATCTGTTTACTCATAAATAGCTAAATATCTGTTTACTTCATAAATAGCACTTTTCTGTTTTAAGAGTCATTCCCATAAATATCTGTTTACTCCCTTAAGAAGGATAAGCCCACATCACTCTTGTAAGACCTCACTTTGAATCTGAAATGAAAGAGTGTGTTTACTGGTCAAGATTCAGGTAATCACCACATCTCTCCACGTCTGGGAAAAAGAGAATAAAACATAAGATATTTGAATATTTAAGGAGACTGTTGGAATTCTCAAAAAGAAATCAGATGTAATCACTGTTTCATGCCCAGTGCTTAGAACGTTAGGCAGACACTCAGTAAATGTAAATGAATCACTGGAAAATTGTTTTATTTGAAAAAATTGAAAAGGTTAATACTTTCCCTTAATGTCAGTTGCACAGCCATGAGTTGGAAATTAAATTAACTCTTCCTAGCAAAAGAGTTTCATGTGATAATGGAGCCTAAATGGGTAGAATGAAGAAAGGAAGAGGTTAAAAAGTATGTGAAAGGTGAAATTAATTGAACAATTAAGAAGAAAAGAACAGGATACCACATGTGGTTTCCCCTGAGAGGGTGGGAGAAAGAAATGTGTTCTATACCATAAATAGTAAACAGATTAGCAATGATAAATAGCAATATAAACTTTATTTCTTTCTGAAGTATTTATTAAAGTTTTAGCTGATTATTATTAAATATTTCAGTTTTGTTTATAATAGAAACTGCCTCATGTTTCCAGATATTATTATGCTAACATTTATTTTGTGCTTAAATAGACTGGCTATGGAGAGACTCTATGCAGTTTTTACAGATTACGAGCATGACAAAGTAGGTATACCTGAGTTTTGTCTTCTATAATTGCCCTAGGAAAACATTTTTGTCATAACTCATGTAATTTTCTTTATGAATGCTAGTCCTATTTTTATTAAAAATCTCTAAATGAAAAGCTAACAAAAGCCTAATTGTTTCTCCATTCTTTTGTTTTGTTTTGCTTTTGAGACAGAGTCTCTCTCTGTCGCCCAGGCTGGAGTGCAGTGGCGTGATCTCAGCTCACTGCAACTTTCGCCTTCCAGCGATTCTCATGCCTCAGCCTCCCAAGTAGCTGGGATTACAGGTGCATGCCACCACACTCAGCTATCTTTTGTATTTTTAGTAGAGATGGCCATGTTGGCCAGGCTGGTCTTGAACTCCTGGCCTCAAGTGATCTGCCCACCTTGGCCACCCAAAGTTCTTTTCTTTTTAATGTAAGTTTTAGGGGAATGTAAAAATGTATTTAAATGAATTAACATATAGTATTTGTCATAAATCAAGAACCAATTCTAATATTTTAAAGAATATTAAAGAAATCTGAATAATTCACAGTGTGTTCATTGTATAATAATTAGAAAACAGAAATATTAAATGTTGTCATGTATATGTGATAACTGAACCTCAACTTTCTTTTAGGTTTCCAGAGATGAAGCTGTTAACAAAATAAGATTAGATACGGAGGAACAACTAAAAGGTAAATTTCATTTCATTTTATTTTATTTTTTTTTTTGCTGAGGGCAGGTTTAATAAGGCATGGCCCGAATCTTGCTTCTTGGGATTAAAGGTCAAAGAGGAAAGGCATCACATCTGTAAGCAAAGAAGAATTCAAAGGACTTTGAACTTTACAGCTGCTGTTCCCTAGACCTAGAATGCTCTCTCATAGCAGGTGGTCTTCTTCTAACCCAAGGTTCAAATGCCACCTCTTCTCCAAAGCCTCCCCAAACTGTTTTGGGGAAAGAGGAAGTCTCCTTTGCACAGAACCGCTATTACTATGTTTTTTTTAATTTTAAAAGCATTAAAAGAAATAATAGACTTTTTTTTTTAACTTTGGTTGAAGATCTCAAATAAATGTTACTCTCATTGCTTCTCAGCTTTATTTTCAATAAACTTGTAATAATGATAGCTCACAGGGTTACTGGTAAATTAACTTCTATGAATGTAGCTAGCACTACATTTGGTGCAGAGTAGGTACCTAGTAAATGTTGAATGTGAATGTTCCTGATCTTTTCTGAATCAAACTCTTACCATACAAGAAATGTAACCTGGTATCTTGTCATTTGAAAACCCAAATATAGTATTTAAAATTCTTGAGTTCTTGATCTGTGAAATTGCAGTGTTAATAATACCTGGTTTATGGGGATTACATGAGTGAATCATTTACATCTGCACCTGCCACACAGTAAGTGTTCAATAAATGTTAACTGATGCTATTCTTAATACCTAGTGGAATCATAAGATACAGAACTTAGGTAATTTAGCTCTCCAGTAATTATTAAGCAAAGGATCTTACTGTATAATATCAACCTCTGGCCAGGTGTGGTGGCTCACGCCTGTAATCCCAGCACTTTGGGAGGCCGAGGCAGGTGGATCACGAGGTCAGGAGATCGAGACCATCCTGGCTAACACGGTGAAACCCTGTCTCTACTAAAAATACAAAAAGTTAGCCGGGCGTGGTGGCAGGCGCCTCTGGTCCCAGCTACTCAGGAGGCTGAGGCAGGAGAATGGCATGAACCCAGGAGGTGGAGCTTGCAGCGAGCCGAGATCGCGCCACTGCACTCCAGCCTGGGCGATGGAGCAAGACTGTGTCTCAAAAAAATAAATAAATAAATAAATAAATAATAATAATAATATCAACCTCACACAAACTGAATATAAATGAAGTATGACATAGTTTTTGTTAATTTTTCTAATAGACAAATATACTCTCACATGAATATTTATTTTAAGATAAAAAACTGGCCAGGTGTGGTGGCTCATGCCTGTAATCCCAGCACTTTGGGAGGCCAAAGTGGGTGGATCACTTGAGGTCAGGAGTTCAAGATCAGCCTGGCCAATATGGTGAAACCCCATCTCTACCAAAAATACAAAAATTAGGCAGGCGTGGTGGCAGGCACCTGTAATCCCAGCTATTCGGGAGGCCGAGGCACGAGAATCGCTTGAACCTATTAGGCAGAGGTTGTAGTGAGCTGAGATCACCACTGCACTCCAGCCTGGGCAATAGAGCAAGGCTCCATCTCAAAAAAAAAAAAAAAATGCTGTTAGCATGGATACTAAGGCCATTAATTGTAATTGTCATTGAATAAGTTTAGTCCTTTCTCACTACATTTCATCCTATTTGGTAAGAAAGAAATTTTATAGCGAATATTGTCTTATTTTAAAAGAAAAGTGACTTTTTGTTTGTATTATACATAGTAGAATATCTTCACGACCCTCTGGGTTGATAGGATATTTTAAACGTTTTGGTACTGATTGTTTTCCTTTCCAAGTACAACTCAGTTAAAGCAGAAAAGATATTAAAGTCTAATATTAAAAATTATTCTTATCTGAGGAAGATGCAATCTAATATATCTTTCTACGACCATTTCTTGTGTTTTGGTTACTTTGAAGTTATGTTTAATAAACCATACACATGAGAGAATAGTACTTAAAACTTGGCATAAATTAATTGATAGGGTAGAATAGTTTAACATCTAAACCCTAAGCTAAAAATAAAATAAAACCATAAGCCTTTGAGGCTGACAGATCTGTATTCAGGTTACAGCTGTATCAGTTACTACCTGTGTGGTCTCAGGCAGTTTACTCCACCTCTTTGTTTTTTATTTATTTATTTTTTTTAAACTCATTGGTTATCTCTTACACAGTACTTCACCCCTTTAAGCCTCAGTTTCTTCTTCTGTAGAATGGGAATAATAAAATTTAGTTCATAAGTTACTATGAAAGTTAAAAGCATTAAAAAACCAATAAAGTGCCTGGCTCATGAAAGCATTCGACAAATATTAGATAGAAAACAGTTTGTAGGGATTTATAATATATTTTTAAAATTTTTCCCCAATTTGCAGATTTAGATTAAAGGCAAAAGAGTGAGGGTGTCTACTCTTAAAACTGTCAGTTAGGCCGGGCACGGTGGCTCATGCCTGTAATCCCAGCACTTTGGGAGGCCAAGGCAGGCGGATCACCTGAGGTCAGGAGTTCGAGCCCAGCCTGACCAACATGGAGAAACCCCATCTCTACTAAAAATACAAAAATTAGCCAGGCGTGGTGGCACATGCCTATAATCCCAACTACTAGGGAGGCTGAGGCAGGAGAATTGCTTGAACCCAGGAGGCGAAGGTTGCGGTGAGCTGAGATCATGCCATTGCACTCTAGCCTGGGCAACAAGAGCGAAACTCCATCTCAAAAAAAAAAAAAAAGACTGTCAGACCTTTTCCATAAAGGTTGGCTGGATTCTTCTGGTAACATAATAGAAAAGGGAACTAATGGGCCGGGGGCATTGGCTCACGCCTGTAATCCTAGCACTTTGGGAGGCCGAGGCAGACAGATTGCCTGACTTCAGGAGTTCAAGAGCAGCCTGGGCCACATGGTAAAACCCTATCTCCACTAAAATACAAAAAAATTAGCCAGGCGTGGTGGTACGTGCCTGTAGTCCCAGCCACTCAGGATGCTAAGGCAGGAGAATTGCTTGAACCCAGGAGACAGAGGTTGCAGTGAGCCAAGATTGTGGCATTGCACTCCAGCCTGGACAACAGAGCAAGACTTTGTCTCCAACAAAAAAAAAAAAAAAAAGAAAGAAAAAGGAACTGATTTCAAAGCACTGTCATTCAGTCATTCAGGTAGAAAGCAAACTAAGTTCACAATATCAACACAGTTGTGGTACTTGGTACTTGATGTGTCACAGTTGGTTGAGAACATTTAATTTATCTACTTTGTTTGCCTGAGGACTAAATGTTCAGAGTCATCTCCCTTGGTTGATTCCTGTAGTTAGTTGATTTTATGCTATGAACTTTAGAGAAATCCTATTTCCTAAAAAAGTAAAAATCTTTGTTTTGGTTTGTCTTTTTTCTATAGAAAAATTTCCAGAGGCCGATCCATATGAAATAATAGAATCCTTCAATGTTGTTACAAAGGAAGTTTTTAGAAGTATTATTTTGAATGAGTACAAAAGGTAAGCATACCCTTTTTTGTTGAAATTGAAGTATGCACTGTCTCTGCAAGTTGTCTTGAAAATGGAAACTTGATCAAAGAAAGTTTGTTTTTTTTCAAGTGAACAGTAAAGAATTATAATATTTGCTGTATAAATGGACACCTATTGAAGAAAAAGTACGTGATATGTGACCATCTGTCTTGGGCCTGGTGTGTAAAGCAGTGTCTGCCAGCCCTGACTGCACTTCAGGATTACCTGTAGAGGTTTTTTGTTTGTTTGTTTTTTTGAGACAGAGTCTCACTCTGTCACCCAGGCTGGAGTGCAGTCTCGGCTCATTGCAAGCTCCGTCTTCCGGGTTCACGTCATTCTCCTGCCTCAGCCTCCCGAGTAGCTGGGACTACAGGTGCCCACCACCACACCCAGCTAATTTTTTGTATTTTTAGTAGAGACGGGTTTCACCGTGTTAGCCAGGATAGTCTCGATCTCCTGACCTCGTGATCCGCCTGCCTCGGACTCCGAAAGTGCTGGAATTACAGGCGTGAGCCACCGCGCCCGGCCTACCTGTACAGCTTTTTAACAACACAGGAATATAGGTTCAACTTCAGACAGTCTGATTAAGTGATATTCAGGATAGTGCTCAAGTATCTATTATTTTTTAAAGTTCCACAGGGGATTATGATACACAGCTGAGATTGAGAACTTCCTGGGAGAGATAAAGACGTGATTTTTCTGTTTCCAGCATTACTTCATGTACTTATTTCCTATATCACTATAGGTGCGATGGTCGGGATTTGACTTCACTTAGGAATGTAAGTTGTGAGGTAGATATGTTTAAAACCCTTCATGGATCAGCATTATTTCAAAGAGGACAAACACAGGTAATTTATATAAAAAGCTCTAATTATTTGCTGAATTAAGATTGTTTAATTAGATCTAATAGAAGTACATTAGTAGATGCTGTAGGTTTTGTCATATGGTATATATTATTTATTTAAATTAATATCTGGCAATTCTTGTTTGTTTTGTTTGAGACAGGTTCTTGCTTTGTCACTCAGGCTCCAGTGCAGTGACACAATCATAGCTCATTGAAACCTCTAACTCCTGGACTCAGGCGATCCTCCCACCTCAGCTTCCTGGGTAGCTGGGACCACAGGCGTGTGCCACTATGCCTGGTTAATTAAAAACTTTTTTTTGTAGAGACAAGGTCTTACTACGTTGCCCAAGCTGGTCTCAAACTCTTGGCCTCAAGCAATCCTCCTACCACAGCCTCCCAGTGTTCTGGGATACAGGCATGAGCCACCACGCCTGGCCTTTGGTGTGTTTTCTATGTAATTTTCACAGTTTTTTTGAGGTATAATTGCTATTCAATAAACTATGCTGTTTAAAATGTATGATTTGGTAACTTTTCACAAGTATGCAACTGAGAAACCAGCCAAGATAATGAACAGGCCAGGCATGGTAGCTCACACTTGTAATTCCGGCACTTTGGGAGGCCCAGAAGGGAGAATTGCTTGAGGCCAGGAGTTCAATGTTGCAATAAGCTATGGTCATGCCATTGCACTCCAGCCTGGACTACCGAGCAAGACCCTGTCTCTTAAAAAAATTTAAAAATGAAAAAGATAATGAACATATCAGTTACCCCCAAGAGTTTCCTCATGCCTTTTTGTAATTCCTTCTTCCTGCCCCCTACCTCCTCAAGAGACTACTGATCTGCTTTTGTCACTATAAATTAGTTTGCATTTTCTAGAATTATCTGGTATTTCTGTTGTATCTTTCTTTTAATATTGGGTATACAAAATTGAGTAACTCAGACTCCACTTTATGGCATATTGTCATTGCTGACCTGTTCAAGGCCCTCATTTGTTTTCTGCATTTAGCCTCTACAGTTCTATACTTTTTCTATTCTTTATTCTTTACATAGGCACCCACTCTTGTATTTAACAGGTAGCCTTCTGGTTCTCCTTCTGTTCGTTTATTAATATTTACCTACATCTGTATTCATTGTTCTGTGTACCATATTATGTTTTATACTCCTTTCCCACATTGTTTCTTTAATTCTATCAATCCGATAGGTACCAAGTAGTAACTTTTTGCTTTAATTTGTATTTTCCTGATTACTAGTGAGGCTCAGCATTATTTATATAACAGCCAGTCAACATGGTCACTGCATAAACCATGCCCTGGGGAACTGCACACCTCCAGGGCACTATTTCACATGGATGTTGTCCCCTAGAGTTGTGCAGTGTGGTGGCCCTGCCTCAGGTTTGCCCTTTTATGAATTTTCTGTCCATATCCTTTGGCCAGTTTTTCTTTTTTTAATATGGTTTATTGTATTTTACCTGCTGTTTTGTAGTAATTTCTTAAGTGTTTTAAATATTAATTCCTTTTGGTAACAAACTTTATATATATATGTTTCTTTTATTTATTGCCTTTTAACTTTGCCTGCGGTAGTCTACTATGTTTCGAGTAAATCTGAAAACTTTAGTTCTGATATAAATTCTTCTGTACCTCAGTTACAAAGTTACTCACCTACTTTTTCTATTAGCTTTCTAGTTTTAGCTGTCAAATTTAGACCATTAATCGATCTTTGAATTTATTCCTACACGTTGTATGAGATGAAAACCTCCATAGTGAGCCAATTTTACATTATTTACTAATACTTTATTTTTCTCAATGACTTGTGATGTCACCATATGGTAGTCAAAGTTTATAAATACATTGTTAAACTATATCCTTTTTCATTGTTATGTGAATTTTCTGGGCCACTGTCAAACTATTTTAATTATTATGATTTAGGGGTATATTTCAATATCTGAGAAGCAAGCCATCTTCCCTGTTTGTTTAATCCCCTCAAAATTATCTTAAAATTTAGATACATTTGTTCCTTTATTTGAATTTTAGTATTATATCAAGTTCTCAAAATATCCTTCTAGGATTTATAATTATAATTGTACTAAATTTTTATATTAATCTGAGAGAAGAATGATACTTTTATAATTTAAGCTATAGTCTACAATGAATATAGTCAGTGTCACCTTTGATTCAGGTTTTCTTTTATGCTCTTTAGTCAAGTTTTTAAAATACCTTTATAAAGATGTTCTGCATACTTTTGTTGTCCATTGTGACAATCTCTGGCTTTGTAACTGTAGTACTTAGTCCATTCATGTTAAATTTAATCATTGATGTGATTGAATTTACTGTCATTTTATTATTTGTTTTTCTTTTGCCCTTCTGTGTTTCTCTATTTTTTACTTTCAGCCTTCTTTTTGAATGAATTGAATAGTTTTTATAATTTTATTTTAATTTGCCTATTTATTTTTTAGCTGTACCTCTGAATTATTTTCCAGTGATTACTATAGAAATAACAGTATACATCCATAACTTCTCACAACTTTTTATTTATATATTTTAAAAAATTTTTGTAGAGTCAGGGTTTTGCCATATTGTCCAGGCTAGTCTTGAGTTCCTGGGCTCCAGCAGTCCTCCTGCCTTGGCCTCCCAAGGTGCTGGTATTACAGGCATAAGCCACCATCCCAGGCCCTCACAGTCTTTTTAGAATTAATTTTGTACCACTTAACATAAAATGAAGAAACTTTGCAACCATTTAGGTGCATTTCCTGCCCCTTCTATCCTTTATATTGCAGTTGTCTTATCAGTTACATCTACATGTGTCATAAACCCCCACAAGGCAGTGTTATAACTTTCATACAATCATGTATTTTAAACAAGTAATAAGAAAAAGGCTTTTATATTGGCTCACGTATTTACCATTTCTGGTGCTTTTTATTCCTTTCTGAAGATCCAAGGATGGATCCAGTATTATTTCCCTTCATTCTGACAAGACTTCCTTTAATATCATCCTATGAGTTTTCTTTTTTGGGACGGAGTCTCGTTCTGTCGCCCAGGCTGTAGTGCAGTGGCGTGATCTTGGCTCATGGCAAGCTCTGCCTCCCGGGTTCACGCCATTCTCCTGCCTCAGCCCCCTGAGTAGCTGGGACTACAGGCGCCCGCCACCACGCCCAGCTAATTTTTTTGTATTTTTAGTAGAGACTGGATTTCACCATGTTAGCCAGGATGGTCTCCATCTCCTGACCTCGTGATCTGCCTGCCTTGGCCTCCCAAAGTGCTGGGGATTACAGGCGTGAGCCACTGCACCTGGCCCATCCTATGAGTTTTCTAATAACAAATTATTATCTTTCGTTTTTCTGAAATGTCTTTATTTTGCCTCTGTGTGCAAAGAATCTTTTTGCTGGTATAGAAATTCTGGGGTGAGCCTTTTTTTCTTTTAGCACCTAAACTTGTTTCAGTGTTTTCTTTTTTTTTTTTTTTTTTGAGACAGAGTCTTGCTTTGTCGCCCAGGCTGGAGTGCAGTGGCGTGATCTTGGCTCACTGCAAGCTCTGCCTCCTGGGTTCATGCCTATGCCATTCTCCTGCCTCAGCCTCCCAAGTAGCTGGGACTACAGACGGCTGCCACCACGCCCGGCTAATTTTTTTTTTTGTATTTTTTAGTAGAGACAGGATTTCACCATATTAGCCAGGATGGTCTCCATCTCCTGACCTCATGATTCGACAGTCTCGGCCTCCTAAAGTGCTGGGATTACAGGCATGAGCCACCGCGCCCAGCCGTTTCAGTGTTTTTTGTTCTCCATGTTTTTCTGATGAAAAGGACCCATTCAAATCATTGTTCCTTATCTATTATTATTTTTTTCATGTGGGTGCTTTCAAGATTTGCTCCTTATCTTTGGTTTTCAGCATTATGATTGAAACGTGTGGTTTCCTTTGAATTTATCCTGCTAAAAGTATCCTGAGCCTAAATCTGTACATTGATGTCTTTCACCAAACTTGAGAATTTTCATCGATTATTTCTTCAAATATTTTTTCATGCCTCATTCTCTCTCTTCTTCTAGAATTGCAACTGCACATGTTATTCTTTTGATACTATCCCATAGGTCACTGCAACTATGTTCTCTTTCCTCTCTTCTGCAAATTGGGCAATTTCTGTTCATTCATCTTCATGCTCACCGACTCTTGCCATCTCCTTTCCATTATGAGATACTAAAGTTTTCAATTCTAGAATTTCCACTTATTCTTTTTTATGTCCTTTGAGTATAGTTATAATAGCTGTTAAAAATCTTTTGTCGCCGGGCACGGTGGCTCACACCTGTAATCCCAGCACTTCGGGAGGCCAAGGCGGGTGGATCATGAGGTCAGGAGATCAAGACCATCCTGGCTAACACAGTGAAACCCCATCTCTACTAAAAATACAAAAAAATTAGCTGGGTGTGGTGGCACGCACCTGTAGTCTCAGCTACTCAGGAGGCTGAGGTAGGAGAATCGTCTGAACCCAGGAGGTGGAGGTTGCAGTGAGCAGAGATCGCGCCACTGCACTCCAGCCTAGGCGACAGAGTGAGACTCCGTCTCAAAAAAAAAAAAATCTTTCGTCTGCTAATCCACCATATTAATCAACTCAGAATCAGCCTCCATTCCTGGTCTTTCTTCTTGAGAATGGGCCCTGTTTCGTGTTTCATTGTAGGTTGTTTTCTGGATGTTGTGAATGATACATTGTAGATTGTCTGGATTATGTTACCTCTCTACAAAGAAGACTGATTTCCTTAATTTATTTTTCTTTTCTTCTTTTACTGAGACGGAGTCTCGCTCTGTTGCCCAGGCTGGAGTGCAGTGGTATGATCTCGGCTCACTGCAACCTCTGCCTCTTGGGTTCAAGCTATTCTTCTGCCACAGCCTCCCAAGTAGCTGGGACTACAGGCACACGCCACCATGCCCAGCTAATTTTTGTATTTTTAGTAGAGACAGGGTTTCACTGTATTGGCCAGGCTGATCTCGAATTCCTGACCTCGTGATCCGCCCACCTCAGCCTCCCAAAGTGCTGGGATTACAGGTGTGGGCCACCATGCCTGGCCTGATTTTTTTTAAATTTTAAGCAGGCAGCTGTATTGGCTGAACCTGTATTGAGGCTTCCTCAGCATACTGTCATACATAGTTCTTAAAAATATTGCTTTCTCTTCCTGCCTTCCTTCCCCAGCATTCCTAGAGCAGTGCTTTACATATGTAGTCTATGTGATGTTAGAACTTTGGATTATTGAGGTTTACACATAGTATGAATATTTATAGAATAAATAAGTGTTTACTGCAGTTAGTAGTATGGCAAGCTTTGTGTAGGATGTACTTATCTCATTTTTTAAAGAGTTAGTTGGATTCTTCAAGTATTTTTGGTTTTCATCTTTGTGGTTAGTATATTAAAGCCTGAGGATTTCTTTTTCTTTTTTAGGTGCTTTGTACCGTTACATTTGATTCATTAGAATCTGGTATTAAGTCAGATCAAGTTATAACAGCTATAAAGTAAGTTACGTTTTTATGATGTTTGTTGTGTTTTATGATGTTCTATTATGTAATTAAAGCTTATGTGGTATATTATTAATTATTGTTACTTTTTTTAACCTGTGTTTTTGTACTTCATTTTTCTGTTTACATCATCATGATTTCAAAGGATTTTGTGTGTGTGCTAGATTGTCTTCTAAATCACTGATTTGGAACAAATATTAGTAAAGCATTTAATTCTTTAATGTGAGTATATTTAGTTTGTTCTCTGCCTCTAGAATGATTTCTTAGGACAGACTTCCTTGGTAATCTTGAATGGATTGGTTTTTCTATTAGAAACAAGAGAGCAAATGAATACACAAAAGCCCCCATTGCTGAAAGTAATCTGGAGGCTGTTAATGAAAAACCTTGTTAATGAAAAGCCTTGTCGAATCCCAAGCCACGTTGTGATTTTGTGTTCAGAAATACTTGGCTGTCCTCCTCTGCCCCTAAAAAGTCAACAGTAAAATCATGCTAATCAATTTTGATGATAAGAATCTGTATTACAGGCCAGGCGCGGTGGCTCACGCCTATAATCCCAGCACTTGGGAGGCCAAGGTGGGCGGATCTTGAAGTCAGGAGATCAAGACTATCCTGGCTAACACAGTGAAACGCCGTCTCTACTAAAAATGCAAAAATTAGTGAGGCGTGATGGTGGGCACCTGTAGTCCCAGCTACTTGGGAAGCTGAGGCAGGAGAATGGCATGAACCCGGGAGGTGGAGGTTGCAGTGAGCCGAGATTGCGCCACTGCGCTCCAGCCTGGGCGACGGAGCGAGACTCTGTCTCAAAAAAAAAAAAAGAATCTATATTGCAGTCCTCACCAGCATTATCGCATAGAGTCTTGACACTCATAGCCAGTTCTTTATTTTCCTCAGTGCCTAGTAGGGCTACTTCCTGTTCCTGGTTAAGGGTCTCAGAAGACCACAGGGCCCGGCCTTCCTTTTCCTGCTGCCCAACTGATGAGGATAATTCCCAGTAGCCGCTGTAATTGTTTTCCATGTATCTGATAGAATCGACAGTGCAGCTATGTGTGTGAAGGTGGAATGCAGAACACTGGGCTTGGTCAGGGTACCTCCATATATTCTAGTCTTAGGTCTATAACCTGTGTAAATAAAGGGGCACACATCATCACTCAGCCACACTGGCCTTTGGTTTCTATTTCTTGTCAAATGAACTGGGCCAGTGACCTGCTATAATCCTCTCTGGCTCGCAAACTCTGTGATTCCTTTAGTCCTCTGAAGGAGTTTGGTTTTTAGATTTCTTTTTCGAAAGCTACAGTTTATGATCATGCAGATTTTGCCCCATCCCAGGACTTTTTCTTCATTTCACATATTGACTGGCAGAAGCATTGTAGCTCTGAGATTTAACTAAGGTGGGTATAGCATTTAGGATTCTCTCAGTAGTTATTAATGCTTAAAAATACATCTATTGTCTTAGTATTCAAATCTGGATATTTAAGGACTTATATTTAAAGTAAAATTGGTTTCCTAAATCTGTACAATTCATTCATAAGCCCAGAAGAAAATATCATCTCACAATCATCCTTCTAATCAATTCTTTGGTTTTCAGTTTCAGTCTGATTTTTCATTAACACCTAGTTCTTTTGTAAAATCCCCTTAAATCTGTTTTAGTTGTGTTTTGAATAAATTGTATTTGATTAAATAAATTGTTTTGAATAAATAAATATGTTTTTTCCCTATGATGTTTTTAATATTATGCCTTTTATTTTTAGTGGGATAAAAGATAAAAATTTCATGCTGCACTATGAGGTAAGGTGAATTTTTTTCCTCAAAATTTTATTTTATTTATTTTTGTGAGACAAGGTCTCACCCTGTTGCCCAGGCTGGAGTGGAATGGTGCAGTCTCAGCTTACTGCAACCTCTCCCTCCCAGGCTCAAGACATCCTCCCGCCTCAGCCTCCCAAGTAGCTGGGATTACAGGCTTCTGCAACCACAATTGGCTATTTTTCTATTTTTTTCTAGAGATGGGGTTTTGCCATGTTGCTCGGGCTGGAACATTTTATTTTTAAAAACTTCCAGGATACAGTAAAGTTGAAAGAACTTTACAATGACTCTCCATATATCCACTACCTGAGTTTTACCAATAATATTTTACTTTTCTAGTTTTATCATATATCTATTAAGATCAATTTGGGGCTACTATTTTATTGCTTACAGAAGGCATGGCAAGCTTTGTGTAGAATGATAAGTAGAGAGAGATGTAAGTAGTATTTTTAGAGAGTACTGTAGCACTCTCTAAAGTACTACTTTAGAGAGATAAGAGATAAGTACTTTAGAGAGATAAGTAGTATTTTTCTAATCAACAACTTCGTGTTCTAAGTCATACATAAAACTTAAAGAAAGTATAGCAGACAATATCGTTTTACGTAAAAAAAAAAAAAAAAAAAGTCATGCCTGTGTATACACGTGTGTCAAACAAAAGTAGAGTTTTTTAAATACCTCAACTGACAAATCACCTGTTTGCTCATTGAAATGTTCATATTTATACTCAATTGATGAGTAGTAAAAGATGAGACATTTAATATTAAGTTACTTTATATGAGATAATTATAGATAATTGAGTTTGTGATTGACTTTATTCACAACAAATCCTAAGGGACCAGACCTAATATAAAGTACTTTTAATTTTATTATTTGAAGAATGTACATGGAGAGCAGGGCATGGTAGCTCATACCTGTAATCCCAGCACTTTGGGAGGCCGAGGAGGGAGGATTGCTGAGCCCAGAAATTCAAGACAAGCTTGGGCAACATAGTGAGATCCTGTCTCTACAAAAAGATCTAAAAATTAGCCAAGCATGGTGGCATGTGCCTATAGTCCCAGCTACTCGGGAGGCTGAGATGGGAGGATTGCGTGAGCCCAAGAGGTTGAGAATGCAGCAAGCCATTATCACCCCACTGCACTTCAGCCTGGGCAACAGAGTGAGACCCTGTCTCAGAAATAAAAAGAATACAACATGAGAGACTTATGTAAAGTAGCAAGTCATTTCGTTTTTGTATAACCGTTGTTGGCTGCCCAGAATTCCAGCATTTCACTCTTGCTGAATCTGCTGTAATCAATAGAGAACATTTTTTTGTAGAAAGTATATGCTACAGAATATCCATAAACATCGAGATTCATACAGGGCTTGAATCCCTTGTAAATATCCTGTTCTGGATATATCCTGGTGCTACAGAAGCCAGAGAGGAATTGTAATTGAGTAAAGCAGGTTCTTTGTCATGAGCTGGAGAGCACGTGGCAGTCTTAAAAGGGCAGCTGTGCACAATGGAGGTCTAGCTGATTATTGGGTAAGGGGGTTGGGGAGGGAACTGGAGAAGGATATGGGCCATGGGCCATTATTGCCATATTTTATTTTTGTAAATCTCTTTATTATAAAATAAAGCAGAGGTACTGAAAACTGTATAAAACAAAGGATGGCTTAATAAGTTTTTATAAGGCAAATACCCTTGTAACCACCACCCAAGTCAGGAAATTTAACATTGCCAGCCACCTCAAAAGCCCCTCCATGTTTTTCATCCCAATCTCAATACCCGTCGTCTCTTAAAAGTAGGTAACTACTCTCCTAAGTTTTACAGTAATCATCTTGGATTTCCTGGCTCCATTTTTAGATACTATAGTTTAGTCTTGTTTTTTTCTTTAAAACGTTTGGTATTTCCTTTTTTGTTTCAGTTTGTTTGAGACAGAGTCTCACTCTGTCACTCAGGCTGGAGTGCAGTGGCACCATCTTGGCTCACTGCAACCTCCACCTCCCAGGCTTAAGTGATCCTCCTGCCTCAGTCCCCCAAGTAGCTGGGACTACAGGCACCACCACACTCAGCTAATTTTTAGATTTTTTACAAAACGCGGTTTTGCCACGTTGCCCAGGCTGGTCTCAAACTCCTGGGCTCAAGCAGTCTGCCTGCCTCAGCCTCCCAAAGTGCTGGGATTACAGATGTAAGCCACTATGCCTGGCCTGATATTTCTTTAAGTCTTTTTAAATCTATACATTTCTCCTCCATTACATTCTATCTATTGAAGCCCCATAGCCATTTTACTTATAGTCTCCCACAGTCTGGGTGTTGCTGATTGCACACTCGTGGTGCAGTTCAACATGTTCCTCCATCCTCTCTATTTCCTGCAAATTGACTGCTAGATCCAGAGGTTTAATCAGATTCCTGCTCCATCCACTGCTTTTAAGAGCAGTGGCTCATGCCTGTAATCCCAGCACTTTGGGAGGCCAAGGCAGGCGGATCACCTGAGGTCGGGAATTCAAGACCAGCCTGACCAACATGGTGAAACTCTGTCTCTACTAAAAATACAAAATTAGCCAGGCATGGTGGCGCCTGCCTGCAATCCCAGCTACTTGGGAGGCTGAGGCAGGAGAATCACTTGAACCCGGAAGCGGAGGTTGTGGTGAGCCAATATCGTACCATTGCACGCCAGCCTGGGCAACAAGAGCAGAACTCCATCTTAAAAAAAAAAAAAAAAAATTCTTGTTAATCTGGAATTACAGATATTTGGGGGAAGTTTTTTTTTTTTTTTTTTTTTTTAAACAGGGTCTCTGTTACACAGGCTGAAGTGCAGTGGTGCAGTCTTAGCTTACTGCAACCTCCACCTCCTGGGTTCAAGCAATTCTTGTGCCTCAGCCTCATGAGTAGCTGGGATTACAGGCATGCGCCGCCACGCCCGGCTGATTTTTCCATTTTTTGTAGATACAGGGTCTCACCATGTTGGCCAGGCTAGTCTCAAACTCCTGAGCTCAAGTTAGCTGCCTGCCTTGGCCTCCCAAAGTGCTGGGATTACAGGCATGAGCCACTGTGCCCGGCCTGAAATTACAGATTTTTATGGGAAGTCTTCCTATTGTCAAATGATCACAACTAATTCGTATTTCTTCAAGGTAACATATCTACCAAATAAAACAGTTTGCAACCACTGGCTAAAATAAAACCCTTATGGAAAAGAGCTGTTTCCTCCATACATTTTTGTCATTATGTTTTGCTTGAGAAATACTTCAAAATATGCAACTTTCCCTTTCATGTATTTTGTTTCATATCTGAAAAAGGTAAAGGTAGTGGAGAGAGATAACTAAAAAGTATCAGTGTAAATTAAATTTCAATTTAGTGAAATAAATGTGGGCTTTGCTATGAAAAAAAATCTGTGATTCTTCAATGTGTACTTTTTAAATATGTACATATTTTTACTTATTACAAAAATATAACATTTTGTTATTGTTAATAATTTAAACGTAATGGAAATTTATGGTGTAAATCCCCATACCCATCCAGTTCCCACATCCTAATCCATTTACACACTTGAAATAGCTACTTTTAGCAATTTGGTATGTATGTTAAATTTATATTATGCATTTTCTGTATATTTATGAATGTACTTTTTTAAAAAACAAAAATGAGATTCTACTGTTCTATAAGTTGTTTTATTATTTTGGTAATATAACTTGTACATCTTTCTATGTCAATTGTATATGTGTGTTTGTGTTTTTTTTTTTTTAAGTTTCCTCCTTATGCAACTAATGAAATTGGCAAAGTCACTGGTTTAAATAGAAGAGAACTTGGGCATGGTAAGTACAGGTCTGTAAACTTACATGGTATTCTTACAGAGACTTAATACATTTTTTACTTATTGTTTTCTACTCTAATTTAGGTGCTCTTGCTGAGAAAGCTTTGTATCCTGTTATTCCCAGAGATTTTCCTTTCACCATAAGAGTTACATCTGAAGTCCTAGAGTCAAATGGTATGGTATTGAAATACTTCTTTCATAGTGGAAAAGACCATATTCCCTATTCTATTATTGTTTTCAAATGGAATGTTACATTTTGTTTATTACTACAGAACCCAAGTTTATTGCAAGAGAAAAATGTATTGAGTTAATCATATACTTGTCTTAATCTCTGTTCTTAGCTAATGAGTTGTTTTGAAAACAATATAAAACAAATGTTTTTCTTTATCTGTTATAGTAGATCCAGTTTGGCTTGTTTCTTTATTTGTACAAACAAACCACAGAACAAGGTTAACAGAGAGAGGAAGGGCCAAAATAGAGTGATCATTAGGCAGGGGATACCTGTCACATATCCACATGAATAATAAGTGTACATCACAGAGGGTGTCTAGGCCAAGAGGTCACATTTAAATAAAAAATTAGTCCATGGGTCAAGGTACAGTGCAGTCATTAAAGGCAGAAAGGTCATGGAGTTCTTAAAGGTGTAACAGACATAATTCAGATAGTCACATATTTTGACGGGAAAATACCAAGGTAAACTCAGAATTTAAACTAAAGACTTTGTGGTTCTCTACTGGGTGTGACTAAATTAATGGGCTTATGAGAGTGAGAGAGCCAAAGCCCTATATCTTTAACTACTTCTGATAAGCAAGAAAAAAGATATGCCCTAGGAAGTCTATTAGAATATCTGTAGCAATACTGCGCAATAGAACTTTTTGTGATGGGCTGGGCGTGGTGGCTCACACCTGTAATCCCAGCACTTTGAGAGGCCGAGGCGGGTGGATCACGAGGTCCAGAGGGTCTAACATGGTGAAACCCTGTCTCTACTAAAAATACAAAAAATTAGCTGGGCGTGGTGGTGGGCTGAGACTCCATCTCAAAAAATAATAATAAAATAAAACTTTTTGTGATAATAGAAATCCTCTTTATCTGTGCTATCTAGTTGAAGAATTAAATTTATTTTAATTGATTTAACTTTAAGTCACCACTTATAGCTAATGGCTACCATATTGGACCTTGCAGCCCCGTAGTTTATAGCTTAAAAGACCTTGCCTTAGGTGCTTTTAAAAAAGAAGAAGATACTATTGAATATTTGTATTGTAATTGACTATTTATAAGGAAATAACCAATAGTAACACTTTTCTACATTAAAAAAAATCAGTATAATATAAAGCAGTTATTTTTCTTTCTATAGGGTCATCTTCTATGGCATCTGCATGTGGCGGAAGTTTAGCATTAATGGATTCAGGTAAAAGAATTATGTCTCAAAACTGCTGATATTGCTCATGCCTGTAATCCCAGCACTTTGGGAGGCCAAGGCAGGAGGCTCACCTGAGGCCAAGAGTTTAAGACCAGCCTGGGCAACATAGCAAGACCTCATCTCTACAAAAAAGATTTAAAAAAAATGCTAACCTTTTATACACACCTGTTAGTATAAAATGTAAGATTTCTTTAAATTCGGATTTTAGTAAAACTCAAAGTCAGATTACAGATGACCAAATCAAGCCAGAGTCAAGATGGTTGAAAAGTAGAGCTTCAAATATCCAGATACCTGCTAGAATTCTTATGTTTAGCTAAAAGCAGTACACTGAAAAATTTTTATTTGCATTGGTGACCTAGTAAACTTTATTTCCTTCCAAAAGGTAGAGAGCTCCAGAATTGATTCCAATCACCAAGGAAGTTTTGATTAATAAGTACTATTAGGAATCATAAGAGAAAGCAACTGTAATCTTTCAGTCGATTTATACAAGCCAAGAGAACAATGCCACTCAGGCATGTACACACAATTTTAGGAAGGCGGGACTACAAATGGTTCATTGTAATCCCCAGGTCTGAAACGCCAAAAACGAAAGCATTATGCTAGGAGATTTTTTTTTTTTTTTTTTTTTTTTTTTTGAGACAGAGTCTTGCTCTGTTGCCCAGGCTAAAGTGCAGTGGTGCAGTCTCGGCTCACTGCAACCTCCGCCTCCCGGGTTCAAGTGATTCTTCTGCCTCAGCCTCCTGAGTAGCTGGGATTACAGGCGCGTGCTACCACGCCTGGCTAATTTTTGTATTTTTAGTAGAGACGGGGTTTCACCATATTGGCCAGGCTGACCTGGAACTCCTGACCTCGTGATCCACCCACCTTGCCCTCCCAAAGTGCTGGGATTACAGGTGTGAGCTACCATGCCTGGCCGCTAGGAGATTCTTAAAACCAATTCGTGCCAAACTGTCATCAATGCTGCTATTCCAGAAGAAAGAGAGAAGGAACCTAAAGACACTAAAGAGGCCACAGAAAGAGTTCTCTGGTAACTTAACACATTTACAGTACTGGCATGAAAGATAGAAAAGAGGGCCGTAACAAAGGATGAAATGAAAACATGGTTTGAATATATAATAATATTATCTAGAAAAATTAAAACTAAAAACAGGCCAAAGCACAAAATGCTAAAGGTACTTTTGTAATTTATTCAGTAAAGGAAAACATAATCTGTTTTTTTTTTTTTTTTTTTTTTTTTTTTTGAGACAGAGTCTTGCCATCGCCCAGGCTGGAGTGCAGTGGCGCGATCTCGGCTCACTGCAGGCTCCGCCCCCCGGGTTTCACGCCATTCTCCTGCCTCAGCCTCCCGAGTAGCTGGGACTACAGGCGCCCGCCACCTCGCCCGGCTAATTTTTTGTATTTTTAGTAGAGACGGGGTTTCACCGTGTTAGCCAGGATGGTCTCGATCTCCTGACCTCGTGATCCGCCCGCCTCGGCCTCCCAAAGTGCTGGGATTACAGGCGTGAGCCACCGCGCCTGGCTGAAAACATAATCTGATATTTAAGGTAGCTGGTAAAATACTGCTGCTGCTATTTTCATCTTCATTCTTTCACTCTACAAATCTTTACTTTGTGGCACCTATGTGCCAAGCACTGATCTAAGTTCTTAGGACATGGTGATGAACAAAACAGTCTTAGACTTCATGGCACTTGTGTTTCTCAGTCTTCCAAATCTCATACTGGAAAACACTGAACAAATCTTGAAAAAGGTAAACTGAAAAATAAAAGATGACATCATAGGAGAGTCTTTATCTGCCATTTTTAAATGAATTCAGATCTTTTGGTCTAGACAAAAACTCATCCTTGATTATAATGAGAACTTCAGGATTAGATTACTGAAGTATGATGGCAGTCATTGAGAAATCGTGGAGACTAGTATCCCAAGGACAGAAAACGTTCTTCTTATTGGAAGAAAAGTATTTTCTATAAAGTATAACCCAATGAACTTGATTGTGACCCTCAACAAGACTCTTAAGAACTTATAAAAAGAATGGTTTATAAGTAGTTTAGAAAGGAAAGGGGCCAGGCACAGTGGCTCATGCCTGTAATCGCAGCACTTTGGGAGCCTGAGGTGAGTGGATCACTTGAGGTCAGGAGTTTGAGGTCTGCCTGGCCAACATAGTGAAACCCCGTCTCTACTAAAAATACAAAAATAAGCCGGGCGTGGTGGCCCATGCCTGTAATCCCAGCTACTTGGGAGGCTGAGTCAAGAGAATCACTTGAACCCAGGAGGCGGAGGCTGCAGTGAGCCAAGATCGTGCCACTGCACTCCGGCCTGGGTGACAGAGTGACTCTGTCTCAAGAAAACAAAAAAAAAAGGAAAGGGACTACAGAAAGAAGCCAGAAGGGACTTCTCCAAAATAAGTCACGCCATAGTTAATTCACTTTCTGTTTTGAAGAAATTACTGCATTTGCAGTAGAGGGTATTGCTGTTGCTGTGATGTATCTATAATTCAGCTTTACAGTTTATGATATCTTTATGATATCTTGTGTAAATGATGCAGAAATTTAGACTAGATAATAGGTGCACCATTCATACCGGTTAAGGGATGAGCAAAGGGACTGCTTAATCTGATCAACAGGTCAGAGAAGGATCTCAAGTTGAAGATTTGAGGATGCTTATTTCAGCCCTGTCTCTTTCAATGTTGACTTGACTGAGAGCACTGGCCTGCCAATAAAAATACTGCCAATAAAAATACTGATTAAAAGGAATGGGTGACTGACAAAATTGAGCAGGAAAAAAAAAATATGGAGCTTAATAGTTTAAAAATTAAATTTGAAGTATTAAAGCCAAAAACCTCAAAAAAATTAAATTTGATAAGAATGAATGTCAAGTCCTGTGGGATGGGCCGATACAAGGTATACAGTTCAATTCAAATATGAATTTGAATTGCTTGAGTAGGGCTTGCCCTGCCCTAAGTCAGGCACTGTCCTATGCCCTGGGGATACAAATTGTACCCAGTTTTTGAAAAAGCTTAAAGGTTTGAAAACAAAAAGATACTAATAGATTGAAGAGGTAATAATACAAATATGTGTAAGGTTGATTGATGAACTAGGCTGAGCATAATTGGCTGAGAGAGACTACTACATTTCATTTGATTTTAAAGGCTGAGTAATTGTTGAGAGGCATATTAGGAGCAGGGCCTGTATTTCACATGAAAGGACCAGCATGTGCAAAGTTAAGAAGTTACAGTGCAGTGTGTTTCAGGAATGTATTCAAAAGAGGTGTTAAGGTAATAAAGTAGAACCATATATTGAAGGTTATTGTTATGCTAAGGAGTTTGGACTTAAAGCCAGCATTTTTCCAATTCAGTATTCCATGGAATAGTGTTCCACAGGACATTGATTATTGTATACCATGAAAAAGTTTATTCTGTTCTAAAGTAAGTTTCAGCAGGGTTAAGCAGGTTTATTTAATGTGGATTAAATAGAGTTTAATAAGCTAATCCGAATACTGACTCTCTAGGAATAGGACATGTAATATTTTTCCAAATTTATTTGATCACAGAATATGTACAAAATTTCCTGAAAGTAGGCAATGGGGAACTTGAAGGATTTAATGGAAAGCAGTGGCATGATTTGAATCTGCTTTTGTTTTTTCCAAATAGTTTTTCCCAGCTGAAGTGATGAATAGCCCTGAGGAATGAGATGGGAGAGACTAAGAAGCAAAGAGAGAAACTAAAATCTGGGAAGCCAGACAGGGAGATTGTTGCCAGGGCAAGAAATGATGTGGACTCAGACTAAAAAGTAACAATAGGTATTTTAATATTTAGGGTAAAGGACTGCTTTCTAAAAAATAAACAGATCTTTGTGACTTGATGGGATATAGGAAATGGGGAAAGAAATGTTGATTCTGGCATGAGTGTCTTAGTTGCTTTCAACCAAAGAATGCAGGAGGAAAAGGATTTTTTGATAGTGATTCAATTTTGAACATATATGTATTTCTTTCATCGCCATCATTATTGTTATTTATAGAGACGAGGTCTCACTGTGTTGCCCAGGCTGGTCTCAAATTCCTGAGTTTAAGCGATCCTCCCGTCTTGGCCTGCCAAAGCATTGGGATTACAAGCATGAGCCACTGGGCCTGGCTCAATTTTGAATATATATTTAAGGTGCTTTGGGGACATTTAGCTGGAGATGTCTGACAGGGAGTTTACTAATACAGGTCCGGGGTTTAGCACAGAGAGCTGGACAGGTAGGATAGATTTTTAAGTCATCAACATTATAGATGGTGGTTAAAATCATAAGTATAGATGAGGTTGCTTAGAGAAAATGAAATGAGATCCACACTCCTTTATACCAAAGTAAATTCCAAGTGATCAAAACTTAAACATTTTTAAACAGATGAAAGATGGTAGGTTTTATCAAAATCTTGGAGAAGAAATGCTCTGCTAAGCAAAACCCAGAAACCATGATTACGTAAACTAAAAATCCTACACAGAAAACTAATGACCATAAGCAAAGTCAATGAACTAGGAAATAAAATATTTTATATTTGTATGTTATTAAACATAATATTTTATCTTTACATTTTAATAAAGATCTGTCCATATTGAAAGAAAATCAGTAATAAAAAGACTGCCAACCAAGTAGAAAAGTGTTGAAGGCCATGAACAGGGAGTTCTCAAAATAAGACTTATAAATAGGTTTATGAACATGAAATAGTTTTCTTTTTTTTTTTTTTTCAACCTCAGTCATAGAAAACAAGTCAGATTTAAAATAACCATTTTTTACCCTTTAAATTGAGAAAAATCAAAAGATTTGACAAGAATTAATAAGAATATAGAGTAGCATGTACCTTCTTACACCACTGGTAAAAGTTTAAAATGCTGTGTCTTTAGAAGGCAGTTTGACAGTCCAACAAACATAAATGCACATACCTTTTGACTCAGCAATCGCACTTCTGTGTGTGACTTATAAAACATACAGGGAGTACTATGCAACTATTCAAAGGAATAAAGTACAGCTTTGTGTGGTGGTATGTGTCAATATCCAAGACATGTTATTAAGTGAAAAAGGCAAGGTGCAGAACAGTAAATGCCTACAGTCTGCCGCCACGAGTAAAGAAAACAAAAGATTATATTTACATTTATACTTGTGCACAGAAATTTTCTGGGAGGATACACTAATGTTAGCTGCCATGGGGAGGTAAACTGAGGGGTTCAGGCTGGAAGAATTTACCAAATAGATGCTTACTTTCCAACAAAAAGAGAATAAGACACCTGAAGCAAAAAAGCAAAGCAATGGATAATTTAAAAGTTATAAAGTTTGCTATTGTTAGAGAAGTTCTTGCTGGATATAGTACTTGTTTACATTGTTTTAGGGAACTTTATTATATGTTCAAAAACAAATGAAGTAGTCAGATGACCTCTTAAGATTTCCAACTCAGCTTCGGTGATTGTCAATTTAGACAACAATATCCATTTACATTAAAAAATAAATGTCTGCTGGGCGTGGTGGCTCACGCTTATAATCCCAGCGCTTTGGGAGGCTAAGGCTGGCGGATCACCTGAGGTCAGGAGTTCAAGACCAACAGGGCTAACATGGTTGAAACCCCATCTCTACTAAAAATACAAGCAAATTAGCCAGGCGTGTTGGCGGGTGCCTATAATCCCAGCTACTGGGGAGGCTGAGGTGGGAGGATCGCTTGAACCCAGGAGGCAGAGGCTGCAGTGAGCCAAGATGATGCCACTGCACTCCAGTCTGGGCAACAGAGCGAGACTCACTCTCAAAAAAAAAAACCTGATAGATAAATATTTGTTTTAGGCTCATGTACACATTACCCACAGAAGTTCTTTTTCCCAATTATAGGGGTTCCAATTTCATCTCCTGTTGCAGGCGTGGCAGTAGGATTGGTCACCAAAACCGATCCTGAGAAGGGTGAAATAGAAGATTATCGTTTGCTGACAGATATTTTGGCAAGTATATTCCCAGTTTCAAATATTTAATAATGAAGACTAAAAATAAATAAATAAAAATTAAAAGATAAAAAAAAATAATGGTGAAGACTATATGTACTTTGCACGTAGCATATGCTTAGAAGAGTGCTGGTATTTGAAAAACAGGTACTTGTTCTTCCCTTCCTCCTCTGCATGTTCACCTTGTATCTATAGGATATGAAGTTAAAATAGGTATTATATTAATAGTAATAGGCCAGGCACAGTGACTCATGTCTGTAATCCCAGCACTTTGGGAAGTCAGGAGTTCGAGACCAGTATGGCTGATGTGGCAAAACTCCATCTCTAGTAAAAATACAAAAATTAGCCCGGGCATGGTGTCACATACCTGTAATCCCATCTACTTGGCAGGCTGAGGCAGAATTGCTTGAGCCCGGGAGGCAGATGTTGCAGTGTGCCAAGATCGTGCCACTGCACTCCAGCCTGGGCAACAGAGCAAGACTCTGTCTCAAAATAATAAAATAAAATAATAAAATAAAATAAATAAAAATTACTTTAAAAAAATAGTAATAGTTATCCTTAAGTATTGCAGTAATACACAGTGTAAGTGTTCATAATGGCTCACTTTAGGATGATCATAAATTCATTCTCAGGCATTTATGAGGGAAAGGAATGATCTAAAAATAAAATGATGTTTCTGGTGAAAATAATTGTAGCTTAAAAAGTCACAAATTGGAAGTGGTAGTTAATGTAGAAAACATTGCTTTGTGTTTGGACTTAGGATATGGTTTACTTCTAAAGCTGTTTTTTGAAATGTTTCTACAGTGAATATGTTGACTTTTGGTTTTGTTTAAAACTGTGTCATAACTTTTTAAATTCCTGAAGGGAATTGAAGATTACAATGGTGACATGGACTTCAAAATAGCTGGCACTAATAAAGGAATAACTGCATTACAGGTATTTTTAAAACCCATTTTGTTTCATTTTTGTAACATTTAAATAATGCCATGAGTCAACATTTATATAATTGTTTGACTTTTCCATATTAGGCTGATATTAAATTACCTGGAATACCAATAAAAATTGTAATGGAGGCTATTCAACAAGCATCAGGTGAGCTAGTGTGCATGATTCTCCTTTCATTCTTTTCCACTTTGCTAATGGGAACTACAGTTCTCATTAGGCTTATTATAAAATATTGCTTTAAAAAGTGGAATTTCATATAACTTAGATCAAGAAGTACCGGCCAGGTGTGTTGGGTCACGTCTGTAATCCCAGCACTTTGAGAGGCCGAGGCAGGCAGATCACTTCAGGTCAGGAGTTCGACACCAGCCTGGCCAACATGGTGAAACCCTGTCTCTACTAAAAGTACAAAAATTAGCCAGGCATGGTGGTGCATACCTGTAATCCCAGCTACTCAGGAGGCTGAGACAAGAGAATTGCTTGAGCCCAGGAGGCAGAGGTTACAGTGAGCCGAGATCACGCCATTGCACGCCAGCCTGGGTGACAGAGGGAAACTGTCTCGATCTCCTGACCTCGTGATCCGCCCGCCTCGGCCTCCCAAAGTGCTGGGATGACAGGCTTGAGCCACTGCGCCCGGCCGAAAGATTTTTTTTTTTTTTTTTTTTGTATTTTTAGTAGAGACGGGGTTTCACCGTGGTCTCGATCTCCTGACCTCGTGATCCGCCCGCCTCGACCTCCCAAAGTGCTGGGATTACAAGCGTGAGCCACCGCGCCCGGCCCACAGAGGGAAACTGTCTCAAAAAAAAAGAAGTACTAAGTAGCCAGGCATGGCATGGTGGCTCATCCTAGCACTTTGGGAGGCCAAGGCGGGAAGATTGCTTGAGCCCCAGGAGTTCAAGACCAGCCTGGGCAATGTAGTGAGATCCCATATCTATTTTAAAAAAAGAAGAAGAACTAAGTTTTTGGGACGCATGAATAAACATCAAAGTGGGTTACCAGTGAAATTTCAATTTTTACAAATTAAGCAACGCTCTTTAAGGTAGGATTTATGGAGAAGAGAATATGAGTGAATTCTCAAGGTAATAGGGATGTGGAAAGCTTCAATTATTAAGCTATAGGGTTTAGATTGTATACCATAAAAACTAAGAGTGCAGTATTTCAGATCATACTTGTTTTATGTAGTTATAATTTTTGTGTTTTTCTCTTCTAGTGGCAAAAAAGGAAATATTACAGATCATGAACAAAACTATTTCAAAACCTCGAGCATCTAGAAAAGAAAATGGACCTGTTGTAGGTAATACATTAAAATTTTAGTGATCGGCCAGGCGCGGTGGCTCACGCCTGTAATCCCAGCACTTTGGGAGGCCAAGGCAGGCGGATCACGAGGTCAGGAGATCGAGACCATCCTGGCTAACACGGTGAAACCCTGTCTCTACTAAAAAATACAAAAAATTAGCCGGGCGTGGTGGCGGGCGCCTGTAGTCCCAGCTACTCAGGAGGCTGAGGCAGGAGAATGGCATGAACCCGGGAGGCGGAGCTTGCAGTGAGCCAAGATCGCGCCACTGTACTCCAGCCTGGGCGACAGAGCAAGACTCTGTCTCAAAAAAAAAAAAAAATTTTTTTTTAGTGATCATGGTAAGATAAACATTAATATATGAACGAATATTACTGCTTTTACATTGTTTTTACCCAGTGCACAAAACAAAAATATTTAAAATACTTTTGTACTTAAAATGCTTTAAATTTTAGGGAATATTCTTTAACAGTTTTCAGTAATTTTAATCATCTACTTTTCTATTTTATAGTAAAATATTTTTATATATGTCTAGGTCAAAAAAAAAAAAATCTCAAGTGACCATGGCATGTTTTAGGTTCATGTATGTAGTTGAATTGTTTATATATTTGTCTGTATTACATTCCAGAAACTGTTCAGGTTCCATTATCAAAACGAGCAAAATTTGTTGGACCAGGTGGATATAACTTAAAAAAACTTCAGGCTGAAACAGGTAAGAGTTGTATGAAGTTTGGGGTTTTTTAATTAAATGCTAGACCATGAAAGTTTGCTATTTCATCTCTAGTATGTTGCTTTAAATATATATTTATTTGAGAAATGAGAGAAAGACCAGGAGAAAAGGATATGACATGTCTTGACTGTGAGTTTTCTGTGTGCCTATTAAAAAATTAGCAAATGGTCATTCTTAACTATATTCAAGAAGGATTACAAATAATTCATCAGGACATTTTTGCAACATTTTATAGTTGAACATCTAGAATAATTTTTAGTTTTTAACTTTAGAGGAATTATTACTTAGTTATTTCTTTTTATTCTGATACTTTCACTTAGTTTTATTTATACTCTTTTATTTAAAGAGTATACAAGAAAATAATATGCTTTAATTTATTTCTCCTGAAGCAATATTTGAATTACCTCGTACTTCAAGGTTTGAGGTTATTGCAAGAGAGTGAGAAGCAGAGTCACCTTAGCCATTTGCTAACATTGAGAAACTGATGTGATTTTGTCCCTTATTCATTTATTCACCCCTCCTAAGAGTAAGCGGGAGAAAGAAAAAAGGTAAGGAAAGGGTTCTATTATAGTTTCTACTCGTAATTAAGAGAGCAGAACCAGACTCTCCAAAATTTGTATAGATATATTTGATTTCACCAGATGGTAAATTTCAAGAAATCAAGCATATTGGCTCACCACTGTATCCCCAGGGCCTACCTAGTATAATGCCAGGTACCTAGCAAGTATGCAGAGTGTATTTGTTGATGAATGAATTCCTTCACTCCTAAAGTAATGATTAAATACAGCATAACTCCACCCAGCTACTAATAGGTCCCTCCTGTTCTCACATCTATTTTTAAGACTAGTTTCCACTGGAATGAGCAAGTTAACTTTTTTTTTTTTTTTGAGACGGGGTCTTGCTCTGTCACCCAGACTGGAGTGCAGTACACAATCACTGCTAACTCCAGCCTTGACCCCTGGGCTCAAGTGGTCCTCCCGACTGTGATTCCCATGTAGTTGGGCACATGCTACCAGGTCCAGCTAATTTTTTAATTTATTTTTTGTAGTAACAGGCTTTCCCTATGTTGCCCAGGCTGGCCTTGAACGCCTGAGCTCAAGTGATCCTCCCACCTCAGCCCTCCAGAGTGCTGGGATTACAAATGTGATCCACTATACCCAGCCAAGTTAACTTTAATATGTTACATTATGTTTTTAAAAGGTGTAACTATTAGTCAGGTGGATGAAGAAACATTTTCTGTATTTGCACCAACACCCAGTGCTATGCATGAGGCAAGAGACTTCATTACTGAAATCTGCAAGGATGATGTAAGTATATATCATATTAATTATGTATCATATAGCTATATTTGTTTTTTCTACTTTTTGTTGATGTTTTCTTTATGAATCTTATGGCTTATTTTGCACTTACAGCAGGAGCAGCAATTAGAATTTGGAGCAGTGTATACCGCCACAATAACTGAAATCAGGTAATATCAAGTAATATACTATGCTGAGCTTTTTCCTTTATTTCTTTAGAGACAGGGTCTCACCCTGCCACCCACAGTGGGATGCAGTGGTGCCATCGTACCTCACAGCTGCCTTGAACTCCTGGGATCAAGCAATTCTCCCACCTCAGCCTCCTGAGTATTTAGGACTACAAGCAAACACCACCACACGTGGCCGATTTTTTTATTTTTTTGTAAAGACATGGTCTCACTATGTTGCCCAGGTTGGTCTTAAACTCCTGGCCTCAAGCCATCCTCCCGCCTTAGCCTCCCAAAGTGCCAGGATTACAGGCATGAGCCACTGTGCCCAGCCCTGTTTTGGTTAACAGATTCCTATTATAATCCCAATTTAATTTTACATTTACTTTATTTACTTTGAAATCATAAGGTGTTTAGATTACATGCCAATTGCCATGTAATCATTACTTTTTAAGGTATAGTGTATTTTATTTTCGATATCATTTTATAAAATTTCAGTAACAGTTCTGTGGTTTTAATTATGATAGGTTCTCTTAACTGAATTCTTTTTTTTGGGGGGACAGAGTCTCGCTCTGTCACCCAGGCTGGAGTGCAGTGATGCGATCTCGGCTCACTGCAGGCTCCGCCTCCCGGGTTCACACCATTCTCCTGCCTCAGCCTCCCCGGTAGCTGGGACTACAGGCGCCTGCCACCACACCCGGCTAATTTTTGTATTTTTAGTAGAGATGAGTTTCACCGTGTTGGTGAGGCTGGTCTTGAACTCCTGACCTTGTGATTCGCCGCCCCCCTTGGCCTCCCAAAGTGCTGGGATTACAGGCATGAGCCACCGCGCCCAGCCAACTGAATTCTTCAACCAAATTTTCTACTAGTAATTGGCGAAGCCCCAAATTAATTTTCCCAGTAAATATTAAATAGGCCCAAAATAGACTTAGCAATATTTCCTTCTTTTTTTTTTCTTTTGATGGCTTATTTTAAACATATCTGAATGCTTAATTGGCACATATTTTTAAATCCGATTTCAGCCAGGCACAGTGGCTCATGCCTGTAATCCCAGCACTTTGGGAGGTCAAGGCTGGTGGATCACGAAGTGGGGGGTTCGAGACCAGCCTGACTAACATGGTGAAACCCCATCTCTACTAAAAATACAAAAGTTAGCCGGGCATGGTGGTGCATGCCTGTAATCCCAGCTTCTCAGGAGGGTGAGGCAGGAGAATTGCTTGAACCTGGGAGGCAGAGGTTGCGGTGAGATGAGATCGCACCACTGCACTCCAGCCTGGGTGACAGAGCAAGACTCCATCTCAAAAAAAAAAAAAAAAAAAGCCAATTTCAATCTCAAAGCATTTTTTTTGACCAGCTAAAAGAGCCTGTTTTTTTAGGATAAGAAAATCCCTTTTTTAAGAAAAAAGAGATTATCAAATGTAGCAAAAATGTTCAAAGCTATTTGAAATAAAATAAAAGGCAATGAGATAATTTGTTTAATATTGCAGGTGAAAAATAAGAAATGGGATGGCATATTTTCATGGACTAGAGAAAAAAGGGAAGATTAGTTTTTAAATGAAATAAGTATCCCATTTTACCTGACCACCTTCCTTAAATCCTTACCTTACAGGTTAATCATATGATATTCTATACTATTTTTAAAATATTTAATGTCATTTCAAAAATTTTTGGAAAATCGAGATCAGCCTGGCCAACTTCGTGAAACCCCGTCTCTACTAAATATACAAAAATTAGCTGGTCATGGTGCACATGCCTGTAATCCCAGCTGCTTGGGAGGCTAAGGCATGAGAATGGCTTGAACCTGGGAGGCGGAGGTTTCAGTGAGCCCAGATGGCACCACTGCACTCCAGCCTGGGTGGCAAAAAAAAAAAAAAAAAAAAAAGTTTTTGGAAATTTATGAAGAGAAATACAGAAAAACATATATTCTAAAAGTTTTTTTTGTTGAGGCAGAGTCTTGCTCTGTCGCCAGGTTGGAGTGCAGTGGCAGGATCTCGGCTCACTGCAACCTCCACCTCTTGGGTTCAAACAATTCTTCTGCCTCACCCTCCTGAGTAGCTGGGATTACAGGTGCGCGCCACCACGCCCAGCTAATTTTTGTATTTTTAGTAGAGACGGGGTTTCACCATGTTGGCCAGGATGGTCTTGATCTCTTGACCTCGTGATCTGCCTGCCTCGGCCTCCCAAAGTGCTGGGATTACAGGTGTGAGCCGCCGCACCTGGCTCTAAAAGCTTTTTTATTGCATGTTTTTTCTTTATCTTTTCTTCATTCTTCGATTCACATATATTTATTTATAGGGTATATTTTCAGTTGAAAAGTGTACCTTTTATAGTTCTAAAATGTGCTAGAATGGGTTTCTTTCCATTTTTTACTTTTTCCTCATATGAAAACATAATGTTTTATTTGTCAATGGATATACAGATACTTATTATTTTAACCAGGCTTATTATTTATTTTTTTGTAGAGATACTGGTGTAATGGTAAAATTATATCCAAATATGACTGCAGTACTGCTTCATAACACACAACTTGATCAACGAAAGGTAAAAAGACAGATGTTATTTTTATAACTGCCTTACAACACCATATTGAAATTACCTAGGTTGGTAAGAATTATACACTTTGCCTACTACTAGCCTAAACAGAGAAAACAAGTGGCAGAGATGCTGCTGGCAAAAAGTTTTACATTGTTTAGCATTAAGAAAAATTGGCTGGGCAGGATGGCTTATGCCTGTAATCCCAGCACTTTGGAAGGCCGAGGCCGGTGGATCACAAGGTCAAGAGATGGAGACCATCCTGACGAACATGGTGAAACCCAGTGTCTACTAAAAATACAAAAATTAGCTGGGCATGGCGGCGTGTGCATGTAGTCTCAGCGACTCGGGAGGCTGAGGAAGGAGAATTGCTTGAACCCGGGAGGCGGAGGGCAGTGAGCCGAGATTGTGCCACTGCACTCCAGCCTGGTGACAGAGTGAGACTTTGTCTCAAAAAAAAAAGTGTCTATTTTACGATATATTAAAATATATTATAAAGCCATAGACAATAAAATAGTATATTACCGGCCCAGAAATAGATAATCCATGCAACAAGAAAACAAAAACCAGAAATAATATACATGGGATTATAATATATGCTAGAAGTTGTATTATAGACAGTGAATAAAGATTATTTAATAAATTATATTGGTACAGCTGGTTATCTTAAAACAGGATTTCTATTCATTTTTATACCTAAATCCTGTCTGGATCAAAGAGCTAAATGTGCTTTTTTAAAAAAGGTGGTGGTGGGAAAAGATAATCTTGTTGGGGCAGGAGGGTTTACTAGAAGAAAACTGGATGTTTTAATAAGATTAGTAGTGGAGAACTCCTCAACATGATATCAAAGCCAAAAAAGTAAATAAATTTATAAAATTTGACCCCATAATTTTTTAATTATATGGCAAAAATTTCAATAAGGTTAACAGATAATCAGCAATCTAAAGGAAAAATGCTTATAACATAGAACAGAAGCTTAATTTACAAAGGGCTTTTATCAATCAGTAAGAATGATGAATATCAATAGAAAAATAAGTAAAGAACATGAACAAATTATTTTTATAAAAAGCCAGGACATTTAATATCAACAGCAATTTTTGAAATGCAAAAGTTTTAACTTTCAGATAGTTTAAAATTCTCAGTGTGTATAAGAGAAAAGATGGACATTTTCATACACTGTTGATGGGAGTGTGAATTGGGACAAACTTTTTAGAGGGTGTTTGGTAAATGTCTATAGACCTAGACATTGTAAGGTTTTGTTTGGAGAGGATAATTAGAGTAGATGAATTCATGATCTGTGCTACCCTGCAACTTATTTTTTTTTCACCTTTTTATTTTGAAAAGTTTTTAATGGACAAAAAAGTTGAAAGAATAATACACTAAACCGTCATGTATCTTTCTCCTATATTCATCAATCATTAACATTTGCAACACTGGAATTTAAAACAAATTATTGTCTTTAGGTGATTGTTTAAAACTATATAGTTTGAAACTTAACGGTATGCTTAATTTATTGATATGAAAAGATGTCCTTGGGCCAGGTGCAGTGGCTCGCGCCTGTAAGCCCAGTACTTTGGGAGGCCAAGGTGGATGGATCACTTTAGATCAGGAGTTTGAGATCAGCGTGGCCAACATGGCAAACCCCCGTGTCTACTAAACATACAAAACATACAAAAAATTAGCTGGGCATGATGGCGTGCACCTGTAATCCCAGCTGAGGCAGGAGAATCTCTTGAACCTAGGAGGAGGAGGTTGCAGTGAGCTGAGATCATGCTACTGTACTCCAGCCTGGATGACAGAGCGAGACTCCATCTCAAAAAAAAAAAAAAAAAAAGATGTCCTTAAGATATACAGTAAGCACAGAGGGTCCATTTTTATAAATGCAGTACACATACACTAAATAGACATCTGAAGGGATACTCATTGGAATGTTAGCAGTAGTTATCTACAACTTGAGAGGGTTTTGAGACAGGGTCTTGCTCTGTCACCCAGGCTGGAGTATAGTGGCACGATCACAGCTCACTGCAGCCTCAGCCTCCCAGGCTCAAGTGATTCTCCCACCTTAGCCTCTGGAGAAGCTGGGACCCCAGGCAAAAACTGCTACACCTGGCTAATTTTTTTGGATTTTTTGTAGAGGTGGGGTTTCTTCTTGTTGCCCAGTCTAGTTTAAGCAGTCCTTCCACCTCGGCCTCCCAAAGTTCTGGGACTACAGGTGTGAGCCACTGTACCCGGCCTGTTTTGGATAATTTTTATGTTCTTAATACATCTATATTTTAAATCTTTATAATTAACTGATTTTTTTTTTTTTTTTTTTTTTTTGAGACAGAGTCTCACTCTGTCACCCAGGCTGGAATGCAGTGGCACAACCTCAGCTCACTGCAACCTCTGCCTCCCAGATTCAGGCAATTCTCCTGCCTCAGCCTCCCAAGTAGCTGGGACTACAGGCGTGTGCCACGACACCCAGCTAGTTTTTGTATTTTTAGTAGAGACAGGGTTTCACCATGTTGGTCAGACTTGTTTCCAACTCCTGAGCTCAAGTGATCTGCCTGCCCCGGCCTCCCAAAGTGCTGGGATTACAGCCGTGAGCCACCATGCCAGGCTAACTGATTTTTTTTTTTTTTTGAGACGGATTCTCGCTCTGACACCCAGGCTGAAGTGCAATGGCGCGATCTCGGCTCACTGCAAGCTCCGCCTCCCGGGTTCACGCCATTCTCCTGCCTCAGCCTCCTGAGTAGCTGGGACTACAAGCGCCCGCCACCACGCCCGGCTAATTTTTTGCATTTTTAGTAGAGACGGGGTTTCACCGTGTTAGCCAGTATGGTCTCAATCTCCTGACCTCCTTATCCGCCCGCCTTGGCCTCCCAAAGTGCTGGAATTACAGGCTTGAGCCACCGTGCCTGGCCGCTAACTGACTTTTTTAATCAGAAAAACGAATAAAGCTTGAGGAAAAAATGTGTACTTCCATGGACACTATGTAATTATGTACAACAACTAATAGATTAACATGTTTTTTTTTTTGTTTTTTCAGATTAAACATCCTACTGCCCTAGGATTAGAAGTTGGCCAAGAAATTCAGGTACTTGTATTCCACCTTTTAGCCTTAAAGTTGTAAATTGTTCTTGAAGCTTCCATTATTTTTTTCAAAAAGTTGAAAGAAGAGTCACCATCTATGATGTTTTTTATTTATATGCAGTACTTCATTTTTAATCTTAGAATTGCTTGAACAGACTCATTAAGGATTTAAGACACAATTCTTTCTCTCAAGGAACTTGCAACTTGGCCAAAATGGTAGTCACCCTTAGTTCATTTAAAAAATACATGAGCATGTTAGCGTTAGCTATGCAGACTCCATGATTTGGAGACTGACATAAGAACTCTGATAAGGTAACTTGTTGAAGTCTTTGAATGTGATCTTTGAGGAGGTGAGACTTTGTTTCTCCACTACTTAAAGTTTTTGAGCTTGGTAAGAGCCATGTTATTCAGGCCTAGAATTCGTATAAAAAAATTGGCCCTTTCTTTGTAGTCCTTTATGAGTGGATGAAAGAAGTCATTGCCAGTCTGTTTTTTCGAGCTCCACCACATTCTCTTTCACTTACGCTAATACCCATGACCTGAGTAACTAAGGCTTCTGGTTTATTCCCAATCTGTAGTCTTATTGTCCAGGTAGCCTCCAGGGGAAGATGAGTGCTAAGATATAGTATCTCTGTATAAGGTTGATTTTTTGGTTTATTGTTGTTGTTGTTGTTGTTGTTTTCACATCAGAAGAACTTTAAACCTTCCGCATTTGCCCCTGACTTTCATTTTCCAAGGTGAAGCCAAATAAACACTAATGTGATGGTCCTTTGAGCAGTAGTGAAAATCCAACTGACCTAAGCATAATCCTGTATAGTATATAACACAATTAGGCTCAGAAGCCCTTGTCTAGAATCATACACTATGCCTGTGACTGTTCCCCCAGTATAAGGACTTGGCCTGGTGAGAATAAAAAGGCACAGATGAGTTCAGCGGCAGATTATAGTTGAACAACTAACTGCTCCTGTCTCTTTTTTATAATGACTACTTATATATATTAAGTGTATACCTCCATTTAGCACTGAACTATGCTTTCAGTGAACAAGTAAAAACAAATCATTGCCTTATTTAGACCACGTAAATTTAAATGTCTATTAGTTTAGATGTCACTCAATGTGCTGTAACTTTAAAGGAAGATCTGTTTCTTTAATACAGGTGAAATACTTTGGACGTGACCCAGCCGATGGAAGAATGAGGCTTTCTCGTAAAGTGCTTCAGTCGCCAGCTACAACTGTGGTCAGAACTTTGAATGACAGAAGTAGTATTGTAATGGGAGAACCTATTTCACAGTCATCATCTAATTCTCAGTGATTTTTTTTTTTAAAGAGAATTCTAGAATTCTATTTTGTCTAGGGTGATGTGCTGTAGAGCAACATTTTAGTAGTATCTTCCATTGTGCAGATTTATATATAATATAAATACATTTTAATTATTTGTACTAAAATGCTCATTTACACGTGCCATTTTTTTAATTCGAGTAACCCATATTTGTTTAATTTTATTTACGTTATAAATCAAGAAATATTTATTATTAAAAGTAAATCATTTATACATCTTAGAAAAAATTACATACTTTTGGTTTTACAATTCTGAAATATATGAAAAACTTAGATAGGATATGTCATATGTTATTATAACGGATCTCTTCCTACATCTTATTTTTCTTCTTTGTATACAGTAGTGACAGTTTACCTTCAATCATCCTACAGGTCACCTCTTTGCCCAACAACTTTACTTGCCTACAACGGTTCACAAACTGGAACAGGCCATATTTAAAGCCAGTGCCTATTTCTTCAGAACTGTTAATAGATACAGTGAGTTGAGGGAGCTAATCTGATACACTTTTGATAATATAATGCTTCCAAATTAGTTACCAAATCATAAACATAGTGGAATAAATATAAATGAGATTCTAACTAGGATGAATGTGGTAGTAATGATGTATATTTTTCAAATTTACCTAAACATAGAAAAATTATTGACTGGGCGTGGTGGCTCATGCTTGTAATCCCAGCACTTTGGGAGGCTGAGGCGGGCAGATCAGGAGATCGAGACCATCCTGGCTAACACAGTGAAACCCCGTCTCTACTAAAAATGCAAAAATTAGCTGGGCGTGGTGGCGCATGCCTGTAATCCTAGCTACTCAGGAGGCTGAGGCAGAAGAATCACTTGAACCCAGGAGGCGGAGGTTACAGTGAGCCGAGATCGCGCCATTGCACTCCAGCTCGGGCACAAGAGCAAAACTCCGTCTCAAAAAAAAAAAAATTATTTACTTGTCAAATTGAACTAGTTCACTTTGAATATGTATATTGCTCTAATGTATGGAAGTTCTTAGTATAAGAGCTGAAGGATCATGACTTTCGGTTACTAGATGTTTGAAATAGATGTTTAGAGGTTACTGATACACATGTCAAGTTGTTCATTCCCATCATTTAAAATATCACCTTATAATTCCACACAAAAGTAAATGGAATGTGGATGTCATAATTTAGAATGTGTAATCCTTTTTAAAATCTTATAAAAATACACTGTACTCAGTAGTACGTGCCTGTAGTCCCAGCTACTTGGAAGGCTGAGGTGGGAAGATCACTAGAGCCCAGAAGTTCGACACTGTAGTGTGCAACAGTCATACCTGTGAATAGCTACTGTACTCCAGCCTGGGCAACATAGCAGGACTCTTATCTCTCAAAAAATTTTAAATCTTATAAAAATGTAGGTAAATCTGGCCGGGCATGGTGGCTCACACCTGTAATCCCAACACTTTGGGAGGTCAAGGTGGGTAGATCACCTGAGGTCAGGAGTTCGAGACCAGCCTGGCCAACATGGTGAAACCCCGTCTTCACTAAAAATACAAAAATTAGCCGGGCATGGTGGCAGGCACCTGTAATGCAGCTACTCAGGAGGCTGAGGCAAGAGAATCTCTTGAACCTGGGAGGCAAAGGTAGCAGTGAGCTGAGATCGCACCACTGCACTCCAGCCTGTGCAAAAAGAGTGAAACTCCGTCTCAAAAAAAAAAAATGGTGGGCACAGAAGCTCGTGCCTGTAATTCCAGCACTTTGGGAGGCCGAGGCGGGTGGATTACCTGAGGTCAGGAATTCAAGACCAGCCTGGCCAATACGGTAAAACCCCATCTCTACTAAAAATACAAAAATTAGCCAGGCATGGTGGCGGGCGCCTGTAATCCTAGCTACTCGGGAGGCTGAGGCAGGAGAATCACTTGAGCCTGGGAGATGGAGGTTGCAGTGAGCCAAGATTGCGCCATTGCACTCCAGCCTGGGCGACAGAGCAAGACTCTGTATCCAGAAAAAAAAAAAAAAAAAATAGGTAAATTCATGACTCAGGGTTAACTAGTTCATAAAATATTACAAATTTATCTGGCTAAACCAAAGATTTTTAAGTCAATAAACATTGATTATATATCTATTGTGTGTAAAATAGCATGTTAGGCAATGATGATGTACTTCTGAAATATTAAAGATTAATTGAAAATGAAAGATTAAATTTATTTGCTTTCTACACTTGATAGACTGTTATTTAATAACAGTAACAAAAGTTTTTATTCTCACTTCTGCTTTCTAAGACATAATTCTTACTTTAAGATATCGTCCTTAATGGTAGAATTTCAAAGTTGCAATTTGTGTTTTTCTTAAATTTTCCGGTTTCTTTTTCAAAGGAACTCCCAACTCCTAATAGTATGGAAAATGAAGCCAGTTCTTAAACAGACTCCAGAAATCTGAACTGACACAAAGTACAAATATAGCTTACTAACTGCAAGCCACCAAAAGAACACCATTTCTGCTTAAACCAAGAGCCTATACTTTATGTCTGAACTTTTCTTATTTTTGTCTTCATTTAAATGTTGGTAGTTTTCCCTACTTTCCAATGAAGTTTTTCTTTTTCTTTCCTTCTTTCTTTCTTTCTTTCTTTTTTTTTTTTTTTTTTGAGACAGACTCTCACTCTGTTGCCAGGCTGGAGTGCAGTGGTGTGATCTTGGCTCACTGCAACCTCCACTTCCTGGGTTCAAGAGATTCTCCTTCCTCAGCCTCCCTAGTAGCTGGGATTACAGGCGCCCTACGCCCAGCTAATTTTTGTATTTTTATTATTTTTTTTATTTTCTTATTTTTTTGAGTTGGCGTCTTGCTCTGTTGCCCAGGCCGGGGTGCAGTGGCGCATCCTCAGCTCTCTGCAACCTCCGCCTCCCAGGTTCACGCCATTCTTCTGACTCAGCCTCCTGAGTAGCTGGGACTATAGGCACCTGCCAACATGCCCAGCTAATTTTTTTTTTTTTTTTGTATTTTTTAGTAGAGACGGGGATTCACCATGTTAGCCAGGATAGTCTCATCTCCTGACCTTGTGATCTGCCCACCTCGGCCTCCCAAAGTGCTGGGGTTACAGGCATGAGCCGCTGCGCCTGGCCCCAATGAAGTTTTTCTATGACGGCTATATTATATGCTGGAAACTCTTAATTTATAGTGACTCAGATCAGATTGAATGCCATCTTTGGTGGTTAGCTCAATACAAGTACTTACAAGATTTTTTTTCCCATGACTTTTGTTTTGATACACAAACACACATACTCCATAAGTTACTGTTCTATCACAGTACAGTTTTTATATAATCACTTTTTCTTCTCTTACAGAATATCTTACAATCTTGGATGTAAAATGAAAGCATGAATATCTTTCTTAGTTCAGCCAAGCATAACATTCTTTTATTCATCATTTAACATGTGCCAGGCATTACAAGGTATGCAGGGGATGTGTCAGTAAATAAAAGACCTAAGTTAGGCCGGGCACAGTGGCTCACACTTGTAATCCCAGCACTTTGGGAGGCTGAGGCGGGTGGATCACCTGAGGTCAGGAGTTCGAGAACAGCCTGGCCAACATGGAGAAACCCCATCTCTACTAGAAATACAAAAATTAGCCAGGTGTGGTGGCACATGCCTGCAGTTCTAGCTACTCAGGAGGCTGAGGCAGGAGAATCACTTGAACCTGGGAGGCAGAGGTTACAGTGAGCCGAGATCGTGCCACTGTACTCCAGCCTGGGCAACAGAGCAAGACTCCATCTCAAAATAACAAAAACAGACAAAACAGCTAAAGTTCCAATGCTCATATTCTAGAGTTTGGAAATTGACAGCAAATTAGGATACAGCAGGTCCTTGAATAACATTTTTTTCAACATCATTTGCATTAAAATGCTGTTGAGAGGGAAACAAAACATTGATTCCTGGCCAGGCTTACTGTCTGTGTGGAGTCTGCACTTTTTCCCATGTCTGCAGGAGTGTTATTAGTCCATTCTTGCATTGCTATAAAGAAATACCTGGGGTTGGGTGCGGCGGCTCATGCCTGTAATCCCAATACTTTGGGAGGCCGAGGCAGGTGGATCACCTGAGGTCAGGAGTTCGAGACCAGCCTGGCCAACATGTTGAAACCCTGTCTCTACTAAAAAAAAAAATACAAAAATTAGCCGAGTGTCGTGGTGCACGCCTGTAATCCCAGCTACTCGGGAGGCTGAGGCAGGAGAATCGCTTGAACCTGGGAGGCAGAGGTTGCAGTGAGCCGAGATCATGCCACTGCACTCCAGCCTGGGTGACAGAGGGAGACTCCATCTCAAAAAAGAAAGAAGAAATACCTGAGACTGGATAATTTATTTTATTTTGTTTGTTTGTTTGTTTTGAGGCAGAGTTTTGCTCTTGTTGCCCAGTCTGAGTGAGTGTGGATGTGTGTGTGAGTGCAACCTGCAATGGGATTGCTGTCCTGTCTAGTATCACTTACCACCTGGCACCCTGAACTGCCAGGATGGGCTCCAACCACCCAAAACCCCGAACTGTTGTAATTTGATAAATCATCTTGTTTTTATTCATCTTTCTTAAATGTTGTCTAGCTCACATTTACTTCAGTGTTTAACATTAGAAATGTTTTGGTCTTTATTTGCAAGTTTGGTGATTTTTTTTTTTACCAGAAATGTGCCATAGGATCTTAACTCTTGTTTATGTCAATTGGCCTGTGGTAAATTTGGTTTCATTTTATGTAGTTTATCTTAGAGTTACAGTTTGCAAGAACATATCGAAGACATTAAGTAAGGACTTAACTGTACAACATGTCAGGTAGTGGTAGGCACCCTAAAGAAAAACAACTAGATAAAGGGATAGAGTGATAAAAGTTACTATTTAATATGTAATGATCCAGAATGTCTTCTCTGAGTAGGTAACATTTCAGCACAGACTTAAATGAAGCAGAGGAAAAAGATGTGCAGCTGTTTGGGAAAGAATTCTAGATAGAGGGACTAACAACTTCATTTTCACTTGGCATTGCATTCAATTGTTTACAACAGCCTTTCAATTTGTAACCCAGTTTCACATAGTCTTACTCCTTAATCTTGTGCTTGTTCTTCACCGAAATTAGAAAGCAAAGTAGCAAAGTTTATTAACGAATGTGAAACCAGGGATGGCCAGTACAATATTATATTTTCTTTTTTTTTGAGACGGAGTCTCACTCTGTCACCCAGGCTGTAGCACAGTGGTGTGATCTCAGCTCACGCAACCTCCACCTCCCTGCAACCTCCACGTCCCGAGTTCAAGCTATTCTCCTGCCTCAGCCTCCCAAGTAGCTGGGACTACAGGCGCCCGCCACCACACCCAGCTAATTTTTGTATTTTTAGTAGAGACGGGGTTCCACCATGTTGGCCAGGCTGGTCTTGAACTCATGACATCAAGTGATCTGCCCACCTCGGCCTCCCAAAGTGTTGGGCTTACAGGTGTGAGCCACTGCGCCCAGCCTAAGATGGTATTTTCAAAACATTTAATCAGGCAAGAATATCTTGGTTGCTTAAAAGGAATGGGTAGACACTGGAATCATGTGACAAGTTTATCAGGCTTTTGCAAAATTCCAGACTCATGAGAGTTGAGACTAGAGTGGTAGACAGTGGAAATGAAAAGAGAGCTCTTTTAGTTAAAGATTCTTGCTAAAGCAAAGAGGGAAAATGATCATGGGACCATGAGTTTATTTTATGGAAGCCAAGTCACACCCTGTGGAAGACTGGAATGAGGACTAACAAGCCATTAAGAACTAGGGCAGTTCATCTCTGCTTAATTACGGAGTCTCATGGCCTCTCTTTTGTGCTTCTTTCCACACAACTGCTTTTTTAAATATTTATTTGTTTGTTTTTATTCTCTGCAAACCTGTTTTCTCAGCGTAGTGCAAAGGATGGCTGTCCCACAGGACGTTACCTGTCCTTAATAGGGTTGTGTTCTTTTGGAGGAAATGACAAGCTCAGCTTGGGAAAGGTGTTAAACCTGACTGAGATTGCCAGATAAAATAATGATGCCAAATTAAATTGGAATTACAGATAAACAGATGTTCAGTGTAGGTCCCATGTAACACTAAAAGATTATTCCTTGTTTATCTGAAGTTCAAATAATTTAACTGAATGTCCTATATTTTTATTTGCTAAGTCTGGTAACCATAAGCCAGATATAAGCAACTGGTCAGACAATTGTCTATTTTTATTTGGTAAATCTGGTAACCCTAAACCTGGTATAAGCAACTAGTCAGCAAATTACCAAGAGTTCACTTCTGAGAAGAGAGTGTATTCAGAAAAAGTGGGCTGGGCACATACCAAGATGTTGAAGAGCAAATATAAGGGATAGTGGATGGACTTAACCCAGATAAAACGGGGAGTGAGTGGAAAGTGGAGGGAAGAGAGAAGCAGTTATGTAAGGATTTCAGGCTGAGGATTGTGAGGACAATAGGATCTGTTACATAAATAGAAACTAAAAGGGACAAAATAGGCTTGTTTTTGTTTTTGTTTTTGAGATGGAGTCTCGCTCTGTTGCCAGGCTGGAGTGCAGTGGTATGATCTCGGCTCACTGCAACCTCTGCCTCCCAGGTTCAAGCGATTCTCCTGCCTCAGCCTCCCGAGTAGCTGGGATTACAGCTGCACGCCACCATGCCCAGCTAATTTTTGTATTTTTAGTAGAGACAAGGTTTCACTACGTTGGCCAGGATGGTCTCAATCTGTTGACCTCGTGATCTGCCTGCCTCAGCCTCCCAAAGTGCTGGGATTACAGGCGTGAGCCACCGCACCTGGCCAATAGACAAAATAGTTTTAAAGAGTTTAAATAGTTTAAATAGTTTTAAATAGTTTAAAGATGGCCTGGGTGTGGTGGCTTGTAATCCCAGCACTTTGAGAGGCCAAGGTGGGTGGATCACACGAGCCCAGGAGTTCAGTACCAGCTTGGGCCAAATGGTCACACCTCGTTCTACAGAAAATAAAAAAATTAGCCTGGCATGGTGGTGTGCACCTGTAATCTCAGCTATTTGGGAGGCTGAGGGCTGAGGTGGGAGGATCACTTGGGCCCAGTAATTCAAGGCTGCAGTGAGCTATGATTGTCCCACTGCACTCCAGCCTGGGCAACAGAGCCAGACCCTGTCTCAAAAAAGAGAGAGAGATGTCTGACTCATTAAATATGAGTATGAAGTCATCAACCAACAGATAGGTAAAATTGTCTAAAAGACAATTTGGTAATAAGTGACTTTTGTAGAGGTAATATTTAAAGCAACCTCAGTTTTGCCATCTCAAGCATATCTCAGATCATTGCAAGAGGCTTCAGTATAACTGAAATTTACAAAATTAATTTTAATGTAATAAAAACTTTAAAACTACCTATTAGGAGCACAGTACTCTGCTGTGGAATAGTTTGTTTCCTTCAGGGACTTAAATATAGTCTAATACAGAGTTATTAATGAAAGGCAGGTTGGTGAGCACTCTAATGAAGGTTTTTAAAAAGTCATGCTATAAAAGGAGAAGAGAGAAACTAGAAGGAAAAATGAAGGTTTCTAAGAAGTGGAATTTGAATTGGATTTCAATATAGAGTTAGTATTTGAGCTGGGCTTTAAAGGACGGTTATAAAGGGAAAGGCAGTTTGTGGAGTAGGGACAGTTTTATTAATGGATAAAGAAGCCAGTAAATAGAGGTCAGACTGTGTGGGAGTTTAGAATATGAGATTTAGTACTCTGACTTTATCCTGCATGGGATGGGAAGCATTGAAAAATACCCAGTGTTTCATGAAAACCAAAATTGAGTTGTTGACTATAAATAGTTTTTTTAATACTGTGGTTATAAAATTTAATGCAATTGCCTAGGACTCATAACCTGGAAGAGATGATTAAAAAAAAAGCTAACATAAAAATTTATAGATCATTATCATTTATGAGAACAGTTATAAATTGTCATAATATTAAGATAAAACCATATGGTCACCAGATGCAAAAAATGGTCCTGTTTTTCTTTTGATTTTTAGAGACAAGGTCTTGCTCTGTTGCCCAGGCTGGAGTGCAGTGGCAGGATCATAGTTCACTGTAGCCTCAAACTCCTGGGCTGAAGCAATCCTCCTGCCTCAGCCTCCTGAGGTGCTGGGACTGCAAGCATGCACCAGCACACCAGCAAATTTTTGTTGTTGTTGTTGTTTTAGAGACAGGGTTTCACTATGTTGCCCAGGCTAAAAAGAGACTTTTTTTTTTTCAATAATTCAATATCCATTTCCTAGAGAGTTTAGAATATCAGGAAATGTCCTTAACATCACAAGTGGTATGTATCAAAAATTAGGAACATGTATACAACACTGGAAACATGGCCATTAAAGTCAGGAACAAAACAAGAATCACCAGTGTTCCGGATGTCCTAATCAATGTGATGAGATTAAAAAGGGATACAGGGAAAGAACAAAAATATTTGCAGATGATCATCTAAAAACCACTATTTATTTTTTAGACAGGGTCTTACTGTCACTTAGGCTGGAGTGCAGTGATATAGTCATAGCTTACTCCAACCTTGAACTCCTAGGCTCAAGGGATCCTCCTGCCTCAGCCTCCCAAGTAGCTGGTACTACAGGCATGCACTACCATGCCTGGTTAATTTTTTTTTTTTTTTAATTTTTAGTAGAGGTGAGGTCTCACTCTTTTGCCCAGGTGCTGATCTCAAACTCCTGGGCTCAAGCGATCCTCCCACCTTGGCCTTCCAGAGTGCTGGGATTACAGGCATGAACCACCATGTAAAGCCTAAAAAAACACTTTTTAAATTCGTATAAAACAGGCCAGGTGGCCGGGCATGGTGGCTCACACTTGTAATCCCAGCACTTTGGGAGGCCGATATGGGCGGATCACAAAGTCAGGAGTTTGAGACCAGCCTGGCCAACATGGCAAAAACCCATCTCTGCTAAAAATACAAAAATTAGCCAAGTGTAGTGGCAGGCACCTGTAATCTCAGCTACTCGGGAGGTTGAGGCAGGAGAATCGCTTGAACCCGGGAGGTGGAGGTTGGAGTAAGCTGAGATCGTGCTATTGTACTCCAGCCTCAGCAACAAGAGCAAGACTCCATCTCAAAAAACAAAAAAACAGTCCTGGTGTGGTGGCTCACGCCTGTAATCCCAGCACTTTGGGAGGCCAAAATGGGCAGATCACTTGAGTCCAGGAGTTCAAGACCAGCCTGGGTGACATAGGGAAACCCCATCTCTACAAAAAATGCAAACATTAGGAGGCTGAGGTGGGAGTATGGCTTAAGCCCGAGAGGTAGAGGTTGCAGTGAGCCAAGATTGCACCACTGCACTCCAGTCTAGACAACAGAATGAGACTATCTCAAAAAAATAAATAAAAAGTGGTTACAAAACAATTGGGACTAGTAAGTGAGCAGTAACTACATAAGTATGCCAAAATAAATAGCTATCTTCTCCTCAAGTTAAAAGCTGCCATGGTGTGAATTCATTTCCACTTTTTCAAAGCCATCACCTTTTCCAGGCTTTGAAAAGCTAACCTCGGGACTACTTGCTGAGGTTAAATCTGTCCCAAAAAAGTACCCCAAGTCCATGAAGTCTTGCTTATCTCGTCTTAAATTCCAGCCCCCTTAATTGAACACCCTTAAAATCCAATCCTAAGTGTACTTCTGTGGCTCCTGATAGTCATGCTAACTTATTTCAATTCCTTTGGTGTGTAATCTTTCCTTTCTTATCAGGGCCAACAGTTCCTAGGCAGATTATGCTGAGATGTTAACTCCAATTACCATGGCTTGGCAACCAGGAGAAGAACTGAGAACAATTATGGAAGAGGTCTTTCTGTAATGAGGGAAGTGCTTGCTCTTACTAGGAAGTATGAGCCAGTTCTGCAAGCTCTTGAGTGTCCAGAGGTATCTACAGAGCCAAAATCCTCAGGGGCACCCATCGCATGTTTCAAAGCTTCAGGCTGGTTTCCCCAGCCAGGGCCCTGACTACATACTGGATCTCCCTAGGCTGAGCATTGAAATATCTTTAGAGCTCTGTGACCATCCATTCCCATTTCTGCTCTTCCACTGCAGGAAATAAAAGCTTCTTTCCTAAGCTCCAGAGAAGCCCCGTGGCTCCCACACTTAGCCTTTAACTGTTTAAGTGCTCTCGGTTTCTCATTATCCATCTGCAAGACATTATTTGTCTTAGTAACAGTTGGCCAGCTCTGCTGTCTTTGTAGGCGTCATATTCCCCCTATCTTTTAAATGCCTGAATTGCACAAGCAAGAGGACTTCCCATCTCTGGGATGTTTTCCTAGGTCACTGCTGGCTAAATCAGGACTCAGATGGCTGCTTTGTGCCAGGGACCAAGTAAGCCATTGCCCAAAACCCATCTTACTGTTTTCTTGCACCACTTGGTAAACCACCTGTCTGTTCTGGTCCTCAGAGAAGCAGATGCCAAGAAGGGATTAGACATGCAAGATATTTATTGGGGGAAATGCTTGTGAAGGATAAAATGGGAAGGCTCAGGAATTGGCAGAGAGCCTTCAGACTGTGGTGCAGGTCTGACTTCTGTGAAAGGAAGAAGAGAAGGAAATATTGGGTAGAAAGAGCCTCGACTACACTGTAGTTCTAAGATAGTCTCATCCAGGCTGATGAGAAGTTCCCTAAGCCAAAGTTGCCCATTAGAGGAGTTCTGCACTGGGCAAGAAAGAATAAGATTAGTACTCCTGCTGTGCTCAGCCACTAGCTGAGGGCGACTCAAGAGATATGTGGCATTGACAGGAAGGCATGGTAGTTCCAAAGGGGTGGCAGCTGGCTGTCAGTCACCTGTAGTCTCCAGAGTAGGTTCTCTTGAAGATCTGAGTGGAAACTTATAAGGCCACAGTCAAAACGCAATCCAGGGCCAGGTGCAGTGGTTCATACCTATAATCCCAACACTTTAGGAGGCCGAGATGGGAGGATTGCTTGAGCCTGTAAGTTTGAGACCAGTCTGAGCAAGATAGCCAGACCCTGTCTCAAAAATAACCCCATAACCATTCCGAAACTGTAGCAATTAAAACTCTATCATACTAGAATTGACCAACTACAGCAATTGAAACAGTAGCGAATTCAGACTCAAACTCAGATATATGTATGTATATGTGTATGCATGTAAATTTAGTAAATAATATGATAAGATAGCATTTTCAGTTGTATTTTCTATACATGATGTTGAGACAACTGGATATCCATTTGGAGGAAAAATTTTAAATTAGCATCCTACTTCATATATATTTTAAAAATTCCAACTGGATTAAAGAACTAAACATTTAAAAACCATGAAAATATATTAGAACACCAGAATACATGGAAAATTAACCATACACAGTATGTCATCTCTTTGACAGCTAAATAAATTTTTAAAAAGTGTAGAGCCCAAAAAGCAAACAAAATACAAAAGAAATTTCAACAAATGGTTGTATGACAAGCCGATGGAAGAGTAGTAGTAGACTTAATAGCAAAAGGCACAATCTAAAAGCCTCCACAGGTGATTAAAGAAAAAAAGAGAGCTAAGGCCGGGTGCAGTGGCTCATGTCTGTAATCCCAGCACTTTAGCAAAGAATATAGACGTTCACAGAAAAGGACATACATGTGGCCTTTTAAAAATATAAAAAGATGTCGGGCGCAGTGGCTCACGTCTGTAATCCCAGCACTTTGGGAGGCCGAGGCAGGCGGATCACGAGGTCAGGAGATCGAGACCATCCTGGCTAACGCGGTGAAACCCTGTCTGTACTAAAAATACAAAAAACCTGGCGTGGTGGCACACGCCTGTAGTCCCAGCTAGTCAGTAGGCTGAGGCAGGAGAATCACTTGAACCTGGGAGGCAGAGGTTGCAGTGAGCCAAGATCACACTACTGCACTCCAGCCTGGGCAACAGAGCAAGATTCCATCTCAAAAAAATAAAACAAAATGAAATAAAATAAAATAAATTAATTAAAAGAGCGAATTCTTTCCACAAAAAAATTAGAAAGGATCAGTGCAGAAAATTTTAGGGAAGGGTGAAAGCCTACATAAAGAACACCTACAGCCCTGGGTCTATTCCCCAATCCCATATAACCAAAGGACTGCCACCCCCCCACACACATACACACACACTCATACCCACACATGCTCCTATAACACCACTACATCCCAGGAGCCTGATTTATTTTCTAGAATGGGAGAGACTCTTGACTTGAGAATATTAGTCACAGTAGATCATAGGGGATTGTGAAGCAGGGCTAAAGTGAGCATTAAGTGAAAGGCTGAATGCCAAACAGTGGGACCTCTAGCCTCCTTCCTCTGCCTCCTTCTAGGATACCTTTACCCAGGAAAGATATGGGGGAATCCCTGAATAAACTATTACTGCCCCCTCTCTACTCCCTGCAAGAGAAAAGACTTCTAAAAACTGATATTTGGTGAGTGGTTGGGGAGGGACTATGATTGAAAGAGAAAGATCACCCTGAAGAAGGCCAGAAGTCTATAGTTTTGCTCTTGAGAATAGAAAGCCAGATAGGGGCCAAACCATGAAGAGCTTTGAATGGCATCATAAAGAACTTTATCCTAAAAGAAATCAGGAACTTGAAAGATGTCAAGAGAATATAATATGGTCAGATTTTTTTTTTTTTTTTTTTTTTTTTTTTTGAGATGGAGTCTTGCTCTATCACCCAGGCTGGAGTGCAGTGGCGCAATCTCGGCTCACTGCAAGCTCCGCCTCCCGGGTTCACGCCATTCTCCTGCCTCAGCCTCTCCGAGTAGCTGGGACTACAGGCGCCCGCCACCACACCCGGCTAATTTTTTTGTATTTTTAGTAGAGACGGGGTTTCACCGTGGTCTCGATCTCCTGACCTCGTGATCCGCCTGCCTCGGCCTCCCAAAGTGCTGGGACTACAAGCGTGAGCCACCGCGCCTGGCCAATATGGTCAGATTTATTCCATGAATCTTACTCAGTGGTGTGTCAAGAACTGACTGCCTGGAGATAGAAATTAGAGATCTCAGTCTGGGACTTTCAAATATGTAATATAAGTCTGATATGGTAGCTATTAAATTGCCTGCTAAAGGGAATGTCAAATTGAGTAGTAAACTTCTAAGGGAAGTTTCATTCTTTCAATAGTTATTGAGAACCTGCTATGTTTGACACCCTGTGCTAGACTAGAGATACAATGGCGAGAAAAAATGCAGTTCCCTGGACTAATAGAGGTTTTTCATCTAGATGAGAAGACAGTTATTAATCAGAAATCATACAAATATAAAGCTACAAGTATGACAGGTGCTGCAATGGAGGGGTGCATGGTGCTATGAGCGTGTAATAGGATATAATGGATTCTCTGTATTCCTAGCATCGATTTTACCCATACCTCATAGAGTAGCATTCGTGGGATTTAAGTGGGATTAATGTAACTTCCAGTTCCAGGGATAGGCCCTGATTTGCCCCAGCCAATCAGTGCTTGACATTCTCTAGACCACAAAATTCTAGGTTTAGGGGTGGACATGTGACCTAAATTAGTTTAATCACATTGAAACTGTGAAATATGTGAAAGAAACTCTCTTTTGATATGGACAAAGAACTACATAACCTTGGGAGATCCTGGCCACCATTTTATGATACAAAAGGAGTAAGCCTTAGGATGAATCTGACAGCAGAAAGAAAATTGAGTGGTAGAAGGAAATCAAGTTCTTGCTGATACTGTTAAGTCACTCAATCAAATCAACCTGCGGTTCACCTTATCTTCAGACTTCTCATTTATGTGAGCCAATAAATTCTCTTATCATTTAAACTAGTTTAAATTGGATTTTTTGGTAATTGTAACATTCCAAGGGGGATTTGTTCGAATGTGGCTTTTGTCAAAGAAAAAAAAAACCCAGGGGATTTGAAATAGGGAGTCCAAGAAGGCTCCTCCAAGGAAGTGATAATAGTGGCAACATTTAAAAGATAAAATGGGAGTTATTAGGAGATGATTGGTGAGGAAGAAAGCTCCAGACAAAGAGAATACCTGTGCAAAGACAGCAAGCACGGGCATGAGTCTGAAAAAAGACTGTGCAGGTTCTAAGATGCAGCTGGAGAGGTAGGCAGAAGTAGGATGAAAAGGGCTTTTTAAGTCACTGAAAGGATTCCGGCCACTGAAATATTTTTCATAACATATAGGGGTGGATAGGATACATCGTATAATGCACATAACAGCCCCTCACAACAAATTATCCAGCCCCAGATGTCAGTGGTGCTTAGGTTGAAAAACATTGCTCTAGGAAATTAACCTACAAAGATATTGGCACACATAAAACAACTTTTGCACAATCATTTATTGTTTGAAATTACAAACCATTGGAAATGACACAAATATACAATAAATGAGTTAAGTAAATTAGGGTACATTTGTACAGTTGATGCAGGATTTTTCTCGGCCACTTTGACAGCCAGAGACCTCCAGCTGGCAACACCCCATCTACTCGGCCCACCAGGACATGTCTGGCTTGTGCTCAGGCACGAATCCTGCAGCCACCATGGCCTCAGCCTCTGGCAGGAGGGGGTGTGTGAGTGAACAAGTGCAGGGCAGGAGTGGGCTCTGTGCGGGGCTTGTGGCTGGACCAGGTGTGTCACATTGAGGGAAATGTGGTGGCACCCAAACAGGGGTGCTCGTGACCCTGAAGTCCCAGAGGGGGTGTTACAGTATGCTAAGAGCTCTTTTAGTTCTGCCGTCTGCAGCCCAATGGACAGTAGCATGTTAACAGCTCTATCAGTCCCACTGCCCCACTCGGGCCCATAGCTTCAGGACTGGCTCTGCCCCACTGCTGCTTCCCATCGCATTGCGTGGGGCGGTTGCCCTCCACCAGCAGAGGGTGAAGGGCCACAATGTTTACAGCCTTCTTTGTATCTGCGTTTGGTGGGTCCCAAATTTTTGTTCTGCGTCCAAGAATGAGGTTACACTGACAAAGGGTGAGGAGGGTGGAGAAGAGTTTTATTTGAACTATATGAAACAGCTCTCAGGAGAGAGAGGATGCAAGGGTGGTCCCTCACTCAAAGTCAGGTGGTCTCTATCTCAGTGTGGCTGAGTCCACGGCTTTTATGGGCTCAGAATGAAGGCGTGCATGCTGATTGGTTTGTGAGTATGCAAAAAAGGCCAAAACAACAGCACCACTCAAAGGTAGGCACGACAGTGTAAAAAAACAATTAGGAAAGGATATGTGTAAAATAGGTGAAGGGTGGGGATCAATCAGAAGAAAGCATGCCAAATGGGAAGAGAGGTTCTCAATCTGGTCTGTGGATTTACCCTGGTCTTGTGGCTAGCCTTTAAACTGTCCTCAGCTTGAAGGGTTTCACCAGGGACCTGCCCCTGTCTGCCTAGGATTTGTCTGCCTTTTGCGGCTATCACAGTGGGATACTATGTAGCCATTAAGTAGAATGAGTTAGCTCTATATATACACTGACCCAAAAAAGGCTGTCCTGGGCACGGTGGCTCATGCCTGTAATCCCAGCATTTTGGGAGGCTGAGGCAGGTGGATCACCTGAGGTCAGGAGTTTGAGACCAGCCTGACCAACATGGTGAAACCCCATCTCTACTAAAAATACAAAAATTAGCCAAGCGTGGTGGTGGACACCTATAATCCCAGCCACTCAGGTGGATGAGGCAAGAGAATCATTAGAATCCGGGAGGCGGAGGTTGCAGTGAGCCGAGATGGCACCTCTGCACTCCAGCCTGGACTGTGTATGAAAAAAAAAAAGAAAAAAAAAGTGGAGGGCAGGGGGTCAGACATGGTGGCTCACACTTGTAATCCCAGCACTTTGGGAGGTCAAGGCAGGCAGATCCCTTAAGCTCAGGAGTTTGAGACCAGCCTGGGCACCAACATGTAGAGACCCTGTCTCTACAAAAAATAAAAAGGAAGGAAAAGAATAGTATTCCATTACAGTCATGTATCCCTTAACAATGGGGATAGTTTCTGAAAAATGGATCATGAGGTGATTTTTTGTTGTGTGAACATCTTAGAGTGTACCTAAACAAACCTAGATGGTGTAGCCTACTACAGAGGTCCCCAACCTTTTTGACACCAGGGACTGGTTTTGTGGAAGACAATTTTTCCATGGAAAGGGGTAGTTGGATTCTCATAAGGAGTGCACAGATTAGATCCCTTGCATGTGCAGTTTACAATAGGGTTCTCGCTCCTACGAGAATGTAATGCCCCTGCTCATCTGACAGGGGGCAGAGCTCAGGCCGAAATGCTGGCTCCCCTGCCACTCACCTTCTGCTGTGCGGCCCAGTTCCTAACAGGCCCTGGACCACTACATACATATTTATATATAGTTACCTGTATATGCATAGAATATCTCTGGAATAGGACTAGATACATACTTTCCAGTCCCAGTGCAAAATAAAACCGCAGGGCCCTTGTTCAGAAACTTTTCTGAATTTCAAGTTAGTGACAGCAAAACATTAAACCAAGTGCCTATCTGTACAGGTCACCACCATGAAGCCAGCCCTCCTCTGGCAACATACGCAGGAAAATGGAATAGAGGTGATTCCAAGAGGAAAATTCCATGAGTGGCAGGAGACAAAGACTAAAAGAAGACTTAGTTTTCACTATGTATCTTTCCCTTTTTTTTTTTTTTTTTTTTTTTTTTTGAGACAGTCTGTCACTCTGTCCTCCAGGCTAGAGTGCAGTGGCGCAATCTTGGCTCACTGCAACCTCTGCCTCCCGGGTTCAAGCGATTCTCCTACCTCACCGTCCCAAGTAGCTCGGATTACAGGCCCCTGCCACCACGCCCGGCTGATTTTTGTATTTTTAGTAGAGACAGGGTTTCACCACGTTGGCCAGGCTGGTCTTGATCTCCTGACCTCAGGCAATCTGCCCGCCTCGCCCTCCCAAAGTGCTGGGATTACAGGCGTGAGCCACCATGCTCAGCCTCTCTGTCTTTAATTTCATATGTGTAAAGGCATTACTTATTCAAAACAACAAAAAAGGAAGATTGTGGGCTTATTTGGTTAGCAGCTCTTTGAAGTGGAACTTTGATGACTGCCTGAAGCAAAGAACATCTGCTGGGGAAAATGTGGTTATGGGGGGCCCTCAGACTTGGACAAGCACTGGGCCCTATGCTTTGGAGGGGTCTGAAATCCATGGAATCATGGGACTGTAGCCACCTGCAGCCCACTCTCCCCTTTTCAGACCATGCTGTGGGCACTCTAGAATTCCCTACCCCAAAAGCCAAGCCTGACTCCAGGGTCTGCACAATCCTCTTCCCAAGTTCAGTCTTCCTGAAGAGTAACCAAAGGGTGAGGCTTGGACAGAAGGCTGGATAGTGTCTAACATCAGGCTCAAAAATTGTGTGAAGCATTCTCTGACTCTTCCAAGGCAGAAATGTTATTTTCTCTAGGTCAAAATACATTTTGTCCACATTCATCACATCAATTAACTGGCTCTATTGTTATGTACTATATTATGATGATTTAGTTCAAGTACATTTTCTGAGGTCTCCTGTAGATTTTAAAAAAACAACTATGAATCCAGATTTTGAAATTATTTCTATCAGCATGTGTTCTGTACACTGACCCATGTCGTAGTGTACTGCCGAAGGTTGTCCACACTTAAGCGACCTGGTCAAAACATAAGCACGTTTTAACAAGACCATTGATTAGTTATGACTACAACTCCCAAGATGCACTGCAGGGTCAGTCAGTGTGCGCGTCTCGCCTGGTTTTCACCGATCAGGCTAACGAGCTGCACAGAAGTGGCAGCTGAACGAGCTGAGAGACTGTATTAAAGAACGAATATAGCGGGGATGGGGAGAGGGCGTCTATGGTCCCAGCTACTCGGGAGGCTGAGGTGAGAGGATCGCTTGAGCCCTCAAGGCGGAGGCTGCAGTGAGTCGAGATAGCGCCATTGCACTCCAGCCTGGGCAGCAGAGAGACTATCAAAAACAACAACAAAACGAATAAAGGGATTCTACCAAGAGCGAGCTGGTACTGAAATAAACGACACGCTACTACAACAAGCGCGGGACTATATCCAGCGCACAATGTGCGATAACAGCCTCAATGCAGAGAGAATCTCTCCTTTCCTTATTCAGTGCAGGAGACCCCTATAGAGAACGCAGGAAATGCCCGCGAGAAACTCAGAAGTATCAAAACAATCACAGATATGTTAGGAAAGTAGCTCCCCGCCACTTCCCTAAATTTATCTGCAGATTTACTTTCCAAGGTTACAAACACAAGAAGAGCACTGTATTTTCACGAAGCGGAAAATGTGCTTTACATTGCCAGCTAAGAGCCTTAACGGTGAAGCCCTCTGCGAGAAACAGGAAATCGTCAACACACTTTCGAATTGCCTGGAGAGTTGTGTCCATAGACAATTCCTGGTTAGATGCTTAACTGTAACAGACTCCATAACGGGGTTTAGCGGGCTTCCATTCGGCTGAAAGGGCTCCACGTTCTTTCCTTTTTCACTGAAAGGTTTAAACTTATTTTTCCTCCTCAGGCGGACGGAGAGAGCTTCCTTCTGTCAAGGTATGAGAACACTTTTCCTTCCTTTCTATCCGTGGTTACTCCGGTTCAAGGCTACGTACTTCCCCAGTTTGCTTTGCTTTGCTTTTTCCTCAGAGCTGAGTTCCTGGAAACGTCACATACTGGTGCCAGCCAACAACCTGACGAAGTGCGGAACCGGAGTCGCCTTCCCCCTAGCGGCCTCTCGCGGCGCAGGCGGGGACGGGGAGATCGCGAGAACCTCCCGCCCAATTGCGACCCCGCGTCAGGAGGCGGGGCCGAAAGAGGAGGAAGTCTCGCTGAGGTACTCCCGCCCCAGTCCAGTACCCCTCCTCGCGAGAGCGCCGAGCATGCCGGCCTGGGAAGCGCGTGCAGAAGCGGAGGTGCTGTTCATGGGACTTGTCGGCCGCCGTAGCCCCTGCTAGGACAGCCCGTGCGAGCCTGCTGGAGGAGGAAGAGAAAGGCAGAGAGAGTCGGGTTACAAGATGGCGGATCTGTAGTAGTTACTGCGGCGGCGGCGGCGGCGGCGGCGGTGGGAGAGCAAGCGAGCCTTGGGGGGCAAAGGGACGGGAGAGTGGGTGTATGCGGGGGTGAAGTGAGAGGTAACGGGGCCTCCGGGCGAAGAGGTCTCACTGGCTCTTGTCACCCCTTTTCGCGGCTGAACCTTTGGAGCCATGGTGAATTCGGGCCTCTCCGGAGACGCCGCCGCCGCCACCGCCACCGCCACTACTGCCTCTACCGTCTCCCAAGAGTGAGGGGCGCGGACGAGGTGAGCGAGGAGGCGGCGGCTGGAGCGGTGGAGACAGCAGCCACCATGTCGGATACGCGGCGGCGGGTGAAGGTCTATACCCTGAACGAAGACCGGCAATGGGACGACCGAGGCACCGGGCACGTCTCCTCCACTTACGTGGAGGAGCTCAAGGGGATGTCGCTGCTGGTTCGGGCAGAGTCCGACGGTAAGGTTATCGGAACTGTAGAATGGGGGATAGTGCCTCTGGTTGGGGCACAGCCTGGGGTTTAGGGCCCTGGGTCCGTTACCGTTGCTACTCCTTCGGGACAGCGCGTTGGTTCTGAGCTGGCGCTTGTGTACGGCAAAAACAAACTACTGTACTTTTGACTGGACTTATCCTCAGAGACCGAGACTCTGTCCGCCTCCCATCCCTCCTAAGGATTGGACTCCTTCCTTTCCAGTCCCTCCTCTTTTGAAGAGGGGAGAGTGTGAGAAAGAAGGGAAGAAGTAGTGAGAGACTAGGTACTGATGTCGCCCTAGGAGCTGACACCCTTCTCCCCCTTTATTCCTTTGTTTTCCTGTCCATTATACGTCTAGTACAAACGGTTTAGCGAAACTTTTCTTTCTGAGTGTCGTTAAAACAAAATTGTACCAACGGGCCCCAGGTGCCACAGCCGACAGGTGCTGGGGAAAACCGAAAGACACCTTTTCCTGGCTGTATTGATGACTGTTGCCACGATACATGGACACACAAGCACATACATCTTTAGTCTGAATTTCTTCGGGCTGCCTTTGTAGAAGGCGCTATGAGAAAGTGAATGCCTTACAATCTAAGCAAGTTGGGACACCAAAGCAGGTTGTAAACTGCTGTATTCTTTGGTTTATTGTAGTCATGTGAAGTATTTTAAATTACAAAATGTAGAGCCGTAATTAAAATGCCTTTTATAGTGTAATCTGGACTTGATTTGAATAACTGATGTAGGCAGTTAGAAAAATAATCTTAGGTTTATTCTTGACATATTTTGTATTCTTGCTCGTCCCCTTTTATTTTAAATAGTCATCACATTTCTACAGAAGGTATTCTTTTGTTCTTGAGGAAAGGATAAATGCAGCACTGTAATTTCTATACTAAGTGTTTAATCCCTGTCATGATGTTTTTGTTTTGTAATTTGCATTATTTGTTAAACTGGGAATGCAATAAAACAACTTTTGTTAAAACGAATGGCTTGAAGTGGTCATTTAGACCTTAAAATTTTTATTTCAATAAAATTTTAATAGTCATCTAGTCTCCTCATTCCTTGGTTTGAATGTTGGTTTTAGATGAATTTTTTCTTTAAGGGCGTATGGGAATAGGATGAAATATTTTAGATTAAATATGAAGCCTAGATTTGGAGAGAAAATGTGAATTCGAATACATTTTATTAAGATGTCCAACTTGGTAAAAAGACATGAAAAGTTTAGGGTGGTGGTTTAAATGTGCATTTTTTTTTTTTTTTTTTTGGAGACAGAGTCTTGCTCTGTTGCCAGGCTGGAGGCGCGATCTGGGCTTCCGGGCTACTGCAACCTCTGCCTCCTCTCTCTCTCTCAAGCGATTCTCCTGCCCCAGCCTCCCCTGTACCTGGGACTACAGGCATGCGCCACCATGCTCAGCTAATTTTTGTATTTTTAGTAGAGACAGAGTTTCACCATGTTGGCCGGAATGGTCTGGATCTCTTGACCTCGTGATCTGCCCGCCTCCCAAAGTGCTAGGATTACAGACGTGAGCCACCACTCCCGGCCTTAATATGTATTCTTAATTTTATTCAGGGTTTTATCATTTGAGACTTATGATACATTATTTTTTATCTTTCAGGATCACTGCTCTTGGAATCAAAGATAAATCCAAATACTGCATATCAGAAACAACAGGCAAGTAGTTGTTTATCTTTAATTTGAAAGACTTCATCTGTGATCAAGAAAGTATTAATCTGACAAAGGTGGGAAAGCTTTCCTGACAAGAAAAAAACATGTTTGGTAAACAAAGATCATGTGTATTTCTCTTGCAAGTTAAAAGTTTCAGACTGAAAGTTTTTGTACTGGTGATAATTATCATTTTTGGATTAAGCCACTGTCGGTTTATTCTAAGATGTATTTATTAGTATTATTTAACTGTAGTTAGCCAAGTCTCTTCTATACCTTGTACATGAAACCTTTTCTGAGCCACGTTTAAAGGAAATGACATAGAACAAAATTCAAAGGGATACTCTTAAAGCAAGGAAAGCCTGTTTGTGGTGTGAAATTAAATCCTTTGACTCAAGTAAAGGTAGAGGTTTTGAAGTAGAAGCATTAAATCCTGCTCTTTAATTGTTGTGTATTTTTAATATAGTAATCAATGGATACTTTACAAAAATGTACATTACCAATTATGTAACATTTTCTGTTTATTGTCTTATTTGGGAAAGAAAATGTGTATTGTGTTTTAGCATGCCTGATTAATCTGAAAATGGTAGCAGTGATTCAATCTTTTTTATTCTGTGAATGTTTTTATTTTTATTATGAAATATATTAAAATTGAAAAGTAAGAAAATAATGGGTGTCTACTGTAACACCACCAGATTTAACAATGTTAACGTTATGCCATATTTGTTTCAAATATTTTTGTAATATTGAACATTATAGATAGAGTTAAAGCTTGTTTGTATCCATCCCGTTCTTTACATTCTCCATCTCCTACATAGGTAACCACTATTCTGAAGTTGATGTGTATTCTTTGTGTACATGCTTTTATACCTTTTCTGCATATGTATGTATCCATAAATAATATGTAGTCTGTTGTGTGTTTTTAAACTTTACACAGTGGATATCGTACTCTTACATGTATTCTGCAGCTTGCATTTTTCACACATTCATTTTGAATATTTGTTCATGTTAACAATGTAGATCTAGTTTTCTTTTTAAACTCTGTATAGTATTCTTATGTATGACATACACCTGTTGTTATACATTTGAATTATTTCCAGGTATTCTTTTTTGTGTGTGGTATGTAAAGTCACGATGGCAGAGATTTTTGAAGGAAGATAAATTATTTTAGGATTACATTTACAGCATCAGTGCCCACTTCAAGGTTTATGAAAATTTGGATGCCCAGAAACAAGTACTTCATAGTTGGAGGAATAAAATTCTGTCTGTTGTGCAGCTTATTATTACAAAGTCTAACTGTTAAACAATTATTTTATGTATATAACACATTCTTGATCAGTTATTTGAAATACTTTAAAATTTTCAATATTCTATTCATAGCTTTTTTCTCTGTTTAGAAAATATTGTGTGTCTTATTTGATGGAGAAGCAAATTAAACATTTGTCCTGAATTGAAAACCTGAAGATGTTTCCTATACTTTAGACATTTTAAGGTAGACATTTAAGTAAATTTAATTTCTCAGTCAGCCAGGCAGCTCTCACTCTCTGTCTTTATACCGAATTTTTACCAGATAATCACTTTTAGTTTGTTTTTGTTTGCTTGCTTCTTTGTGGGGAAAGAAATACTAATTTTTTTTTTTTACCATATTTCTCTTATCTGCATGAATATAAAGTTATCAGGAACTTTGTTCTTAAATGTAACTAAGTCATAAACAGTTCCCTACAAATTTAGTTATAATAATGGATTCTTCTCAAATTACATATAAGATCTTTTAGCTGTTGTTACTTTGGAAAGATCACATTATGGAGTAGGTTTGTATTTAAAATAGTCGCCCAACATAAGTTAAAAATACACAGTGATTCTGTGAATACTTTAGAATCATTAGGATATGTAGGTAATTTCATGTATAATGTTGTTCTACTAGAAAATTAGTTCTAGATAATTAGCATTTTTGTATACACTAAGTATAAAGTATTGGAAAAATTGTGTTATTTAAAAAAATTACACCATTTGGAAATGTTTTCTGTAATCACATTTAAATAATATACTATTTGGGCCTTTGTAATAGTTTATTTTTTCATTGGGGTTTTTTTTTTTTTTTTTTTTTTGCAACATAACATTCAGGTGTATAAGAGTACTCTGGTAATGAGAAGAATATGGAAACACTGTAGAAGAGTGAAAAACTTGTGTGAATGATGTTACCTGTTTATTTTTGTTTAAATTGAGTACACTTTTCTAATTGAAATCATAGGGCCATTTAGGGGTTATGTTAAACTTAGTTTCTTTGTAATGGATATGGTTTTTCATATTTTCACCTGAATCTTCAATTTCCACTTTTGAAAATAATTTTTTTGAGAGGGTCTTCTTCTGTCCCCTAGGCTGGAGTACAGTGGTTTGATCACAGCTCACTGCAGCTTCAACCTCCTGGGCTCAAGCAGTCCTCCAATTTCAGCCTTCTGAGTAGCTGGGATTATGGATGTGAGCCACCATGCTTGATTAATTTTTTTTTTTTTTTTTTTTTTTTTTTTTTGAGATGGAGTCTCGCTCTGTCACCCAGGCTGGAGTGCAGTGGCACGATTTCTGCTCACTGCAAGCTCTGCCTCCCGGGTTCACACCATTCTCCTGTCTCAGCCTCCCAAGTAGCTGGGACTACAGGTGCCCACCACCACACCCAGCTAATTTTTTGTATTTTTTAGTAGAGATGGGGTTTCACCGTGTTAGCCAGGATGGTCTTGATCTCCTGACCTCATGATCTGCCTGCCTCGGCCTCCCAAAGTGCTGGGATTACAGGCGTGAGCCACCGAGCCCGGCCAAGTTGACTAATTTTTTAAAAAAATTTGTAAAGATGGGGTCTCATTATGTTGTCCAGGCTAAATTTGCACCTTTAAAAAATGTATTACAAAACTTTTTTGTTGTTGTATTTGTAGAGACGGGGTCTCACTATGTGGCCCAGGCTGATCTTGAATTCCTGGCCTCAAGTGATCCTTTTGCTTCATCACCTCCACGGTGCTGGGATTACAGGTGCGAGCCACTGTATTCAGCTTAATTTGTAGTTTTTTGAAGTTACACAAATTGAGGTTTCCAAATACAGTAACATTTTTCTATGTTTGTTAGAATTATCCTTTGTAAAAGGCATCATTTAGGTTATTCAGTGAATTAGTCTAGAAAGTTATTAATTTCCAAATATTACATGAAGTCTGTTGTTCATTAGTGGAGTTAAAGTTTTTTAAAAAAAATTGTTTTCAGAGATGGTATCTTGCTGTGATGCCCAGGCTGAGCTTGAACTCCTAGGTTCAAGTGATCCTCTCATCTCAGCTTCTCCAGTAGCTGGGACTACAGTAATGGGTTAAATTTTTTGTTTCCATTAGTGGGTTTTTTATTAAAAACTTAATGAGTAAGTGAATGAGATGTTTATAGGCCATTTTGCTGTGTTAAAATATGTTGACTATGCCAGGCATGGTGGCTCACACCTGCAATCTCAGCACTTTGGGAGGCCAAGGCAGGAGGATCCCTTGAGCTCAGGATTTGGCGAACAGCCAGCACAACATAGCAAGATCTCTGTCTCTACCCAAAAAAAATTCAAAAATTATCCAGGTGTGGTGGTACGCAGCTATAGTGCCAGCTACTTCTGGAGCTGAGATGGGAGGATCATTTGAGCTTGGGAGGTCGAGACTGTAGTAAGCCATGATTGTACCACTGCACTCCAGTCGGAGAGACAAAGCGATGCCTTGTCTCAAAAAAAAAATTTTTTGAGTAAATTCAGAGGGGAATGTTTAACATTCTTCTTTTAACATTACAGTTTTAAAATGAGCCAACTACTAAATTGTGTGCTCAAGATACATCTTTTCCTTCAAAAATGAAGTACCAAATTGTGAACTTAAAAGGAGTTAGAATGAGTCAAGCTGAATGTCATATGACTGGATATTGAAAAGTCGTTATTGATTCATATCACTTTCTTCCTTGCTGTGCACAGTACTGAAGTCGTTAATGGAAGATGTACTTACCCAATAAACTTAAGCATTTAAACATGTTGGAAAGAGAAGAGAATCATTATATGATACAACATGAAATAACATACCTGATAGGTGTGACAGAAATTTTAAGTTACTTAAAATCAGTCCGACTGATACTGACTAAATCAAAAGCAGAGTCAAAGCCAGGTATGGTGGTGTGTGCTTGTGGTCCCAGCTACTTGGGAGGCTGAGGCTGGAGGATCACTTAAGGCCAGGAGTTTGAGGCTGTAGTGTGCTATGATTGTGCCTGTGCGTAGCCATTGCACCCCAGCCTGGGCAACATATCTTAAAATAATAATAATAAAAAACAAGAGTCATACTAGGCACAGTGGCTCACACTTGTAATCTCAACACTTTGGGAGGCTGAAGCAGGAGGATCACTTTAGTCCAGGAATTCAAGACCAGCCTGGGCAACATATTGAGACTCTCTCGCTACAAAAAATATAAATTAGCTGGGCATGGTGACACACACCTGTAGTCCCAGCTGCTTGGGAATCTGAGGTGGGAGAATTGCTTGAGCCCAGGAGGTCAGTGCTGCAGTGAGCTGTTACTGTGCTACCTCACTCCAGCCTGGGCGATAGAGCAAGACTGTCTCAAAAAAAAAAAAAAAAAAAAAAAAAAAACCCAGAGTTATAAGAATGTGTACCTATTTAATACAATTGTGTGTTAATTGGGTTTGAGAAAATCCTCCTTGCAGTTTTATTTGGAGGCAGAATGTAACAGATGAAACAGATACAGAATGATAATAAGATAGCTGATAACAGTGTTTTACCAGTCTTCACTGAAAGCCCATGAAAGCATTTCACACATGAGGCAACAAAGGTACAGAAAGGGTAAGATTCTTGACTGAGATTATACAGCAGGTATGTGCCAACACAAAATATAAAAAGTAAACTTGCGTTCCACAGACTTAGAGCAGTAGAAAATTAAGGAAGAGGTTAATGTAAGCTGGAATCATTAAGAAAAACTTCATTCTTGGTGGTGGTAGTGGAAGGAACTGTGATAGGGAAGGAAATACACTTGCTACAAAAGGTATTAAGCCTATTTGTAGCAGTGGTTTCTCCCCCCCGCCCAGTCCCAAATGTGATAATACACAGGTTCAGAAGGGGACATTACAGGTTCTTGAGTAGGAGCCTAAAGTGATACTGTGTTTAAAGAAATGAGTGTGGCAATGTCATGAATAATAAATTGGGGAGGAGGGATAGGGTGGAGCAGAAGATCTTTGAGTAGCAAGACCTTTTGCAATAATTCAGATACAAAAAATGAAAGTCTATTCCACCATGGTAAATGGACTTGAAAAGAAGGAACAGAGCTCCAGTATATTTTCAAGAAAGTGCTGGAAAATTTGGTAAATGATTAAATATTAAAGAGAAGGAATCAAAGGTCACTGGTAGTGTTTTTGAGTCTGGCCAGGAAAATGATGGTTCTTTCCAGAAAGTGGGAAGTTGAGCAGGTTTACATTAATCTTTTGGTTTGAGGCTTATTAAAAAAATTTTTTTTAGTATGTAATATATTAGCCCAGTTAAAAATTCAAAAGGTATTTATTGAAGTCTTTTTCCCATGCCAGATTCTGTCCATACAGTTTCCCTTGCTAGAGGCCACTGACATCACCAGTTTCTTATATATCTTGCTAGAGGTATGCATATGTAAGCAAATATGCATACAATTGTATATATTTTTTCCCTTTTATTGGTATAAATGGTAGCATGCTATATACTGTTTTGTGCTTTGCTTTTTTTTTTTCTTCCATCTGGGCTTTGAAGTTACAGTAAAATAAATAGAGTTTTTTGTTTTTTGTGGGTTTTTTTTGAGACACAGTCTTGCAATGTTGCTGAGGCTGGAGTGCAGTGGCGCGATCATGGCTCACTGCAACTTTAACTTCCCGCGCTCAGGCTCCCACCTCAGCCTCCTGAGTAGCTGGGATTGTAGGTGTGCACACCATGCCTGGCTAATTTTTTGTAGATACGGGATTTTGCCATGTTTCTCAGGCTGGTCTTGAACACCTGAGCTCAAGCAGCCCACCCACCTTGGCCTTCCAAAGTGCTGGGAATACAGACATGAGACGTCACACCCAGCCCATGAAAAGGTCTTAAAATGAACATCTGGGAATAGAGATAGGGTAAGACTTTCCGGCAGGAGGTTCTAATTTAAGAATCATAAAAGGTCTAGCGTGCCAGTAGTAGTCCCAGCTTTTCGGGGCTGAGGCAGGAGGATCACTTGAGACCAGGAGTTTGAGGCTGTAGTTCATGATGATCACACCTGTGAATAGCCAACTGCACTCCAGCCTTTAAAAAAAAAAAAAAAATCAGATGAATTGTGAATTTTTAGCTGCAAGGTAACTTCCTTTGAGGTAATAGCTATAAATTGAGAAAAGAACAGAGCTCAAGACTAAGTCTTGATCTGACCACATTTATTCATTCATCCAGAAATACCTCATTGAGTGCTCCTTCTGGCTGGTCATTCTTTCGTTTGGAATTTTTTTGGAAGCAGGGCGGTGGTTTTGAGATAAGACTGTCTCCCAGCCAAAAGCCCAGTGGCATGATCAAGTCTCACGCAGCCTTGACCTCCTAGGTGCGATCCTCCCACCTCAGCCTTCTGAGTAGCTGGGACTGCAGGTGCATACCACCATGCCTGGCTAATTTTTTTAATTTTTAGTAGAGATGAGGTCTCACTATGATGCCCAGGCTGGTCTCAAACTCCTGCGCTTAACAGTTCTCCCTCCTTGGCCTCCAAAAGTGCTGGGATTACAGGCATGAGCATCCATATCCAGCCAAGTTGGGATTTTTAAAGTAAGCTTTTGAAGAGTTTATGCAAAGTGATGACATGATCCAAAATACTTAATAGTATCAATCTGTGGAATTGAAGAGAAGCAATAAGTGGGAAACTCATTGGGAGATTGCTGCATAGTCCAAGCAAAAGATAATGTTGGATTGGATTGAGGTGATAGAGATGGATAGAGATGGATGGATTTTGTGATATATATTGAAGGTAGAATTGACAGGGCATGTGATGGATCAGTTATTGGTAATCAGGAAGAAGAAAGATCAGTAACTGTTGACTGTTTCCCGAGGTCAGTCCTCATCATTGGAAAAGAACTCTGAATATAAACCCCATTTAGTTTCTGGTATTTTGACAAGATCAGAGAAAAGAATTTAAAGTTAAGAATGAGGGGCTGGGTGCAGTGGCTCCCACCTGTAATCCCAGCACTTTGGGAGCCCAAGGCCGGCAGATCACCTGAGGTTGGGGGTTCAAGACCAGCCTGGCCAACATGGTGAAACCCTGTCTCTACTAAAAATACAAAAATTATCCGGTGTGGTGGCACACGCCTGTAATCCCAGCTACTCAGGAGGCTGAGGCAGGAGATTCACCTGAACCCAGAGGTGGAGGTTGCAGTGAGCCAAGATTGCACCACTGCACTCCACCCTGGGCAACAGAGTGAGAGTCTGTATCAAAAAAAAGAAGAGCAAAAGAAAGTGATGATGAAAAGGTGCTCAGTTACCTTAATTCGGATTTCATTGTTTACCTGGACCTTCTTTCAGAACATTGATTGTAGCCAAAATGGAAAAGGCATTGGATGGCTGGATAAAGGGTTTTGGATTTCATTCTGTTAGTAATATCCATTGACCTGACTGTAGATAGTACTATCTATAGATCTAGTCACCAGAAGGACCAAGGCATGGTTGAAGATTGTGGCTTTGAACCCCATCCGCCATCCTTCAGAAGGGGAGAGGGGCTGAGGGTTTATTAATCACCAGTGGCCAGTGATTTACTTAATTATATCTGTTTAATGAAGCCCCCATAACAGCCCAGTAGGACTGGGTTTGGAGAGCTCCCAGATAACTAAGTGGAAGTTCCTGGAGGATGATGTACCCAGGGAGGTAATGCAACCGTTGAGCCTCTTACCCCATACCTTGCTCTATACCTTTCTTCGTTTGTATCCTTTAAAATATCCTTTATATTATAATAAACTGGTAAATATAACTGTTTCCCTGCGTTTTGTGAGCTACTTTAGCAAATTAATCAAATCCAAGGAGGGGGTCATGGGAAGCCTGATTTATAGCCATTTGGTTGGAAGCAACCCAGGCTTGCAATTGGCATTAGAAGTAAGAGGCAGTCTTGTAGGGCTGAGCCCTCAGCTGTGGTATCTGACAGTGTCTCCGGGTAAACAGTGTCGAAGGTGAATTGGACAACACCCACCTGGTGTCTAATATGGAACTGATTGATTATTGATGGGGAGAAATCCTCACACTTCTTGGTGATGAAGGTGACAGCAGTGATTTGTGTTGTGAGAGTGTAGTATGAGAAACTGTTTATTTCTATATTCTTGTACCCACTTTTTGTGAATTATTGTAGCCTATATGTGGAGATAACTGCAAATATTTTGTAACTTAAAGTATCCTAACTCAAACAAAATGGATAAGTGCCTTAAAAGAGGTTGATGATGATATAAGTACAAATGAACTAGATAATGGTTAAATTTACCTTTACTGCTAGTGTAAACTGTCAACCATGCGACAAAGCAGAAACAATGATGTAATAGATCTGACAAGAAGTTACCCCTCTCAAAAAGTTCAGTTGTTACAAAGATAATTTTTTTTTACTTTTTTTTTTTTTGAGACAAAGTCTCGCTATTGTCCCCCAGGCTGGAGTGCAATGATGCAATCTCGCTCAGTGAAATCTCCACCTCCCGGGTTCAAGCGATTCTCCTGCCTCAGCCTCCCGAGTAGTTGGGATTACAGGCGCTTGCTACCATACCCGGCTAATTCTGGTATTTTTAGTAGAGATGGGGTTTCAACCATGTTGGCCAGACTGGTCTCAAACTCCTGACCTCAGGTGATCCGCCTGCCTCAGCCTGCCAAAGTGCTGGGATTACACGTGTGAGCCACCGTGCCTGGCTCACACCTGTAATGGTTGGAAGGTGTGATGGAATGTAGATGGAATGGAATGTAGATGGTTGGAATGTCTTTGTTACAGTTTTGGCCAAGAATGGCTAGCCTTTTTATAAATATTATTTGAGTAACATGAGTCAGAGCCTACTAACCTGTTTTAATATTTTTTGTTTTAGAAAATTTCTCAATGTCATTTTTAGTATCAAAGCTACTATTGTATTGCCAATATATTACTAATAATGCCAATCAGATATACATTAATTACTCATATCGGGACATATGTCATTGCTGTGTTGTTTCCAGTCCTCTTGATTTCTATTTATACTTTGTAGATATCTCTTTTCTAGTGTGATGATGTAGAAATATTTATTTTTAAACAGGATACATTAATTGTTTGGTCAGAAGCAGAGAACTATGATTTGGCTCTGAGTTTTCAGGAGAAAGCTGGCTGTGATGAGATCTGGGAAAAAATTTGTCAGGTAAGTTTCTTTTTATAATATTTAACTTAATGTTTGCATCTTTTCTTGAATTTTTGTTTCCTTTTTACTTCAAACATATGTGTTAGGATGTGGAGAGATAGTGTCTTAATGTGAGACTTGATAATCTAACTTGAAATTTTTTATATTCTACAGCAAATTATTTTACTTTAAGTTTTTAAAAACAACTTTGTCGTAGTTTTGTTTTACCACTTTAGATTTTGATAACATATACTCATAATTAATACCTTATATTATAAAATGGCAAGTACTTTAAACAAACCAAAAGAAGATTAAGTAATTAAGTCAAGCCTTTAGATTAAAAACATAAATATTTGGTCATATGTTTGCCTAATGTTTATGCATACTGTACCAGGCACTAATGATCAACAGTATTCATGACTTCAGTTTATGTGGAACTTAGAGTGTAGCAGGCAAGATATATAGAATATGTGGTAACTCTTTTTTTTTTTGAGACGGAGTCCCACTCTGTCGCCCAGGCTGGAGTGCAGTGGCGCAATCTCGGCTCACTGCAAGCTCCGCCTCCCGGGTTCACGCCATTCTCCTGCCTCAGCCTCTCCGAGTAGCTGGGACTACAGGTGCCCGCTACCACGCCCGGCTAATTTTTTTGTATTTTTAGTAGAGACGGTTTCACTGTGGTCTCGATCTCCTGACCTCGTGATCCGCCCACCTCGGCCTCCCAAAGTGCTGGGATTACAAGCGTGAGCCACCGCGCCCGGCCTGAATATGTGGTAACTCTTAAGTAACTAGAATTTTTTTAAAAGAAACCTTTTATTTTAGAACAGTTTTAGATTTACAGAAAATGTAACTATAATGCAGAAGACAAACATCTCTTATTTAGAACTAGGATATTGATTTATATATCTGCTAGAACATAAATTTATATGGTAGATAATTTATTCCAGTGATTACTATATTAGATTATACCTTGTCCCATCCTACTACCCCACCCCTATATGTCAACACCTACTTTTTAATACATGTTCTTGGATATAAATGTATTTGTCCATCCGGACGCAGTTACTCATGCCTGTAATCCTAGCGCTTTGGGAGGCCGAGGCAGGCGGATCACCTGACATCAGGAGTTCGAGACCAGCCTGGCTAACACGGTGAAACCTCATCTCTACTCAAAGTACAAAAATTAGCTGGGCATGGTAGCGCATGCCTGTAGTCCCAGCCACTAGGGTGACTGAGGCAGGAGAATAGCTGGAACCTCTGAGGGGAGGTTTCAGTGAGCCAAGATAATGCCATTGCACTCTAGCCTGGTCGACAGAGTAAGACTCTCTCTCAAAAAAAAAAAAAAAAAAAAAAAGTATTCGTCCTAGAAATTTTTGTGGAAATTTGTTTATTACTGTTTTCACTTAGGTAGTTCAGGAGGTCTCCAAGAGCACTCTCAATTTCCATAATTCACTGGAAAGACTCACAGAATTCAGCAAAGCTGTTATACTCACAGTTACAGTTTATTGTAGCAAAATGATACAGATTCAAATAACCAGTGGGAAAAGGTGCATAGGGCAGGGTCTAGGAGAGTTTCAGGCTTGAGCTTCCAATTCTCTCTCCTGGTGGAATCATGCAGACAGCACTTACTTCTCCCAGCAGTGATATATGGCAGCAACTAGGTAAGTTTACCCAAACCTTCGTGTCCAGGGTTTTCATTGGGGATTAGAGTTTACGTAAGCATGGATGACCACCTGTGTGGCTGACCTTATTCCAGCACCTCCAAAGGTCAAGAATATCTTGTGGTCCAAGGCCCCCACCACATACCACATTGTTAGCATAGTATGTCTGGCATAGGTGAAGGCCCCCAGGTAAACAACACTATTATGAAGCAGGATATTCTGAGTGCTTAGAGTTTACCTCTCTGGAGCTAGATAAGGGCCAAACTTTTCCTTTGGCAAGGTCAGTCCTTTACTGCACAGGCCACTCCTTGAACAAGACTCTCTTACACCAAAATGATCGTATTTGTGTGAGCATCTACATTTAGCATAGGATTTATATCACAGATAGAGAAATAATATCACTATGAATATATTAGCATTTGGGGCAAGTGTGGAGTAGAGATAGGGTTAAAGAAACAACTAACTTTTCCTATAAAACCATGTCATACCTTTTGTATTTTTGTACTGCTTTGATTTCTTATTTCTCTCCTTGATCTGCAGATTGTACCTTATGATAAACTTGTACAAAACTGTATACCATAGAAACTGATAGTCAGCAAAATCCAGCTTTTTGTCAGTCTAGTGATTTTTTTTCTTCTTAGGTTCCAGACCATGATTCTGTAGAGCCAGTGACTTTCATTTTTCTTAGTTTAGTTTAATTATTCAAATAACTGCAGTATGGGCCAGTGATTTTTCTATCAGCATTACATCCTCAGGAAGCTTTAACTCAGTCTCCCAATACATTTGATCATCATTATCAGTATTATAATATTTATATAGATAAGGTAGTTGGATCAACAATACTAGTATTACTCTATATCACAGTATGGTAGTAGATGTAACCTGAAAAGTAAGAATTGGTAGATTCTAGCACATTACTGGAATCCCACATAGTCATTAACAGTTGGTCTGGGACCAGGCGCAGTGGCTCACACCTGTAATCCCAGCACTTTGGGAGGCTGAGGCAGGAGGATCACGAGGTCAGGAGATCAAGACCATCCTGGCTAACATGGTGAAACCCCATCTCTCCTAAAAATACAAAACATTAGCCGGGCATGATGGTGGGCACCTGTAGTCCCAGCTACTTGGGAGGCTGAGGCAGGAGAATGGCATGAACCCAGGAGGCGGAGCTTGCAGTGAGCCGAGATCACGCCATTGCACTCCAGCCTGGGCTACAGAGTGAGACTCTGTCTCAAAAAAAAAAAAAAAAAAGAAAAAAACAGTTGGTCTGGTTCATCATCATATTGTATGACAAAACGTCTCCCGGAGCAGTGTCACTCTTCGAAGCTTACAGGCTCTCATTTGACCTTGTCAGGTTTTAAGAGGAGGGGTGGTCTTGGCAAACCTATTGCTTCACCCTTCCAGGCATCTGTTATAACTGAGCCAAGAGACAATGTCATCTCTTGCCTTCAGCCTTTCTTGAGGCATCACTGCTTTTTTTTTTTTTTTTGAGACATGGTCTGGCTCTCCCCAGGCTAGAATGCAGTGGTATGATCTAAGCTCACTGCAACCTCTGCCTCCCAGGCTGAAGGGATTCTCTCACTTCAGCCTCCCTAATAGCTGGGACTACAGGCGCGTGCCACCATGCCTGGCTAATTTTTGTATTTTTTGTAGAGACGAGGTTTCACCATGTTGCGCAGGCTGGTCTCGAACTCCTGAGCTCGTGATCTGCCTGCCTCAGCCTCCCAAAGTGCTGGGATTACAGGCATGAGCCACAGCGCCCAGCTTAGGCACCAATGTTAATACTGAATTTTCCTTGTTACAATACTCATTTTTTCATGTTTTTTCCTTCTTTTACTGTTTCTCCTTTCCATTTGTCCTTTTTTTTTTAATTTTTTTTTTTCTTTGTCATTGATTTTTATTCAGACTTTTCCACCTTTGGAAGGGATATTAGATATAGCCACTCGATGGTCCAGCAAAGTTAACTCTTTACTGTACAACTCAGTACTTAAAATCTGTGCATGTTGCTGAATATATGTTTAGTTTTTTGCTCCTAACTACTGCATGATATTTCACAAAATCATATCTCATGTTTTACTTTTTCAGTTCTGGGAAGTCATTGCCGATCTTTGAAAGAACAATTTCAATTTCAATAAGCGTCATATTACTTATTTCTTAACTGCACCCCCCCCCACCTTTTTTTTTTTTTTTTTTTTTTTTTTTTTGAGACAGAGTTTCGCTCTTGTTGCCTGGGCTGGAGTGCAGTGGTGTGATCTCGGCTCACTGCAGCCTCCGCCTCCCGGGTTGAAGCAGTTCTGCTGCCTCAGCCTCTCGAGTAGCTGGGATTACAGGCATGCGCCAGCATGCCCAGCTAATTTTGTGCTTTTAGTAGAGATGGGGTTTCTCCATGTTGGTCAGGCTGGTCTTGAACTCCCGACCTCAGGTGATCCACCCACCTTGGCCTCCCAAAGTGCTGGGATTACAGGCGTGAGCCACCACCCCTTATAATGAGAAAATAGAACAAAAAAGCTTCCCTGAAAAAGTTTGATGGTTCAGATAGTTCAGAGTGTCTTAAGGGGAATGGAGAATGATGAAATAGAAGGAAGCATTGGAGAGAAATAAGTTATAAAAACAAGAGCAAAGATAATTTTTATACGTTTAGCTTTGAGAAAGCGTAAGTTTAGAAGTACATATGGAAATGTTAACCTTAGGAAATGGTATGGACATTTCCTTTGAAATGAATGAAGGAATTGTGCGAAGGTAAGTTGTGAGATGGAGAAATGTTAGAGAAAGTTGAGTACTGATGGGCTTTTTATTCAAAGCAAGCCTCTTCTGAGACTTAAAGGTGAAGGTAATGTTTGAGAAGTTGGAAAGTGAAAAAAATATTGAAAGCAGCAGCTGTAAGGGATGACGATAGGATTATAGACTAGAGAATTTTTATTGAAAAACCCTATTGATAGTGTGGATTTATTGTGAATCCATACAGCAGAGTTCATTGGCTGTCTTTGAGATGTTATGATCAGATTGTGTTGTAGTAATACAATCCTAAAATTTCAATGGCTTGTCACAACAAAAGTTGATTTCTCCTTAATGCTGTTTGACCAATAGGGGAAGGGGCCCTACTCGTGAGAGTCATTCAGGGACCAAGCTGGAAGATAATTCATTTTATTTTATTTATTTTATTTTAATTTTTTATTTTATTTTTTGAGACAGAGTCTTGCTTTGTCTCCCAGGCTGGAGTGCAGTGGTACGATCTCAGCTCACTGCAACCTCCACCTTCCAGGTTCAAGCGATTCTCCTGCCTCAGCCACCTGAGTAGCTGAGATTACAGGCGTACACCACCACACCTGGCTGATTTTTGTATTTTTAGTAGAGACGGGGTTTCACCATGTTGCCCAGGCTGGTTTTGAACTCCTGACCTCAAGTGACCCACCTGCTCAGCTACCTAAAGTGCAGGGATTACAGGCGTGAGCCACCGTGCCTGGCCTAGACTTCACTTTTAATTAGTAGTGACTAGCCACGCATTTCCAAATGATTTGATTTCTAAAATTTTGAATTATTTTATATTTTAAGGTAATTAGCTGTATACTTGGATATTTTTAGGTTCAAGGTAAAGACCCATCAGTGGAAGTCACACAGGACCTCATTGATGAATCTGAAGAAGAACGATTTGAAGAAATGCCTGAAACTAGTCATCTGATTGACCTGCCCACGTGTGAACTCAATAAACTTGAAGAGATTGCTGACTTAGTTACCTCAGTGCTTTCCTCACCTATCCGTAGGGAGAAGCTGGCTCTCGCCTTGGAAAATGAAGGCTATATTAAAAAACTATTGCAGCTGTTCCAAGCTTGCGAGAACCTAGAAAACACTGAAGGCTTACACCATTTGTATGAAATTATTAGAGGAATCTTATTCCTAAATAAGGCAACTCTTTTTGAGGTAATGTTTTCTGATGAGTGTATCATGGATGTCGTAGGATGCCTTGAATATGACCCTGCTTTGGCTCAGCCAAAAAGACATAGAGAATTCTTGACCAAAACTGCAAAGTTCAAGGAAGTTATACCAATAACAGACTCTGAACTAAGGCAAAAAATACATCAGACTTACAGGGTACAGTACATTCAGGACATCATTTTGCCCACACCATCTGTTTTTGAAGAGAATTTTCTTTCTACTCTTACGTCTTTTATTTTCTTCAACAAAGTTGAGATAGTCAGCATGTTGCAGGTAAGTAAAAAGATATTCTTCACAATTCCATTTTTCAGATATTTAGTTCCCTTAATAGTTCAAGCTGGTGTTTGTACCCTCTATTTTTTGAAATATTTATTTTCAAAATGTACTATTAAGTACATTTAAAGTAAACAAAAGTAATTGGGACTTTATATCTTGTGGTTTTAGTGCAACCTTTTATTTGTTTGTTTTTTTGAGTCGGAGTCTCGTTCTGTCGCCCAGGCTGGAATGCAGTGGCGCGATCTCAGCTCACTGCAACCTACACCTCCCAGATTCAAGCAATTCTTCTGCTTCAACCTCCCAATTAGCTGGGACTACAGGTGTGCATTGCCATGCCCAGCTGATTTTTTGTATTTTTAGTAGAGAAGGGGTTTCACTGTGTTGCCCAGGCTGGTGTTGAACTCCTGAGCTCGGGCAGTCCGCTCGCCTCAGCCTCCCAAAGTGTTGGAATTATAGGCTTGAGCCACCGCACCTGGCCCAGCCTTTTATATTTTTAAGTAGCCTGTGTTTTAGCTTTTTATACAATTTAGTATTTGTGTTTCTAAAATTGAGGTAGAATATACATAACATAAAATTCACCATTTAACATAAAAAAAAATTATTTATTTATTTTTTGAGATGGAGTTTCGCTCTTGTTGCCCAAGCTGGAGTGCAATGGCATGATCTCGGCTCACCGCAACCTCTGCCTCCTGGGTTCAAGTGATTCTCCTGTCTCACCCTCCTGAGTAGCTGGGATTACAGGCATGTGCCTCCACGCCCGGCTAATTTTGTTTGTTTGTTTGTTTGTTTGTTTTGAGGCGGAGTCTTGCTCTGTCGCCCAGGCTGGAGTGCAGTGGCGCGATCTCAGCTCACTGCAAGCTCCACCTCCCGGGTTCACGCCATTCTCCTGCCTCAGCCTCCCGAGTAACTGGGACTATAGGCGCCTGCCATCACGCCCAGCTAATTTTTTGTGTTTTTAGTAGAGACGAGGTTTCACCGTTTTAGCCAGGATGGTCTCGATCTCCTGACCTTGTGATCCACCTGCCTCAGCCTCCCAAAGTGCTGGGATTACAGGCGTGAGCCACCGCGCCCAGCCCAATTTTTTGTATTTTTAGTAGAGGGGGGTTCTCCATGTTGGTCAGGCCAGTCTCGAACTCCCAACCTGAGGTGATCCACCTGCCTCGGCCTCCCAAAGTGCTGGGATTACAAGCATGAGTCACTGTGCCCGGCCAGTTTTAACAATTTTTAAGTGTACAATTCATTGGCATTAAGTATATTCGCAGTGTTATGCAGCAGTTACCACTATCCATTTCCAGAACTTTTTCATCATCCCAAACAGAAACTCTGAACCCATTGAACAGTAACTCCCCATATTCCTTCCTAACCACTTTTAATAGTGGTTAAAATAGTAACCACTATTCTACTCTTTATGAATTTGCCTATTATATGTATCGATGATGCAGCTATTTTTTATTATTATTATTTGAGACGGAGTTTCACTCTTGTTGCCCAAGCTGGAGTGCAATGGTGTGATTTCGGCTCATTGCAACCTCCACCTTCCAGGTTCAAGCGATTCTCCTGCCTCAGCCTTCCCAGTAGCTGGGATTACAGGCACGCGCTGCCACACTCGACTAATTTTTTGTATTTTTAGTAGAAACAGATTTCACCATGTTGGCCAGGCCGGTCTCAAACTCCTGACCTCAGGTGATCCGCCTGCCCTGGCCTCCCAAAGTGTTCGGATTACAGGCGTGAGCCATCACACCTGGCCGATGCAGCTATATTTAACCCTTTTCCTGTCTGTCCTGCGAATACTAGCCAGTAGTGCTTGGCTGCAGTGTTTACCTTGAGATAACTTTGCCACAAAATACCTAGCTTTTATTATTATTTTTGCATTGCTGTGGCATATTGACTGTGGAAACAAAAGACATCATTCTGTTTATAGCATTCTGGTTTTAATAGTGGTATTTTCATTTACAAAATATAGTAATTCTTAATCACTGAAAATGTCAAATCCTAGAAAACATAGCATTCCTGCACATGATACTGTCATTCTCGAACAGTTGTTGCCCGAAGATTCATTTGTTGAATCTGATTTTTTTTTTTGAAAAAGACGAATCTGATGATTCAAACAATTCTGATGTTCTGTTTAGAAATAACTCCAAGAACAGTTTTTATATTTTATTTTCACCTCGAAAATCAGATTTACTTCGGCCTCAAAGAGCGTGTTTATGTAAAATTAAATGAGTCCTGGCAGCAAGCTGTACTTTTTTTTCTAAATGGGGAAAGGGTTAAAAGTATCTTTTCTTCCACTTTGAGAGATACTGTTATTATTGGGATGTATACGAGTATGTGGCTATTTGCTATATGAAGGTGATTTGATTCTGTCTCCTTGAGTTGCAAAATAGGAGTTTTATACTATATTTATCATGTTAATCCTTTACACCCTAACAGTATAGTAAGCATGCTTTTTAAGTACTTGTCTTACTTGTAACAGTAGACTATACTCAGCTTTCTGCATAACTGCTTTTGTTATTTCCATATCAATCACTAAGTTTATTGAGCAGCTGCTATATACTTAGTGTTGTGGATCTCCGAGTGTGGTTTGTGGACCTCTGGAAGTCCCTGAGACCCTCTTACAGGCATTTATGAGGTTTTCCTTTTTCTAGTTTGATGTTAGTGTGAGGCTGTGTTTTTTTTTTTCATGTACTTTTGCCTAAAGAACATATTGCAACAAACTGAATGCCCAGAAAGATAAATGAGTATCTAGTTGTCGTTTGTTAAGCCAGGTGTTGAGATTTGCAAAAATGTAAAAGGGGCTACTCTTTTTTCTAAAAGTTTAAAATTTTGGATCATATAGCTGTTTCTCTTAAAAAATATGTACATAAACATAAAATGACTTAAAATGAATTCATAAATATTTTCACGAGTCTTGGTTTTAATTATAATTATAGTAAATATTGATGAACATAACCTGCATAATAAAAGCTCTTCAGGGTCCTCCATAATTTTTAAAAATTTATTTTATTTTTTATATACAGACAGGATCTCACTGTGTTGCCCAGGCTGGTCTCAAACCCCTGGCCTCAAGTGATCCTCCTCACCCTCCGAAAGTGCTGATATTATAGATGTGAGCCACTGTACCTGGCCTCTGCGTAATTCTTAAGAATTTAGGCCGGGTGTGGTGGCTCACGCCTGTAATCCCAGCGCTTTGGGAGGCCAAGGCCAGGAGGATCACTTGTGGTCAGGAGTTTGAGACCAGCCTGACCAACATGGCAAAACTCCATCTCTACTAAAAATACAAAAATTAGCCAGGCACGGTGGCACGTGCCTGTAATCCTAGCGACTCAGGAAGCTGAAGTGGGAGAATTGCTTGAACCCGAGAGGCGGAGGTTGCAGTGAGCTGAGATTGCACCACTGTACTCCAGCCAGGGTGACAGAGCGAGACTGTCTGAAAAAAAAAAAATAAATAAAAAGTTTAAAAGGGTCCTGATACAAATAATTGAGATTCTATCTCTGACTTAGTGCCTAGCTAATCGACTTCATTTTGCGACATTTCCCACCAATAGTCACCTATTATTGTTACTTTATTTTTTTGCATAGGATTTACTTTTCTTTCAGGTCATTTATTCACCTACCAATTTTTTGTTATTCCCCAATAATGAGTGTGGGGGAGGTTAGATGTACACATCAGGTTCTTTTTATAATATATAGGACCTGTTTATTTTTAAACTGTAGTATACAATTCAGGGTGCTATTTCACTTGTTGACAGAAGAACATTTAATAATCTTAGGAGATTGGAAATAGAGTCACAGTCTGTAGTTGATTAAAAGGGGACCCAGTAACAGAAGCTCATATGTAGCTTTCAAATGACTGTTTTTGTCTTCAGAAGGGTTTCCAAATTCATAATAGTAAATCATAAATACCTTTTTATATTCAGAAAATAAATTATGTAAACTATAAATATTTGTAAAACTTTGTCATTTTATGTATTTTATAATAGGTTTATTTGTGAAGGCTATAATTACGTAAATCAAGTGCAGCTTTTTCTTTTTCTAAAAGATTTACTCATTTCTGCTTCATGAGATGCATTTCATGAAATAGCCAGATTCTGTGAACTATCTGTTATTTACATAAGGTTTACTACTTAATTATGTCTTATGTGCCAGCAATGGTGTTGAATTTTTTTTTTTTTTTAATTTTAGATTCAGAGGGTACATAGGCTTATTTGTTACGTGGGTATTGCATGAGTAATGATGGAGATTGGGCTTCTAGTGTAGCCATCACCCAGATATTGAACACAGTGCCCAGTAGATAATTTTTAAACCTTCACTCTCCTCCCATCCTACCCCTTTTTGGAGTTCCCAGTGTCTGTTATCTCCATCTTAATGTCCATGTGTACCCACTTGTAAGTGAGAACATGCGATATATGATTTTCTGCCTCTGAGTTCACTTAGGATGATGGCCTCCAGCTCCATTCATGTTGCTACAAAAGACATGATTTCATTCTTTTTTAACATTTCATTTGTATTCCACAGTGTATATATACACCCCATTTTCTTTGTCTGATCATCTGTTGGTAGACACTTAAGTGGGTTCCATGACTTTGCTATCGTGATTAGTGCTGCGATCAACATACAAGTGCAGGTGTCTTTTTAATATAATGCTTTTTTTTCCTTTGGGTATGAATTGTGTTTTCAACTATGTGTGAAAAGGAAAGAAATAAGATTGTGGCCAGTGGTCTCTATTTTATTTTATTTTTTATAGAGGTGGGGTTTTGCTATGTCGCCTAAACTGTTCTTAACTGGCCTCAAGCAATCCTAGTGCCCAGCCTTCCAAAGTGTTGGGATTACAGATGTGAACTACCACACCTGGCCCTACAGTGGCCTCTAAGCACTTATTTCCTAAAGTCTCACTCTGAGATTTCCATGTAGAAATTTTTGGTTAGGTAGTAGGTGTTTCTAGATACCTATCTGGGTATCTAGTACACTTACCTGTGGTTTCTTAAATGCTCGTTAACTTGCTGCTGTGTGAGTTGTAGAAGGCAAGTGAATATGTAAGAATTTTATGTAACTGGGCCAAAGTGAGGTAGTGCAAAGGTCCTTATCATAAATCCTAGCCTAAATTAGGTTAATTAACTGAGAAATTATATGAAGGTACTTAGCATAGTCAGTGGCTCCTAGTACGTATGCTAATACATGTTGACAATATCTTAAGCATGATAGGGACATAAGACTTTAGTGACTCCAAATTTTCTAGCTAATTGCAGATCAAAATCCCCTGTGCCCAGAATTGAGCAACATTCTTTTGAAATATTTTAGAAGTTATTTATTTATTTATTTATTTATTTATTTATTTATTTATTTTGAGACAGAGTCTCGCTCTGTCACCCAGGCTGGAGTGCAGTGGCGCCATCTTGGCTCACTGCAGCCTCTGCCTCCCAGGTTAAAGTGATTCTCAAGCCTCAGCCTCCTGGGAGCTGGGATTACAGGCAGCAGCCACCATGCCTGGCTAATTTTTGTATTTTTAGTATAGACAGTTTCACCACGTTGGCCAGGCTGGTCTCAAACTCCCAACCTCAGGTGATCCGCCCACCTCAGACTCCCAAAGTGCTGGGATTACAGGCGTGAGCCACTGCCCCCAGCCAGAAATTAAATTTTTGAAAGCAAATAAAATGAGATTATTTCTGCACAAACAGCTGAAGAATAAGATCCTTTTCAGAACAAAGTTTTAATTTCTCTCCTTACTAGAAATGATGGAGGACAGGAATCTCAAATGTTGACATTTTAACACATTTACATATATTATATTATATACATATTTCCACTATTCCACAGGTAAGAGTTAAGTTTAAAATTAGCCCAGCACATGGTGGCGGGCGCCTGTAGTCCCAGCTACTCGGAGAGGCTGAGGCAGGAGAATGGCGTGAACCCGGGAGAAAGAGCTTGCAGTGAGCCGAGATCGCGCCACTGCACTCCAGCCTGGGTGACAGAGTGAGACTCTGTCTCCAAAAAATAAAAAATAAATAAATAAATAAAATAAAATTAGCCCAGTAGGATTAGCGGTTTGGTTCTCTTTTTAACATATTTTGCAGATACTAAGGTTTTGGCACTGAAAGAGAAAAATTTCTAACTTCCCATCCTAGTTACAAATTAAATATGTAAAATCTTCAAATACTCTTTAAAAAACTGTTTAGAGTAATAGGGCTTTTCATTTTGTTTTTAGGATTTTTCTTTGGATTCAAGTACAGGACTTAATATATTAAATTTTATCTTACTAGATTTGGCTCATTCCAGCTTGTGTGTGTATCTTTTGCTTTGGTTTGATTCATACGTTTGAATCAACTTCAAACTTACGTTTGAAGTTTGAAATACTTGGGAATCTGTCCTGTGGTTTACTTAGTAGGAGTGACAAAAACCTCATTAATTATTTGGGAGGCCTGGATTCTAAATCCATCTATCACTAGCTACCCTCAGAAAAGTTCACTTTTTGGACCTCAGTCTCTTGAAATTTAAAATTGGACTTGACAGTCTCTGTAATGTTGCAAAATCTGATTTAATTCTAAATTTCTGTGTTTATATGTTTCTAAAAATGAATGGGTTCTGTTTTTTCTTTTGTTTGGCCTGTATTTATATTACTGCAAAGAGAAGAGTTTGATTTAGACTGTTTAGAAGCAACCTCTTTTTTTCCCCACAGTGTTTTTTTTATGTTATCCAGAAAAGCAGCCACACAAGTTTTGACTTAAATATATAGGTTTTCTTAAAACAAAAGCTGTTAAAACCAAATAGAAAAGAAAAACTAAAGAGATTAGTTTGATTAGTTGGAGAACCAGAGATTTTGGAGTAAGTATTTCAACTATATGATAGGCTTTAAGTTATTGATTATTTGCTTCCTTCATAAATATATTGGAACAGAGTGCTTTTATAGCTTAATGAATAATAGCCAGAGTAATGCTGGAAATCAGGAAAAAAATACTAGGAATACACATTCTCTTAATGGACTGTAATAATTGAGATTGCCTCTATCTGTAATATTTTATGCAGTTCTACTTATCAGCTCACAAGTACCGAAACATATAAGAAGAATTCAAGTGGGAAATTGCATTTATCAAGGAGTTGGAACTTTTTTCTTATGAAAATATTTTGAAAAAATTAAATTTTCAGGTAGTAAAGGATGAAGATGTAATCTACAACAGATGCAGGAAAATAGAAATTTATAAAAGGTGTGAATGGAGGTAAATATGTACTTACTCACCCTAACCTAAAATATTAAGACTAAAAGTATTTGGAAAAAGTAGGCTGGACGTGGTGGCTCATGCCTGTAGTCCTAGCACTTTGGGAGGCTGAGGTGGGAGGATTGCTTGAGGCCAGGAGTTCGATACCAGCCTGGGCAACAAAGTGAAACACCCCATCTCTACAAAAAATTTTTTAAAAAAAGCCAGGTATGGTGGCACGTGCCCGCGGTCTCTGTTACATGGGAGTCTGAGGGAGGAAGATTGCTTGAGTACAGGAGGTCAAGGCTGCAGTGAGCCATGTTTGTACCACTGCACTCCAGCCTGGGCAACAGAGTGAGACTCAAGAAAAAAAAAAAGGGAAAACTAACTTGAGGGCTAAAAAAAGATTACATATGCATATAAACTTCCTCAAAAGATGGATGTTCAGGCTGCAGTGCATAAGGTCCAAAAGGAGTCAATGAAATACCAAAGGAAACACCATTCTGAGTCAGACTAGTTAAATGATTTATCTCCCAGTGTTTTGTCTTTGAGTAGCACCAATTGATTTTTAGTGGAAGAGCATGTTATACTCTCTGATTGTACCTAGTGGTTTCTATTCATTTTTTAAAAATATATGTTCCACCTTATTTCAAAAAGGATTTAAGGGATTGATACCACTTAATGGATGATCCTCAGTAAGAAAAAGGACATGTAGTTGGGGTATATCTTTTAAATGTTAGGGTTTTATTTTACTATCAACTCTACAGATATTATTGTTACAAACTTTTAGAACATGTTACTTTAATGGAAATTACATTTCATAAAAATGAATTTTGAAGATAACTGAAGCTTAAAACCACCAACAATTTCCATCAGTTTTTTAGCAGATTTTGATGAAATCTTCTCTAAGGTGAATTTTAATATTTTTGCCCATTTTTTCCTTTGTAATTTAGTCTGTGCTTATTGTAGAAAATTAGAAATTATAGATAACCAAAAAAGAAAATCACTCATAATCTATCACCAATTAGAAAATACAGATAACCAAAAAAGAAAATCACTCACAACCTATCACCAAGCAATAACTACAGTTAAGTCTAACCTGTACTGCTTCTAGACTTTAGACACACAAATTTATTTATTATTATTATTTTGTTGTTGTTGTTGAGACAGAGTTTCGCTCTTGTTGCCCAGGCTGGAGTGCAATGGTGCAATCTCAGCTCACTGCAACCTCCGCCTCCCAGGTTCAAGCGATTCTCCTGCCTCAGCCTCCGTAGTAGCTGGGATTACAGGCATGTGCCACCACGCCTGGCTAGTTTTGTATTTTTAGTAGAGACAGGGTTTCTCCATGTTGGTCAGGCTGGTCTCGAACTTCCGACCTCAGGTGATCCCCCCGCCTCAGCCTCCCAAAGTGCTGGGATTACGGGCATGAGCCACCGCACCTGGCCCACAAATTTATTTTTTAAAAATACGTGCTTGATATATATATATATATATATATATATATATATATTTATTTATTTTTTTTGAGACGGAGTCTCGTTCTGTCGCCCAGGCTGGAGTGCAGTGGCGCAATCTTGGCTCACTGCAAGCTCCCCCTCCTGGGTTCACGCCATTCTCCTGCCTCAGCCTCCCGAGTAGCTGGGACTACAGGTGCCCACCACCACGCCCGGCTAATTTTTTTGTATTTTTAGTAGAGACGGGTTTCACCACGTTAGCCAGGGTGGTCTCGATCTCATGACCTTGTGAACCGCCTGCCTCAGCCTTCCAAAGTGCTGGGATTACAGGCGTGAGCCATTGCTCCCGGCTGCTTGACTATATTTTTCTGTTTGTCCTTTTAAACAATGCCTGGAGAAATTAGCATTTGTCTTTCTTTTTAATACCTCAGAGTCATTAGTATGAAAAGCAGTTATTGTAGTGTTTTGTCATTTAGTTATATGCTTGGGGACCACAAGAACGTGTAAAACTCTGCACCAGTTGGTTGTAGGTTAATGTATTTTATGTGTTCTTGTATTTTAAATAGCTTTGTAACTTTATCTACTGCCGGAATTCAGCCTCCTTTACTGTTTTCCTTGTTCCTTGTCTTATAATTCTTCTTGGTTTTCTAATCTGTTATGGACTGACAATAAGATCCTTAGACTTGTTTGAATTATGTTTAAATTAAGAGTAAGTAGACCCTGAAAGGGGGCTAGAGAAACTAAGTTAAGTGAGTTTTCACGTGACACCTCTGGAACAAATATTTTTGTTTTCCAAAGAGTTATTTGTAGTTGAGGTTTTTAGTTAAACTAGATATTGATGTATTTATAACAAGAATTGAATGGTGTAATCAAATTTTAGAAAATTGTAACACACAAATACACCCCAGAATATTAGGTTTCATGATGAAAATGCTACTTGTCAGCTATTTTTTATAATTTGTGTAAATCATATAAATGAGTATAACGTTATCCTTTTGTTAATTTCATAGTAATTATTTTTCTCATGCAGGAAGATGAGAAGTTTTTGTCTGAAGTTTTTGCACAATTAACAGATGAGGCTACAGATGATGATAAACGGCGTGAATTGGTAAGTTATGAAATTCAAACTCTTAAAGAGCACTTATTCTTTTGGCATGCACAGCTTTTAATCTTGAATTTGCTAACTTGAGACAATTTTTTGTAATTAGATTAGTAAGAGATGAAAAGCATGTATTTAAATTGAACTATGAAATGATTATTCAGTTTCTAAAATTTGTTTGTTTCTAGAATTTCTATATTTTAGAAAATTCTTAGGATGTTCTGATGTATCACCCCCCCACCATTGTATGCCTTATAAATCCCAAATCAGATAAGTGCCTTATGTTAGAACAGAACTACAAAATTCATACATTTTTATGGTTGCAGACATTCACATTATAGCGATGCTTTTCTTTTTTTTTTTTTTTTTTTGAGACAGAGTTTCGCTCTTGCTGCCCAGGCTGGAGTGCAGTGGTGCGATCTCGGCTCACCGCAACCTCTGCCTCCCAGGTTCAAGGGATTATCCTGCCTCAGCCTCCCGAGTAGCTAGGATTACAGGCATGCGCCACCACACCCGGCTAATTTTGTATTTTTAGTAGAGATGGGATTTCTCCATGTTGATCAGGCTGGTCTCGAACTCCCAACCTGAGGTGATCCCCCCACCTCGGCCTCCTAAAGTGCTGGGATTACAGGTGTGAGCCACTGCGCCCAGCCACGATGCTTTTCTTTTTAAGCAGGAGATATGGAAAATGATTCCTGAATAAATGATATAAATAATTTGGTTCTTTGGAAATTTTTTATTTTTTATGATAAGCATTTTCTTTGAGATATAAGCCATTTTGAGGAAGAGAATGGTGATTGTAATTGCCGTTTGCCAGATGTTTGACATTTTTTTCAAACATAATGAGATGAGAAGGGAAAGTATATATTATAGTAATGCATATTCAATTCTATAATTTAGCTATCTGATATTGAATTACTACAAGAATATCTTCGGTTTCAGATTTTTATTTATTTATTTTGGATTTCACAAAATAATGAAAGATGGCTGATTTAAAACCTCTAAGTCATCTTTGGTGTAGTTACTTATTAGTAGCCTACTTCGCTTTCTCAATTGTAATATTGGTGTTTTAGACTAGAGAAGTTTTGATGTACATTTCAGTCCTTAAACCAGTATTAGGTTTTTGAGAGATTACTGGGGACCCAGCTAGAGTTGAGTTTATAGGATGGTTTCTGTGAAAATATGTGTTCATAATTCAAAACAAATTTATTACCTGGCATTTTTGCACTGAATGTCTTTAAAGAGTTAATTGGTCAGTGTTAGCCTTCTGAAAGATGTCATCTTTTTTTATTTTTTCTTTTCGAAAGAGTCTTGCTCTGTTGCCCAGACTGGAGTGCAGTGGCATGATTTCAACTCAATGCAACCTCTGTCTCCTGTGTTCAAGTGATTCTCATGCCTCAGCCTCCTGAGGAGCTGTGATTACAGGCGTGTGCCACCATGCCCAGCTAATTTTTGTATTTTTAGTAGAGACAGGGTTTCACCCTGTTGGTCAGGCTTGTCTCAAATCCCTGGACTCAAGTGATCCGCCTGCCTCAGCCTCCCAAAGTGTTGGGATTACAGGCGTAAGCCACTATGCCCCGCCAGATATCATCATTTCAGAGTATCCTGGCACCTTAAAACCTACATTTAAAAACATATTAAAAACTAGCACCCCATTAAAAGTGTATCTTTTATTTTTGCATACTAATAGACCAATAGGCAAATCCAGCATCGTAAACAAAGTATGCATGCTTTCATTTGCCTTTTATCGCCAAATATCTCTGTTGACCTATAAGGTCCCAATGGAGTAAGAAAAATGTTGTAATAACATATTTCAGAGGTTCACTTACAAAGATGTGTTGTCAAACACCTCCATTCACTGGAAAAAAAAGGAAAAAAGCAGCTTATGATGCATCTTTCAGAAAGCCAGCTTACATTTACCTTTTAGTGGTGGATTTCTCTTTTTGCTTAATAGCACCCAGTAATGCAAGGTTTACTTTTAATGGGGTGCTAGTTTTTAATTTGTTTTTAATGTAGTTTTGAGGAGCCAGGATACTCCGAAAAGATGAGATCCTTCAGAAGTGAATACCACACCACGGTAGATGATTTACTATAGTGTGCCCCAAGTTTATGTTTATCAATGTCTTACTAAAATTTCTAACATTACAGGTTAATTTTTTCAAGGAATTTTGTGCATTTTCTCAGACATTACAACCTCAAAACAGGGATGCATTTTTCAAAACATTGGCAAAATTGGGAATTCTTCCTGCTCTTGAAATTGTAATGGTAATTATGCTGTTTCTTTTCATGTTTTTGAAATTGTAAATTTGTAATACACTTATGTTATGGATGGGAAAGTATATAATAATGTATATTCAATTCTATAGTTTAGCTATCTTATATTGAATTACTACAAGAATATCTTCAGTTTCAGATTTTTATTTAATTTTTAATATCAGTATGTAATCACTTGCATATAGTATGCTTTCAAGTGAATTAAAAAAACCCACATTTTTGCAAGACTGTTATCTTTTCTGTAACAATATTAAGTGTACTTCATAGAAGCCAGTAAAATATCTTTTGTTTTTAGATCAGTGAGTGGAATGAGGACAGACTGAAACAAGGGGATTCATGCTGCAACACAGGGTTAGGGCATGGTTCTTAGAGTTTTGTTTATATGAGTTTTAACCATTGGTATTTACTTTATGGAAAATTAAAACAATTTTAAAGCATTCATTTAAAAATGATAACCCATTATATGTTAACATAAATAATAGAACTTTTTTCACCACATTTTCTTGAGATTTAAATCAATATAACTTTTATGAAAAATAATTTTTTCAAAACAAAAAATTTAGTGAAAAGAGTACCATTTTTTACTTTAATGCTAATCCCTCTAATACCTTGCTTTATAGAAGGTGTCTAGATTCACAAAGCAGCTTCTACATTTAATTTATGATGATATCATATGTCACACAGCCTCTGGAAAACCCCACTGTACTTGTGATTGAATGAGAGTGAAAATGACAAAGGCTTAGTATTATTTATTATTATGAAATAGTCTTAATCTTGTATACTTCCTGAAAAAGATGTTAGACCCCTCTCACCAGGATTACCTGGACCACACTTTGAGAACTGCTGGGTTGGGGAGTGTTTTCAGAATCACCTCAAGATTTTGTAACTTATAAGTCATGTACTCTTCATGTGTTGGAGGGGAAAAGTATTTAGGATTACCACCTTAGAAAACTAAGTTGCAGAAAAGGGTAGAAATGCCCAAAAAGAGTTTTCAAAAGCATGCTCTATTAGGTGAGTCACAGAAAATAGAAACAGTTACTAAGGGGTAACCCTGGCAAATTCAGGACAAAAGGCAGATTCTGGAAGACTCTGAAGTCTTAACTAGGAGACGTTATTCAAATTTTTACATATATTTAAATAAATCCCCTTCCTATTTTTTTACAGCATTTGTAAAGCATTGCCTTATAATCCTGTGCCAATTCTTATATTTAAGTTCTCTGAATATTTATTTGCAGTGTAAAAATCAGCAGAAACTAATCATTGAATTGCCTAAAAGTTTTAATATTTGTAAAAAGAAAGGAAGAACATACTGGTGAGGTTATACACATTGATTGCAGTAAAACATCTTAATCCAAAAAGTTGAGAGCTACTGTATGGATTTGGAAAAGAAAAAAGAAATGTGAGAATAACTTTTGTTAACAGTCTCTAAGTAACCTAGTTTTCCTTTTATCAGGGCATGGATGATTTGCAAGTCAGATCAGCTGCTACAGATATATTTTCTTATCTAGTAGAATTTAGTCCATCTATGGTCCGAGAGTTTGTAATGCAAGAAGCTCAGCAGAGTGATGACGTAAGTAATAATGCTGTGGTTCTATGTCAGTTACCTGTGGAGTAAGTAGTGTTTGCAAACTATTGAGAGAAAAAACATAACATAATCTTAATCTTTCTTGGGAGCAAAATAATAGATTTCTGACTCGTTGTGACTTTGGCCAAATTAGAATATGTAATAGATTTCTGACTCGTTGTGACTTTGGCCAAATTAGAATATGTGGCAACTGGTTTTGTTTATTGTTAAAAAAAAAAACTCAGATATTCAAACCAATATTGAGATAAATAGATTATAATAGAATCAGATTTGTAAATATTGGTCTTAAATTTCAAGTGTTAATGAAATGTAATTTCAAGCCTTAGGAGACCTACAGGTCAGGTACTTTCCTAGGATGACTAAAAAGTTGCTTTTATTTGTTCAAAAAATATGTTTTAAGTAGGAATGAAAGTTTAATAATGACTGGATGAGATTGGAGACTATTTTTCTAAGTGCAGTAACTCAGGAATAGAAAACCAAACATCATATGTTCCCAACTCATAAGTGAGAGCTAAGCTATGAGGATGCAAAGGCATAAGAATGACACAGTGGACTTTGGGGACTCAGGGAAAGGGTGGGAAGGGGGTGAAGGATAAAAAAACTACAAATAGCATGCAGTGTATACTGCTTGGGTGATGGGTGCCCCAAAATCTCACAAATCGCCACGAAAGTACTTACTCATGTAACCAAACACCACCTGTTCCCCAACCACCTATGGAAAAAAAAACATTAAAAAAAGAAAGTTTAATAATGAGACCAATATTGTGTTTTCCCACTACTGATACATTTAAATTTTCCCCTTAAGCTGTTTTAAGGACAAAATGAACAGAGAGCTATAATTTAAAATACTCTTTTTTTAATATTAAAAATGCCTTAGTTTTAAGTAGGAGATAATTATAATTGTCTTCCTTTTGTTTTTGTTTTTTGTTTTTTTTGAGACAGAGGTTCACTCTTGTTGCCCAGGCTGGAGTGCAATGGCGCATTCTCGGCTCACTGTAACCTCTGTGCGCCACCACGCCTGGCTAATTGTGTATTTTTGGTACAGACAAGGTTTCACCATGTTGTTCAGGGTGGTCTCAAACTCCTGACCTCAGGTGATCCACCCATCTCGGTCTCCTAAAGTGCTGGGATTACAGGCATGAGCCACCATGTGCGATCCACTTGTTAAGGAAAGTTTTTGATTCTCAATTTTAATTTGATGCTTGCATGAGTTATCATTGAATTAAATTATAGTTGTTTTATGTGTTTTGCATTTAATCTTGTAATGTGTCCTTAGATTTATACTTTCTGTGTTTGTTAGTTATTTTCAATGTTTTTTAAAGTGATTTTATTTTAGAATCAACTTGGGCTAATGCTGCAGTGTAGTCAATAGAGAAGTAATATTTTATGTTCTCTCTCTATATATGTTGTAAAAATCAAATGATGCTAATTCTGACTTTAAGGAGAAATGCCTACTTTATTAATCATTTTATAATCTCATTGGTTTATCTTAATGCCACCCTTTACAAAAGATAACTTTGAAATTAACACTCCCATTGCTCCATCTTCAGTGATGTGTGTGATTGAAGGCATTTATCATAAAATGACCATGAATCAATCTCAGACCATGATCTTAGTAAACTGTTAACTTTCAGAATTCTTAACTCTTCAAGCTTTGATTCCTGTTTTAATTAGAAATATTTCTTGTTTAATTGATGCATAAGACTTAGAAAAGCAGTGATTGATTTTTTCACTATGAAAAGTTCCTTTCTCAGGGTTTTTTTTCTTATAACAACCTTCAAGGGGTTTCATTTTCCTGAATTTTCTGAGAGCTAACAATTTTACATTTTTAAAACTGTGTTTCCTCAAAATAATTTAATCCACAAGAGAAGATAAATTAATTACAAAAAAAATCCAAATTAAGTCTTCTACATGCTGAATTCTATACTGGGCTGGTGGTTACCTTTAGGAAGGAAACAGAAAATAACTTATCAGTATATTCAGTGGCAGTTGATATTTTAGTGCCCTTTTAAAATAAATGCTCAGCATTCAAACATTTCCTTTTGGCAAAGTATTATGGAGCAGATTTGGTTATGGCAACATGGATTACAATATTTAAATATGTATTAAGATGAAAGGAAATATTAACATTTTTTACTATAGTCATTGTTTCTTTCCAAGCAGAAAGGGTAAATTTAGCAATAATACCATCTTTTTATGCCACAGATTGCACATATTTTTATATTAATGGCCTTTGAAACATTCAGTAAAACTTACAGAACCTGACTGGATAAGTAATACAGTTATTACTGAATTACTTATTTTGTTAGGTGTTTTCTCATTGAAGAATAAAATCTTATGTTAATTTTTTAGATATGATAACATTTGTGTTATTTTAAAAGAATCTTTATATTTTAAAGATTTATGGTCTCCTCTTATTTACTGTATCCATCAAACCTAAGATACGCAGATGCTAATATTTCCTTGATCTTACCAGACAGGTCAGTAGAAGATTTTTATGTAATTTTGTCATGATTACCACTTGGCTGATAGTGACTGTCAAATGCCATCAATTACAAAATGTATCTTAATTTTAAGAGGTGAAAATTTTTAAGAAATCTGTTTTAGAATCAATGAAACAAATTTGAACATCTGATTTTCTTTATATTTCCCAATCAGAAAATAGAGATGCCAGCTTAGAATCAGGACAGTCTCTACTAAAAATACAAAAATTAGTCAGGCATGGTGGCTCACGCCTTTAATCCCAGCTACTAAAGAGGCTGAGGCAGGAGACTTGTTTGTAATGAGGTGGCAGTGAGCCCAGATTGCCCCAGTGCACTCCAGCCTGGGCAAGAGAACGAGCATGTTACTAATGTAACAAATCTATTTGATATTAGATTGTTATATAACACAGTGTTCACTTGCATGAAGAGTTGTGTATTGGGTTATTTTTAGTCATTTTTTCTTTTTTTTTGTCAGGAAAGATTTACTAGTTAGAGGCTGAGATAATTTATGTCTTAGGGTCATGTGATCTTGCTTGTTTAGTCAACCTCTAAATTTATGCCTGAGTCTGAAACCCAAAATGAGATTCTGTTAGAACCTCTACTGAACAAGAATTACTGCTAAAGAATTTTGTTTTCCACTTCCTGTAAGTTGCAGCATGCTCTGCTTTTGTGGGCTTTTTTCCTTCTTTTTTTTTTTTTCTCTCGGAGTGGGATTTTTTTTCACTCTCGTGTGTAGTATTTTATAGAACTTTCAAAAGCATTAGGAATAAAAGTTTAAATAAGCTATTCCATTCTTCGTTTTTTCTCTATATAATTCTCACTTTGCTCTTTCAGTTGGTGTTTTTGTCTTAGATCCTAAACCAGGTCTAATGGAAACATGTTTTGTTTTGTTTTGTTTTGCCACCAGGATATTCTTCTTATTAATGTCGTAATTGAACAAATGATCTGTGATACTGATCCTGAGCTAGGAGGCGCTGTTCAGTTAATGGGACTTCTTCGTACTCTAATTGATCCGGAGAACATGCTGGCTACAACTAATGTAAGAAATTACTCTGAGATAAAAATGTTTTGGCCTAGTCAGTTTTAGGTGGCTTTGTAATAAAATTTTGAGAAACAAGTATTTTAAGTATTTGTCCAGTTGGTATTTAAGTAGCAGTGGTATTCTTATAGCAATTCATTTGTGGTAAAATACAAAATTGTAATCTGTCAAAATCTTAGTAAAATGTTAGGAATTCCATTTATGGCCCTTGGCCTCTATGTGTTAATTTCTTATTTTATTATACTTTAGGTTTTAGGGTACATGTGCACAATGTGCAGGTTTGTTACATATGTATCCATGTGCCATGTTGTTTTGCTGCACCCATTAACTCGTCATTTAGCATTAGGTATATCTCCTAATGCTGTCCCTCCCCCCTCCCCCCACCCCACAACAGTCCCCGGAGTATGATGTTCCCCTTCCTGTGTCCATGAGTTCTCATTGTTCAATTCCCACCTATGAGTGAGAACATGAGGTGTTTGGTTTTTTGTCCTTGCGATAGTTTACTGAGAATGATGTTTTCCAATTTCCATTTCATCCATGTCCCCTACAAAGGACATGAACTCATCATGTATAGGCCCAGCTATGTTTTTATGGCTCATGTCATTCCATGTGATCCCCCCCCCCCCATGCTGATAATGCCACATATTTTTTTTATATTCCATTTATTTTCTTAATCCAGTCTGTCATTGTTGGACATTTGGGTTGGTTCCAACTCTTTGCTATTGTGAATAGTGCTGCAGTAAACATACGTGTGCATGTGTCTTTATAGCAGCATGATTTATAGTCCTTTGGGTATATACCCAGTAATGGGATGGCTGGGTCAAATGGTATTTCTAGTTCTCGATCCCTGAGGAATCGCCACACTGACTTCCACAATGGTTGAAATAGTTTCCAGTCCCACCAACAGTGTAAAAGTGTTCCTATTTCTCCACATCCTCTCCAGCACCTGTTGTTTCCTGACTTTTTAATGATGGCCATTCTAACTGGTGTGAGATGGTATCTCACTGTGGTTTTGATTTGCATTTCTCTGATGGCCAGTGATGATGAGCATTTTTTCATGTGTTTTTTGGCTGCATAAATGTCTTCTTTTGAGAAGTGTCTGTTCATGTCTTTTGCCCACTTTTTGATGGGGTTGTTGTTTTTTTCTTGTAAATTTGTTTGAGTTCATTGTAGATTCTGGATATTAGCCCTTTGTCAAATGAGTAGGTTGCAAAAATTTTCTCCCATTGTGTAGGTTGCCTGTTCACTCTGATGGTAGTTTCTTTTGCTGTGCAGAAGCTCTTTAGTTTAATTAGATCCCATTTGTCAATGTTGGCTTTTGTTGCCATTGCTTTTGGTGTTTTAGACATGAAGTCCTTGCCCACGCCTATGTCCTGAATGGTATTGCCTAGGTTTTCTTGTAGGATTTTAATGGTTTTAGGTCTAACATGTAAGTCTTTAATCCATCTTGAATTAATTTTTGTATAAGGTGTAAGCAAGGGATCCAGTTTCAGCTTTCTACATATGGCTAGCCAGTTTTCCCAGCACCATTTATTAAATAGGGAATCCTTTCCCCATTTCTTGTTTTTGTCAGGTTTGTCAAAGATCAGATAGTTGTAGATATGCGGCATCATTTCTGAGGGCTCTGTTCTGTTCCATTGATCTATACTTTAAAGTTCGTGTGGAACCAAAAAAGAGCCCGCATCGCCAAATTTCTTAAAATTTAATACACAACTATGTGAATATACTTAACACTACTAAACTGTACACTTAAAAATGATAAAATTATTATTATTTTTTTGAGACAGAGTCTCGCTCTGTTGCCAGGCTGGAGTGCAGTGGTATGATCCCAGCTCACTGCAACCTCTGCCTCTCGGGTTCAAGTGATTCTCCTGCCTCAGCCTCCCAAGTAGCTGGGACTACAGACGCTCGCCACCACACCTGGCTAATTTTTGTATTTTTAGTAGAGATGGGGTTTCAGCATGTTGGTCAGGCTGGTCTTGAACCCCTGACCTCAGGTGATCCACCCGCCTCAGCCTCCCAAAGTGCTGGGATTACAGGTGTGAGCCACCATGCCCGGCTAATAAATTTTTAAATAGCAAGTTTTATGTTGCGTGATTTTGTCATCATAAAAAAGGAAAAATTTAAATATACTGAATGATCTTAATTACATAAGACATTTAAAAAGATTTAAGGATTAAGTCCTTAATACTTAAGGATTAGATACTCCAGAATATTAATAGTCATTCTCTCAATATGGAGGGATATTTTTCTTTATAAAATTTCCTTCATATTTAGAGAATATGTACATTGTTTTTAAATCATTACAAGTTTGTATACCCAATTGTGTAAAAAATAGTGGCAAAATCCATAGACATTATTTTCCAAATTTTCAAATTATAAAATATTAAAATGTTAAAAGTTGACTTAAATTTTGTCTTTTCATCTAGTGGCTTGATAAAGTAATTCAGTGGTTTTTAAAATTTAGATAGAGTTGGTGAAATCTGGGGTTCCAAATTTTAGGTAGTTAAGTTGCTGTCACATGGACTTAATTGGTTCTTTTTCTTTCTGAACATTTTTATTCTTCCAAAACAGATTCAAATGTGCCTTTTCCCCACATTTGAATGTTGTTTTTAATGTTGAGAGAATTTTCTTTCTTTGTTACTTTCTTGGGAAAAACTCAATACACTACAAAGACAGAGAAATAAATGGGATCAATAGTGATTATGGTGCATGCTCTTCTGACTTACATGTTGTTTATTTTGTGTCTGTTTTACCTCAAGTATTTATTTGTATTGAGAACACTTAAAATCTACTCTCTTAGCAGTTTGCAAGTGTAATAAATTGTTAGTAATATGTTGTTATTATATGTATTTTATAATAGATTGGTTCTTCACTGCATTTCATATTCGTATCACAGACATCTTTTAAAAAATTATTTTGAATAATTTTCCTCAGAAAAACATTTTGTGATGCTATCTGATCTTTATCTGGCCTTCATTTTTACTTAGTATATAATATGAAGTAGACTTAATTTTCAGTTCCACAGAAATAAGATTAAAGTGAATATAGTTAGTTTTTGGTTCTTTCATCATGTATAACCAAGTGTTTGATTTTTTTCACAGTATCTTAAAGTATCTTCTTATATATAATCTGTACTGCTAATTTTTTTTGTTTTGTTTTGGTTCTGGAAAAGGTATATACTGCTAATCTTGAAGATGTTTTTATTTACAAAAGTAACAGTATTGTTTAAAAAATTCTATGTTTCAGAAAACTGAAAAAAGTGAATTTCTAAATTTTTTCTACAACCATTGTATGCATGTTCTCACAGCACCACTTTTGACCAATACTTCAGAAGACAAATGTGAAAAGGGTAGGGTCTCTTTATTTATCTGCTGTGATTTCTGTTTTTAAAGAAGGATGAGATAAATATTAAACTAACAGGCAATTTACTTGAGACTTTATGTGACAGGGAGATGACGACTGAAAAACCTAAACTGCAATATAAAATTATGATTTTCTTGTTTCTTAGGGTTATGGAAGTGAATGATAAAATGTGGCAAGACTGTTCTTTCAGGGGCCATTTCTATAATTTGTTACTACAGAAGTTTATCTGAATGTGTAGACCACTGGCAGAAAAAAAAAGAAAATGTGGCAAACAGTATTACACACCAAGGAATTGACATGTAGACACTTATCAAAAGAAAGCATTGTTGCCAAATTTGTGAGAGTTGATATCTAGAATGAGTAGGAGCAAATAGTATAAATATCTTAACTTAGCCTCCAAATGCACATTCATATGCCAATATATGCTAATCTATAGGGGCAAGGCTTTTTCATTAGTATTTTTAAAATTGCATTTCCATATTCTCTTTCTTATATAATCGGCACCTGTAATTCATCAGCTGCAATTTCTGTTTTCAGTATGTTAAAATGGAGTGAAAATCTAAAAATATTTTTGAAGGAGTCTGAGTGCAGAATCCTATGGTTTTAGTATATCCCTCTAGGTAATTATAGTTGCATGTATCTAATTTGGGGCAATTTTTAAATTGAGTTCTACTATATTCAACTCAGCCATAGATATTACAGTTCTCTGAGATTTCATCAATCTCATATGTTACCATATGACCATAATACATACCAACATAAGCAAAGGACTTTGAAAAGCATACAACTTAATTAGTGAAATCAGAAATATGTGGGGCATAATAGAACATTAGCCACTATCTGAGAATATTTGTTAACCTGAAGAGTCACTTAAAAGGAAGTTAGGAGAATGTTTATGAAACTAATGAAGTTGAAACATGAGCACACCCTATGTAATACTATCAGTTCCATTTCTGAGTATATACTCTAGGGAATGTTTGTGCATATGCATGACAGGTACAAGAATGTTGCTGCATTGTTTGTGGTAGGAAAATGAATAAAATATGATTTTTTCATATAATGGAATACTATATAGCAGTTAAAATAATTGAATTTTGATGTATCAACTGAATAATTCCCCAAAATGTCAAGGTGAATGGGTACAAAAGCACATCACAGAGGGTTTTCTTGCAGAATGGTTCCATTTATATAAATGAAAATGATGCATTTTTTATGTTCATTTTAATAAAACACTTCCAGCTTACAGAAATATATAGATAATAATATAACAGACACTCATATACTCCCTGTTGGCTTTATCAAAACTAACTTGCCATGTTTTTTTTCAGATTTTTTTTTAAAACATTACAGATATAGTTGGAGTTTCATATGTACCCCTTCACATTCCCATTCCTATTCTACCCCCTCTTCCTCCATCTCTCAAGGTATGCTGAATTTGGAGTTTATTACTCCTATATTTACTTATGTTGTTATGATGTGTATATACGGTATTATTTTTCATATTTTCAAAGTTGCTATAAATTTAATGTCTGTCATACATATTCTGCATATTTTTTATCCAGTGTTATTTTTGAGATCTATTCGTATTGATACCTGTTCATATTGATCTAATTCATATTGAAATAGAGTTCTTATTTTTAACTCCTACATAATCCTCGTATGAGTATGCTGTAATTGAGCCATTCTGCCTCTAATGTGCATTTGTTTCTAGCTTTTTGCTATTACAAATAATGCTCCAGTTACATTCTTGTGTTTCCCTGTGCACATGTGCCTTGATGTGCTCTAGAATGTATTCCTAGAAATTGGAACTTATTTATAATGGCCTACTTAATTGAGTTTTTTTTTTTTTATTTTTTAATTTAAAGCATAAACACATTCATTATTCTGGAGTTTTAAAAATTCCTGCATTTTCTGTTTTTAAAAATGGAATGTATAATGGATGATCAAATGCAAATGTTATTTTAAAAAATTAAAAATAATAAAACAAAAATGAGATGAAGAGAAATATCCCAATTGTTGAATGATGAATAGGAGAAGGTAAAAGAAGATATGTCAATTTTATCTCTGGTTGTAATCTTACTTTTTATCAGAATATTTATGCTATGCTGTCTTTTAATAATTCCACATCTACATCCACTTTTGTAAAAGATTGCAGATATAGTTATAATTTTGCTGAAGCAACCAAGTCTTAATGGTTATTTTGAGGATAAAAGGAGATTATGATTGAAGATATGCATTGTATATTATAAAGTACTAGGGAAACGTGGGATATTATTACTGAAGTATTTTATTTTAATTTTTAATTTTTTTATTAGATAATATAGTTGGATCAAACAAAAACAACACAATTTGTCCCGGTAAGTATAAATTCATACTTTATGAATACATGCAAATTATAAACTTTTTTCTACTCTAAGTGTAATGCACTTATATAAGGCTAAGAAAAGCATATTTTGGCATAAAAACAAAATCTAAGAACAAATTTACTTTTGTAATTCCACTATCTCCAATATTAAAAATAGAAAATGAGTTGGAATTCTGTTGTTTTTTCCCTGAAAATTTATAGCTTGTTTTCTGTTGTTGTTATGAGAAGGCATTGTCTGAAAGTTGAGGATTTATTTCTTATTTTTGAAATGTAGGAAACTAAGACCAATTACTTTGCAACTAATTTTCATGACCACTTTATGTTTATTGTTCATGAATCTGAGTCTAAAAGCAGTTGTTTCTACTTAGAATAGGCATACTAGGTATGGGCTTGATACTAATAAAGACATGTGCTGTGTGCACCTACTGTCCCATGCCTTTTCTGCCAGCCTCATCAAATCTCAAAGGGGAGCCAGTTTCAAATAAGGAGGCTGTTTAGAGGTTGGACTGTTTAGAGATATAAGCAATTTCTTGTCCCCATTATAAAGATGAAGACAAGACATTTGTTTAACACTGTAGGTCATTGTTTTTCTTTTTTATTTTTTTTGAAATGGAGTCTCGCTCTGTCGCCCAGGCTGGAGTGCAGTGGCGCAATCTCGGCTCACTGCAACTTCTGCCTCCTGAGTTCAAGCGATTCTTCTGCCTCAGCCTCCCAATTTTTTGTATTTTTAGTAGAGATGGGGTTTCACCGTATTAGCCAGGGTGGTCTCAATCTCCTGACATCGTGATCCACCCGCCTAGGCCTCCCAAAGTGCTGGGATTACAGGCGTGAGCCACCACACCCAGCCTGTTTTTGTTTTTTAAATTTAATTTCCACATAGAGCATTGAGGGTCAAGGTTAAACAATATTTTGTAATAAAATTTGGGAATTGAGAAATAAAGAAGAATTGCTTTTTTTGTTTGTTTGAGACAGAGTCTCACTCTGTCACCCAGGCTAGAGTGCAGTGGCACGATTTCGGCTCACTGCAACCTCCACTTCCTGGGTTCAAACAATCTCCTGCCTCAGCCTCCCAAGTAGCTGGGATTACAGGTGTGCACCACCACGCCCAACTAATTTTTTTATATTTTTATTAGAGACGGAGTTTCACCATGTTGGCCAGACTGGTCTCAAACTCTTGACCTCAGGTGATCCACCCACCTTGGCCTCCCAAAGTGCTGGGATTACAGGCATGAGCCACTGCACCTGGCCAGGAATTGCTTTTAATGGTGAGGGACTAGTTCAAATTTTGGCTGTGGTACTGGCTGTTAGAGAAATTGGTCTGGAGCAAGTGAAACTCTTTACTTGCATTTAAAGTAGAAACAATCCTTGAAATATCAGAATTTTATTTTGTGTATTTATATGTGGTGGTCATTCTGTTATTAGAATGCTAATGTATTCCCAATAGTGTTGTAGTTCCCCAAAATATTTACATATATAATCTCAAGTAAATAGAATAGTTGTACTAGATGATGTCATTTTTAAAAAAATTCTGTAAGACTGTGATTTTATAATTTCCTTACAGCTTAATATTTCCTTGTCTAGCCAAGCGTGGTGGCTCACACCTGTAATCTCAGCATTTTGGGAGGCCGAGGCAGGAGGATCGGTTGAGCCCAGGAGTTAGAGACCAGCCTGGGCAACATAGCGAGACCTCATCTCTACAAAAAATAAACTGGGCATGGTGGTATATCCCTGTGGTCCCAGCTACTAGGGAGGCTGAGGTGGCAGGATCACTTGAGTCTGGGAGGTTGAGGCTGCACTGAGCCGAAATTGCACCAGTGCCCTCCAGCCTGGGTGACATAGTGATACGCTGTCTCAAACAACAAGAAAGTATTTCTTTGTCTAAAGCACTTATAATATGGGTGGTGCATGATTGTCCATGTGAGCCCTTGACATAAATTAAAATTTGATGTTCAGGATGCAGTTCAAAATCATTTCATGAATGTATAAACCAAAGCCTCAGGGAAAGAAAAAAATACAAGTTTATTCAGTAGGTCCCTCTCTATGGATATCATGAGTTGATATTTTAAAAGTTGTATATAGGCTGGGCGCGGTGGCTGACTCCTGCAATCCCAGCACTTTGGGAGGCCGAGATGGGCGGATCATGAGGTCAGGAGATCGAGACCATCCTGGCTAACACGGTGAAACCCCGTCTCTACTGAAAACACACAAAAAAATTAGCCGGGCATTGTGGCAGGCGCCTGTAGTCCCAGCTACTCGGGAGGCTGAGGCAGGAGAATGGCGTGAACCCGGGAGGCAGAGCTTGCAGTGAGCTGAGATCGTGCCACTGCACTCCAGTCTGGGCTAGAGAGCGAGACTCCGTCTCAAAAAAAAAAAAAAAAGTTGTATATGAAATTATATTAAATCATGTTTAAGAATCTTAGGCTGGGCGCAGTGGCTCACGCCTGTAATCCCAGCACTTTGGGTGGCTGAGACGGGCAGATCACGAGGTCAGGAGATCGAGACTATCCTGGCTAACACGGTGAAACCCCATCTTTACTAAAAATACAAAAAAATTAGCCGGGCGTGGTGGCGGGCGCCTGCAGTCCCATCTACTCTGGAGGCTAAGGCAGAAGAATGTCATGAACTCGGGAGATGGAGCTTGCTGTGAGCCAAGATCGCACCACTGCACTCCAGCCTGGGCGACAAAGCAAGACTCCGTATCAAAAAAAAAAAAAAAAAAAGAATCTTGATATAATATTTTTCACTTGATATTCAAACAGCCAAAAATATCCTTTTCTTAAAATGTCTTTTCTAAAAGCATATAATTTTTCTTGATAAATTTGCATTGAGCCACTTTAGGCAAAAAGTTTTAAGTATTTTTTTAACAAGTATTTAACAAATACTTAAAACAACAAGTTTTAAGTATTTTTTAACAATATGAACAATCATGTTCATATATTTTTATTTTTCTTTCTGTATTTCATATTTTATGCAAATATGAGTCTAAGTTATCTAGTAGGTAAAACTGATAATATGCTTCTGGAGAGTCTGCCTAATGAAAAAGTAAAAATCTACAGCCTTTTTAATGGATATGAAAATGGAGGAAATAGGCCAGGTGCAGGGGCTTATACTTGTAATCCCAGCACTTTGGGAAGCTCAGGTGGGAGCGTCGCTTGAGCCCAGGAGTTTGAGACCAGCCCAGACAACATAGTGAAGCCCCATCTCTACAAAAAATTGAAAAAAAAAAAAAAAAAAAAATTAGCTAGCATGGTGGCATACATCTGTAGTTCCAGCTACTCTGGCAGCTGAGGTGGGAGGATCAGTTGAGCCTGGGAGGTGGAAGCTGCAATGTGCCATGATCACGCCACCACACTCCAAAATGGGTGACAGAGTGAGACTTTGTCTCAAAAAGAAAAAAAAAAATGGAGGAATTACAGTTTAGATTTTGTTATAAAATGTAGGATGTAAGCTTTATTTATTTATTTAGATATATTCAATATTTATTTTCATGAGATTACTTTCTTTTGTAGATAATTATCAAACAGCACAGCTACTTGCCTTAATTTTAGAGTTACTCACATTTTGTGTGGAACATCACACATATCACATAAAAAACTATATTATGAACAAGGACTTGCTAAGAAGAGTCTTGGTCTTGATGAATTCAAAGCACACTTTTCTGGCCTTGTGTAAGTATAAAATGTTTTAAGGAGCAACATTTTTAATAGAGATAAAGCTGAAGTTACCCATTTGAAGTTATTTATTCATATTCTATGAATGAGATGATTGTGAGAAGTCCTATTCTTTTGTTCTTATTTAAAGGGCAAGAGGACTAGGTTGTGATTTTCCCACCCACATATTGCTCACATTTAGATTTAATGAGCCCAACTTTTGTTGTGATATGTTACCATGTGCAGTGACAGCATTTTACTAACAGAACCAGTCCTGACATCTACTTCATCAAACTGTCATTTAGTACTCTTTATAATTATCCTGATATTTGCGTCAATGTTGATTTTTAGCAGACTATAAACTTTCACCTCTATAATTTCACCTGCAAATAGAGAAAGAAACATTCTCCCTCCAAATGAAAAGTACTTTGTGGTTTTATTCTGACCATAAAAATTATATTTTAAATATAGACATTTAATGTATAGAGAAAACGTTAATCTCCCTAATCTTTATTTTTATGGACTTAAAAATAGCCAGTGTTAACTGTCTGCATTATTTCTTTTTTTCATACCTGCACCAATTTATGTAATAAACATATTCACACATGTATAGAGGATTTTTTTGTGTTTTTTATATTTACAAAACAGTATCATACCAACACATTTCTCAGCCCCCTAATACTACTCTAGCTTAATCAATATTATATAGACTAATTTTATTCCTGGAGATAGCTGAGTAAGATTTTATAGTATGGCTCTTCCACAGATTCTTCTGCCATTCTCCAGTGGATAAATTACAAGATTGTTTTTGCTTTTTTGCCACTCCACATCTCACTGTGGTAAATAGTCTAGTACATACATCTTGTAAGTACTGATTTATTTCTTTCTATAGGATAGATTCTCAATAATGGGATTGGTAAGACAAAATGTTTATCTGTTTTATACTTTTTAATTTATCTCTAAGTTTTAATTTACCATATAGCTGCCAGATTACTTCCCCCAAAATTGAAGCACTTTGACATTCTCTCAGCATTCAGTGTTACTAATTTTAAAATGTTATCAATCTGATAATGAAAAATGTGGTATCTCATTGTTATTCTAATTTGCATTTTCCCTGACAGCATCTTTTCATATATTAGTGTACTTTGCATTTTTATCTGTTGTGAATTGCCAGTTATCTTTTTCTTAGAGCTTTTTGTATATTAGAGATATTAACAATTTATCATGTTTTGAGGAGAAAATGTCCATCTTCATTGTCTTTTGTCTTTGCCTTTATTTATAGTATTGTTTTCCAAATAACTTTGAAATTTCCTTATGATGACAAAAATGTCTCTCTTTTCCTTTTATGACTTTTGGGTTTTTTGTTTTGCTTAGGAAAGTCTATTTCCTAAGATTATGCAGATATTCTCACTTTCTTCTAATATCTTTGTTTCGTTTTTTACATTTATATATGTAACACGTGTGAAATTTGTTTTTGCATATAGTTTGAAATGAGAGTGTTTGAAATGAGTGTTTCCTTGATGTATAGCCAAAGTATCAGCATCTTTATTAAGGCAACCATACCTTTCCTCTTTCCTTCTGAATTGAAATATCATTTTTGTTAAATAAGTTAACATATATATACTTTTATTTCTGGACTGTCATTTAATTTCACCAAATGAAAAAGTACCAGTGTTGGCCAGGCGCAGTGGCTCACGCCTGTAATCCCAGCACTTTGGGAGGCCAAGGCGGGTGGATCGCCTGAGGTCAGGAGTTCGAGAGCAGCCTGGGCAACATAACTGTCTCTACTAAAAATACAAAAATTAGCCAGGCATGGTGGTGTATATCTGTAATCCCAGCTACTCAGGAAGCTGAGGCAGGAGAATCGCTTGAACCCGGGAGATGGAGGTTGCAGTGAGCTGAAATTGCAACACTGTACTGTAGCCTGGGCAACAGAGCAAGACTGTCTCAAAAAACAAACAAAAAACCAGTGTTTATTATATTATGCCAGGCATTATAGTGTCTCTGTTGTAAGGTTTAATACCTACTGAGAACCCTTCACTTTTGTTTTTCGTACTCTTCTTGGTTGTTCTTAGACATTTTTTTCTTTCATAATAACTGATTGTATCCAGTTCATTTTGATTGGAATTACATTATATTTTTATATTAATTTTGGAATGGTTGATGTTCTTAAGACAGATTTTCCTATTTGGCTCTCATTACATAGTACTTTTTGATGCAGAATACTTCCATTAATATGAACATGTCAATTGAATGCATTTCCAATTTTTTTTTTTTTTTTTTTGAGACGGAGTCTGGCTGTGTTGCACAGGGTGGAGTGCAGTGGCGCAGTCTCGGCTCACTGCAACTTCTGCTTCCCGGGTTCAAGTGATTCTCCTGCCGCAGCCTCTCAAGTAGCTGGGATTACAAGTGCCTGCCACCACACCTGGCTAATTTTTTGTATTTTTAATAGAGATGGGGTTTCAACATGTTGGCCAGGCTGGTCTCAAACTCCTGACCTCCTGATCCACCCTCCTCAGCCTCCCAAAGGGCTGAGATTACAGGCGTGAACCACCGCACCCAGCCACAATTTCCAATATTTAAATGTTTATATTGTTTCAAGATTTCTATTATTATAAGCAGTGCTGTTGTAACTGTAGTTTTGTGTACGTGTCAGTTCATTTACCAGCAGTGTAGAAGTGTGCCTCTTTGCTCACACACTTGCCAGTGCTTCAGTCTTTTGTATCTTAAGTAAACCATTTCTCATCCTGCCACAAAAAGAGGGAAGACTGTAAGTCTAACACTTCTACCCATACTTGTTTGGTGTTACAGTTAACATTTATACCTTATGTGGCCTATTTCTGTTTTATTCTCAGATAATGTTTAGAACCTCTTGTGACAGGCACAGCTTCTTTATTTAATGAGTTTCATCTATGAACAAAGGGTTGGAATGAGAAAATGACTTATAAAATCAGAAGCCTTGTGTTTTGAAGATTTGGCTAGTGGTGTCTGTAGAATAAACTACTTAGGGGAAAGGATACAAGTTAAAGGATCAACAAATATAGAAATAAAGGATTGAAATTATAGTCCTTCCTGTTCCATAAGATTTTTAGCAGTAATATTGCTAAATTTAGTAAGCTTTATTTAGCTAGTCACGAGTTAAAAAGGAGATTTCTTTTCAGTGTCCTAAAATGTGAAATCAAATTGTACTTATTCATTACTCTGTTTTACTTTTAACAAATACAATCTGATCTGCCGCAGTGCATATTTAGCCAGGTAAAATAGCTTGTAAGCAATTGGTACATAAGAGAATGATGTAACTATAATACGGAGATAGGATTGGTTCACAAATGTGTTTGTTTGTTTGTTTTTTGAAACAGAGTCTCACTCTGTCACCCATGCTGGGGTGCAGTGGCACGATCTCAGCTCACTGCAACCTCCACCTCCCGGGTTGAAGTGATTCTCCTGCCTCAGCCTCCCGAGTAGCTGGAAATACAGGCGCCTGCCAGCACACCTGACTAATTTTTGTATTTTAGTAAAGACGGGGTTTCACCATGTTGGCCAGGCTTGTCTCGATTTCCTGATCTCGTGATCCGCCCACCTCAGCACAAATGTTTTTTTTCAAGGCAAGGAGTAGAATAGTGTAAGTGGAGATAGCCTTTATCAGAGAAGTAAAAAACCTTTAGATCTCCTGTTATGTGATTGGCATCTGGCATCAGAAGCCTCTTTAGTGTAGGGACCAGCCCAACAGGGTTGGTGGGTTTTTCTCCCCGTGTGCAGAGACGAGAGATTGTAGAAATAAAGACACAAGACAAAGAGATAAAAGACAGCTGGGCCCGGGGGACCACTACCACCATGACGCGGAGACTGGTAGTGGCCCCGAATGCCAGGCTGCGCTGATATTTATTGGATACAAGACAAAGGGGCAGAATAAGGAGTGTGAACCATCTCCAATGATAGGTAAGGCCACATGGGTCACGTGTCCACTGGACAGGGGGCCCCTCCCTGCCTGGCAGCCGAGGCAGAGAGAGAAAGGAGAAAGAGAGAGAGACAGCTTATACCATTATTTCTGCTTATCAGAGACTTTTAGTACTTTTCACTAATTTGCTACTGCTATCTAGAAGGCATAGCCAGGTGTACGGGATGGAACATGAAGGTGGACTAGGAGCATGACCACTGAAGCACAGCATCACGGAGACGATTAGGCCTCTGGATAACTGCGGGTGGGCCTGTCAGGCCCTCCACAAGAGGTGGAGGAGTAGAGTCTTCTCTAAACTCCCCCTGGGAAAGGGAGACTCCCTTTCCCAGTCTGCTAAGTAGCGGGTGTTTTTCCTTGACACGCTACTGCTAGACCATGGTCTGCTTGGCAACAGGCATCTTCCCAGACGCTGGCATTACCGCTAGACCAAGGAGCCTTCTGGTGGCCCTGTCCAGGCATAACACAAGGCTTGCACTCTTGTCTTTTGGTCACTTCTCACTATGTCCCCTCAGCTCCTATCTCTGCATGGCCTGGTTTTTCCTAGGTTATGATTGCAGAGAGAGGATTATTATAATATTGGAATAAAGAATAATTACTACAAACTAATGATTAGTGATATTCATATATAATCGTGTGTAAGATCTATATCTAGTATAACTATTCTTATTTTATATATTTTATTATAGTAGAACAGCTCGCGCCCTCAGTCTCTTGCCTCGGCACCTGGGTGGCTTGCTGCCCACACTTTAGCTGTATTTTCAGAAAACTAAAAACAAGCTTTTGCCTCTAAAGCTCCCTCCCTCAGAGAGGCAAGGCAATCTTAGCTCATAGTGGGTTGCCCACTCCTGTGCCCACCTTAATGACAGTGCCCCCACTGATTCTGAGCTGCCTTCACTGCATTGTCTCAGCATCCACCAGCACTGCTCTAAATACTGTTAGCATTTGCTGTCTGGATTTTGCATATTTTTAAATCTCTGTCATAGAGCTACCTGCCTGGGTAGTTTATCTCCTAGATTCCAATTACTGTTTTTTGTCGTTGTTGTTGTTGTTAGTTCTGGCTACAAAGTTGTACAGGTTTTGAGCGGTCCTCTGCAGCTCTGTTTTCCTCAAAGTCCAGTTTTACCAGACAGTTTTACTTTTCATTTTAGAGGAGTTTACTTTTTACTTTATGCACAGTTTTACTTTTCATTTTAGAAGAGCATATACATTGCTTTATGGTGGAAAAACACCTGTATAATAATTGATTTTAGTAAGATCATTAACTTATTCCCTATATTATTTTTAATTAGGTGCCCTTCGCTTTATGAGGCGGATAATTGGACTTAAAGATGAATTTTATAATCGTTACATCACCAAGGGAAATCTTTTTGAGCCAGTTATAAATGCACTTCTGGATAATGGAACTCGGTACAATCTGTTGAATTCAGCTGTTATTGAGTTGTTTGAATTTATAAGAGTGGTAAGTTTATATAAAACAACCGTTATTATATGTGATTATATGTAAATGATTTTTTATGTAAAAGTAAAAGAATTATATGTAAGCAAAGTGACTTCATTCCCTTTTCACCCCTGAAATTATATATTCCATGTGTCTTAGAATCTATTCTAATAAACTGAAATTTTAAAAATCAGTAGCTTTTTAATTCTTATTTGCCACATGGTTATAGTTTAGTGGTTTTTATTTTTGACACTAATATTTTTAAATGCTAATATTTTTAATTGTGAAATATAAAAGTGAAATTCAGCATAGTCTTTCAGCCCATATTTACTTGATTTTCTCAGTTCCATTTTTATTGGCCAAATGTTTCATGATCTCATTTGGTGTATGTGAACATTTCGGTCAATCATGCCTTATTCACGTGATCTTTTAGGAAAAGATGATATTTTTATTGTAGAGGTAGTGATTTAAAAAGAATAGAAAGATGGAAAAATAATTCCTTTGGGGTTGGGTGTGGTGGCTCACATCTGTAGTCCCAGCACTTTGGGAGACCTGGGCGGGCTGATCACTTAAGGTCAGGAGTTCGTGACCAGCCTGGCCAACATGATGAAACCCCGTCTCTACTAAAAATACAGAAATTAGCTGAGTGTGATGGCACACGCCTGTAGTCCCAGCCACCTGGGAAGCTGAGGCACAAGAATCACTTGAATCCAGGAGGTGGGGTTGCAGCGAGCCAAGATTGTGTCATTTCATTCCAGCCTGGGTGACAGAGCAAGACTCTTGTCTCAAAAAAAAAAAAAAAAAATTCGTTTGGTAGACGTTAATACAACGTGCATAAAAGGTAGGATGGAATCCTAGAATTTTAAGTTAAAGAGATCAGGAAGTTAGATGGACTACTCCAATTACCGTATTTTAGAGATCAGGAAATTAAGACACCCAAAGTTATTAAGTGACCTATTCAAGAACATCCTTTTGGATAGTAGCACAATCAGGACCAGTCAGAACTTGAAGCTTTATCCCAGCTTAGTTTTAAGCAACAGAAGATTTGTCCTAAACAATCTGGAGGGCAATCTATGTGAATAACAGGAATGCAACAGATAACTGTAGAACCAGTACAACAAATTTACTTCGCCTGTACTTAAACACACCGAAATCATTCCACTGAGGAAATGGCCACATAGTTGGAAATAATTTGGGTTTAATTTTTTGTTTTGTTTTGTTTGAGACAAGGTCTCATGCTGTTGCCCAAGCTGGAGTGCAATAATGTAATCACAGTTCACTGCAGCCTCGACCTCCTGGGCTCAAGCAGATCCTCCCACGTTAGCCTCCTGAGTAGTTGGAACTACAGGCATGCACTAAAGTGCCTAGCTAATTGTAATTTTTTTTTAGGTATGGGGTCTCCCTTTCTTGCCCAGGCTGGTCTCAAACTCCTAGGCTCAACCAGTCCTCCCACCTCAGTCTCCCAAAGTGTTGGATTACAGGTGTGAGCCACTGCACCTGGCTGGAAATAATTTGAAAAATGAAAGTCCAAGCTAGAAATTCATTCTCTAGTTTTATTTCTTACAAATCAGATTTCTGCTGATAACATGCTATTCTCATATGAAGATTATTTAGCCGACTGGATTGTTTTTCCAAAAGTGGTCAATTGCCAAGTATGTGATTTTTAAAAGGATGAAGAGGATAGAAGTCTTTAACCTGGTAAAAGAAGGAACATGGTTAACTAGCTCACTAGTTCCCATCGTACTGCTGCAATAAATCAAAGCTTTATATTTTATTTACTTTATATTTTTCTCCTTTAAAATTTTGGTGAGATACAGATAAAGCAAATGGTAGGGTTTACAACCCTGTCCCTATGCCCATGATGGAATTATTTTTCTGAAAATAAGTTTGAGTGGTTGATTTGTGTACCTTGTGCCCCAAAACTTAATGTATTTTTTTGTTTCACATACAACATAGAGCCATTACCTACGTTTCCAATTTCTGATGTGTGTATTTTTTTTAATTGAGAAGTACAGGAGAACTAGTTTTAAGACTTAAAATCCATAATGCAACCAAATTAAGGTGTATCTTTTCAAGAAATGGCCTGTGTGTTTCTTACTATGTAGTGTTATCTGTAAAGTCCTGAATCACAACTTTAATTTTTTTTTTAAATAAGCCACTTGGCATGCATGCATTTGCAGTGATGGTTTAGAATTTAGAAGTTATTACAATATCAATTAGTTTATTTCACAGATATTATACTATTGGAAGACTATAGGAATAGGCAATAGAATTCCAGATAGTTTATCAGATCTGTGTGTATAATATAGTCAGAGAAATCTTTGCTTCTTATTATTTAGGTAAGACGTATCCTCTGTTGTTTTTTCTTCTTCTAAGTGTGAAAGCCAGCCTCTGATGTGGGAAAGGCTTGAGAGAGATATCTTTGTCATCAAGCCTTTGCCAGCTCCTATATAATATATGTGGCAGAGTTAGGCTCATTTGAAAACTTAACAAACGTACCAGAAAGAAAACCACCGCAACCATATCCCATTTTGATAGCAGTTAAACAGGAAGTCATTAAATAAGACCTGTTTGTTGAAAATGTGTTTTTCTTTTATTAATACGTAATGTACAGATGTATTTGGTACATGTATTTATTTTTACATGCATAGAATGTGTAATGATCAAGTCCGGGTATTTGGGGTATCCATCAGCGTGAGTGTTTTGAAAACGTAATTTTAACATCTGCCCTCTAACCAGCTGTGTGCTCTGGATCAAACCATCCAGCCTCTCTTAGAGCCTCAATTTTGTTTTTCTCTAAAATGGGGATAATAAAAACCTATCTCATAGAATTGTTGTGAAGATCAAATGAAATTGTATGTAAAAGTGCTTTTTAAATTGTAAACTGCTATATATATATATATACACACAAAAAATAAACAGAAGATGTAAAATAAATCTATTTACTTTTCAAATGTTCTTTATAGTCCTACAAAAGGGCTCCAGTAAATTGCTTCTCCTTTTTTTTCAAGTTTTCTGTGCAGTCCTGATTCATGTGTAAAGAAACCAGGACATTACATTTTGGAAGGTGATTTTGAAAAACCTTTTTTGATCAGCTTTAGAACTACGAAACAAAATTTTAAAGTTTTTCTTCTAACAAGCATTGTCTTATATTTTAAATGTAAATTTTGTGCTTAATACAGGAAGATATCAAGTCTCTTACTGCCCATATAGTTGAAAACTTTTATAAAGCACTTGAATCGATTGAATATGTTCAGACATTCAAAGGATTGAAGACTAAATATGAGCAAGAAAAAGACAGACAAAATCAGAAACTGAACAGGTATTGTTTAAGTATACTGCTTTTATAGCCTACAAGATTGTGTCCAAAATTGTTTGTAGTTCAGATTTTCCATGTGAAATTTACTGAGGAATTTTCTTTCCATCACTGCATAGCATAGAGTTGAATAGGAGGGTAAAGTGTCCCCCATACCCCATATCATTTATATGATGAATTACTACTCTATATTGTAACTTAAGAAGAATATTTAGTTTAATTTACAACATCCTAAAATATTTTGGAGTGTTCTCTGGTTACATCTTCTATCATTACAGAGATTATTTTGATATAAATTATAGTCAGTTAAAATTACTTCAGTTCCTCTTGGTTATACATATTTTTCCTTCAATTCAATCTGATCATGAACTTTAAATCATTACTCAATATTTGTGATATATTTCTTACAGTGTACCATCTATATTGCGTAGTAACAGATTTCGCAGAGATGCAAAAGCCTTGGAAGAGGATGAAGAAATGTGGTTTAATGAAGATGAAGAAGAGGAAGGAAAAGCAGTTGTGGCACCATTGGAAAAATCTAAGCCAGAAGATGATTTTCCAGATAATTATGAAAAGTTTATGGAGACTAAAAAAGGTATTAAAATTCTGAATTTTTGCACAGTGTACCCTCTTATTTAGTGCACAAATTATTTTTTTGCTTGTGAAGGTTTGTTTATAGTTTACAAAGCAAGAAAGACAAGAATTTTATACCAGATTGTGTTCTTTTAAAATTATGTACTTTTTCCAAATCTGTCTGGGAATTCTTTCCATGTTTAAAATGTTTCTCTTCAAACTTGCCATTTTGTAATGCTGTTAATTTGCTAGTTAGAAATTGAATTATCTACTTATACTTTTCTTTCTGTGAATAGTCTTGGCTTTATTTCTATACTGAAATTCTCAGTAATAACAGAGACCATATAGCTTCATAGAAACCTTCTAGAGTACTTTGCCTGTGTCTTTTACAGCTGATAAACTGAGCTCAAACAAGTAACTTTGCTCTTTGAAATTTTAAAATTACAAAAGTTACATAAAGATATACTATCAAGAGAAGTGAAAAAGTAAAACTTCCCCGGCTTTCAGATGTGCTTAACTTGTTTTATAAAATGAAGATCTTGCTAGTAATATATCTTTCAAAAGAACTAATCATTTTACTTCTGTGGCCTGAAGAATTACCATTTTTTGGAATACTGCCCTGTGTATATCATTTAAATATTTAATTAAAATTTATACCTTGCTGGGCATGGTGGCTCACGTCTGTAATCCCAGCACTTTGGGAGGCTGAGGCAGGTGGATCATTTGAGCCCAGGAGTTCCAGACCACCCTGGGTAACATGGTAAAACCCTGTCTCTACAAAAAAACACAAAAATTAGATGGGCACAGTGGCACTTACCTGGAGTCCCAGCTACTAGGAAGGCTGAGGCTGGAGGATCACTTGAGCCCAGGAGGTCGAAGCTGCAGTGAGCCATGAGCTGCGGCTGCACTCCAGCCTGATAACAGAGAAAGACCCTATCTCAAAAACAAAACAAAAAATTTATGTCTTTGAAGATAAAAGCCTTTCTTGGATTTATTATGTAAGTTTGTGATTTTGAATGTGACATTTTCTAAAGACAATTCTCAGAAAATTAATTTCATTTATTACATTTTCTTTGAAACTGTTGTTCGTACTCATTTTCAACTCATTAGTTTGATAAGTTTTATTTGCCTCAGTGTGGTGGAGCAAAAAGCTTATTAAAATGTCCTAAGGAATCGGTACCTTTGCTAGACAAATTCTTCTGCCTTTACTCATTTCAGGTACTGCCCTGACTACTGTCAAAAGAGGCAGTACAGCCATATTTGAAGTTCTGTATCCAGTGTTGAGTGAGATGCTGTTAAGAATCATATATAAAAATAATAACCAGATGTTAAAAGGGATTGGACACCTATGTCATAAAACAAACAGAAAAAGGAACCTGGACTATTTAGGACTTACAGACTTGATCATTGTCTTTAGGCATTTGGAATATTGACTTGTGAGAGAAATTACTAGGTTTTTACCATGAGTAAAGAAGTGTGGAGTCAGTGAGTGGAAGCTACAGGGAGACAATAAAAGGAAGAGTCAGACAGCTAATGAGATTTTAGATGTATGTGCTAGATACCGCAGTGTAGAGTTCTAGCATAGGATGGCTAATTTTATTATGATCTGTAGGGTCCTTTCTAATACTGAGATTTCTAAGATTCTAGCTAATAAAGACTTAATCACTTGTATTAGTTCATTTTATACTGTTAAAAAGAACTGCCTAAGACTGGGTAGTTTATGAAGAAAATAGGTTTGATTAACTCACAGTTCTGTAGGCTTAACAGGAAACATGGCTGAAAGGCTTCGGGAAACTTACAGTCATGGTTGAAGGCGAAAGGAAAGCAAGCATATCTTAACCATGGTGGAGCGGGAGACAGAGAGTGTGAAGGAGGAGGTGCCACACACTTTTGTTTGTTTGTTTGCTTTTTGAGATGGAGTCTCCTTCTCGTTGCCCAGGCTGGAGTGCAGTGGCGTGATCTCGGCTCACTGCAACCTCTGCCTCCTGGGCTCAAGCGATTCTCCTGCCTCAGCCTCCCAAGTAGTTGGGATTACAGGCATGCACCACCACACCTGGCTAATTTTTATATTTTTAATAGAGATGGGGTTTCACCATGTTGGCCAGGCTGGTCTCGAACTCCTGGTCTCAGATGATTCACCCGCTTTGGCCTCCCAAAGTGCTGGGATTACAGGCATGAGCCACCAAGCCCGGCCAACGTGCCACACACCCTTAAACAACCAGATCTCATGAAAACTCACTATCACAAAAATAGCAAGGGGGTTTTCTGCCTCCGTGATTCAATCATCTCCTCCAACACCTGGGGATTACAATTCACAATGAGATTTGGGTGGGGACAAGAGCCAAACCGTATCATACTACCCTGGCCCCTTCCTAATCTCATGTCCTTTTTACATTTCAAAACTAGTCATGCCTTCCCAACAGTCCCCCATAACTCATTCCAGCATTAACTCAAAAGTCCAAGTCCAAAGTCTCATATGAGACAAAGTAAATCCCTTCTGCCTATGATCCTATAAAATAAAAAACAAGTTAGTTACCTCCAAGATACAATGGGGGTACAGACATTGGGTAAATGCTCACATTCCAAATGGAAGAAATTGGCCAAAACAAAGGGACTAGAGGCCCCAGGCAAGTGCAGAGCCCAGCAGGGCAGTCTTTAAATCTTAAAGCTCCAAAATAATCTCCCTTGACTCCATGTTTCACATCCAGGGCATGCTGATACAACAGGTAGGCTCCCAAGACCACAGCTGGCTTTGCTGCCGTGGCTTTGCCGGGTACTGCCCCCATGGCTGCTTTCATGGGCTAGAGTTGAGTGCCTGTGGCTTTTCCAGGTGCATGGTGCAAGCTGTTGGTAGATCTACTGTTCTGGGGTCTGGAGGATGGTGGCCCTCTTCTCATGGCTCCACTAGGCAGTATCCCAGTGGGGACTCTGTGTGGGGGCTCCAACCTTACATTTCCCTTCCACACTGCCCTAGTAGAGGTTCTTCATAAGAGTTCTGCCCCTGCAGCAGATTTCTGCCTAGATATCCAGGCATTTCTGTATGTCTTCTGAAATCTAGGTGGTTTGAGAATCAGAGGTTACCAAACCTCAGTTCTTGTCTTCTGCACACCCACAGGCCCAACGTCACATGGAAGCCACCAAGAGTTGGGGCTTGCATGCTTCAAAGCCGTGGCCCAAGCTGTACCTTGGCTCCTTTTAGCCATGGCTGGAGCTGCAGCACCTGGGATGCAGGATGTCCCAAGACTGCACAGAGCAGCAGGGCCCTGGGCCCAGCTCACAAAACCATTTTTCCCTCCTAGGCCTCTGGGCCTGTGAATTAACATTTGGCTCCTTGTTACTTATTCAGATTTCTGCAGCCAGCTGAAATTTCTCCCCAGAAAATGGCGTTTTCTTTTCTACTGCATGGTCAGGCTGCAAGTTTTACAAACTTTATGCTCTGCTCCCTTTTAAATATAAATTCTAATTTCGGACCATCTCTTTCTTCATGCATACGAGCATACACTTTTAGAAACAGCCAGAAGGCCTTTTTTTTTTTTTTTTCTTTGAGATGGAGTCTCTCTCTGTTGCCCAGGCTGGAATGCAGTGGCATGATCTCAGCTCACTGCAACCTCTGCCTCAGGTTCAACTGATTGTCTTGCCTCAGCCTCCCAAGTAGCTGGGACTACAGGTGTGTACCACCACGCCCAGATAATTTTTGTATTTGTAGTAGAGACAGGGTTTCAGCATGTAGGCCAGGCTGGTCTCGAACTCCTGAGCTCAAGTGGTCCACCCACCTCAGCCTCCCAGACTGCTGGGGTTACAGGCATGAGCCACTGTGCCCAGCCCAGGCCACCACTTGAATGCTTTGCTGCTTAGAAATTTCTTCCACCAGATACCCTAAATCATCTCTCTCAAGTTCAAGTTCCACAGATCTCTAGGGCAGGGGCAAAATGCTGCCAGTCCCTTTGCTAAAGCATGCCAAGTATGACCTTTACTCCAGTTCTGAATAAGTTCCTCACTTCCATCTGAGACCTCCTTAGCCTGGACTTCATTGTCCATGTCACTGTCAGCATTTTGGTCAAAACCAGTGAACAAGTCTTTAGGAAGTTCCAGACTTTCCCGTTATCTTCCTGTCTTTTTCTAAGCCCTCCAAATTGTTCCAACCTCTGCCTATTGCCCGGTTCCAAAGTCGCTTCCACATTTTCAGGTATCTTTTTTTTTGAGATGGAGTCTCTGTCATCCAGGCTGGTGTGCAGTGGCACAATCTCGGCTCACTGCATCCTCTGCCTCCAGGGTTCAAGCGATTCTCCTGCCTCAGCCACCAGAGCAGCTGGGATTATAGGTGTGCGCCACCACCCCCAGCTAATTTTTGTATTTTTAGTAGAGAATAGGTTTCATCATGTTGGCCAGGCTGATTTTGAACTCCTGACCTCAAGTGATCCACCCTCCTCAGCCACCCAAAGTGCTAGGATTACAGGCGTGAGCCACTGCGCCCTGCCATTTTCAGGTGTCTTTATAGCAGTACCCCATTCCTGGTACCAATTTTCTGTGTTAGTTCATTTTCACACTGCTCTAAAGAACTACCTGAGGCTGTGTAATTTATGAAGAAAAAAGGTATAATTGACTTACAATTCCACATAGCTGGGGAGGCCTCAGGAAACTTGTGGCAGAAGGTGAACGGGAAACAAGGCATATGTTAAATGGCAGCAAGAGAGAGAGAGCAAGTGGGGAAGTGCTACCCTTTGGAACAACCAGATCTTGTGAGAACTCACTATCACAAGAACAGCAAGGGGGAAATCCACCCCTATGATCCAGTCACCTCTTACCAGGTCCCTCCCCTGACATGTGGGGATTACAATTTGATTTGAGATTTGGGTGGGGACACAGAGCCAAACCATATAATCACTGTACACATCATGTTCTTTTTCAAAAGTTCTTAGGAAACAAAGGCAATTAATTTTGTTGTTGTTTTTTTTTTTTTTTTTGAGATGGAGTTTCGCCCTTGTTGCCCAGGCTGGAGTGCAATGGCGCGATCTCGGCTCACCACAACCTCTGCCTCCCAGGTTCAAGTGATTCTCCTGCCTCAGCCTCCCAATTAGCTAAGATTATAGACATGCGCCACCACACCTGGCTAATTTTGTATTTTTAGTAGAGACGGGGTTTCTTCATGTTGGTCAGGCTGGTCTTGAACTCTGGCCTCAGGTGATCTGCCTGCCTCAGCCTCCCAAAGTGTTGGGATCACAGGCGTGAGCCACCGTGCCTGGGCAGCAATGTTTTATAAGTTTTTAAATTATTGCTGTTTTTAGATGTTTTGACTTAGCAGTATTTATTGATATATGTTCAAAATTTTACTTTTGCTTTAGCAAAAGAAAGTGAAGACAAGGAAAACCTTCCCAAAAGGACATCTCCTGGTGGCTTCAAATTTACTTTCTCCCACTCTGCCAGTGCTGCTAATGGAACAAACAGTAAATCTGTAGTGGCCCAGACACCACCAGCAACTTCTAATGGATCCTCTTCCAAAACCACAAACTTGCCTACGTCAGTAACAGCCACCAAGGTAGGTGAAACAGCATTACACACAAACTTTGCTTTTCCCATCTGTGAGATTTTTTCATGTTTACTGAAACAAATTTGGATAATCAAAACAATTTCAGTGAATTATTTAGAATTTTTCTGTTATCAGAACATTGTTGATGATTGTAGAATTTTATTTTATTTTATTTTTTGAGACAGTCTCACTCTGTCGCTAGGCTGGAGTGTAGTGGAGTGATCTTGGCTCACTGCAACCTCTGCCTCCCGGATTCAAGCAATTCTCCTGCCTCAGCCTCCCAAGTAGCTGGGACTACAGGTGTGCACCACCACACCCAGCTAATTTTTGTATTTTTAGTAGAGACGGGGTTTCACCATGTTGGCCAGGATGGTCTCGATCTCTTGACCTCATGATGCGCCCACCTCGGCCTCCCAAAGAGAATTTCATTTTGTTTAGGCTTATGATAATAAATATAAACATCCTTCCTCCCTGTCCCCCATTCTATTTTGGAGCACTTAAGTTGATTCTAATATTTCACTGACTACTTAGTGTTACTGCATTTTAAATTATTTTCTTGGATAGTTGAGTAGTAGAATGTCTTCACACATACGTTCAAATCCATCTTCATAACGCCTGTGCCAGTTTATGTTACCATAAACTGTGTATGAGCGTGCCTGGCCAATTGCAGCTTTGCCAGCGCTGTAATTATTTTTAGTATTTGCCAGTTAGGTAGGGGAGACAGTATATACTATCTCATTTCCAATTGTGTATACTTTATTAGTAGTAAGGCTAAATATTAGCCTTTTGAATCTGCTTTTCTCTGCAAATTGGATTATATTATTGTTGATGAAACTTTAGTTAAGGATATTAGACTTTCTGTTGTTCTTACAACAAATGTATTTCCCTTGGTTACTTTTTTTTTATAAACAAGTTTAAATTTTATACGAAACATTTTTTTTGTTCATGTTATATGAAATCATCCTTTTTCCCCAGAAAGGAGTGGCTTAAAATAAAAAGGCATAAATATGGGACAACTATTGTATAAAGGTAGAAAGACAAGCAGAAACACCGTGGTAGTACATACCTAACTAAAGGAATGCATCTTGTTTGGAACACAAAATACAAGTCTTTGAGTTTATTTTACAAAAATTTAGAATTTTCATTCAGTAGTATAGTGAGATAGGCTCTTGACAATAGCATTTTCATGGTATTCGGTATTTGAAACATATTTTATGTTTTTCAGCTGGAAAATTTTAAAATTAGTTTTCAACTTTATGATGGGACAATTTAGAGTAATATTGTGACACTACATTAAGAATGTTTGGGCTGGGCACAGTATCCTAGCACTGTGGGAGGCCAAGGCAGGAGGATCACTTGAGCCCAGGAGTCCAAGACCAGTCTGGGCAACAAAGTGAGACCCCATCTCTACAAAAAGTATTAAAAAATTAGCTGGGTGTGGTGGCACACACCTGTGGTCCCAGCTACTCAAGAGTCTGAGGCAGGAGAATGGTTTGAGCCTGAGTGGTGGAGGCTTCAGTGAGCCGTGATCTTGCCACTGCACTCCAGCCTGAGCAAGAGAATGAGACCCTGCTCAAAAAAGAATATTTGCCATAGAGTTGTATTGTTTGAGTTCAAACCTTGGCTCTGCCTCTTTCTAACTGTATCACCTTGTATAAGTTATTTAATCTCTCTGGGCCTTAAGCTCCCTGCCTTCCTGCTTTGTTGTTGTTGTTGTTGTTGTTGTTGTTGTTGTTGTTACAGAATCTCACTCTGTCACCCAGCCTGGAGTGCAGTGGTGTGATCACAGCTCACTGCCTCCCCCACCTCCTGGGCTCAACTGATCCTCCCACCTCAGCCTCCCGAGTAGCTGGGAATGCAGGCGTATGCCACTATGCCTGGCTAATTTTTGTATTTTTGGTAGAGATGGGTTTTTGCCGTGTTGCCCAGGCTGGTCTCAGACTGCTGGGCTCAAGCAGTCCTGCTCAGCCTCCCACAGTGTTAGGATTAACAGGTGTTAGCCACCATGCCCGGCCGACTTTCTTGTTTTAAAAAGGGGTAAGATAGTACCTACTTTATAAGCTTGTTGGGAAGGTTAAATTATTTAACAAATGCAAAATGCTGAGAACACTGCTTGACACTTTCTCAATATATATTAGCTTTTCTTTTTTTTTCTTTTTTTTTTTTAAATCAAAGTAATACATGCACTTACTTTCAAAAGTCAAATATTACCAAAAGGCAAGTTTATATTAGAAAAAAATCAGTCCCTCTGTTCCCCTCCACAAAGACACCTTTGAACTCTTTTAGCTGTGTCTTCTATTTCTAATAATATGTCAATACTGCATACCTTTTCTATCCTACTTTTATATCCTACTGTTCATTTTGTTTTCCTGTTATATTTTCTGTGACATTTCCCTGAGTTTTTATTATCCTTCCAGATAATTTACTTATGAATGAGCAAAATTAAATGCAAGCACCAACACCTTTTTCACTCTTTTTGACAGTAACAGCAGATTACAGAATACATCTGTTATACATCCTTTTTAGAGATGGGGATAAAAACAATGTTCTTGGGAAACAGTTGCTCAATCACTGTAGACACAGAATTTTGAAATTAAGCAAGATAGGAGTTAACAGAAGTTAAGCACCACTTTAATTTGCTCTCAACCTTCTTAACAAACCATACCCACATTCCTAATTGGTGACAGATTCTTTATCACCAGTTGCCCTTTGGTTTAGCCAGTTTCACCAACAGTGTTAATTGCTATAGTTGAAGGCTGGCTAGACATTAGCTACTAATTAATTTAAACAAAACATTTGTTTTTATGATATAAATGTCATAAAGACGCAAAATACTTCTTTAGTTGTATAACTGTAAAACTTGCATATTTTCTAGGAGAAAAAATATAAAATCAGAATGAGAAGCCATTTGTGGATACTAAAATAAACACGTCAGAGATTCACAGTAGAGAAACCTGTTATTTTGCTTTTTTGTGTAGCAAATTCATCTTCGTGAGCTCTTCATATCAGGACATTAGAGATTTCCTGCATAGAACTTAAAAGTATGGATATATCTTAATTTATAATTAGCCCCTATCAATGCGATGGGCATTAAAGTTGTTTCCGGCTTTTTGTAGTTATAGTTATTGCTATACATATGTATTTCTGTATAGAATGTGCATTTATTATAATGTTCTAGGATTACAGGTGTGTGACACCATGCCTGGCTAATTTTTCTATTTTCAGTAGAGATGGGGTTTCACCATGTTGGCCAGGCTCATCAGGAACTCCTGACCTTAAGTGATTCACCCACCTCGGCCTCCCAAAGGGCTTTTTCATAGGTTATTGTTGTCATTTATTTTGATCCTGGCTTTCATATTGGAAACTTGGATTTACACCTAAGATATTGGTGATCTTAGGATTTCCTTTCATTAAAAAAAAGGCAGATTTTAATAAGAGTGCCAAGACAATTTGTTGGGGGAAAGAATACTCTTTCTTTCTTTCTTTCTTTTTTTTTTTTTTTTTTTTTTAAGATGGAGTCTCGCTCTGTCACCCAGGCTGGAGTACAGTGGCACAATCTTGGCTCACTGCAAGCTCCGCCTCCCAGGTTCACGCCATTCTCCTACCTCAGCCTCCCAAGTAGCTGGGACTACAGGTGCCCGCCACCACGCCTGGCTAATTTTTTGTATTTTTAGTAGAGATGGGGTTTCACCGCGTTAGCCAGGATGGTCTCGATCTCCTGACCTCGTGATCTGCCTCCCTCGGCCTCCCAAAGTGCTGGGATTACGGGCATGAGCCACCACGCCCAGCCGGAATACCCTTTTCAATAAATGTTACAACTGGATATCCACATGCAGAAGAATGAAGTTAGATCCCTATCTCACATCATATACAGAACTCCTCTCAAAATGGATGAAAAGATCCAAATGTAAAAGTTAAAAGTCTAAAACTCTTTTTTTAAAAAAAGGCATAAGTATCTATGACCTTGGATTTAGGCAGTGATTGCTTAGATATGACACAAATAGCTCAAGTGACAAAAGAAAAATAATAAATTGGACTCATTCAAAATTAGAAAATTTTGTACTCTAAAGGATACTACCATAAATTGAAAAGACAGTCCACAAAATGGGAGGAAATATTTGTAAATGATATATCTGATAAGTAACTGGTATCTAGAATATATAAAGAACTCTTACACCTCAGCATGACAACCCAGTTTTAAAATGAGCAAAGATTTTAATAGACATTTCTGCAAAGAAGATACACAAGTGGCCCATATAAGCATGTGGAAAGATGTTTAGCATCATTAGTAAGGGAAATGCAAATCAAAATCACAATATGATAGCATTTCACATCCTCTAGGATAGCTATAATAAAAAAGATGCACAAAAACAAGTGTTGGCAAGAATGTAAATTGTGACATCCATTGCTAGTGAGAATATAAAATAGCACAACAGGCCCAGTGCATAGGCTCATGCCTGTAATCCCAGAACTTTGGGAGGCCGAGGCAGGAGGATCGCTTGAGCCCAGGAGCTCGAGACTAGCCTGGGCAATATGGCAAAACCCCGTCTACAAAAATTAGCTGGACATGGTGGCACATGCCTGTGGTCCCAGCTATTCGGGAGGCTGAGGTGGGAGGATCACTTGAGTCCAGCAGGCAGAGGTTGCAGTGAGCCGAGATCACATCACTGCACTCCAGCCTGGGCAACAGAGTCTCTGAGACCATGTCTCAAAAAATAAATAAATAAAAATAAAATGGTATGGCAGCTTTGGAGTACAGTCTGGTGGTTCCCCAAAAAGTCAGAGTACCATATGACCCAGAGTTACCATGTGACCCAGCTACCTCATTTCCTGGGTATATATTTTAAGAAAACTGAAAACCTGTGTCCACTGTAAAACTTGTATATGAATGTTAATAGCAGTATTGTTCATAATAGCCAAAAAAGTAGGAATAACCCAAATGTCTCTCAGCTGATGAATGGATACACAAAATGTAGCATATTCATACAGTGGATATTATTTGGCCATAAAAAAGAATGAAGTCCTGATATGCTAAGCATAGATTAACTTTGAAAACATTGTGGTAATTGAAGTAAACCAGTCACAAAAGACCACATATTGTATGATTCCATTTATATGAACTGTTCAGAATAAGCAAATCCACGGAAACAAAGTAGCTTAGTGGTGGCCAAGAGGTGGGTGGTGTGGAGTGTGGTGGGGGAATGAGGACTGTTTATGGGGACTTTTCTGGTGGGTGAAATGATGGAAATATTCTGGAATTAGTGGTGATTACATAACTTGTGAATATACTAAAACCACTGAATTATATGCTCTAAAAGGGTGAGTTTATGGTGTGTGAAAATTATACATTTGAAAAAGTTGACTTTATGGTATGGACTTAGAGAGTAGTGCCCTGCTTTTTTCGGGAGGTGTTAGTTGTTTGTAGTTCCCCCCATACTCCTTCTGTGAAGCCATCTAATTTTTACAGACAAAGCTAGTCTCTTACACCTTGCAAGTATAAGCGTGGTTGTTAGTGTTCTGAGAGCCTACATAGCAAAGCTTATTGTGGGGTAGGCGTGTCTGCTCAGTATACAAAATTTAAATTTATTCTTACATTTTCAGCCTGGCCTTACCCATGCCCTTTACTTTGCCTAAAGTCATGAAGTATATGTTCCTTTGCTCTGTAAAGTTAATTACATTCTCTGTAGAGTTTATTCCTTATAGAGTCATTTTCTCTGTAGAATTCTCTATAGTTGGTGATGGTGGAGGAACAGAAATCTCCTGGCTGTCAGAGGTGTAGAATCAATGACCCAGTTGTCTGTTTTACTATAATTAAACTGTTTTCCCTGCTTTCCCCAATATTTTGGTGCCTTTACTGCCTAGCTTCTTTCTGGGGTTCTCTGAAGACAAATCAGTTTCTCGTTTCTGCATCCCTCTGCAAATACTTAGTTCTTGGCTTCTTCCTGTTGTATGAGTTGCCTTGCCTCTAATTTCTCTTTTCCAAAAATGCCTTGGCAACTCTAAACTGCTGTTTTCTGTTCTCCTGTTTTCTTTGCTGGTATTTACTTTTTAAATTTCTTACCTAATTACCCTGCAAAAACAACCCAAATGTCCTACCAGAAATTCAGGAATTAAAGTATATGATGAAGCCAAGCATGGTGCTTCATACTTGTAATCCCAACACTTTGGGAGTCTGAGGTGGGCAGATCACTTGAGGCCAGGAGTTCAAGGGCAGCCTGGCCAACGTGGTGAAACCCCATCTCTACTAAAAATACAAAAATTAGCCAGGCATGATGGTGCGTGCATGTAGTCCAAGCTACTTGGGTGGCTGAGGCACAGGAATCACTTGCACCCTGGAGACAGAGGTTGCAGTGAACCGAGATCGCACAACTGTACTCTAGCTCAGGTGACAGAGCAAGACTCTTCAAAAAAAAAAAAATACATATGTATATATATATATGCATACCATGGAATGCAAGGGTTTAAAACAATGAAATGGAACTTTATGTACTGACATCAAAAGCTTTTTTTATATGAACATGATTGTAAAAGAGTAAGTATAATTTCAATCTGCTATTTTAAAACGGTACATTTCTAGATACATATTAAAAGTATGGAATCAGCTTCACAAAATGCATCTCTAGATTACAGGCCTTTTTACTTCCAACATTTCATATTTTGCATTTTTATTATTTTTATTGTAAACATGTTTTAAATGTATGTTAGTTTGCAGAGATAATATAAGTAAAACTCAAATTGTATAACTGAGTTTTTCAGACAATTTATTAATCTTGGGCAAAAACAATTAAGTGTTAACCATTTGGAATACAAATGTTTGTATGTTGTGATATGTAATACTAAGCATAATTAAAACTTTGTAACTTTGCTGTCATCTTTTTGCTTATCAGATTGGTGCCTTTTTATACCAGAATTATTTCTTGTTTTTCCTCTCTTCCAATTTGTTTGGCTTAGAAGCAAAATAATAGAAAAATGATAGTAGTAATAGCAGCTAATAGCACTTATTGAACACTAACTACATACCAAGCACTGTGCTGAAGTGCTTTAGATGTTTTGTTGTCAATTTATTTATTTATTTATTTTGAGATGGAGTGTTGCTCTTGTTGCCCAGGCTGGAGTGCAGTGGCTCAATCTTGGCTCACTGCAACCTCTGCCTCCCGGGTTCAAGCAATTCTCCTGCCTCAGCCTCTGAAGCAGCTGGGATTACAGGCATGTGCCACCACTCCTGGCTAATTTTTGTATTTTTAGTAGAGATGGGGTTTCACTTGTTGGTCAGGCTGGACTTGAACTCCTGACCTCAGGTGATCCACCCACCTTGGCCTCCCAAAATGCTAGGATTACAGGCGTGAGCCACTGTGCCTGGCCATCAATTTAAATTTCAAAATAGTTCACTGAGGCCTAAATACTACTATACCAATTTTACAGACAAATTGAGGCAGAGATATTAAACCACTTGCCCAAGGTTTTGTGGGGGTTTTTTGTTTTGTTTTTGTTTTTTTGTTTTTTTTTTGAGATGGAGTCTTACTCTGTTGCCCAGGCTGGAGTGCAGTGGTGCAATCTCCACCTCCTGGGTTCAAGAGATTCTCGTCCCTCAGCCTCCCGAGTAGCTGGGACTACAGGTGCCTGCCACCACGCCGGGCTAATTTTTGTATTTTTAGTAGAGATAGGGTTTTGCCATGTTGGCCAGGCTGGTTTTGAACTCATTATCTCTCAGGTGACCCATCCGCCTCGATCTCCCAAAGTGCTGGGATTACAGGCATAAGCCTGGCCCCAAAGTTTTGTTTTTGTTTTTGTTTTGTTTTGTTTTTTACATAAAACGTGGTGTCATTAGAATTTGATATCAGACCTACAATTAGCCTATTTTTAACAATTTAGCCATATTGCTTCTTGCATATCCAGACTTAAGATGTGTGTGTGATTAAGTTGAGAAACAGATTCTCAGACAGGTGTATGTCTTTCTGATAACTGTTTCTAGCTGCCCAGAGGCCTTTTTTTGGTTGGTTAATATTATACTGATTTGGTTACATTCTGGTAAAACCCGATACCTCAGTACTTTAGGTATGACGTATGAGTTACTTCAGTTGTATTTGTTTATCTCCTAGAGGTCTGAAGGGTTTGAACTAAATACAGTGTTTACAGTAGCCCTCTTAACCTATAGGACATAAGTTTTCATGGGATTGGCTCAAAATGAATGAAACCCTGTGGATGTGTAATTTTCTGGAGTGTACCCAGAGTTTCTCTAGGATTTTCAGAGGTCTGTTACTCGTCAAAGGCCAAGACCACGAATTACCTCATCCTTCTTGTTCTTTTGGTCAGCGAGCTATTCCTAAATGTTTTACTTATTATTTTATAGGAATCATTTCATGTGTTTATCTCCAGCCATTTAAGCTGTACTTCAAAAGCACAATGAAAACAATGATGTGTACTTAGTGATGAAATATACACAAGATGAACAAAGACTACAAGGGGCTTTCTTGTGGTAACGAAATTAGAGAAATGCACCAGTTCATCTCCAATGTCCTTTCCAGCTTCCAAATGTTATTAATTGTTATCCCTACTGTTTGGAAAAGCAGTCATTTTCCCACCGTAAAATTTTGCGGAATTGAGTTTTGAAGTATCATTAATAATCCAAGAACCAGATAGAAAAGTTAAGGGTTACTGCAAGTGCTACCAATTAGTACTCAAACGTTCATAATTTCAAGCAGTTCCTTTATCAAATTCAAATGTTAATTTCTGATATGATTTAGAAAAACAATTTCTGATATTTTTACAAGTGATTGTATTTGTACTAAAAGCTCTTTTTTGTTATATATGTTTAAAGAAAAAATTTTTAAATTCTTCAATAGGGAAGTTTGGTTGGCTTAGTGGATTATCCAGATGATGAAGAGGAAGATGATGAAGAAGAAACGTCCCCCAGGAAAAGACCTCGTCTTGGCTCATAAAATATTTATTAGGGGACCCTCAACATGTGGTCTTACAATGCTGCAACTGTTCAGTGAGCTGAAAATCTGAATCAGAAAGTTTTCTCAATTGAACTTATAAAATATACAAGGAGTAGCAAAAGACAGTATATCAGCTAAGAGAGTTTAGTTCTAATAAAAATCAGGCTTCCCAGGAACTTGATTGCTTGCTAGTAATTAAGGGGTTTGCCTTTTAGGCTGTCAAAACAAACGTTAGTAACCAGAACCTAGGAGACAGCTTCTCAGCAAGGAACAGTAACAGGTTTGGGGACGGTTTAGGGGAGGGGAAAGGTTGATAAAATAATGCAGGGTTGCTCCTCGGGGTGTCGATCTAGAAACAATTTTACAGAACTTCATTTGTAAACTCAATAACATTACTTGTATAATGGTGCTGGCCATGTTGTTTTAATCAGTTGCCTCTTTTTAAAAGAAATTTTTATGGAAAACACGTTCAACTGTCATTTAAAAAATGAAGTTAAGCTGTTGGGACCATTTCTTTAAGATTTAACAAAAGTTCAGCCTTTTAGGTAGTTGAAGGGAAGTACACCCTGTATTCAGCACATGTTGAGTTTTCTACACCAGGAATTTTCTATATGTATATTGATGAAAACAAGCTCAATTCAAACTGGACAGTTTTAAGATAACGTTGAAATCAGCACTTTTAGAGACAACGAAGGCCAAGAATCAGTACAGTAGTATTCCAAAGTGATTTTCTCTAGAAATTTGAAAGTGGATCGAACAGAATGTTTTCAACCACCTACCAGTACAATCTTTTGTGGAAGATACTTTGAAATCACTTTCTACTTTGTTAGTAAAGTTCTCTCTCTTTCCAGAGCTGCAAGTTTTAAAGTGTTACTTATACAGACCAACAAAGAATAGTGCTGAATTAAGTGGCATTTAGTATCTAGAAGCCATTTTGATGCAAGAAGCTACTCAAGTGTCAAAGTCAGCATGCAGCACATGTAGCTTTCCTGTAAACAAGGGTGTGATATGAAAGCTGCTTTTTTAAGAAGAGTAAAAGCACATTCCATGTACGTAAGTGAATTTTAAAAATAAATTGAGGCAAACAGTTAAGTTTTATTTTTAGAGCAACAAGTTAACTGTAAATATTTTAATGTTAGTTTGCTCATCTATGATCTGAGATCATGCCGAAGTGAGAAAAATGTCCCCAAAATACAATTTAATTCATTGGAAAAAAAATTTTTAACAGTAATTCCAGCCACAATCTTTAGATCACCCTTGTAATGTGTTACGGGTCCATTTTTCCTGGAATAGTTTAATCTGAAGCAGTTTCCCCTGTTTTGGAGATTTTGTAGTTAATTTTAATTTTGGCTATTGTTTGGAAAAGATGAGCTGTCTGTGTAGATATGAAGTATAGTTTTTCCATAAAACAGATGTTTATTTTGTATTAAAAATACCACTGTACTTGTTTTACACCATTTGTATACATGTGGTGATATTAATGCGAAACTGTAAAATTCAGGAATTAAAATGTGACCCTGTAATTCCATAATTGATGTTTGTGTTTGGTTTGTTGTAAATATAAATTAACTCCATTTTGAGATATGTCAATTTTACAGTATCTTTTAAAAGCCAATAAAATTATCCATAAATATTTATTATAAACTGCTAGGTCATACCCCAATTTTAATGAAATAATTCTAAACAAATGCGGGTCAACGGCACTTTATCACTAACTACTTACAGAAGGTAAGCCTTGGGGAAATCATAGCATCACACTATGGAGCTTTTCTCACCTCTTCAATTAAAGGTGTACATATAATAAGAAAGAAAGACCTTCCACCTCATAAAGGCAGGTGACTCGGGATATTTTAAACTAAGATCAGTAAAGTTCCCATCCACTTTCTTTGAATCAGCATTTATCGAGACCCATCTCTCAGCTTTTAGTAAATTTATTCTTGTAATAAGCCCACGTGTAAAACACTTTCCTAGTTACTTTTTGTTTGTTTGTTTGTTTGAGTCTCACTCTGTTGGCCAGGCTGGAGTGTAGTTGCACGATTTTGGCTTATTGCAGCCTCCACCACCTGGGTTCGAGCAATTCTCTGCCTCAGCCTCCTGAGTAGCTGGGATTACAGGTGCCCATCACCATGCCAGGCTAATTTTTGTATTTTCAGTAGAGATGGGGTTTCACCGTCTTGGCCAGGCTGGTCTTAAACTCCTGACCTCACAATCCACTCACCTCAGCCTCCCTATCTCTGTATCTTATGAAGACTTCCTTTTTCTTTCTGAAGAGCTGCCATAAGTCTTAAACATTTAAATCATCAGAACCTTTTCTTGTAGCAGAAATGTGAATGTTTTCTTGAAGTACAGGTTACAGTTTTCATGGTACAAGTGCTTACCTACAACGATAAGAGAACAAGGCTTAAAATATCCCTTAAAAGAACAATCGTGAGAATTCCACGTTAGCGGCTGTCTTTAATTGACTACGCTCAGACAGATCTGGGTTTTTATATCTTTATCTTCATTCAGTGAAGCAAGCCAAGAGCCTACATTTGTATGCCTTAGGTCCTCTTAAAATGGTATCTGTAAACATGTGTCCAATGTGAAAACTATTTTTAATAAAAAGTTACATGAAACAGATTTCTGTGTTTTAATCACTAGCATTTCCTCTTATCCATCTAGTGATGAAAATATAGCAAATGTAAATACTGGTTTTCCTGCAGGGGAAAGTTTAGAATTGTGTAACTGAAATGAGTAAATCTTGTTACACTAATTTTGGTATCCTTTTTTAAAAGTTTATAATGGTAGACTTAAGGAAATAAAATGTGATTATAAGTTAAATCTCAGGAGTATCCTGTACTTAGGAAAGGGTGGACGTGGGATATTACAAGACTGGAAGTTGTTTGTTTGTTTGTTTGTTTTTTGGAGATGGAGTCTTGCTCTGTTGTTGCCCAGGCTGGAGTGCAGTGGCGTGATCTCGCTCACTGCAACTTCTACCTCCCAGGTTCAAGCGATTCTCCTGCTGCAGCCTTCCAAGTAGCTGGGATTACAGGTACCCGCCACTACACCTGGCTAATTTTTGTATTTTTAGTAGAGACGGAGTTTCACCATGTTGGCCAGGCTGGTCTCCTGACCTCAAGTGATCCTCCTGCGTCGGCCTCCCAAAGTGCTGGGATTACAGGCATGAGCCACCACACCCGGCCTGCAAGTTTCTGAAAGAAAGGTCTCCTATTATTGTGGTTTATCTTTAAACAGACTACAGAAAACTATCTTAGGGTCACTTCTCTTAAACACCAACACCCAGTGGTGGCATCTCCTTCAACAGGCTCAATCGATTATTCCCTTTGCCTGTGTTTTAGTAATAGTTTGTCTAGAAAGAGTAATTATTTTTTACATCCCGCACATCTATTTTCCAAGTCCTATTTGCTCCTGCCTTGTATAAGAAGTGTAAATGATAAATGTAAAATCTACCTTACCACTGCCCAAGGTATCTATACCCTTGATTGGACTGTCTCATACATGGTACACCCACAACTACTTTACCTCGTGCACTAGTTGCCATACAGCAATAAAAATGAAAATTTTGATCATTTAACTTCCCTGCTTTAATTTTTTTGTTTTTTGTTTTTTTTTGAGACAGGGTCTCACTGTGTCATCCAGGCTGGAGTGGAGTGCTGTGATCATAGCTCACTGCAGCCGTGACCTCCAGGGCTCTGGTGATCCTACCAACTCAGCCTCCCAGGTAACTGGGACTACAGGTGTATGCCACCATGCCTAGCTAATTTTTTGTATTTTTAATGGAGATGGGGTTTTGCCATGTTGCCCAGGCTGGTCTCAAACTCCTGGGCTCAAGCAATCTGTCCACCTCGGCCTCCCAAAGTGCTGGGATTACAGTGTCAGCCACCGTGCCTGGCCCCTGCGTTAAAATTTTTCAGTGACTTGACGCTGCTGGTATTACAAAATTTAAAATCCAGAGCTGGGATTGTGCAACTGCACTCCAGCCTGGGCAGCAGAGCAAGATCCTGTCTCTAAAATAAAAAAAAAAAATTAAATCCTCACATTCCCTATAAGACTCTGCACTGTCAGTACCCCACCTGTCTCCAATTTCATATGCTAACCCTCTCCACTCATATATATACTCCAGTTTTTCAGTATATGCTTTATTTCCTGCTGCAGAACCTGAGTTGTTCCTTACCTATTCTTTGTGTAATTAACCTTCCATTCAGCTTAAATAAGCTTAGCCAGCCCTGCTCATAGGATACTACACTTTGCCTTTCTAACAGTTTCATCTTTGGGCCTTCTCCACTAGCCCCATGAAGGCAGTGACCCTGTCAATCTAGTTGACTCCTGTATCCTTAGTGCTTAGCACAATGCCTGGCACAAACAAACAGTAGGTAACCGAGTTTGAATGAATGAACATACTATCAAATAGTTTCTTTCTATACCCTCTTTCCAAGGGAAAACATCAGGAATTTGTATTAAACGAATCAGTATGAGTAGCTGCCTTTCCTACTGTCCTTTACCTAAAGTGTTTAAAATAAGATATTTGGATTTACAAAAGTGTTCGAAACCAAAAGGCTCAGTGTAAGGACTAAATTTATTTTTAAGACAATTTGAACTTCCATTTTGTTAAATTGTTCTTAATTATTACTTCTTATTAATAACTTCTTCTTTGAGTTTCTCTGCAAGCAATCTCCTCTTTAGTAATGTTTGCTTTTCCTCTGCTGTCATTTCTGGTTTCTCTGTCATTTCCTGAAAAAAAAAGAAAAAATATGAAATAGGGTCATTTGTCTAAAATTCCCAACATACTGCCTCAAATGAACAAAAATCAGGGGCACTTTCTTGTGGGGCGGAGGGAGAGACAGACATAGACTAGGTTTCCTAAATCTCTTCTTCGTAAAGTCTCTTTTTGGAGAAGCCCTCTTGGATGTGGTGGCTGGGGTACTGATGCTGCTCTATAATAAAACATTTCAGAATGCTCAGGTGAAACAGACCACTGACACTGACATACTCAGAGAAGAGCAAGTAAAGAAACAGCATAAGAAAAAAATGTATAATTATACCGCTATTTTCTGCCTCAAAAAATCCTTATCACAACAATTTCACTTCCTAGAAAAGACTTAGCCGCTACTGCACTAGGAAGTGATTAATATGAATGGGTCTGCAAGCAAAATTTATTAGAGGCTTTCTTGCACATATTCTGATTTTGAGAGTTCCACCACCAGATTTATAAATCTTGACATATTAAGTCTAGCCATACCTCTACCTCCCCAGTGGGTTTTCCTTTCTGCTCCATATTTTGTATCAGTTTAGTCCTCATATCCTTTCTCATGGACATCAACTTATCTCTCTTCTGCTTGAGATAGTCTTCTCGTTGCCGAAGTTCTTCTGTTCCAAGTACTGATAAATTCTGGGTCAAGTAAGAAAAGGAGCTATCTAAATTCAAGTCCATTTAGTAAGTAGCACAGATGCCCAATGAGTGATTCAATTCGAAGTTTCATTTCCCAGTACCTTGTCATTTTGCTTATAGTTCTTAAAAGTGATGTCTTTTACTTACTGCTATTGGTCCTTCAATGCTCGCATGCTCTAAGCCAGGAATTTTCAGGCCTTTTTGTGGGAGGGAGGAAGTTTCAGACCTTTCCACTTTTCTTCCCAAAGGTTCTATTGACTGATTAGCAAAATGCAATTTAATTTCTGGCAATAAGTAGACAATAAGACCAATTAGAATATTATGAGAAATATTAAGTATTAGGCTAGGTTTACCAAAATGAGCTAATGTTAATAATACTTGTTTTTCCTCATAGTCATTCAGTCAACATATATTCAGTGCCTATACTGTGCCAGCCACTGGGTAAGAACAGTAAACATGTCTCTATCCTTAAGGAGCCTGGAACTACAGTTTCTCACCTACATCTCAACAAGTACCACGCTTCTGCTGTTTGTATAGTACTATAGCTACAAAAAGGTAAAATCCTTGTCTAAAGATTAGAAATACACTATAATACAAGATTGCCACATAATCCAAATAAACAGTATACTAATCCCTTACTACAATGTAATTGGTTTCCAAACTTTTGCTTGCGTGTAAAAAGTCACTCTATATTTTCAGAACAATTAATGTAAAACTATAATTTTTTGTATTGCAAGAGTGCAGGCCAGTAATGTCAATAATTTTGGTTTATAATTATGTATTGAAGATAACTATAAGCCTGCCAGTGCATCATGAAAATATAAACATTTCTAAAGCAAGCAGAACTTGGAAGCACATATAAACATGAGCACTAAATACTTTCCAGCCATTTGGTGACTGTGCCAACCAAGAGAGAGGGTTAACATTCTAATTGCTCCTCTGAGCCATTTTTTATTATAAGGTGATTGTTTGTTTTTAAAAAGATAAAACATTTTCAGTTTAAATACATGGGCTATGAAAGAAAGCACACTGAGACAAGCAAAGACATTAAAATGACGCTAAGATCTAAAAGCACGATGGGAAAACATGGCACACATGTCTCTAGATGATTAAAATTTTTGCCACACCTGGTTGATCCTGCCAGTTAAAAAAAAAAAAAAAAAAAATACCTTGCCAGCATACATACTAAAACAGAAAACAGAATTTTGTCTGTGCAAGAAACTTGACAACAGACCACTCCTCTAGCAGTGGCCAGACTGACTACAGTGCCAGAGAGGTTGAAGGAAGAAAAGCTCTCCAGACCCTTGGACAATAAGGGAAATCTCCATGGAAGAGATAAGCTGGAACCAGCACTCCAAACCAACCTAGACAGGGAGCTACATAACTAACAGAAATAAAGATAGAGGTAAAACACCGCTGTTGTTACTGAGAGTGACGTTAGCCAGAGGTAGGCTTAGCCCTCACTGGACTCACAGAACTGGAGAAGGGACAGTTCAAATAATTCCTGAGGAGGGGGAAACCCATACATATAAGCATTTATATTCCATTCATGATCTTTCTCTGGACAGTTCTCGCCTTGGGTTTGTTAATTATGAACATACGTATATTCTCAGGCCTAGAAAGGAAAGTACTTGAAGCCAAATACTTAGCCTCTCTAATTTCTAGGAAGGGAAGATCAGAAAGCCAGAAAACCTAAAGAAAGATCATCTCATCTCTGGCAACTGCATCAATCTGAGAAAAGATACTATCCATTGCTAGCAGGAATGAGGGAAAGACAGGCAAAAGGACAAAACAGGAGCTCAAACAACTTCATGATTCTTCCAAACTCAGGTCTTCATACTGGGCTTCTATCACTTTGTATGAAGTGATTCTCTGAAATATCAGATATGTGCATTTGAAAACAAAATTTTAAAAATTGAAATCATTACTTTTGAAGTTATCTACCATTTGTGCTGTGCCATTAATGTGTACAACTGAATTATATGTGGTTTGAGATCAAGTTTTCTATGGCTTCACTTAGATAAAGCAGACAAAGCAAATTTATTCAATTTATGTTAGACACAAGATTTAAATAGTATATGTACTTAGGTGTATATAAAACAAAGTTAATTTGGGTCAGCAAACTAGAGCACAGACAAACCTAAAGCAGGAGCTTTCATATATATCATTAAAATGAGGCTATTTCTACTTACAATCTGTAGCATATATATAAAAAAGAAATGGTTTGACTTGGTACAAAGAAAGAAGCAAGGTAACTTCACAAATCTGCTTCTGGTTCAATATACTCCTGTTGTTTTGTCAAATAAGAATCTAACTCCTTAAAATTAATGGGTGCTCTCAGTAAACTAGGAATAGACAGGAACTTCCTCAACTTCATAAAGAGTATCTACAAAAACCTCTAAAACTTAACACAATACTTAATGGTGAGAAATTAGAAGGTTTCTCACTAAGATCAGAAACAAGGCGGGCCGGGTGCGGTGGCTCACGCCTGTAATCCCAGCACTTTGGGAGGCCAAGGCGGGCGGATCATGAGATCAGGAGATCGAGACCATCCTGGCTAACACAGTGAAACCCCGTCTCTACTAAAAATACAAAAAATTAGCCAGACGTGGTGGTGGGCGCCTGTAGTCCCAGCTACTCAGGAGGCTGAGGCAGGAGAATGGCATGAACCCGGGAGGCGGAGCTTGCAGTGAGCCGAGATCGCGCCACTGCACTCCAGCCTAGGTGACAGAGCGAGACTCCGTCTCAAAAAAAAAAAAAGAAACAAGGCAAAAATGTCCCCTCTCACCTTTCTGATTCAACATCATATTAGAAGTCCTACCTAATCCACTAGGACAAGAAAAGGAAATAAAAGGTACACTGATTGGGAAGGAATAAATAAAAATGTCTTTATTTGCAGAACACATGATCATCTATGTAGAAAACACAAAAGAATTGACAGAAAAACTGAAATTAATAATTATATAGCAAGGTTACAGGATACAAATTAATAACAGTTTATCACTTTCCTTTATACCAATAATGAATAAATGGAATTTAAAATTAAAAATACCATTTACATTAGCACAGTGCCCCTAAAAATGAAATACTTAGATATAAAATATAACAAAATATGCACAAGATCTATATGAGGAAAACTACAAAATTCTAATGAAAGAAATCAAAGAACTAAATAAATGGGAGAAATATTCCATGGTTTTTATTTTATTTTATTTTATTTTATTTTATTTTATTTTATTTTATTTTGAGATGAAGTTTCACTCTTGTTGCCCAGGCTGGAGTGCAATGGCACGATCTTGGCTCACTGCAACCTCTTCCTCCCGGGTTCAAGCGATTCTCCTGCCTCAGCCTCCCGAGTAGCTAGCATTACAGGAAACTGCCACGAGGCCCAGCTAATTTTTTGTATTTTTTGTAGAGATGGAGTTTCACCATGTTGGCCAGGCTGGTCTCAAACTCCTGACCTCAAGTGATCCACCACCTCGGCCTCCCAAATCGCTGGGATTACAGGTGTGAGCCACTACTCCTGGCCTTTTTTAAATTTTTTAATTTTTTTTTGAGACAGGGTCTCACTCTGTCACCTAGGCTGGAGTGCAATGATGCAATCTCAACTCACTGCAACATCCACCTCCTGGGGGTCAAGCAATTCTCCTGCCTCAGCCTCCCTAGAAGCTGGGACTACAGGCGTGCACCACCATGCCTGGCTAATTTTTGTATTTTTTTTTTGTAGAGACAGGGTTTCACCAAATTGCCCAGGCTGGCTTTGAACTCCTGAGCTCAAACAGTTTTCCCACCTTGGCCTCCCAAAATGCTAGGATTACAGGCATGAGCCACCATACCCGGCCTATTCCATGTTTATGGACAGGAAAACTCAATGTCAAGATGTCAGTTCTTCCCAACATGATCTACAGATTCAATACAATATCAATCAAAATTTTAGTAAGTTATTTTGTGGATACTGACAAACAGATTCTAACATTTATATGGAGAGGCAAAACACCCAGAATAGCCAACACAATATTGAAGAACAAAATTGGAGGACTGACACTACCCAACTTGAAGACTTCAAACTACAGTAATCAAGACAGTGTGGTATTTGCAAAAGAATGGAGAAATAGATCAACGGAACATAATAGCCCAGAAATAAACTCACATAAATATAATCAATTTACCTTTGACAAAGGAGCAAAGGCAATACAATGAGGAAAGGAAACTGGACATCTGAAAGAAAAAATAGGAATCTAGACACAAACTTTACACCCTTCACAAAAAATAATTCAAAATAGATCACAGACCTAAATGTAAAATGTAAAACTATAAAAATCCTAGAAGATAACATAGGGGAAATCTGGGTGACCTTGGGTATGGTGATGACTTTTTTGATACAACACCAAAGGCACACCCTATGAAAGACATAATTAATAAGCTGAACTTCATTAAAATTTCTGCTATGTAAAAGACAGTATCAAGAGGATGAGAAGACAAGCCACAGACTAGAAGAAAATATTTTCAGAGGACATATCTGATAAAGGACTGTTATTCAAAATACACAAAGAACACTTAAAATCAACAATAAGAAAATGAACCCAATTAACAATAAGAAAACAAACAACCCACCAAATACAATGGGTCAAAGACCTTAACAGACACATCACCAAAGAAGATACATAGATGACAAACAAGCATATGAAAAGATGCTCCACATCATGTCATCAGGGAAATGCAAATAAAACAACAATGAGATACCACTACACACCTAATAGAATAGTCCAAATCCAGAACACTGACAACACCAAATGCTGGCAAGAATGCTCATTCACTGCTGTGGTAATGCAAAATGGTATAGCCACTTTGGAAGACAGTTTGGCACTTTCTTACAAAACTAAACATACTCTTACTGTAAGATATAACAATCATGCTCATTGGTATTTACCCAAAGTTGGTGAAAGCTATGTCCAAACAAAAACCTGCACATGGATGTTTATAGCAGCTTTATTCGTAATTGTCAAAACTTGGAAGCAACCAAGATTTTCTTCAGCAGATAAATGAATAAACAAACTGTGGCAAATCCAGACAATGAAATATTATTCAGCACTAAAAAGAAATGAGCTACGAAGCCATGACAAGACATGGAGAAATCTTAAATGGATTATTACTAAGTGAAAGAAGCCAATCTGAAAAGGCTACGTACTACTGTATGATTTCAACTATATGACATTCTAGAAAAGGCAAAACTGTGGAAACAGTAAAAGAAAAGTGGTTGCCATGGCTTAGGAGGTGGGAAGGATGAATAGGCAGAGCACAAAGAATTTTTAGGGCAGTGAAACTGTGTACTACATGATACTATAATGGTGAATGCATGTCATCATACATTTGTCAAAATCCACAGAATATACAATACCAAGGGTGAACCCTAATGTAAACTGTGCTCTTTGGTTGGTAATGTTGTGTCAAGGAAGGTTCACCAACGTAACAAATGTACTACTTTTGAGGGGCTTGATAATGGGAGAGGCTAGGCATGTACTAGGGCAGGGACTATACGGGGGAAATCTCTGTACCTTCTGCTCGATTTTACTGTGAACCTAAAACAGTTTAAATTAGGCATATTAAAAAAAGAAAGTTGTTCTCCAACTTACATTAAAAAAGTAATGGGTAAACATCACACTAATCTCAATTATAGAAGTTCTTCTAAACTAAGGTTTAGAAGAATATATTTAGTGTCAGAAGACCAAGGTAAGTCATAATTTCACCACTGAAGAGTTTGGTGATCTTGGACAAGTCGCTCAGCTTCCTTGAATTTCTTTAAAAAAAAAAAAAAAAAGAAGAAGGGATGGGTACAGTGGCTCATGCCTATAATCCCAGTGCTTTGGGAGGCTGAGGCAGGAGGATCACTTGAGGCCAGGAGTCTGAGACCCAGCCTGGGCAACACAGCAACACCCGACTCAACAAAAATAATTTTTTTAAAAAAGATAACAGTAGCCAGGCACAGTGGCTCATGCCTGTAATCCCAGCACTTTGGGAGGCCAAGGCAAGCAGATCACCTAAGGTTGGGAGTTCGAGACCAGCCTGACCAACATGTAGAAATCCCATCTCTACTAAAAATATAAAATTAGCTGGGCATGGTGGTGCCTGCCTGTAATCCCAGCTACTCGGGGGGCTAAGGCAGGAGAATCACTTGAACCCGGGAAGTGGAGGTTGTGGTGAGCCGAGATCACACCATTGCACTCTAGCCTGGGCAACAACAGCAAAACTCTGACTCAAAAAAAAAAAAAAAAAAAAAGATAAAAGAAAAACAAGGATTATAATATCTACCTCACAGAGTATATTTTTTTAATTGAGAAAAGGACATTTATTTAAAACCATAGGAGTCCGTAATAAAATGAACTGAATTCATGACCATAATTTCTGTTTCAGAATTACTTGTTTTCTTATATAGAAAATCAGTTCATATTGAGAATAGATTTGCCGCATGTTGAAAAGTTCATCCACTAATATTTCCTACAAGGATTCCCATCAATTTTGATTTCAAAGATATGATTTCTGACCAAATATCTGGACAAAATGGCTACCTCTTATTTTCTAGCTGTACTTAATTCATTGGAAAAGAAATTTAACATTATCTTTCCAAGTTCAGCTTCTCACTCACAAATACCATACAACTGTAAGCATGGAAGAGAATACCAACCTCTCTTGTAAGCTGCAGCCATGCACAAAGGCTACTTACTCCCTCAAGGAGTTTTGCTCTCTACTCTGGGTTCCAGGCTTTACATGGAAACTTGGGGACTCTATGCTCTCTTTCAGGTCAGTATCTCGTCTGCAACCTCTTTAACCAAATTCACAAAGAACATTAAATACCAAAGACATTCAGTACTCCCTCCCAGGGCTTTTGAAGTGAAATAAGTATGTGAAAGTGGCACATACTATATGGTGTTTATGTATTCATATTATTAGAGAAAGTTCAGTACACCTCAACCTTACCTGAGGGTGGGTGTGCAAAATGTTCAGCATCCCCTTGGGAATTATTCATTATTGCAGCTTCACTGGAATGTACTGTGGGCTCTTCTGTTTTAGCCTCTGATAACTTCAGGATTCCATAATACGGTTTTTAAAAAAACACACAGTTTAGATTCATTTTAACTAATTCACTACCTAAAGGATCCAAAGATATTATAGTTTTCTTTTTTTCTTTTGAGACAGAGTCTCACTCTATCACCCAGTCTGGAGTGGAGTAGTGAGATCTTGGCTCACTGCAAACTCCAGCTCCTGTATTTAAACGATTCTCATGCCTGAGCCACCTGAGTAGCTGGGATTACAGGTGTGCACTACCACGCTCAGCTAATTGTTGTATTTTTAGTAGAGATGGGGTTTTGCCATGTTGCTGGTCTCGAATTCTTGGCCTCAAGTGATCCACCCACCTCGGCCTCTCAAAGTGCTGGGATTACAGGAGTGAGCCACCACATCTGGCCTCTTTAAAAGAAAGTATAAAGTATACACTCTTATAAGAAAGTATATACTTTTGGCCGGGCACAGTGGCTCATGTCTGTAATCCCAGCATTTTGGGAGGCCAAGGCCAGCAGATCACCTGAGGTCAGGAGTTCGAGACCGGCCTGGCCAACATGGTGAAACCCTGTCTCTACTAAAAGTACAAAAATTAGCCAGGAGTGGTGGAACGCACCTTTAATCCCAGCTACTCGGGAGGCTGAGGCACGAGAATCACTTGAGCCCGGGAGGCAGAGGTTGCAGTGAGCCAAGATCACGCCACTGCACTCTAGCCTGGGGAATACAACAAGACTCAGTCTCAAAAAAAAAAAAAAAAAAAAATATGTATATATATATACTTTCTATATTAAGAAGTATAAAAAGTTGGCCAGGCACAGTGGCTCACGCCTATAGTCCCAGCACTTTGGGAGGCTGAGGCAGGTGGATCACATGAGGTCAGGAGTTCAAGAGCAGCTTGGCCAACATGGTAAAACCTTGTCTCTAGTGAAGATACAAAAAATTAGCTGGGCGTGGTGGTACACGCCTGTAATCCCACCTACTTGGGAGGCTGAGGCAGGACAATCACTTGAACCTGGGAGGCAGAGGTTGCAGTGAGCCGAGATTGCACCACTGCACTCCAGCCCAGGTGACAGAGTGAGACTGTCTCCAAAAAAAAAATAAAAAAGTATAAAAGGTTGTTCTGGCTGGGCGTGGTGGCTCATGCCTGTAATCCCAGCACTTTGGGAGGCCAAGGCAGGCAGATCACGAGGTCAGGAGTTTAACACCAGCCTAACCAACGTGGTAAAATCCTGTCTCTACTAAAAATACAAAAATTAGCCAGGCGTGATGGCGCATACTTGTAATCCCAGCTACTCTGGAGGCTGAGGCAGGAGAATCGCTTGAACCCCGGAGGTGGAGGTTGCAGTGAGCCAAGATCACACCACTGCACTCCAGCCTGGGTGACAGAATGAGACTCCATCTCAAAAAAAAAAAAAAAAAAAAGAAAATGTTGTTCTGTGAGTTACCAGGACAAAAATAAAGAAGGGGGAAAAAGTACAAAATGTTAAAAACAAATGCTTAAACTTGCCAAAAAAAATGACTACTCTTGCTTACATGCATGTCCTGTAAGATTAATTAGTACTGTGTGGTCTTTGTATGTAATATATACAGTTAAGTATATATAGTAACATATAATATGGTGGCTAGCAGTAATGCATGACATACATAGAATTATTGATATATTAATATTATTGGTCGATATTTACATTGTACTTAAAATTATGTAGTTCCACATAAGTATAAATTTTAATAGTAAGAACTAGGTGTAAACTTATTAAGAGATAACAGCAATAAAATACTTCTGTCATATGTTCTGTAGGCACCTGTTTTTTCCTGTTCCTTTCTTCTTCCTGGTCATATTCCTCTTTTGATTTTCTGAAATATACCAAAATAAGGTAAAAAGAGAAATTTCCTTTTTTGGTCAAAGAACAAATATTCAACTAAGCAACATGCTAACCTAAGCTTACAATAAAAGGCACATTAGACGCAAAGATGGAAGATAATCAAGCCTTGTCTAAAGTAGCTTACAGTCAATTGGGAAAGACATACAGCATAATACAGTTAGTAACATAAAATACAGGTCTACCCATTTCTTCTAGAACTCTGAATGAACCCTAGCTGAATAAAGATCAACAGATTTGAAATCCTGAACCCAAATTTGAATGGCAAATCCTATTAATAAGGACTTCAATCACCCTCTTTAGAGTGATCAATTACATCCCTCTTGATAAGAGCCATTACACCCCTCTTGATAAAATGTCATTGTTCCGGTGGCATCTGAGCTATCATCAAGCACTTGTGATACCACTGTGCCAAAGCCCATCAACTTTTGTAAACTGCTCACTGAGACAGTCTGCTTTTGGAAAGTAACCAAGGTCAACTGTTATACATGTTCATAACTAAGCTCTATTACTTACACAGTAGTATATCCCCTCAAAAGCTCTTGGAAAATAAAATCTAAAAATACAGTGCTGGCCAGTTTTCAGGCCACCAATCAACCAACACAACCAGTCCAAATCAAAACTTTACCAGTCCTCTGAACCAAACACCCTTACCTCTCAAACCTGTAAACTCAAAGCATTCTGTGTTGTCTCAGGCTCCCATTTGCCCCTGCCATCCAAAGAGGGATGTGGCAAGAAAGGGTTGAGTTCACCTGCATATATGCTACCCTCTCCATAATCACTCAAACCCCCTGAAATTAAGCACTGCATCCTGGAGCTCTTGCCATAGTTTCCCACCAGGCTCATCCTCTGATCCTCTCTTCTGCTTTGGCGGTGGGACAAAGTACCTAAGTGGGGGTAACTGTAGGATGCTAGAAGATGGTCATGTGTGGTGGTATAGTTGGAGAAGAAGTGACCCCAAAGGCCAAGGCCACAGTCTGCAAGTGACACTGTGATTATAGGCATCCTTTTGCCCTAAACCTAATATATTCTCACAGGAGATTTAAAAATTAGGAGCTACTACTGCCCCTTCCTTCCAAAATTCCCATAAAGGTCAGGGCACAACAGGCCCAAAAGAAAAAGAAATGTCCATTAACATTTCTTAGTTGTGTGTGGACCCCCTTAGTGGTCTACACACTCCTTGCCAGGCATTTGGCTGAGAATCACGTAACTGGGGAAACAAGGAGACGGGCAAGATACTCATCTGGGATAGACGCCTCTCACTGTCATCTCTCCCTTGAAGGTTACTATCACCAAGTCAGTTATTCAATCTGTGGAGTCTGGATGCCCAGCCTCCTACTATGTGACACCTAGAATATGCCACCTCCATAGTGAGATCCAGAAGCCATGGAGTAAGCTGTTTAGCTCAAGTCATTATACCTCTCTCCAGAGATCAGGCTAGGTCTACTGCAACTTTTTCCCATTGGTGGCTACTTTCCTATTCCTATGATGGGGGTGTAAAAAGACCCTCTCATTTGGACTGATCTGGTATAAGTTACCTGAAAATAACTTTTTCTGTCACTAACAAATATATTCACTGTCATAAAATGATAAATCATTTTGATGGTCTTCAGTAGAGAATTTAGCAATTTTATTAGTTCATATTTGTTGGGCAAAAAGCATATGTACAGATCATATAATATTAATAATGATTCATTTAAAAAACAATTAAAGAATGGTACCTAAGAACTTCCCTCAGGATTTTCATCTCTTCGTGTTCAAGGTCACTGACCACATCAGAGCCATAGGTTAAGCAGTAAGGTAATACACCTGTTCAAAACCAAAGACCACATGGAATAGTATCAACTCAATTAAAAACATATATTTCTCACTGTTCTAGTTCCTTAAATACAAGTTACCTTCAGATCTATCACTGTAACATCCTAAGCTATTATCTTTTTAACTATCATCTTTTATTTTATATACATATTTTTTTTTTGTTTTGTTTTGTTTTGTTTTGTTTTTGAGACAGTCTCTTTCTGTCGCGCAGGCTGGAGTGCAGTGGCACGATCTGGGCTCATTGCAACCTCTGCCTCCCAGCTTCAAGTGATTCTTCTGCCTCAGCCTCCAGAGTAGCTGGGATTACAGCTGCCCACCACCACACCCAGCTAATTTTTAGTAGAGATGGGGTTTCACCATGTCGGCAGGCTAGTCTTGAACTCCTGACCTCAAGTCATCTGCCCCCCTCGGCCTACCAAAGTGCCGGGATTACAGACGTGAGCCACCACTCCCGGCCATTTTTAACTAAAATCTTTTAAGCCTTTTCCTATTTTACAGAATAAGCCCCACCAAAAACCCCACACTTTTAACTACAAATATCTCTTAGTAATTATTTTATTGGCAATTAAAAATAACAATGTATGGCAACAAAAATTTGTTAATATGTTTTTCTCTTCCATAATCATATAGTGTCTAAGAATATACTAGGGAAATCATTGAGTTAGGCTTAATAATGAAACTGCTCTCAAAGATGTCCCTTAAATGAGAAGAGTCATAAAACAAAATATAATTTTTGCTAACTGAAATAGCATTAAAAGTCTTCATTTATATTATAACAGATGCTATTGAAAAGGGCGCTGCTTACTATGTGTAATAAAACCATGGTGCTAAGCACTTTGGGGGGATACAAAGATGAATAAAACGATCTCTGCCCTTGAAGCTTCTATTCAGATGTTGGTCTAATAATTATAAACCAGGGAAGTAGCAACTTCAGCCCAAGAAAATGAAAAGTAACTTAAAATATTGGTTTAATTTACTTTACTACTTTTATCTTCCTGTGAAGCAGGTGGACTGGTAATAATTGTTCTGTTTGCATCTATAATTATTACATTCCACAACATTAGCAGAATGCTTCTTAATTTTTGCCTTCCATTTCTTTATCCACATATGACTGTACGATTTTGGATCCACTCTTAAGTAGCTTTATTACTCTAATCCTCCTGATGTTTAAATACATTTTTTTAAATTAAATGTTTTATTTTGAGGTAAGTGCAATTGTAAGAAATAATGTAGAAAGCTGCTATATACTCTTTACCCAGTTTTCCCCAGTGGTAACATCTTACAAAACTATAGTAGTACAGTATCACAACCAGAAGACTGACATCTAACTAATCCATTAATCTTAAGTGCATTTTTGCTCAGTCAAAAGATATAAAATTATTATTCTCCTAATAATCTTTCTGAGGAAAACTGAAAGTACTAAGAATAACACAACACTATGAAGTACTTAAAAACCATCAAAATAATACTCTCATTTGCAATTTCTCTAAATTCTTTAATAAGATACCAAAAAGATAAAAAAGAATCCAGAGAGCCTTTGAATTTTTCTCATCATTAAGAACTATTTTCAAATAGTCTGCAGTTTTGAGTATAATCAACATTAATCTAAGGTATTCACCCCTGGATCTTAGTCAGGCAACATTCTTTCTTTTCTTTTTCTTTTTTTTTTTTTTTTTTTTTTAATTTTGAGACAGGGTCTTGCTCTGTTGCCCAGGCTGGCATGCAGTGGTGCTATCATAGCTCACTGCAGCCTCAAACTTCTGGGCTTAAGCGATCCTCCTGCCTCAGCCTCTGAAAGCACCAGGACCATAGGCATGAGCCACAGTGCCCAGCCAGCAAAACTCTTAAGTACATGTATTAGAAATTCTGTAGCAGAAACTAAGTATTAGCTTATGTTTAAATGTAAGTAAAATGCCCCATGCTGTGGCCTGACAATAGTCATTATTCTACATCATTCCCCTCCTCCTCCTTGCTAATAGAAGCCAGCTTTTGCAGAATCATCAGGCAGCTAACTACTTAGAGGCAGGGCCCTCCCCAATCCCAGGAGAGTGATTCCTAATTGGTTCAAGCCAATCATAATGGTCTCATTCCCCTTGCCAGATGGTTTAAGAAAGGCAAGTGACCCCAATCCTAATCAATAGGACTTGAGGGAAAAACTGGAGGGTTTCCATGAAATTGTTGTCTTGCTAACAAAAAGAGATGTACAGGAGGAAATATTCCATTTCTTCATAAGACATTGTTGAGTCTGCATTTAATGCAGCCAGAGTACAATCATGAGAGAAGATCCTGAGAATGGCAGAGTATAAAGATGCAAAGTGTCGGGGTCCTTGATTGATCACTGAGCCACTAAATTAACCAACCCCGAACCTGTCTTCCTTCTCTCCCTTCCTCTGGACTTCTTGTTCTGGGAGATCTTTTCTTCACTGGAGTGTTCTGTTACTGACAGCCTAAGGCATCCACATGATACAAGATATGTATTTATTCCGTTTTTATTAAAATCTAAATGAGTTTCCAATTAAATTCCAAACTGAAAACTAAAGAATGCCATTGTCAAGTTCACTATTTCTTTTCCTGATCCCCTAAAAAAAATTGTTTACTAACATACTTATTAAAATTCTCTAACCCATAAGTCAGAATAAAGCATAGTTTTCAGGAAAACTCAGATGAAAGGATTTTATAGAGCAAACCACAGTAGAAAAAGACTATTTTCCAGACTTATTCACATCAAAGTAATAGCACTGTGTCATGCATTCTTCAGGGTTAGGGTGGTGTTCTCCCCCTACCCACAGACAACAGCACTATTAGCTGCTGGGGAAAGCATCTTGGGATTCTAGTAGATGATTATGATGGTGGATGGCTCTAAGAGTCTCTACTCACATCAGTCAAATGAGGAGGAAACTCCCCAATAAGGGCCATGCAAAATTCTCATGTATGCCATGCAACAACAGAAGCCCTATTGTTGCATGTTCCAGGCCCTTAAGAGCCAACCATACAACTGAACTGTATGTAGATCTTATATCTTTAAGAAACAATCAAAGGAAAGGTCCTGCTGCCAAACCATTAAAGAGGTTATGGGCCATGGTAAGAAAATATCATGGCAATCTATTGAGCTAACGAAGACATAGAAATTAAGGTGAGGTTACCACAGCAAGAAATTTGAAACAGAGATGATAATCTGGGTTAGAAAGGAGATGGTACAATAACAAGTAGCATGGTTAGAACTCGGCTGTTTTGAGTCAGGATGTTAAATGTAGTTCAGGTACACAAGAAGGGAACAAGAGCAGGAAGAGCTAGAGAGAAAGTGAACTTAAGCACAGAATCAGGGGAAAGATAAAACCAACGAGGGTTAATAGGGCTTTGAGTTCCATTTTCTCTTCCACATGATGCTGGTACAAGCTTATCTGTCTCTGCCCAGTGCCCTAGAACAGTGGGTGTTGGTGTGGTCCCAGGACTAGCAGCTTCAGCATCACCTGGGAACTTGTTTTAGTCAATTTTCATGCTGCCGATAAAGACATACCCGAGACTGGGCAATTTACACAGGAAAGAGGTTTAATCGGACTTACATTTCCACATGGCTGGGGAAGCCTCACCATCATGGCGGAAGACAAAGAGGAGCAATCACGTTTTACATCGATGGCAGCAGGCAAAGAGAGAGCTTGTGCAGGAAAACTCCCATTTCCCAAAACCATCAGATCTCATGAGACTTATTCACTATCACAAGAACAGCATGGGGAAGACCTGCCCCCCAAAATTCAATTACCTCCCACTGGGTCCCTCCCACAACACGTGGGAATTCAAGATGAGATTTGGGTGGGGACACAGCCAAACCATATCAATGTTAAAAATGCAAATTATCGGTACCCCAGACCTATTAAATCAGGAACTGGTAGGCAGCCATATGTGCTTCAGCAAGCCCTCCAACCATTTCCAATGCTTGCTAAAGCTTAAGAACCACTGCTTCCGGCCACTTTGGAAGGCCAAGGCAGGCGGATCATGAGGTCAGGAGATCGAGACCATCCTGGTTAACATGGTGAAACCCCATCTCTACTAAAAATACAAAAAATTAGCCAGGAGTGGTGGCGGGTGCCTGTAGTCCCAGCTACTCGGGAGGCTGAGGCAGGAGAATGGTGTAAACCTGCGAGGTGGAGCATGCAGTGAGCCGAGATCACGCCACTGCACTCCAGCCTGAGCAACAGAGTGAGACTCTGTCTCAAAGAAAAAAAAAAAGAACAACTGCTTCCTACAAAGGTCCTAACAATCATAAGCCAGAAAAAGGATGGACACCTCTCAACAGTAACTACAACTATGACCATTCAAAAATACTCAACTTCATAAACATAATGGCTGGGCAGAAAATTGAACTCTGTGAAATCCAAAGTATCATTGAATTCTGGTCTCCTTTTTTTGAGATGTCAGATACAAATCAGGAAGTTTATACTCTTTTTTTTTTTTTTGAGACAGGGCCTCACTCTGTCACCCAGGCTGGAGTGCAGTGGCACGATCTTGGCTCACTGCAAGCTCCACCTCCTGGGTTCACGCCATTCTCCTGCCTCAGCCTCCTGAGTAGCTGGGATTATAGGTGCCCGCCACCACACCCAGCTAAATTTTTTGTATTTTTAGTAGAGACGGGTTTCACTGTGTTAGTAGGATGGTCTCGATCTCCTGACATTGTGGTCTGCCCGCCTCAGCCTCCCAAAGTGCTGGGATTACAGGCGTGAGCCACTGCACCCAGCCATATACTCTTAAATCTCAAGTCAGCTGAAGTCTTTCAAACTTGAAATAAATATACACAAGACAGCTACATTTAAGACCATATTAGAATTAGAATAGTCGAAACTAAAAAAAAAATGCATTTAGTACTTAGATTTCTAACTTCAACATTTTACCATTTCTCTCTTGAATTATTCGAATGGCTTGCAGCTGCATTTCAATGTTTTTCTGGACCATCATTGCTTTAAAGATAGTAAAATCTTCTGCTGCCAACACAGGTTGCAAAATGGCCTGTGGAAAGAAGTCTCAAGTGAAATGAAGATTCAAGTTTTAAAACTATTACCCACACATTCAAACCATTTCTACTGCAAAACAGTAGATTAACTCAAGAATGCTACATTGTTATTTATGATTAGATGTCCCAAAAGGACAATTTAAAAATTTATTTTAATAGCCTTTAAAACAGGGTTCTCAGCCGGGCACGGTGGCTCACACCTGTAAACCCAACACTTTGGGCGACTGAGGCAGGCAGAACACTTGAGGTCAGGAGTTCGAGATTAGCCTGCCAACATGGTGAAACCCCATCTCTACTAAAAAAAATAAACAAATTAGCCAGGTGGGGTGGTGCATACCTGTAGTCCCAGCTACTCAGGAGGCTGAGACCGGAGAATCATTTGAACCAGGAGACAGAGGTTGCAGTGAGCCAAGATCGCACCTCTGCACTCTAGCCTGGGTGACACAGCAAGACTCCGTCTCAAAAAAAAAAAGTTTTCAAAAGGATCAATATTGTGATATGCAAATTATATCTCAATAAAGTTGTTTAAAAAAAAAAAGAAGGCCGGGCACGGTGGCTCACACTTGTAATCCCAGCACTTTGGGAGGCTGAGGCGGGCAGATCACGAGGTCAAGAGATCGAGACCACGGTGAAACCCCGTCTCTACTAAAGAATACAAAAAATTAGCCAGGCGTGGTGGCGGGTGCCTGTAGTCCCAGCTACTTGGAGAGGCTGAGGCAGGAGAATGGTGTGAACCTGGGAGGTGGAGCTTGCAGTGAGCCGAGATTGCGCCACTGCACTCCAGCCTGGGCGACAGAGCGAGACTCCGTCTCAAAAAAAAAAAAAAAAAAAAAGAAAGCTGGAGTAGCTTAATTTAATTTCAGATAAAGTAGACCTCAGAACAAGAAAGATGATCAGGAATAAAGAAGGGTATTTGTTTATAATTCTATAAAATATAATAGTTTATGATTAGTCTATGATTACATATTTTATATATAGTATAATTATATCATTCCTTATAATTCTATAAAACAAAAATTGTGGCCAGGCGCAGTGGCTCATGCCTGTAATCCTAGCACTTTGGGAGGCTGAGGTGGGCAGATTACCTGAGGTCAGCAGTTTGAGACCAGCCTGGCCAACATGGTGGAAGGTGTGTACCACAATGCCCTGCTAATTTTTTTGTATTTTGTAGAGATGGAGTTTCACTGTGTTACCCAGGCTTGTCTCAAACTCCCGAGCTCAAGCAATCTGCCCACCTTGGCCTCCCAAAGTGCTGGAATTATAGGCGTGAGCCACCATGCCTGGCCCATGTGTTTTTTAGCGTGTGTTGTTTGATCTCCAAGTATTTTGTTTTTTTCCAATTATCTTTTGTTATTTATTTCCAGTTTAATTATGTTGTGGTCTAAGAGCAGACACTGTATGATCCCTCTTCTTTTAAATTTGTTAAGGTATGCTTTATGGCCCATAATGTAGTCTGTCTTGATGAACATTCTGTGTGATCTTGAGAAGAATGTGTATTTTTGATTATTGGATGAAGTGGTGTATGTCAATTAAATTCAGTTGACTGAAGGTGCTGTTCGTTTATTTATTTATTTAGTTAGTTAGTTAGTTAGTTATTTTGAAATGGAGTCTTGCTCTGTCGCCCAGGCTGGAGTACAGTGGTGCAATCTTGGCTAACTGCAACCTCCACCTCCCAGTTTCAAGCGATTCTCCTGCCTCAGCCTCCTGAGTAGCTGGGATTACAGGTGCCCGCTAACACACCCGGCTAATTTTTGTATTTTTAGTAGAAATGGGGTTTCACCATGTTGGCCAGGCTGGTCTCAAACTCCTGACCTCAAGTGATCCACCCATCTCGGCCTCCCAAAGTTCTGGGATTACAGGCATGAGCCACCGTGTCTGGCCTGAAGGTGCTATTTAGTTAAACTATGTCTTTACTGATTTTCTAACTACTGGATCTGTCCAATACTGATACAGGGTGTTGAAGTCTCCAACTATAATCATGTATTCATCTATTTCTCCTTGCAGTTCCGTTTCTGCCTCACACATTTTGTTGCTTTGTTATTAGGTGCATACACATTAAAGATTGTTACGTCTTCTTGGAAATTGCCAGATTTTTTCACATTAATGTGGGCATACCAATAACATTTAAATTATTTTATTATTATTATTATTTTAGAGACAGGGTCTCACTCTGCAGCCCAGGCTGGAGTACAGTGGTACAGTCATAGCTCACTGCAGCCTCAAATTCTTGGGCTCAAGCAATCCTCCCACTTCAGCTTCGCAAGTAGCTAGGAATACAGCAGTGTGTCACCATGCCCAGCTAATTCTTGTATTTTTATTTTTTTGTAGAGATGGGGTCTTGCACTGTGGCCTAGGCTGGTATTGAGCCCCTGGCCTAAAGTAATCCTCCTGCCTCAGCCTCCCAAAGCACTGGGATTACAGGTATGAGCTATCACACCCAGCCAAAATATAGTGACTCATACCTGTAACCCCAGAGCTTTGGGAGGCTGAGGCAGGAGGATTGCTTGATGCCAGGAGCTCAAGACCAGCCTGGACAACACAGCATGACCCCCTCTCTACAAAACAACTGAAAAATTAGCCAGGCATAATGATGCACACCTATAGTCCTAGCTACTTAGGAGGCTGAGGCAGGAGATTCACTTGAACCTAGGAGTTAGAGGTTGCATAGAACTATGACTGCATGACTGCAGTCCAGCCAGCGTGGCAGAGAAAGACCCTGTCTCAAAAACAAAAACAAAAACAAACAAACAAAAAAAGATTTTCTATTCCTAGAAGTAAAGGTGATCATCAAATGAAAAGTTGTGCAAAAGAGGAAGTGCTGGATTAAAAAGTAGTCAAGGCAACCTCTTCTAGGCCATCATAATGAGATAATTTAAATTAATAAACATTTATTGAGAACTATGTACTAGCAACTAAGTTTTCATCTCTGTTCTACCAGCAGGGAATGCAAAGATACTAAACACAGCTCAAAGGACTTACAATTTAGTAGGGCCAATAGACTTGTAGGAAACTATAATTCAAGGCAGAGTAACAAAAATATCAATTTAAAATTGGCCTAGTTAAGTAGAATGAATTCTGGTCTGACTTTAGAATAAGCAGCAAAGCTGCTATAACAAGTAGCATTTCAACCAGGCCCTGATAATGAGGATTTCTCCATATTATGAAAGGAATGATGGAGTGGTCTAGGGAGGGGACCATACATTCCAGGTTAAGGGACAGCATGAGCAAAGGTAGGTGTACAGATGCTTATAAGAGCAAGTGGCGGCAGGGCGTGGTGGCTCACGCCTGTAATCCCAGCACTTTGGGAGGCCAAGGCGGGTGGATCGCCTGAGGTCAGGAGTTCGAGACCAGCTTGGCCAACATAGTGAAACTCTGCCTCTACTAAAAATACAAAAAATTAGCCGGGCATGGTGGTGGGAGCCTGTAATCCCAGCTACTTGGGAGGCTGAGGCAGGAGAATCACTTGAACCTAGGAGGCAGAGGTTGCAGTGAGCCAAGATTGCGCCATTGCACTCCAGCCTGAGCAACAAGAGCGAAACTCCGTCTCAAAAGAAAAAAAAAAAAGAGCAAGTTACCTGGAATGGCAGTAGAACGTAATATATTGGAGAACTATAGCAAGGGATCATGGCTAAAAATACAATCTGGAGTCTCATCTTAAACAATTCTTACCATATCTTGCTAAGAAATTACAGTTTATTTAGTAGAAGATGAGATGCCAAAGCCAGTGTTTTGTTTTTTGGAGTTGGGTCTTAACCTGTTGCCCAGGCTGGAGTACAGTGGCATGATCTTGTCTTACTGCAGCTTCAGCCTCCTAGGCTCAAGTGATGCTCCTACTTCAGCCTCCTGAGTAGGGGTACTCTGGGGAGAACACCACCACAACCTACAACAAGCTAACTTTTATATTTTTTTTAAAGATGGGGTCTCACTATGTTGTCCAGGCTGGTTTTGAACCCCTGGCTTCAAGGAATCCTCCTGTCTTGGTCTCCCAAAGTGCTGGGATTATAGGCATGAGCCACTTCCTGGCCTTCAGTTTTTGAGCAAAAGGCTACTTGGGTAGTAGCAACATATCCCAATCCTCACCCTCTGAACAAGGGCACTCAGTTGGCTTGCCTGGGCTGGGGATACTGGCTCTACTACTTATTTAGCTGTGGACTTTGGACTATTTGCTTAATATCTCTGTGCTTTGGTTTCCTCATTTCTTTTTTTTTTTTTTTTTTTTTTTTTTTTAAGACAGTTTTGTTCTTGTTGCCCAGGCTGGAGTGCAATGGCACGATCTTGGCTCACCACAACCTCTGCCTCCCGGGTTCAAGCGATTCTCCTGCCTCAGCCTCCCGAGTAACTGGGATTACAGGCATGTGCCACCATGCCCAGCTAATTTTGTATTTTTAGTAGAGACGGGGTTTCTCCATGTTGGTCAGGCTGGTCTCGAACTCCCGACCTCAGGTGATCTGCCCACCTTGGCCTCCCAAAGTACTGGGATTACAGGCATGAACCACCACACCTGGCCTGGTTTCCTCATTTCTAAATGGAAGTTATATAGTAGCAGTTTCTTAAGAGGTGTCAGGAAGATTAAATGAGATAAAACATGTCAAGTGCCCAAAATATCAATTAGCACAAGCCCTCAATAAACATTAGTTTATAGGCTGGGCGTGGTGGCTCATGCCTGTAATCCCAGCACTTTGGGAGGCCAAGATGGGCAAATCCCTTGAGCCCAGCATTCAAGACCAGCCTGGGCAACACAGCAAGACCCTGTCTCTACCAAAAAAAAAAAAAAATTAGCCAGGTGTGCTGGTGCGGCACCTGTAGTCCCAGCTACTAGGAAGGTTGAGGTAGGAGGATTACCTGAGCCCAGGGAGGTTGAGCCTATAATGAGCTGCAATCACACCACTACACTCCAGCCTGAGCAACAGAGTGAGACCCCATATCAAAAAAAACAACAAAAACAAACATTAGTTTATAAACATATGTATTACTACTTCAGCCTAGCACTACACAACCAGTAAGATAATACAAGTAGTTCCAAGAGAAGGAAGCTGCAGGAACTACTGACTGTGGATCTGCTAAAATTATAAAAGGAGCAACTGCAGAATTATTGGAGATCTATGTAAATAAAACAGTAGTTTGTATAAACCCTGTGATCTTATTCTAGTTCTGAGTTTAGAAAGGTCACTTTGAGTTGCATCAGTTCATTAATGCCTCAAATTATCATTTTTCAGGGTTGCTCTCAAAAAGAACTCATATGGGATGAATTACCTTTCTACCTCTCACAATGTCTAAAATATTACACTTTGTCAATCAAACATTCAAATTTAAGTGAAACCCTGGGCATTTGTTAAAACTGTATGTTAGCAGAATAACACAAAGCAAAAACCTGTGATATATGGGTCTTTGCAAGAGGAGAAGTGCATGCTTCTTGAAATTGATCTTCATTAATTCCAATTTCTTTGAGGTAACCTTCTAACAGCTTTTCAACCTAAAAAAACAAAGTTTAACTTTTATAATTACATAGAAAAATTCTACATGACAGTTTGCATATTAAGTATTGAGTTTAGAAAAGTATCATCAAATTTTTTGCAAATATTAATCTACATAATATTACATGACAGTGACATTGTCTTTCAACAAAACACAAATTAAAAGTTAATATTTTTGCTGAAAATCACATGAAATTGTATTTCTTCTAATAGAAATAGTTGAAGTCAGGATTATGAAGTTCAGTATGGCACAACTCTTCTGCTACCCAGAGGCATATTTTTTTCTTCTTTTCTTTTCTTTCTTTTTTGAGATGGAGTCTCACTCTGTCACCCAGGCCGGAGTGCAGTGGTGCGATCTCGGCTCACTGCAACCTCTGCCTCCCAGGCTCAAGCAATTCTCCTGCCTCACCCTCCTGAGTAGCTGTGACTACAGGCACCTGCCACAATGCCCGACTAATTTTTTTTTTTTTTAGTAGAGATGGCGTTTCACCATGTTGGCCAGGTTGGTCTCGAATTCCTGACCTCAGGTGGTCTGCCCGCCCTGGCCTCCCAAAGTGCTGGGATTACAGGCATGGGCCACCATGCCTGGCCTTTTTTTTTTTTTTTTTGAGACAGGGTCTTACTCTGTTGTCCAGACTGGAGTACAGTGGCAGAGTAATGGCTCACTGCAGCCTTGACTTTCTGGGCTCAAGAGATCATCCTCCCACTTCAGCCTCCAAAGCAGCTGGGACTACAGGCGCATGCCATCATGACTGACTAATTTTTGTAATTTTTATAAAGATGGAGTTTCACCATGTTGCCCAGGCTGGTCTCGAACTCCTTGGCTCAAGCAATCCACCTGCCTTGGCCTCCAAAGTGCTGGAATTACAGGTGTGAGCCACTGCGCCCCACTGCCAGAGGCATTTTTTAAAATCACAAGACAGGCTGGGCAGTGGCTCATGCCTGTAATCCCAACGCTTTGGGAGGCCCAGGCAGGTGGATCGCTTGAGCTCTGGAGTTTGACACCAGCCTGGGAAACACAGAGAAACCCCATCTCTACAAAATACAAAAAAATTAGCAGGGCATGGTGGTGCACACCTGTAGTCCCAGCTACTCAGGTGGCTGAGATGGGAAGATCACTTGAGCCTGGGGAGGTTGAGTCTGCAATGAGCTGTGATAGTGCCACTGCACTCCAGCCTGGGTGACAGAGCAAGACCCTGTCTCAAAAATAAAAAAAATCACATGACAACCATGACTAAGTGAATAATTAATATGTCCTGGATGCATCAACAAAATAAGAATAAGATATAAAGAATACATGCAAGAACCAATAAAGGGTTGTAAAACCATTCCTTAGAGTAGAGGAGATAAGTCATCCAAATGAGATACTCAGAGCACCTGTAGAGACAGATATAACTGGCACTATTGTTAAGGTAGACTGGATTTTTGTAAAATTAAGGATTTTTAATGTAAAAATATTTTTCTTCATTTAGAAAAGCTATAAGTAGTATTAGCCTAATTACCTTTAAAAATCAGTGAAAAAAATACTCACTAGTTCTTTGTATTCCTGATGAATCTCTGTATAGGTCAATTTGCTTTCTTCTTCATCATCAAAAACTAAATTTAAAAGAAGATATTACATAGTGTAAAAACGAAATCATTTTATTAATGCAAATTTAAAAATCTACTCCTTCCAAATAGAACTGTCAACCTAGCTCTTCAGCTTTGAATTCTTAGGGTTTACCTTTAAAAAATATATAAATGAATATATCTAAAAATATATACTATTGGCCGGGCACTGTGGCTCATGCCTGTAATCCCAGCACTTTCGGAGGCCAAGGTGGGCGGATCACCTAAGATCAGGAGTTCGAGACCAGCCTGGCCAACGTGGTGAAATCCTGTCTCTACTAAAAATACAAAAATTAGCCAGACGTGGTTGCGTGTGCCTGTAGACCCAGCTACTCGGGAGGCTGAGGCAAGAGAATTTCTTGAACCCAGGAGGCGGAGGTTGCAGTGAGCTGAGATTGCTCCACTGCACTCCAGCCTGGGCCACAGAGTGAGACTCCATCTCAAAAAAAAAAAAAAGAAAAAAAAATACACACACACACACCCACACACACACATATATATACACTATTAATTGTAAACAAGCTTTTTTGCCTACTTGAGAAAATATTTAAAATGAATACTACCTCATGTTAAGACAAAAACACATTTCAATCAATATGAGGCAATAATTTCTCCATAACTTTTAATGGAATATTATTGTTAATGGTTAAATCCTTTTACAGTAGGTTCCATATTATTTTATTGTACTGGAATTTTGCTGATGTAAATGTTACTGAAAGTGACCAGGCCATTTTTGTTACCACAGATAAATAAGGAAGTTAAATAAAATCAAAACAAGTGTTTACTGAATGATCATATGTATAAAACAATGCAGTGAGCCAAGATCACGCCACTGCACTCCAGCCTGGGCAACCGAGCGACACTCTGTCTCCCAAAAAAAAAAAAAAAAAAGGAGTACAAATACAAGTTACTTTGTTTTTGAACATTATTTAAAAAATTACCTGTAAAAACAACACTTTAATAACTACGATTTGAATTTTGATTATAGCAATGAAAATGTAATGAAAAGATTCAGTGGTCAAACTGAATTTCATCTATACCAGATTCATGATATCTTGGAATTTAAAGAAGTCTTAAAAGGTCATCCAGGATAGCCGACCATTTGATAGCTGAATAGCTGAATCCCTCTAACCCTATTAAGTCGCTATCAGATCCATTCAAACACTGCTGGCGCCGAGAAGCTCATTACCTTCTGAGGCTGACTAACTCATCTTGGATACATTCTGTCAGGAAACACTTCCTTCACTGAAATTTGTTTCCCTGTAGCTTGTACCAACTGACCCTAGCTCTGTTCCACTGAACCTTACAACACAAAACAGATGTTCAAATAATTGATGAATATTACTACCCTCAAAGTCTTGCCCGACTACACAACCACAATAACGCTTGGGCACTCATTTATATGACGTGGTTTCTGGTTCCTTTTCTGCGAATGGGCTGCAAATAGTCTCCACGAACTGAATGCAGAACTCCAAGCGTGAAAAACTGCTCAGAACCCGGAGGTGCCTGTCCTTCACAGGGAATATTATGCCATATCTATACGCCTCATTTGTTCCAAGAATGGTTCCCGGCCCCATCTCGCCAATTTTTGATATAGCCAAGAGTAGAGAGCTAACCAAGGGGAATACAGGCCACCAAAATCACCGGCTCTGGGCTTCCTGGAGTTACCACATGCCCTCCTTTGCAGTTAACTGTTGGTTTGGAGTGAAATCATTTCTCATTTCCTAAGCTGACTACACCGGGCGAAATGCTAGGGATCATAAGGAACTCAGGTAAACCGACGCTTCTCCTCTCAAGTCTGGGAAAGCTGTTAAAGAAGCCCAGCCAAACAGTCCACCTGCCGAGGGCAAAAACGTTCGGGACAGGGTGAGAGACCGAATTTACGATTCAAGTCTAATGTTCTTCGGACGTGCGATTGGGCCCCAGAGAAGGGGAGTCTCGGTCCTCATTTTCAGGTCTGCGAAGGAACACATCGGCAGGGTGAAAGGAATTCCTCCCGTATAACCAGCTCTAAACCTGACGACGCGAGTGGAGAAGGAGGTGAGGGGAACGAGACCTTGCGACAGAGGTGGAGACAGGGGTTGGGGGAGACGAGAGATGACTTGTGGTTACCAACCCCCTGCCCGCCGCTGGTGTCAGAGAGGAGAAAAGGATTGTCGGTTCGGGCTCTGGTTTTTACCTTCACATTTCTGTTCCACAAAGTCCAAGATGGGGATGGACCAGTCTGGGCCTCGCAGGAACCCCGCGATGCTCTCCACCATCCACTCCACCTCGTCCTCTTCTTTCGCAGCCATCCCGCCCCAAAGGGGCAACGGGGAAGATCCCTAGGCCAGACCGCCGGACCCCGGTTAGGCCTTTGGGCCACAAGGAGCCGAGAGGGAGTAGGGGAAGAGCTGGCCCGCAGTCGCTCAGCCCCCAGGATAGAAGCTACCAACCAGTTAACGCAAAATGGTCGCCATGGCAACACACGTAGCCGCCCTAGACCGCGGCCCGGAAGTAAAGACAACTTTCCAGGAGCCTGCGCACTTAGCGGGGAGGGCAAAGGTTTGAAAAACGTTTCTGATTGGTTAAAAAAGAACAGTGGACGAGGGCTGAGAAAAGAAGTGTAGCCATTGGCTGGAAGTCATAAACAGATTATCTGCGCTCTCTCTTCTGATACGTGCGTTGGAGTCAAGGTTTAGAAAACGCGCAGTAGCCGGGCGCGGTGGCTCACGCCTGTAATCCCAGCAGTTTGGGAGGCCGAGGCTTGCGGATCACCTGAGGTCAGGAGGTCGAGACCAGCTTGGCCAACATGGTGAAACCTCGTCTCTAGCAAAAATAGGAAAATTAGCCTGGCGTGGTGGCGCCGCCTGTAATCCCAGCTACTCGGGAGGCTGAGGCAAGAGAATCGCTTGAACCCGGGAAGGCGAGGTTGCAGTGAGCCACTGTAGAAAAAGCAAAAAGAAAAGGCTCAGTGAAAGAAAGAAGAAAGAAAGAAAAGAAAAAAGAAAAGGCTCAGTGAGGGTCTGAGGTAACCGGGTCTCCACCTGACAGGGCTTCTGCGGCTGCAGTTCATCATTGTATCCCCAGCACCTCAATCACAACCATTTTCAGACCATTGGCCCAGAGGCGTTTGTAATTAAAGGGTTGTCTGAAAATACAAAGCCGAGCTGTGTGAGACTTGCTGATTGTCTTACAGTCAGTTTGCATCTGTATCTTCAGGCGGGTCTTTAACCTCTTAGGCTTGGATAAAGATAACTAGAATTAGGAGCTTTTCAAGGGCAAGAGCAAAGTTAATACTCACTTAAATAAATGCCTTGGTAACCAAATCTTATTATAACTCCAACTCAGCATTTAGGTGGAGTCCATTGTGGAATGGGGTCTTCAGTGGTCATTGTGAAGGTGTTTGGAGTCCCAAAATATCTTCAGACAACCATATTTTTTTTACATAAGTAGGATTATATGTACAGTTATGAATTTTTTTCTTATATCTTTATCTTTTAAAAATATAAATTTGTGCTTTCTTTGCAACAGCATAGTATTCCATAAACCATCCTTTAGTCTATTTTTATTTCGTGAATGTGCACACAGTATCTTACCTGAATGCATAAAGATGATCATTATGTGCCTTTTTTTGTTTTGTTTTTTGAGAAGGAGTCTTGCTCTGTCGCCCAGGCTGGAGTGCAGTGGCGCAATCTCGGGTCACTGCAAGCTCCGCCTCCCGGGTTCGCGCCATTCTCCTGCCTCAGCCTCCCGAGTAGCCAGGACCACAGGCGCCCGCCACCATGCCCGGCTAATTTTTTGTATTTTCAGTAGAGACAGGGTTTCACCGTGTTAGCCAGGATGGTCTCGATCTCCTGAGCTCGTGATCTGCCCGCCTCGGCCTCCCTATTTTAAATATTTTTAAAAAATAATCTTTGCCAATCTACTAGGTTAAAATGATAGCCCTCCCCCACCCACTTTTTTTTTTCTAGAGACAGAGTCTCGCTCTGTCACCCACGCTGGAGTGCAGTGGTGACATCTCGGCTCACTGCAACCTCCACCTCCCGGGTTCAAGAGATTCTCCTGCCTCAGCATTCCAAGGAGCTGGGATTACAGGCGCCCGCCACCAAGCCTGGCTAATTTTTGTATTTTTAGTACAGGCAGGGTTTCACTATGTTGGCCAGGCTAGGCTGGTCTCAAACTCCTGACCTCAAGTGATCTGCCTACCTCGGCCTCCCAAAGCGCTGGGATTACAGGCATGAGCCACCACGCCCGGCCTCAACCACACTCATTGTTCAGCATTAAAGTCTTTCTTTGTCTTCGGTCTCTTCCAAATGCTTCTCAATTCCACCGGAAGCAGATAACTATGATGTAGGAATTTTCCTTTCTTTTATTTTCTTAGCCTTGTTTCTAAATCTCTAAATCTAAATGGGCAATGTGGATTCCTTCAGGCTTGCAAGTTCTCTCATTTGTTTCAAAATATTTTATTATTTAATTTTCTCCTTAAAACATAAGGCTTTTCTTTTTATTCATTGCTTGAGATTATTGTAAGCAGGATGCTTACACAGATTTGAGATAATGTATTCAATACGCTTATCATAAAATAAACTCAGAAGAACAGCTTGCACACTCTTAGGGCAATGCATATGGATGCACTGGGGCAAGAGTAAGAAGATGGCATGGGTGTGTGTTACACATAGGTAATTTAGCAGTGTTTTCAGTGTTTCACAGTAATGCAAAGCACAGTCATCTCTTGGAAAATCACAACTTATTTTGGCAATTTTATTACTCTTTTTACTGTTCCTACCACATAGGAACAAATTTTCATGTTAAAGATATGTATAACAGGCCGGGCGCAGTGGCTCATGCCTGTAATCCCAGCACTTTGAGAGGCCAAGGTGGGTGGATCACTTGAGGTCAGGAGTTTGAGACTAGCCTGCCCAACATGGCAAAACCTCCCCTCTACTAAAAATTAGCTCGGCGTGTGATGGGCGCCTGTACTCTCAGCTAATCGGGAGGCTGAGGCAGGAGAATTGCTTGAACCCGGGAGACAGAGGTTGCAGTAAGCCGAGATTGCACCACTGTACTCCACCCTGGGCAACAGAGTGAGACTCTGTCTCCAAAAAAAAAAAAAGATACATGTAACAAAACTAAAATAGATGCACACACATAAATAAACATATCTATATACATAGTACACTACAGACATACACACACCAAGCACTTTTACCATAGGGTTGATAAAGGCTACAGGCGTGAGCCACCGCGCCTGGCTGAGAACACATATTAAAAGTACTTGGGATTATGCTAGGTACTTAGTAAATGCTTAATACATATTAGATATTGTTATTATATGTAGTTTAGGTTTCTGTTTGCTTAAAAATTTGCAGCATGAATGTAAGGAACTATTCACTTTATTTTGCCTCTTCTTTCAATGACAAATCATTTGTGTTTTTTGCTGCAGCCCTAGGAAATCTCTTGCTTCTCCCCATCCCCTGTACTGATACTGAGTGTCTGCCCTACTAAAGGAATATAAAATTCAAATCGTAACCACATAACTGCATTTTCAAGGACCATGTGAATAACAATTATTCACATTTATGTAGTACTTTACAGTTTACAAAGAGATTACATCTATTTGACTTACAGCAAACTTGTGAGCTAAATAAAGATGATATTAAGATTTTCTCCCTCTTCTAGATGGTGTATTAGTTTGCTAGGACTGCTATAACAAATTACCACAGACTGGCTGGCTTGAGTGGCAGACATTTATTTTCTGAAAGTTCTGAAGTCTCTAAGTATCTGATCAAGTTGTTGGCAGGGTTGGTTTCCTTTGAGGCTTCTCGTCTGGGCTTGCAGATGGCTGTCTTCTCCCTGTGTCTATACCTGGTCTTACCCCTGTACAGCCTATGTACTAATCTCCTTTTCTTATAAGGACATCAGTCATATTGGATTAAGGCCCCCTAATAACCTCATTTCAACTTAATCACCCCTTTAAAAACCGTATCTCCAAATATGGCATTCTGAGGCACTGTGGACGCTAGCACTTCAGCATATGAATTTGAGGGTAACACAAATTCCACACATTAACAAATGGAAGAACTGAGTCTGTGAGGTCAAGTGCCTTGCCCAGGCTCAGAGCACAGTCAGTATTTGTTTTCTGTACTAGACACCTGAGCAACAAGGAAACTTCTAATTTTCACTTTCTAATATATCATGGAATGTTTTCCTCAATGAAGACACTTCTGCATAATCCTTTTTAATATTACCTAGTTTCCCATTGTGTGAACATAATTTATGCAAGCAATCCTGCATTGATCTAAGATGTTTCTTGCACTTTTTAAAAAAATATGTCTGGGAAACATAGCGAGACCTTGCCTCTGTAAAAGAAAAAAAAATTATCCAGGAGTGGTGGCGAGCACCTGTAGTCTCAGCTACTCAGGAGGCTGAGATGGGAAGATTGCTTGAACTCAGGAGTTCGAGGCTGCAGTGAGCTCTGATCACACCACTGTGCTCCAGCCTGGGCAACAGAGTGAGACCCCATCTTAAAATAATAATAATAACAACAATAATAATAATTCTACTATGAGCATCCTTGTAATTAAATATTTGCCACTAACTTTTATCATTTTGTGAAGATGAATTCCTAAGTAGAATTGTTGAGTCACACATTATGTGGCTTTTAAAGATACTTCTACTTACTTTTTTTAAGAGTAAGTATTGTACCTCCTACAATAATCATGGTTAAATGTTAAGTAGTTATCTTTTTTATAGTAATGTTTTACATTCATGAATCTACACATCTATACACATGCACAGATATATCTCAGATAGTTTGGAGATTGCAAAATTAATCAAGGAAGGACTAGAGAAATTATTGTGAATTCTGGAGGAGGCAGACTCATTAATTTCACGAGTGGATCTCCAACTCCAACACAATGTTTGGCACTGAGAAACCCTCATTGAATATTTGATGAATATCTGAATGATAATCTAAGAATATAGTGCCTTACATTTGCCTAAAAATAATCTATTTATCTTTGCTGCCCCTGGGAGAGATGGTAAAGTTGTAACTACTGGCAAAACAGGATTTCATTTTGTTTTAACACTAACAAAACATGCTTACATTCTAGATCAAAGGGCTTAAAGTAACTATTAGCAATAGGCTTAAAAATACCCACACAATGGAAGTGTTATTTTAAAAAATAATTTATAGGCTGTATAGAACATCACTAATGAATTCAGCTTTCAAGAGCAGGAAAAAGGTCACTGCTTTAATCCTGTTAATTGCCTTTATTCTGGCTCTGAAATTTTGAAGTTCTAAATTATAAGTTCATTGCAAATATTCTTATTTGATTATTTGGCTCATATAACGGCAAAGGAATACAGGAGGTTTCCATGGGTTGGCAAATAAATAATTACCTGTCATATTTTCAGATTCTCCCAATGAATTGTGACCTTTTCCATTGCATTTGCAAATGTAGCATCACAAAATTTCCATTGTTTTTTCAGTTTTTTTGTTTTCTATTTCTCATAATCTGTAAAATATTCAGCAGCTCAATTTAAAATAGAGAAATAACAAAAATGCATTAAGCTTTCAAATTGCAGCTAAACACATTAATTTGGTGTAAAATGCTATAACCTAAAATCCTTTCTTTCTTTACTCATTGAGTGCATACTATGCTTGAAGCATTATGCTAAAAACATAGAACTACAGATGTGTTACATTCTAAATTCCAACTGTTTGACAATTTGCTTTTTGTTCAGGATAGAATGTGGTTTCTTCATCTCTAAATGTTTTGTGGGATTATTCCTGCTTTTTGACTTCCCTTTCTTTATTCATTAAGGTTTTCCCTGTTGTTTTATTATTTGATTTGTGTATAGGTAAATAATCATTCTATCTGTATTACTTTCTTCTCTTCTCGTCTACCTTTTATTGCTTCCTGAGTTGACTCTTTCATGTGTCTTCCATTGTGTTTTCTCACCTATTTTCCTGATTTTTTTTCCTTTTAAGTACTATATTAGTGATTTTGGGGAGGACAACTAACTTATGGAAAATGTTTATGTCTACCTTAGCTCTAATTCAAGCTCTCTTGAAGGCAGCTTTGACCTAAATTAATGGACTCTAAACTCTTTTGGTCAGATACTCCATCAGTAAAAAAATGTTTGAACACTCCCCCAATATATGAGTATATATTTATGTACAAATGATATACATATAGTATACATTTATGAATATAAATAATTATATAATGTATGATTTAAAAACAAAAGTTGACAATGGAAATTAACAAAGGATGAGATTACAATGTATATGTTGATGTTCGAATACTTTTTCTCTGAGCATCAATGGATCATCTTGTGCACCCACTGTGGAGGCCACTAGCTTGGGCTTTATCCTTGTCAGACAAGTAAGGAAGTCACTGAGTGTCTTATTTGCTCTAGTCCCTTTTAGAATATTCTGGGGAAAATGATGACGATAACTTCAAGATTCATATTTGGAACCCAGGACATTGAGCTTAACAGTAATATATGTGCATTGAATAAATCAAACATTACAGAACTATACAATGAAGAAAGTGAAAGTCTCCCATTATTCCTACTATCTAAAGAAAACCATTGTAATTGTTTGGTTATTGGCCTCCAAATTTTTTTTAAATGAACATATTAACATATATTATTATCTTCTTTAACCAAAATGTGGCCACTCTCATTTATATGAGTTGTTTCATTACTTAATTTTCCAAAGATATCTTTCTGTGTTGATAAAAAGAGATTGTTCTTTTAAAAGGATGCATGGGCCAGATGCAGTGGCTCATGCCTGTAATCCCAGCATTTTGGGAGGCCAAGGCAGGCAGATCTCTCAAGCCCAGGAGTTCAAGACCAGCCTGGCAACATGGTGAAACCACCATCTCTACAAAAAACACAATAATTTCCCGGGCTTGGTGGCTCCTGCTTGTAGTCCCAGCTACTCGGGAGGCTAAGGTGGGATTTTTGCTTGAGCCTGGGAGGTCAAGGCTGCAGTGAGCTGTGACTGCACCAGTACACTCTGGCCTGGGTGACAGAGTGAGATGCTGTCTCTAAAAACTAATAAATAAATTAATAAATAAAAGATGCAAAGATGCATGTATTCCATTATATGATGTATCTTAACTTATTTAATAAGTACTTATTCATACTCATTCCCAATGTTTTGCTCTCATAAACAATGGTACAATAAACATTCATGTACGTATATTTTTGCATTCTTCCCTGAGTGTTTTCATAAGATAAAAGTGGAATTCTGGGTGTAAGGATATTAAATGTTTTTGGAACAATAAAATTTTCCATTGGTATTACTTAATTGCTCTCCAAAAGATAGCAGTAATACCCTCCCCAAAAGATTGGCTGCTTATTTTCCCGCATCCTCTTTAGCGCTAAAAGCTATTAGTGTTTCAATGTTCTTTTTGGTCTTGAATGAAAAAAAAATTTTTAGTTGTTTTAATTTGCCTTTGTTTAATTGTTAATGTGACTGAGGATTCTTTTATATATTGGTCACATATTTGTGGGAGCAATAATTTTTTGTTTTTTCTATTTTTAACTTTTCATCATGGAAATTTGCAAGCATACACAAAAGAAATATCATGCTTTAAAAATTGTCAGCGTTTTTTGCCAAACCAAGACGTCATATTATTTTATATAGGAAGTAGGATTGGAAGATGTCATTTAATGCCCTTTTGACCCAGGCACTCATTCCTAATCCTTCGCTTTGCATAACAAGTTGTGAACTGTCTTGCTGCAGTGAAAACGTAGTTGCTGATTTAGATCACCAGAGGGCAGACCACGGGAAAAAAGGGAAAAAAGGAAAGAAAATCAACATCAACCGAGATCCTGCTTCAGTGTGACCCAGAGGTCTTAGGGAGCTTGCTCTCCCACTAATATTGGAGAGGAGGGGAGATTAATCAGAGGCATTGTTTTAAACCATAGTAATGCATTTAATTATCCGATAGTAATATATTTAATTATCTGAGAGTAATGTATTTTATTATCAGATAAAATATCTGCATTTTCTCATGAATTTCTAATCATTCTTTTATGGCCTCCAAAAATAATGTTTTAATTAGAATTGCATCAAATCTGTAAGACAGTTGAAAAAAAAAGGTCCTTATGATATTTATTTTTCCTGTTTAAGAATATGGTGTTTTCCCCATTTAAGCCTTCATTTGTATCTCTCAATCAGCATTGTAGTTTTGCTTATAAAGATCATGCATATCACTCATTTTGCTTGGGTGAGTTTATTTTACATGTATCCTAATTGGGTTCTGATGATTTTACAGAAATATACTGATTTTGGCAGCATTAACATTTAATATCTTTTTTTTTTTTTTGAGACAGAATCTCGCTCTGTCTCACAGGCTGGAGTGCAGTGGCATGATTTCGGCTCACTGCAAGCTCCGCCTCCCAGGTTCACGCCGTTCTCCTGCCTCAGCCTCCCGAGTAGCTGGGACTACAGGCACCCGCCACCACGCCCGGCTAATTTTTTGTATTTTTTAGTAGAGACGGGGTTTCACCGTGTTAGCCAGGATGGTCTCGATCTCCTGACCTCGTGATCCGCCCGCCTCAGCCTCCCAAAGTGCTGGGATTACAGGCATAAGCCACCATGCCTGGCCAATATCTGTGTTCTTTTATTAATTATAGTAGTTATGAGTTGATTCTTTTTAATTTTCTTGCTATGCAATCATATATTCTAAAATATATATATATATTTTTTTGCCCTTCCATTGTTTCTCTTTTTTCTGTTTCGTATTTTATTACAGTCACTAAAGATGATAAACAATGTGAAATGTTTAATAATGATGATAAAGAATGAATCTTTAGGCCAGGCACAGTGGCTCACACCCTATAATCCCAGCACTTTGGGAGGCCAAGGTGGGAGGATTGCTTCAGCCCAGAAGTTTCAGACCAGCCTGGGAAACATTTTGAGATCCTGTCCCTACAGAACATACAAATAAAATTAGCCATGCGTGGTGTGCATCTGTGGCCCCACTTACTGGGGAGGCTGAGGTAGGTGGATCCCTTGAGCCCAGGAGGTGGAGGCTGCAGTGAACTGTGATTGCACCAGGGCACTCCAGCCTGGGTGTCAAATGGAGACTCTGTCTCAAAAAAAAAAAAAAAAAAGACAAAAGAATACATCTTTACCAGGTATAACTGACTTTTTAAAATTTGTAAGAAAGGCTGGGCATGGTGGCTCACGTCTATAATCCCAGCACTTTGGGAAGCCGAGGCAGGTGGATCAGTTGAGGTCAGGAGTTCAAGATAAGCCTGGCCAACATGGTGAAACCCTGTATCTACTAAAAATAAAAAAATTTGCTAGGTGTGGTGGTGCAAGCCTGTAATCCCAGCTACTCAGGAGGCTGAGGCAGGAGGATCACTTGAACCTGGGAGGCGAGGGATGCAGTGAGTCGAGATTGTGCCACTGCATTCCAGCCTGGGTGACAAGAGCAAAACTTCGTCTCAAAAAAAAAAAAAGTAAGAAATACTCTTCATTGTGTTTATTTTAATTTTTTTTTCACCCAGCCTGGGCAACAGAGCAAGACTCTTTGTCCCAAAACAAAGAAAAAAAAAGTTTTCTTAGAAATGGGGGTCTCACTGTGTTACCCAGGGTGGTCTTGAAGTCCTGTGCTCAAGCAAATCTCCCACTTTGGCCTCCCAAAGTGCTGGGATTACAGACATAGGCCACCTTGCCCAGCCCAGGTTAAGGTTTTAATGTATTTTTGAACTGTTTGCTGGCATTTTAACTATTTTGTATCTAATATTTATAGTAGGATTTGTCTTACTAAAATTTTTTGGTGTATCACATCTTTATTGAATTACAGTGTCAGAGCTATGTTTAGCTCATAAAAGAACTAGATAATATACAATTATTTTCTCTTTAGTTCCAGAAAAATATTTAATGATTTTTATCCATGTCAGTATTATTTATATATTCCTAAGGCATTTCTGAAAAGAATGCTATTTTTAAAATTTAAAAGTGGAAAATAAATAAATGCTTATATCACAGTAGAGATGTTTTATAATTCAAAACCCTTAACTGTTAATAGAGGTTATTTTTTTTCTACCCCAACATGTTAAAGAAGTGCCTACTAAACCCATTATAGAAGATTATTTCTGTCTGGGTGTGCTATGGGTTATACTATTACATAAAGCAGACAAAATCCTTTATTTTCCTCAGCTGTTCTGCTCAATCATGGAAAGAATAAAATGATGCCTAGTGATTCAGCATCTGAAATGTTATACCAAGTCAAAAGTTGCTGCATATTTACTTTTCACAAGAAGCTATTGCATTTCTTAGGTGCTGGAAGATAATAGCCACAATAAGCCATTACATTTCTTACTAGCTTATAGGTAATAAAATTCCAAGGAAGTCTTCCTTGGAAGAAAAAAGGCAGTAAAGAATTTGACCCTTGTTTTATCTAGTTGTGTATCTTGCCTCTAGAAGTAACTTTTCAAGCCAGCAAGGGTGTGTTAATAAAGAAAACGAAAAGAAAAATAGAAGTAACTCATAGCATGGATAATTAAAAAGTAGTTGTGATAAACTTTCAGGTAAGTAATACTGATAAAGCTTAATTATAACCCTTTCATTCACAACTGGTCATACTCCATGACAGCATCAACAGAACTTTCTACCATGATGAAAATGTTCTATTTCTGCATGTCCAATGTGTCTCTGTGTCCAGTGTGGCTCCTGAGAGCTTGAAATATGGCTTGTACAACTGAGAAACTGAATTTTCTTTTAATTTAATTTAATTTATTTATTTATTTTGAAACAGAGTCTTGCTCTGTTGCCCAGGCTGGAGTGCAATGGCACAGTTTCAGCTCACTGCAACCTCTGCCTTCTGGGTTCAAGCGATTCTCCTACCTCAGCCTCCTGAGTAGCTGGGATTACAGGTGTGCGCCACCATGCCTGGCTAATTTTTGTATTTTTAATAGAGACAGGGTTTCACCATGTTGTCCAGGCTGGTCTTGAACTCCTGACTTCAGGTAATCCGCCCACCTCGGCCTCTCAAATTGCTGGGATTATAGGTGTGAGGCACCGTCCCGGCCTATTTAATTTTAATTAATTTAAATTTAAGTAGTCACACATGGCTAGTAGCTACCATATTGGACAGTGCAGCTTCAAAGTATGAAATTTACTCAGTATGAGTACATTAAAAACTCAGAATGTTTCACCACTAAACATGTCCTTACTATGCATAAATAATTTTCATTTCCAATATTTTGACAATTGAGAATCAGTATCAGTCTCTGTTCATGTCTCCAAAATTATTTATACTGGCATTTTAACAATTTGGTTTGACACTTACTTCCTATCTGAGCCTCCTGATTTTGCCATTCTGAGAAGGATATTTTTCCCACCTTTGGCATTTTGTTGCTGCTGTTTCCCTTTGTTAACATGCTTTTAGCTCTGTCTGTACTTTTGCATCTAATCCTACTGAATTTTTACTATTTTTTTAATAGGTGATTTGATTTAAATACTGGACATGAGCATTTTGCCATGTATAAATTATGGATAATTATATCAAAAAATGGTCATGGGTAAGCAGGAGAATCACTTGAACCCAGGAGGTGGAGGTTGCAGTGAGCCGAGATCATGCCTCTGCACTCCAGCATGGCAATAGAGCGAGACTCAGTGTCAAAAAAGAAAAAAAAGAAAGAAAGAAAGAAAAAGAAAAAGGAAAAAAAGAGTTTACCAGGCCAGGCATCCCAGCGCTTTGGGAGACTGCGAGTTATATCCATCTCCATGGATTCCCTGAAGATCTCATTCTCATGGCTAGTTATCTCCTCCACTCTAGAATCTAAGGAATGGTTTACAACTATTTATGGGTTCTTATGTCTAATCTTTAAATTGTATTCTATTTTGTTGAGCATCCAGGGACATATTAGTTAATTATTTAGTCCTGGCTGTCTTGTGATTTTAAAAAATGCCTTTGGCGGTCAGGTGCAGTGGATCAAGCCTGTAATCCCAGCACTTTGGGAAGCCGAGGTGGGCAGATCATTTGAGCCCAAGAGTTTGGGACCCTCCCGGGCAACACAGGGAAACCCTGCCTCTACAAAAAATACAAAAATTAGCTGAGCGTGGTGGCGTGCACCTATACTCCCAGCTACTTGGGAGGCTGAGGCAGGACAATCACTTGAACCCAGGTGGTGGAGGGTGCGGTGAGCCAAGATTGAGCCACTGCACTCCAGCCTGGGCGATAGAGCGAGACCTTGTCTCAAAAAAAAAGTTTACAAAAAAAATTTTAATGAGAACTGTAAGAATAGAATCAACACTTTAGTACTGAAATTACACCCATATCATTCAAAGATGAATCCATTGTACTAATCCATTACCATAATTATACTTTTTTTAAAACTCACTAAACTATGCACTTCAGTAAACACCAGTTTTACATGTAGTATCCACAACCATATCCATTATTACTGAAACTTTAATATTTGGTGTTTATACTATTGTAACAATCCTGCGTATGTTGTTTCTTGTATTTCTATAGGAGTATAAATGTATATTTAAAACACATTCTGGTAACTTGTTAGCTCGCAAGTAGGGAAAAATACAAATTTTAAAAAGCCTTACAGGCCAGGCATGGTGGCTCATGCATGCAATCCCAACACTTTGGGAGGCTGAGGCAGGAGGGCAGGAGGATGGCTTGAGACCACGAGTTTGAGACCAGCCTGGGTAACACAGCAAGTCAGCCCTCCCTCAGCCCCCACCACCGCTCGTCTCTACAAAAAAAATTATATAAAAATGTGCTTGGAGTGGTGGCATACATCTGTAGTCCCAGCTCCACAGGAGGCTGAGGAGGAAGGAAGGCCTGAGCTCAGAAGTTCAAGGCTGCAATGAGTGCAGTGAGCCATGATGGTGCCACTGCTTTCCACTCCGGGCAAGAGAGCGAGAGCCTGTCTCAAAAAAAAAAAAAAAAAAAAAAAGGATTTTGGTTTCAAATGACCTAATAGGATAAAGGCATTATTTCAATGAGTTATCTTTTGATTAACAGATCTCAAAGTACCATTTTTAGAGAGGTTGGAGAGAGGTTAGACCAACCATTCATTTGATGCTGAAACTTCATCATTTAATAAATGAATTCATCATTTAAGTCATTATCTTCAGTAGTTACGAATAATGGTTGCTGCCTAAATATAAAAAAACAAAAGCTAAGCTAATTTTAAATGAAATTATATGTGACTGCAATCCAGCTATTGAAAATGTTGAAATATTGGACTGGCTGAATATGTAACAGTTCAAACTCAGGTTTTAAAATATATTCTTCTATCATGGAGAAAATTGCCTATTAAGATTTTTTTTTTGAGATGGGATCTTGCTCCGTTGCCCAGGCTGGAGTGCAGTGGTGTGATCTCAGCCCACTGCAGTCTCCTTCTGGGTTCAAGCGATTCTCATGCCTCAGCATCCCAAGTAGCTGGGATTACACGCATGCACCACCACACCCAGCTAGTTTTTTGTATTTTTAGTAGAGGCAGGGTTTTGCCATGTTGGCCAGGCTGGTCTCTGACTCCTGACCTCAAATGATCCGCCCACCTCAGCCTCCCAAAGTGCTGGGATTACAAGCATGAGCCAGCGTGCCTGGTCCCAATTCTTGATAAAACATAATCTTACTACCTTAATGCTCCTCTTTTTATTTATTTATTTATTCATTTATTTATTTATTTTTACTACGCTACTCATGGCATCTGAACCTCACCAATTTATAATTTATGATATAAAATTTCTGCTTGCATTTTTTGTAGAAAAATATTTTGTTAAAATAATAATGTGAACACAAAAAATAATATAAAACATGAGCTAATCCTTGTTATTTTTGTATGTATTTTTTAAATTAATGTATTTTTTAAATTAATGTAGCCTGAGATTACATGCCTGTAATCTCAGCACTTTGGGAGACCAAGGCAGGAGGATCATTGACTCCAGGAATTTGGGACCAGCCTGGGAAACAGTGTAATACCATGTCTCTACAAAAAATACAAAACATTAGCTGGGCCTGGTGGCACGTGCCTGTAGGTGCATGCCTGTACTCCCAGCTACTCAGGAGTCTGAGATGGGAGGATCACCTGAGCTGGGGAGTTCAAGGCTGCAGTGAGCTGTGAACGTGCCACTGCACTCCAGCCTGGATGACAAAGTGAGACCCTGTCTCAAAAAAAAAAAAAAAAAGTTAATGTTATGTTAAATCATTTTTTATGATAGCTGGGGATACTAGCTATTCTTACCTGTTTATTCTTTTTGATAAATTTCAGAATTATTTTGTCAAGTTCTCCCAAATTATTTTATTGGGATTTTGCTCTATGCATATTAATTAATTGGTGGGAGAACGACATTATTAAAATAGTAGTCTTCTAAAAATATGATATTGCTTTTCTTGTACCTTATACTTTTCAGAAAAATCTTCTGGTTTTCTTCATATTGGTGATATATTTTCCCTCAAAGTTCATTAACTTATTCACGTCTGCTGCTATTGTAAATTAGGATTCCTTTTTTTTTTTTTGAGACGGAGTCTCACTCTGTGGCCAGGCTGGAGTGCAGTGGCGCGATCTTGGCTCACTGCAAGCTCCGCCTCCCGGGTTCACGCCATTCTCCTGCCTCAGCCTCCCGAGTAGCTGGGACTACAGGCGCCTGCCACTACGCCCGGCTAATTTTTTGTAATTTTAGTAGAAACGGGGTTTCACTGTGTTAGCCAGGATGGTCTCGATCTCTTGACCTTGTGATCCGCCCGCCTCGGCCTCCCAAAGTGCTGGGATTACAGGCTTGAGCCACCGCGCCCAGTCAGGATTCCTTTTTAATTACTTATTTCAAACTGAGTATTTTTGGTACCTGTGAATGGCATTTAATTTATACATGAATATTTTATATGTACTATATATATTTTATTTATGTTTTTTCCTTATTTATGTTTATTACCTTATTTCCAAACATTTTACTAAGCTTTTTTAGTCTCCCACAAAAGGGAAATTTTGTTTATTGTCCATTTGCTTAATCAAAAGTTATACTGACTTTTGGACTTTGGGGACTCAAGGGAAACGGTTGGGGGTGGTGAGGAAAAGATGCAAACTGAGTACAGTGGCATAGTGCTTAGGTGATGGGTGCACCAAAATCTCAGAAATCACCACTAAAAAACTTATTCATGTAACCAAACACCACCTGTTCCCCAAAAACCTATGGAAATAAAAAACAAAAATAAAAATAAAGAGTTATACCTACTTTTTATGGTATGTTCATTAAAGTTTGAAACTCACTGGAGTTGTGAGCACTGGGGTTAGTTATCACATATAGACAAAGGGCTCTTGCCTGCAGAGTTAGAAGAACAGTAGGAAAACATTCCAGAAAATCTGTAAATCAATTAAGAAATAGTAATTTATGAATCTCTTAATTGATTTACAGATCAATTAAGAAATACATAATCAATTAAGAAAGACATAATTTCTGTATGTGTATGTGCACAGAGATTCAAGGGTGTATAGAGATTTCATTACAGGAAGTCACCTTAAGAGTGTTCGATATCTATTGACATAAACTTCCGAAACTTTTAAAATTTTTTACATATTTTTAGTTATTGTTTTAGAGATGGGGTCTCACTATGTTGCCCAGGCTGGTCTTCAACTCCAGGGCTCAAGCAATCCTCCTACCTTGTCCTCCAAAGTGCTGGGATTACAGGCATGAGCCACTGCACCCCACCCAAATTCTGAAACTTTCGAAGAGGTTATTGGTATGTTGATGTTTGGGGAATAAATTAGGCATTTAATATTAATTGAATGAATGAAGAATTCAGTGAATGAATATATGTAGCACTTTGCTATGCTCAGAGGGTACAATGATAAGCGAAAACAGATCTAAGAGAGACAGAGACATTAAGTAAAGACCAAGGTAAATGCATCATCTGTCCTGGAGAAAAGAATTTGAGGAGCCCAGAAATTTTGGCAGCCACAGGCACCCTCCCCAATGTAGCCTTAACCACCCAGAGGAAATCTAACCCTAATGGACACTATTCCCTTTGGGGTTTCCCATCCGAGTCCCTGGTTTGTGAAACAAAAGCCAGAAATACTCCTACTGGACACAGTTGTCAAACAGATGACGACCTGGGTAGGAGAGGGCCTACACCATCACTCCACCTTCAGTTAGGTGCCTAAACCTTCTATTGCCTGACCAATTTCCTTCCTCACTTGCAAGTCGCTAAATATTCTCAACGACTTTTCAAGGAACCAGCAGAGCCTGAGACCTCAGTCAGGTGTCCCTGAACAGCGGGTAACCTAGCTATTCGTACTGCCCAAAAGCCAAGGATGTCCACTGTTGCCCATAGCCACTTTCCAGGGTGCCCAAACCACACACTGGCTATGCCGTGTGCACCCCTGAAACAGGAGGCAAACTCCATGATCCATTGCATTTGGGTGGAGCCTCAAGTGTTCAGGACTAAGAACTGCATAAAATTTGCCTGATAACAGTTTGGAGGGAAGACTGGTTTCCTGAAAGGCATTACACTATTTTGACTTATAAACACCTTGGTTTCCCAAAGCTTTGGTAGTTTTCTGAATACTTTGGTCTATAATCAGCCAGTCAGTCCCAATCAGGAAAACAAAAAACACTACATAATTCAAACGCAAAGGGATTTAATTCTGGGAATGGTTGCAAAGGCATTGGAAAGGCTAAAGGAGAAAGGGGAAGAAAGGAACGAATGCTGCCCAGAGATGAGAGAGCTGCTACCACTCTTAGGCTGGAGCCCTCTAGCTGCATTTGCTGCTGGAGGTTACAGTGTGGCCAGTGCCAATTCTCCACCTTCACAGAAGAGGCCCTATGTGGCCAGTGCTGAATTGGCCACTGAGACACCTCCACCACTGGTGCCAGATCAGAATGGTGTCTTTCCTCCCACCAGTAACTCTCACTGGCCAAACTTGTCTAGAAGCCAGTCAGTAAAGGATTCTGGGAAATGGAGTATACAGGCTTCCAGGCCCTGCAGTTATAAAACAGAGTGCAGAAAGGGAATGTGACATTGAGCCAAGAAATGTAACTGGCACAATAATATCAATCAGGCTGGGCATGGTGGCTCATGCCTGTAATTCCAGCAGTCTGGGAGGCTGAGGCAGGCAGATCACTTAAGGCCAGGAGTTCGAGACCAGCCTGGCCAACGTGGTCTCTACTAAAAGTACAAAAATTAGCTGGGCATGGTAGCACATGCCTGTAATTCCAGCTACTAGGGAGACTGAGGCAGAAGAATTGCTCAAACCCAGGGAACAGAGGTTGCAGTGAGCCAAGATTGCACCACTGCACCCCAGCCTGGGCAACAGAGCAAGACTCCATCTCAAAAAAAAATTAATTAAAAGAATGTTAAATAATTTTTAATCAGTTACATTTGATAGGAAATTACTTCTGAATGACTGAACAAATATAAAACATTAATCACTTCCCAGTCATTTCTTGGGAAATCTTACTGTTGAGGTTTATTAGGATGGCGATAATACACCTACTATGTGCCCACAAAAATTAAAAATTTTTTTAAAAAAGGATGGCAGTAACACAAGACCAAGATAGGTAGTTAAGGATGGATGAGAAATGGAAAAATGATGAAAGGCAGCATGGATTTTGAAAAAGACTCCATTTTTTCCATTTAGAAAGCATTTTGTCTTCAAAATTGAGGATGGGGGTAGAGGAGTAACAACTGAAACCTTTCCTTTTGTCTAAGTGGCAAGAGCCAATGAGATTCACAAGAAAAAAAAATCTAGCTTACTAATTATATGTAAAGTCTCCTTTATAATGGAAGAAGAGCAAGTCACCAAAAATACAAAAGCTAGATTAAATTAGCATCCTTCAATGTCTTTAGACAACGGAGTAAAACAGCATAATAGAGTTATGTCCCAAGATTAACTTCCTTTTCATATACCACTCAGGCAGATCCACAAGCATTTGTAAAAGGCTCACATTACCATCATTTGATACCTGATGTGGAATTTTTTAAAGCTTCTTTTTATTTCCTCCACCCTCACTCTGATTCATAAAGTGCTTCATTAGAGTTCACTGAGGTTTTGTGGCCGGAATTAAATGATTCAAAAATGAGTTAATTCCTATTTTGTTAGTTAGCATAAAAAGCATTCAATGAGCAATGCTGAGCAGAAGGATTGCACTAATGGTAAACATGCATAGATCATTTCAAAGATTGTTTGGAAAATTCTACTGTATAGTAGAGCACATTTAATTTTAAAAGATCTTATACACTTAAAACACTAGTTTTTAAAATAAGCTTTTCTCCTTTCCAGGGCATATGTGTATGTGCACAGACATCCTACATCTATAAGTATATTTTGTGAGATACTATTCTGAAAGGCTGTTCCAGAGACTTTTTCCAGAATTATGAAACAGTTTAGAATTATAAAAGTTGGGATGGCTTTCTGGAACCTTTTTATTTTTTAAAAGCTGTCACTTGCTGTCATCATAAAATGCCTAATATTACCAATGGAAATTAATATTGATATAGGTATTAAAATGAGCTCATCTATACATTTAAATTTTTCACTTGTGATAAAAGGAAGAATATTCCTGTTATATACTTTTCTTAAGTTTGTGCACAGTTCTCTCTCAGTTCTCCTGGTTCCGAGGTAGTCAACCCATTTCACAGTTAAACCTAGGAAAATACCGGAGTTGTGAAAGCAATGGATTGAGTTACATTTGTGAAGCGTAAACTTTCCCCTCTCTCCTCTTAGAAGGGATAGGGCAAACATTCAAGACACATTCATGGAATGCTGCAATGGAGACTCCAAATGGGTGATTTCACAGGTGACCTGTCTTCAGTTCCACTCTGGCAGGATGCACAGGTGTGGCTGTGCCGATTGTTCAGATAATGAAACTTTTCCACATCCATTGTGATAGGCAGAATCGTGGCCTCCAAAAATGCCCATTCCTTAATCCTTTGAAATCTGTGAAAATGTTCCTTTACATGGCAAAAGGGACTTTGCAAATGGGGTTAAGGTTAAGGATCTTGAAATGGAGAGAGTACTCTGGATTATCCAGGTGGGCCCAATCTAATTACATGGATCCTTCAAAGTGGAGGACCTTTCCCAGCTGCAGTCAGAGGGAGTGATGTGACTATGGGAGACGGATCAGAGGGAGATGCAATGTTGCTGGCTTTGAAGACAGAGGAAATGGACCATGAATCAAAGAATGTGGGCAACTTCTAGAAGCTGAACAAGGCAAGGAAACCTATTCTTCTTTAGCACACCTGAAAAGTAATACAGCCATGTCAACACCTTCGTTTTAGACCAGTGATACCTGTGCCTGACTTCTGACTTAAAGAACTGTAAGATAATAAATTTGTGTTATTTTAAACCACTAAGTTTGTGGTAATTTGTTACTGCAGCAATAGAAAACTGATACACCCACAAAGTCACTGCACCAACTCCCCCTAGTGCCTTGGCCATCCTGACCCTTCCCTTAGGACCCTCAGTCTAGCATAAAAGGAGTAACCCCTGGCATAGCAGGATTCCAGCATTGCAGCCAGCTTTTGTTCTGACTAGGCTATGACTAAGCATTACCAGTTGTGAAATATTTTGAGCATCACTTGATCACAGGGGGCAAAGTCAGCAACTTTCAAACTTTTTTTTTCCCTTCTGCACCTACAGTAAAATATACATTTTAACCTCAACCTAGGACAAACACATATTATAGAAATAAGACTAATATTTCATGAAACAGTACTTACCTACGTGCACTGCACAATGATATTTTCAAATTCTACTCTTTTCTATTTTTTGTCTTACAGGGGCCATGCTAATCTTCGCTGTATCATTCCAATTTTAGTATATGTGCCGCCAAAGGGAGCACCTTTTCTATTTTTTAATGTAAATTATAACCCGTTAAACTGATTTTATGATTTACCAGTAGGTTTCTATCCTCAAATGAAAAACACTGACCTAGATCGTGACAAGTCTATGGTGAAGATGTAGAGTGTCTGATACAGAATATTTTCCATTTTATTTTTTACAGAAGCATAAACATTTGTTCAGAACGTAAAGTATTTCTATATGTAACCATAATTCATTGTTGTTAAATATCATTTATTAATGTGCCAAATATGTATTTGCTTTCTCTCAGTGAATATCAAACCCATGACAGTTAGGAAATCAAGCCTAATTGTAAGAGAGTGGGACCACAGCGGGGAGATGGAATGCTCTAGAAACCATTTTTAAACAAATAGATATAGTCATTGGCTACATGTATTTTATGTTCTGTTTTCTATTACTCGATTTGTTTATTTCTGCTTTTGTTTTTAATACTTCCCTTTTTCTCACTTGCATTTAAGAAATTACCCATTTTCTAGCCAAGCGCGGTGGCTCACTCCTGTAATCCCAGCACTTGGGAGGCCAAGGTGGGTGGATCACTTCAGGTCAGGAGTTCAAGACCAGCCTGGCCAACATGGTGAAACCCCACCTCTACTAAAAATACAAAATTTAGCTGGGCATGGTGGCACCCACCTGTAATCCCAGCTACTCGGGAGGCTGAGGCAGGAGAATCACTTGAATCTGGGAGGTGGAGTTTGCAGTGAGCTGAGATTATGCCATTGCACTCCAGCCTGGGCAACAGAGTGAGACTCTGTCTTAAAAAAAAAAAAAATTATTCATTTTCTTTTATGGATTTTTAAAAGTTCATTTATTGCATGTCTCTTTGTTTCTTATTACTATTCATAACTGCAGCATCATTTCAAGAACTTACACTTTGTTTCAGTATCCCCTTCGTTTAGTAGTCCTGGATATTTCCCCTACTTTCTTGGGAGTTGATGCATTTATAATTATGTTTGCTATAATGATAATGGAACTAGCTTTTCTGAGAGTTGGTAGCAAAAGGGTTTTATGCTTATGCTATATAATAGTTAGCTTTCAGTAGGTTATGTTGCGGAACAACAACAACAGCAACAAAAAACAAAATCACAGTGGCTTGACAATAACAAAGGTTAATTACTCATCCACTATACACGGTGGTTACAGCTCTGTTCCAGGATCTTTATTCCAGGAGCAACCTTGACGCAGCACACACAGACCTCATGTCTGAACCACCACATGTCTCTTTTTTTTTTTTTTTTTTCTGAGATGGAGTCTTGCTCTGTCACCAGGCTGGAGTGCAGTGGCACAGTCCCGGCTCACTGCAACCTCTGCCTCCCGGGTTCAAGTGATTCTCCTGCCTCAGCCTCCCGAATAGCTGGGATTAAAGGTGTGCACCACTACGCCCAGCTAATTTTTGTACTTTTAATAGAGATGGGGTTTCATCATGTTGGCCAGGATGGTCTTGATCTCTTGACCTTGTGATCTGCCCGCCTCGGCCTCCCAAAGGGCTGGGATTACAGGCGTGAGCCACCACGCCCGTCTGACCAGATGTCTCTTAAAGCTTCTGCTTAGATATGGGACATACATCACTTCTGCATACATTCCATAGGCAAAGCAAGTCATAAGGTTAACGTTGATGAAAATGGGTAAACATAATCCTTTTATAGGGAGGACAGCAAATAATAGGGAAAGATAACATACTCTATCCCATGTTATCCCCCATAATGCTGCAACCAGAAAGGTTTATCCTTTCATCTCTGTCAAATCAAAACTCTGTTGTTGGATTATATTTGAGATTTACCATTATAGCATTTATGTGTTCATTTGTAAATGTATCTTTAATCATGGTATAATGCTGCTTATCTTCCTAAATGCTTTTTGCTATAAAATCAACTGTGCTTATCATGTTTTTATAGGCCACACCAGGCTGTGGCTACTATAGGTTATAATAACACTAAGGGGACAGTATTTTTCTAGTTTCACCTATACACACAGCAATGCAAAGCCTTGTCTTTCCCTCAAAATTAATTACATGTGCTTCTGCAAGGAGTGCCCTGGTGCCCAGGATTCTTCTTGGTACATATCCAGACTGGGGCCCTAGTCTGTTAGGACCACAGCAGTGTTCTCTGTCACCTCCAGACCTCTACAGACCAGTGTTGCTTTGTACCTCTCACTTTTAGAGAATCCAGGGATTTCACTCTTTCTAAAGTAATGGCTGTCTCTCTTTAGGGATTTGGCCCAAGGCCCTAGTTGCTAGGACACAGTTGGATTAAAAATATGATAAATATACATTGTACCATACTGAAAATTACTTCTGACAACCAAATTTTATATTTGAATATATCCATTACCCTCTCCCTCTTCCTAGGGAGGGAGTTCTGCTGTTCATGCCCATAGGTCTTCTAATAACCGATCCCACCCAGGAACTTCTGTGAAAACTGATAAAATTTAAACTCCAGGCATAATGAATTGTAAGTAATTCCCCTTTCTTTGTTAAAATTTTCTTATCTTAAAACATTTTACCACAATAATTACATACATGAAAAAAACAATAATGTAATAGCGCTTGTAATGAAAAATAAAAAAGGTGTTCTACTGCCCCACCCTCTCCCACCCCTAATTGAACTTCTCAGAGGAAACCACTTTTAACTGTTGCTATTTCATGGTTTTCTCTTTCTCGTTTTTTTGTTTGTTTGTTTGTTTTGGTTTTTGTTTTTTAAACAGACGGAATCTTGCTGTATTGCCCAGGTTGGAGTGCAGTGGCCATTCACAGGCACCATGATAGCTCACTGCAGCCTTGAGCTCCTGGACTGAAGCAATCCTGCCTCAGGCTTCCAATTAGTTGGGACTACAAGTATGTGCCATCAGAACTTCCTACCAAGGCTTTTTGATGGTTACTTCTCTAATTCTAAACAATGGGCCTTTACTACTATTTCTTGATTTACTGGTAAACACTGTAGTAGATGAGATTAATTCCCATCTTTTCATGTTCTCCCTCTTCCTCCAGCTATCTGCGCTTATACTGTTATTTTCACATTACAAAGGTTAACATAACCACATTTAAGTTTTCTCTGTTTTGTTTTTAGGCCATTGCTAAAAATTGAGGCCAGGCGCGGTGGTGCACGCCTGTAATCCCAGCACTTTGAGAGGCCGAGGTGGGATGATCACAAGGTCAGGAGATTGAGACCATCCTGGCTAACACGGTGAAACCCCTTCTGTACTAAACATACAAAAAATTAGCTGGGCATGGTGGCGGGTGCCAGTAGTCCCAGCTACTTGGGAGGCTGAGGCAGGAGAATGGCATGAACCCAGGAGGCGGAGCTTGCAGTGAGCCGAGATCGCGCCACTGCACTCCAGCCTGGGCGACAGAGCGAGACTCTGTCTCAAAAAAAAAAAAAAAAAAAATTGAAAACCACTAACAATCATTGACACATTGTAACTATGTAAATATTATTGACAGAAGAATTAGATACTAGTATTTTATTCTCCTCTCCACAGGGAGTCTACAGGTACTCTAAAAGACTATTCAAGTTTAAGATTACAGAGTTTTAAATTTACAAGAAAAAAAAAACCACCCCTTCAAAACGTGGGCAAAGGATATGAACAGACACTTCTCAAAAGGAGACATTTATGCGGCCAAGAAACATACAAAAAAAAGCTCAACATCACTGATCACTAGAGAAATGCAAATCAAAACCACAATGAGATACCATCTCACACCAGTCAGAATGGCGATTTTTTTAAATTTTTATTTACTTATTTTTTTGAGACAGAGTCTCGCTTAGTTGCCCAGGCTGGAGTGCAATGGTGCAATCTCAGCTCACTGCAAACTCCACCTCCTGGGCTCAAGTCATTCTCCTGCCTCAGCCTCCCAAGTAGCTGGGATTATAGGCGCTTGCCACCACACCTGGCTAATTTTTGTATTTTTAGTAGAGATGGGGTTTCACCATGTCGGCGAGGCTGGTCTTGAACTCCTGACCTCAGGTGATCCACCCACCTCGGCTTCCCAAAGTGCTGGGATTACAGGCGTGAGCCACCACACCTGGCCAGAATGGCAATTATTAAAAAGTCAAGAAACAACAGATGCTGGCAAGGCTGTGGAGAAATGGGAATACTTTTACATTGTTGGTGGGAATGTAAATTAGTTTAAGCATTGTGGAAGACAGTGTGGCAATTCCTCAAGGATCTAGAACCAGAAATACCATTTGACCCAACAATCCCATTACTGGCACCCGCCACCATACTGAGCTAATTTTTTGTATTTTTATCAGAGATGCGGTTTCACCATGTTGGCCAGGCTGGTCTTGAACTCCTGACCTCAGGTGATCTGCCCACCTCGGCCTCCCAAAGTCCTAGGATTACAGGCGTGAGCCACCATGCTCGGTAACATGGCAATTTTAGATATTGCCATGATGCTACCACACAAAAAAGGTGATACTAATTTACATTACCACTATCAGTTCATATGACTACATATTTTCTCAATTCTCTTAATTTTAGACTATATATTTTTGCCTTAAATCTACCAGCACCTTCTATTTTTCCAGCTCACTCTCGCTATTCCTTGACTCCCACAATTTTTCCACTCCTGAAACCTATAGGCCATTGCCGCCTTTTCACTGCCTATCACTCCCTGTTAAGTTCACTCTTTTCTACGTCTCCAGCTTGTATTTCATGGTCCATCATTATAATTATTTTTTGCATACACTCTTAAATATCTTTCCTCTCTTTGCCTTCACTGTGCTTTATGGCCAAACCCCAGGCCCAGTTAAATCCAGCTCTCTTCCTGTGTCACACCCAGCAGTTAAATGTGACTGGAGAAAAACAACCAAGCATGCAGAAAATACGGCAAATTCATGGCTCCACCTTCAAATGAGTCTTAATAGATTCCTGTACATTCCCTAGCCCATTTACTCTCCAATTCTTCTAGAGGGCTATTTCATTCCTTTTCCCTCTTCAACTCTCCATCATCTCCTGATCCCTCTGCTGATGACTTTGCTTCCTACTTCACTGAGAAAATTTCCATAGCTACCAGCATCAGTGCACACATATTCTGCTTTCTCTCCTGTTACTGTAGATACACTGTCCATCCTCCTATCTAAAGACACACTCTGCAGTTGTGCACTGAATTCCATCCTCTTTCACATTCTATTTTTTTTTTTTTTTTTTTTTTGAGACAGAGTCTTGCTCTGTTGCCCAGGCTGGAGTGCAGGCTGGAGTGTGATCTTGGCTCACTGCAACCTCTGCCTCCTGGGTTCAAGAGATTCTCCTGCCCCAGCCTCCCGAGTGAGTAGCTGGGATCACAGGCATGTGCCACCACGCCCGGCTAATTTTTGTGTTTTTAGTAGAGACAGCGTTTTGCCATGTTGGCCGGGTTGGTTTCGAATTCCTGACCTCAGGTGATCCGCCTGCCTCCTCCCAAAGTGCTGGGATTACAGGCATGAGCCACCGTGCCCAGCCCTCTTTCACATTCTCAAGGCCCTCTCTCCACGAATTATTCTCTCTCCTGCACCATCAATGTTTTCTTCCTACTGAACCATTCCTACTAGTATGAAACATGCTGTAATACTCCCTTTTAGAAAAAAAAAAACTATCCATTGTTCCACATCCCTTCTAGCCAATGTCCCACTTGTCATCTCCCCTTATGTGAAAAAACTTGTCAGTATTTACTGTTTCTTCTATATTTCTCCCCTTATGTGAAAAAACTTGTCTATATTTACTGTTTCCACTTCATCTCCTTCTATTCTCTCCTGACCTCATTTCAATCATGCATTTACCTCCACCATTCCACAAAGGCAGCTTTAGTCAAGGTACCCAGTGACCTCCCTGTTGTCATATCCAAAGATCAAGCCTCAGTCATCCTCTTACATGTAACCCATTTGCAGTATTTGACACAGTTGATTATGTTCTTCTTGAAACACTTTATTCCCATTTCTGTTTAAATGTCACTTTCTCATAGAGGACTTTCCTGAACACTGTGGGTTAAATAGCCAACCAAATAGTCCCTTTTACTTTACCTCCCTACTCTGCAGTATTAACCACGTGACATATTTTATATTAGTTTATAGACTTTATCCCTTATAATTCAGTCTTAATTTGAACAAAACAACTGTAAAATGGCATCTTTGAAAGAATTAGTAATATTTGGACTGGGCATGGTGGCTCCCACCTGTAATCCCAGCGCTTTGGGAGGCCAAGGCAGGCGGATTACCTGAGGTCAGGAGTTTGAGACCAGTGTGGCCAACATAGTGAAACCCCATCTCTACTAAAAATACAAAAATTAGCTGGATGTGATGGTATGCGCCTATAATCCCAGCTACTTGGGAGGGTGAGGCACAAGAATCACTTGAACCTGGAGGCAGAGGTTGCAGTGAGCCGAGATCACACCACTGCATTCCAGCCTGAATGACAGAGGGAGACTCCGTCTCAAAAAAAAAAAAAAAGAAAAGAAAAGAAAAAGAAAATAATTAGTAATATTTGAATACAAACCAAGTATTAGATGATATTAGTTACATTAATTTTGGTAGGTATGGTATTTATGTGAAAAATAAAATTTCTTATCAGTTAGAGATGGAAAATGCCATATATATGAGTGACTTGACATAATGCCTGAAATTTTCTTTAAATTAGTCAAGAGTGACTTCAAGATTTTTGGCTTGAACAATTAGAGAGTGGAACTATTATTTGCAGAGATTTTGAAATCTCTGTGGGAGATTTCAAAAAATCTGGGAAAAATTAATGGGTTTGGTTGGAACATGTTAAGTTTAAGATGTGTATAGATACTCAAGTAGAGACATTGAGTAAGCATTTTGATACACCAGCATGGATTTCATGGATGAGATAAATATCTGTGACTCATGAAGGTATACATGATACATAAAGCCATGACATTGGATGAGAACATTTTAAAAATGAAAGTAGATTAAAAAAAAAAGAGGTCTGAGGACTAAGCCTACTAAACCACTCCAAAATTCAGAGGCCAGACATGGGGAGCAGTCATTGGAGAAGATGAGGAAGAAGTGGCCAGTGAAGCAGGAAAAAACAAGTATGGCAGCCTGAGAGCCAAGCAAAGAAAATGCCCCCACCTAGGGTTCCAGAAATGGTGGTATAATTAAAGGTTAACAAGTTATATAACACAATTCTTTATTTCTCTATGTCAAAATATAGAACAATGGAAGATAATTGATATAAAATCCCAGACCTTTTATAGTAATGATATTTTAGAATTCTATAGATAAAATTCCATTATTATGCAAATTATGGTTTGAATAATAGTGAAGTGTCACTAATCTCAGGATATATTATTTTTTTCTTTTTGAGATAGGGTCTTCCTCTGTCACCCAGGCTGGAGTGCAGTGGTATGATCATAGCTCACTGTAGCCTCAGCCTCTCAGGCTCAAGCAATCCTCCCACTTCGGCCTCCCGAGTAGCTGGGATCACAGCTGTGTGCCACCACGGCCAGCTCATTTTTTTGTATTTTTAATACAGACAGGGTTTTGACATGTCACCTACCCAGTCTGGTCTCGAACTCCTGTGCTCAAGCGATCAGCCCGCCACGGCCTCCCAAAGTGCTAGGACTACACAGGCATGAGCCACCACACCCGACCTACTCTCAGGATTTAATTGTTTTATATTATTGTAGTGGATATTATTGTTTTCTGTGGGGAACACCTCTTGGCTGCAATGAACTGCCTCTCCTAAAGTTATACCCTTACCAGGAGTGGCCTGTGTCAAATGACTGGCTGAGGGTAGGAATACATAGCCTGGACCCCTTGCCTCACTTTGGGACAATCCTGAAGGGCCATCCCCACTCCATAACTCTCCATAGGATAACTGAGGTCATAGCTGAAACCTCACTGGGGTCACTTTCCTTTTTTTTTTTTTGAGATGGAGTTTCGCTTTTGTCGCCCAGGCTGGAGTGCAGTGGTGCAGTCTCGGCTCTCTGTAACCTCCGCCTCCTGGGTTCAAGTGATTCTCCTGCCGCAGCCTCCCAAGTAGCTGGGATTACACGCATGAGCCGCCATGCTCAGCTAATTTTGTATTTTTAGTAGAGATGTGGTTTCACCATGTTGGCCAGGATGGTCTCGAACTCCTGACCTCAGGTGATCCTCCCACCTCGGCCTCCCAAAGTGCTGGAATTACAGGTGTAAGCCACCGCACCTGGTCTTGGGGTCACTTTCTTCAGTGTCCAGTCCCACATTCCTTACTTCCTCACAGTGGTATCACTGCAGTAAACTTCTGCTTTCAACTCTCCACTCAGAATTTGTATCTAGGGATCCCAGCCTAAAACAGTATTCTACCAGGGGGCACTGTCATCCAATACAATCATGTTATTTACAAAATAATTCTAGAATTTATTACCTATTGAAAAAACTAGGTCATTTGTCCTGTAGAATTTCCCCCTTCCTAGATTTGGCTGACTGTGTCCCTGTGTACATTCTTTATCTGATACTTTCTATAAACTAGTAGAAGTTCTAGAGGCTTGATTAGATTCCCCTCCACCCATTTAAGCCCGGCTTTCCAAAATTCTTTTTTACTTCTCTTTTTCAACCTTGTGAAATTTAAGGGGAGGAAAATTCAAAGCTCACCTGGATCAGGGGAGATCACTTATGATCACATGTTCTTCCCACTGCCTTTCTCCCTCCCACATCTTGGTATCTGCAACCAAAGGCCTTCCGGATACACACGTACTGCTAGAAACAAATGACTGGAGAACGTGTTCCTCTGTTTACAGCCTTAAACACTGAATACCTTCTTCCCAAAGCAGAGTGTGATTTATCTTGTTCTCATCTAGGAAGGGAAGCAAAGACAGCAACACCATCTCTGGATTATTTGCATGTAGATTTCCATGTTGTTACTAATTTTAAAAGCCATCCTGGCTTTCTTCTGTCAAATGGTTTGATTGTGGATCACATTCTTTCACCGACAGCTGGTGTATTCTAAATCAATTAATCAACATGCATTTATCAAGCACCTGCTGTGTGATCAGCGTCATTCTTGGAGAATTTGTGCTGATTAAATTCCCTGTGAAACAATTAGAAAGCTGTATCTTGTTTTTGCTCTGCCCCCATCCCCAACCCCAATTCACACAAACGCGTTTCAAGACCAAATAAATGCTCTTTTTGTATCAGTTTACTCTTGAATTATCTACACTGTGTTCCATTTTGTTGACAGTCGAAAACACTCTGGACAATTAAGATTTTCTAAAGTAGTCAAAGCAGTTTTGCATACACATCTGCCTAATTACGTTATTTTATGTATCTCCTTTTAAGAACACTTTGTTGCTAAGATTTATTTATTTATTTAAATTAGTATCATTGCAAGTAACAGAAACCAGCTTGAGCTGGCTCAAGGAGAAAATAATTTATTGGAAATATATTAGGCTCTCTCACAGAATCCAAAGAACTGAACAACCAACCATGAAGAGCGGAAGCTAAGGAAGCTCTGGGGACCCTGGCAACAGCTGCTCATGAACCTTCCCTTGGAATTCTGCCACAAACATGACTCAGCGCCAAACTTCTCTGGTCTCTCTGTATCTTAGTTCACAATTCAAAATCCTGGGGAGAGGACTCTGATTGGATCAGGCTGCTGTTGCTCCAATCAGGTATGCCCTGGAGGCAGCATCAGGTGCTTTATATCCCGCATTGCTCGATACAGAAGCCCCCAGCCACATATGGCTATGGAGAACTTGAAATGTCACTGAGGAACTGAATTTTTTGTTTAATTTTTATTGATTTAAATTTAAAAACTGAAGCAATGTTAATTTTTTCCCATTACATACAACTTTATTATTTTCGTAGAACTACATTTCCTTTTAATTACTATTAGTGTTACTATTACTAGATAATTTTAAAGTACATATGTGGCACGTATTTTATTTCTATTGAACAGTGTTGCTTTTACCAAAGATTTATTTCTGAGGACCAGGGGCAGTTGTGAGAGACTGGGTGAAAGTTCTGAGCAGAAGATACCTTCAAAGGGGTCAAACACACAGAACACAATGACAAATATAGAGATTTCTGGGACAACATAATGTAATCAGTGTATAATTGGATACATCTCTTCATCATTATTTGCTGCATTCCAATATTTATTATATCATTAAGGACTATGAAAAGCTGTTATGTCAGAATTCAGTGTGTGATGCTACAGATATTCATCCAATAGTATTTATTAACAAAGCTCTTGTCCTTGGGGAGCTGAAAATTGAGTAGGAAGAGAAAGACAATAAATAGATAAACAAAGATATAATGCCCAGGTGTTAAGAGATGCTCTGAAAAAAGAAGAAAACGATAGGTAAGGAGAAAGAGAATGACAGAGATGCTGTTTATCTGGATGATTAGGGAAGACTTGATCAGGTGACATTAAGTAGAGCTTGGAATAAAGGGAAAGGACAAGTCATGTGACTCAGAAAAAGCCATTCTCCAGGCAGATGGAATTAGTGTATTTCAGGATCCTCAAGGAGACTTTGCGGCTAAAGCCCAGAGAGAAAAGGGGGAAAAGGTAGAAAATAAAGTCAGAGCAGGTAGCCTGGAGCCAGATCATTCAGAGCCCTCGAGACAAGGTCATCAGGGGAAGCCCTTGCAGTATTGAGAGCAGAGAATGATGTGATCAGTTACATTTTTGGCTTTGATTCCATGAATCATACAGGTAAGGCCTGAAATTATTTATTTATTTATTTATTTATTTATTTATTATTTTACCTAACAGCAATAACTTAAACATTTTCATTTTTAATTTAATTTTCCCCATTTTATGTAAAAAAATTATCAAAACTCTTATTTTCTCACTGTATTTATCTTATGAAAAATCTAAATGAATTATGAAAAACGTTAATACAAATTTATGAAAAATCCAGAGCTATTTTTCTTCTGAATTAATTTGAATCCTGATAATTTTCTATGCCCCTTACCTGAATAAAACGTTCATACAACTGAATTGTAGGACACAATGATTTACCTCAGGGAATCAATTTTATGTATGATAGAAGTCTTTGTAATGGTTAAGAAATCTCTCAAAATTTCTTGAATGCAAAGCTTGAAAAACAGTAATTCACTCAACTGCCTAACGGAAAAAGAGACAGTCATAGAACTTAAAAACAAGCATAAGGGAAGCATGAATGCAGAGACATAAATTCCTAAAGCTTGCTAAGCATGTGCATAAATAATCTATATACAAGATGTATACACATAGTAACTGCCAATTACACATAATAGCTCTCATTTTTAAAACGCTTTCTAGGCCGGGCGCGGTGGCTCATACCTGTAATCCCAGCACTTTGGGAGGCCAAGGTGGGTAGATCACCTGAGGTCTGGAGTTCAAGGACAGCCTGGCCAACATGGTGAAACCTCATCTCTACTAAAAATACAAAAAATTAGCAGGGCGTGGTGGCAGGCACCTGTAATCCCAGCTACTTGGGAGGCTGCGGCAGGAGAATCACTTGAACCCTGGGGTCAGAGGTTGCAGTGAGCCAAGATGGTGCCATTGCACTCCAGCCTGGGCAACAAGAGTGAAACTCTGTCTCAAAAAAAATAAAAATAAAAATAAATAAAACACTTTCTATTTGTCATTTACCTGTGACTGTCTGTATTGGTTTACTGGGGTTACCATAACAAAACACCACAGACTGGATGCCTTAAACAACAGAAATTTATTTTCTCACAGTTCTGGAGGCTAGAAGTCCAAGATCAAGGTGTCAGCAGGGTTTGTTTCTTCCCAGTCTTCTTGGCTTGCAGTTGGCCACCTTCTCACTGTGACCTCACATGGTCTTTCCTCTATATTCATGTCTACTGGCTACTCTCTTTGTGTCCATGTTTCCTCTTCTTTATAAGGACATCAGTTGTATCCTAACTGATGTACCCTAACCATCTCCTTTTAACTGAATCACCTCTTTCAAGACCCTTCCATCTCCAAATACAGTCATATTCTGAGGTACTGGGGGTTATGATTTCAAATATAGGTGGGGCAGGGGAACATAATTCAGCCCATAACACTGTCACTTACTTTTTGTTTGTTTGTTAAGAGACAGGGTCTTGCTACATTGCCCAGGCTGGACTCAAACCCCTGGGCTCAAGTAATCCTCCTGCCTCAGTCTCTGGGATAGCTGGGACTACAGGTGCACACCACCATGGCCAGCTTTGCTTTTTATGAAGATAAAAAGTTGCATAAAATAGTGTCCCTTAAGAGGTTACAATGTGATAAGTGCTATCATAGAAATTAATTGGTAAAAATTAATTGGTTGAGTATGTTAGGAACATACAGGACAGAGAGCAGATACTACCCTCATACTGGAGCTGGGAATAATCGAAGAGCTTCCAAGAGGAAGTGATATTTGAAAAGCCTTCAGAGGACAATGAGACCTTGCTTACTTTATGCCAGCACCCATGGTAGCTGTGCCTAAAATATAAAGTCACCAGTTAACAATTCAAGATATTATACGTGAGCAAGTGATTAGAATGTAATAAGGTGCTATGTAAATATTTTCTCTTTTTATTAATTAGGTAAATTACTATATTCCTTATTCCTCCAGAAAATAAATTGCTAAATGAAGTTAAATATATAATATCTTCATTTGTCTTCTTTATATTCTAATGCTTGGCAAAATATTTTGTTGCTCCTTGTTGCATTCTTCCTCTGTCTTTGCCTTCTTTGGGTTTTACAAAATAACTTAGGTAAGTCATTTTTTTTTTTCTGGGAGAGAGCGCATGCTTTCTACAAGAATTTTGCATGTCGTCCTATGATTGATGATAGCTCCTGAAGATACCTCCTAACTGTGGCAGGAACTAGATTGGAATATATACTTAGCTAAGCTCTGTATTTCTCTTGGATTGACTTAAGTCCTTGAATTGACTTCAAGTAGAATTCTTTATAGCTCTTTTGTTTTAATGCCTAAAATACTGGTCTCTTAAAATGAAAGTTTTATGTAGATTTTTTTTAAAAGCCTTGAATATAAGATAGCTTCTACCAGTCTGAAAATGTCTTTATTTAAAATCGCAAAGTATAATAACTTTTACTTTCCCCCAAATTGCTCCAAATATTACTCCTAGAGAGAGATTTGGGGTTTTGTTGGCAAGTGTCCTTTTCCCCCTGGAGAGGCTGGTTGAAAAAGAATCTCTTTCTGTGGTCTTTTGCAGTTTCTGTGGCTCAGGCTGCAGTAATTAGATTAGACTTGTAATGTGTTAATAAGCTATATATTCACATTCTCTTTTATAGCATGACATAAGAACAAAATTCTAACTCTGCTAATTACATGAGAAAGAATGAGCTTGTTTTCCACTAAAAGTTAAAATGCTTTAAACTTCTTATACTTCTCTCAACTCTTACTGCTGTGAAAACTACATCCTATAGAGAATGTATGAAACTATATATAGCTAGAATGTGCCAAACAAATAATAGAGGGTCTTCCCCGAGGAGCTTATAATCACAGAACAAGTGGCATCTTGAAAACTTGTGTTGTTTTTGCTAATGAATAGTTTATCTTAAATATTAAAATGCCATATTCTTCATAATTGTCGTAGCTTAACAGGAAACAACTTGAAAAAATAATTTGTTTTAAAATTTAGCTCACTAAATACAATGTGCTATCTTGGAAAGGATCCTGGAATTAAAAAAAAATTAGTGGAAAACTGGTGAAATCATACAGTCTGGAGTTTAGTTAATAGTAATGTACCAATGTTAATTTCCTGGTTTTCACAAATATATCCTGGCTAGGTAAGATGTTAACATTAGGGGACACTGGATGGAGGATATGCAGAGACTCTCTGTACTATCTTTACAACTTTCTGTAAATCTAAAATTGTTCTGAAGTAAAACGTTTATTTTTAAAAACTCAAAAAAATTTAACAGCATGTTGAAGTTATATTTTCCAGTCTATCTCCACGAATAAGTGGGCTAGGCTCACTGTAACAGGGATCTGGATTGAACATGGGGCTATGAGGAAAAACAAGACAGAGAACCAAGATGCAAAAGCGTCTCTGGGTGAGGAAGTTCAAAGTTGGCAGAAAGCTCTTGACTGGGGAGGAAATCTTCTGATACTATAAACCTAAAAATGAGGCTTTTTAGGTTAAAAGTAGATATTGGCCGGGCATGGCTCACGCCTGTAATCCCAACACTTTGGGAGGCTGAGGCAGGCGGATCACTTGAGGTCGGGAGTTGGAGACCAGCCTGGCTAACATGGTGAAACTCCATCTGTACTGAAAATACAAAAATTTGCTGGGCGTGGTGGTGTACCCCTGTAATCCCAGCTACTTGGGAGGCTGAGGCATGAGAATTGCTTGAACCTGGGAGGCTGAGGTTGCAGTGAGCCAAGATCACACCATTACACTCCAGCGTGAGTGACAGAGCGAGACTCTGTCTCAAAACAAAACAAAACATCAAACATATTGTTATGAAAACAAAACATATATGTAAATGAAAATGATGGATATAGCACTGAGCAAGCCACATTCTAAAAGTACTTTTGAAATTTAGACTCTACGTGTTAAACATTTGGAAGCTGTTGTTGAAAGCAAAGCTAAGGAAGTTGATGAATATTTACAGGATTGGCTTTTGCATTTCTGATGGTGTGAAGATAGGGTGACAAAGTCTTCTGCTGTTTTCCTTTTTCTCTAGCTCCGACTCTTTCTCATTTTATTTGAGATCACCTTGTAATTTTTTTTTTTTTTTTTAGACAGAGTCCAATTCTGTCACCCAGGCTGGAGTGCAGTGACATGATCTTGGCTCACTGCAACCTTTGCCTTCCAGGTTCAAGCGATTCTCCTGTCTCAGCCTCCTGAGTAGCTGGGACTACAGGCGCCCGCTACCACGCCCGGCTAATTTTTTTGTTTTTTTTTTTTTTTTTTCAGTAGAGACGGGGTTTCACCGTGTTAGCCAGGATGGTCTCGATCTCCTGACATCGTGATCTGCCCTCCTCAGCCTCCCAAAGTGCTGGGATTACAGGCATGAACCACCATGCCCGGCCCTTGTAATTTTTGAAGATTAAGATGTGATCCTAAGAATCTTTTCTACTCCTGTATTTACAGTTTTAGCTTTAAAGATTTTTATGGCCGGGCGTGGTGGCTCATGTTTGTAACCCCAGCACTTTGGGAGGCCAAGGCAGGGGGATCTCTTGAGCCCAGAAGTTTGAAATCAGCCTGGGCAAGATGGAGAGACCCTGTCTCTATAAAAAATACAAAAATTAGCTGCACGTGCATATAGTCCTAGCCACTCGCAGCCAGGACTGTGAGGCTGAGGTGGGCGGATGGCTTGAGCCTGGGAGGTGGAGGTTGCAGTGAGTTGAGCTTGCACCACTGCACTCCAGCCTGGGTGACAGAGCAAGACCCTGTCTCAATAAATAAATAAACAAATAAATAAATACTTTTATGTAAAACACTAATTATTTTTTCTTTAAGGATTATAGGCTGGTGGCTCACGTCTGTAATCCCAGCACTTTGGGAGTCTGAGGCAGGCAGATCACCTGAGGTCAGGAGTTTGAGACCAGCCTGACCAACATGGAGAAACCTCATCTCTACCAAAAATATAAAATTAGCCAGACGTGGTGGCGCATGCCTGTAATCACAGCTACTCGGGAGGCTGAGGCAGGAGAATCGCTTGAACCCAGGAGGCGGAGGTTGCGGTGAGTCGAGATCATGCCATTGCACTCCAGTCTGGGCAACAAGAACAAAACTCCATCTCAGAAAAAAAAAAAAATTACAGGCCGGGCACCGTGACTCACGTGCACTACCTGCTCACTATAGAAGGCTAGTTAGAGACTAGCCTGGCCAAGGTGAAACCCCGTCTCTACTAAAGATACAAAAAAATGAGCTGGACATGGTGGCACGCACCTGTAATCCCAGCTACTCAGGAGGCTGGGGCAGGACAACCACTTGAACCCAGGAGGCGGAGGTTGCAGTGAGCCAAGATCATGCCATTGCACTCCAGCCTGGGTGACAGGGTAAGACTCCGTCTCAAAAAAAAATAAGAAATAAATTAAATAAATAAAAATATTTTAAAAGATTATAGATTTTCATACCTGTAGAAAGAAGGAAGGAAGGAAGGAAGGAAGGAAGGAAGGAAGGAAGGAAGGAAGGAAGGAAGGAGTTAGACTGTAGCTTGTAGTCTACTTCAAAATGTATTCCCACTCTTTCTCTCTTTCTCCAATGAATTCCACTCCCTCAGAAATGGGCACATGACCCAGGCTCAATCAAACACAGTGCTCCATTTCTCTGAACACACTGCCAAACAGGATGATGCAAACATGGAGATACTAAGAGGAAGCCCTGCTAAGCTAGGAGGAAGGGACAAGTTTGAATCCAAGCTCACTTGTCTGAAAGCAGAAATGCAACAGCACATGGGAAGTCCTGTTCCGCCTTCAGCCAGCAATCCAGAACCACTTGGGGTCAAACAATGATTGTTCTTGCTGACTTGAAAAAGCTGAACTGTGTCCTCCAACCTGAAACTAACACAAAGGAGAGAGTCAGGAAATGCACTAGGGACTTGGTAAGAGCCTACAATTTAGGGAATCCCATTTCCCTCATCCCTCTCTCTCAAGCAACTCTGTTATTCCCTGCCAACCACAATTAAAATTCATACCTGTGGCAAAACACTATCCACTGGGATACAGCAGAGGCAGGTTAGTCATTATGGGGTACTATAGGATGGGCACTTTGAGAGCCCACAGGATGGGCAAAGCTGAGATGTGTTAAGAGGCAGAAACTGCAAAGGCATGGTAAGATTTCTGGTATTAGTGCCTAGGCTGTGGAATCCCCTTGTATAAAATTGGCAGAAAGTCAGCTGAGGCCCAAAGGGACTTGTGTGGCCTGAAAACCCCACCTTGGAAATAAGCCTATAATTGTTCAAAGCCTAAGACAATACCCAGTCTCCATAATCAGGCCAACAAGAAGTTGGTGGCTAAAGAGGTGGAGTTCTGGAATAGGATAGGTGACGGAGCCTTGTTCCTCACATGTACAGACCCAGGGCAGCAAGAACTTATTTCACTGCCGGGAAAGCAAATTTAGATGGCATTTGCATTGCAGGACCATGGCCCACAGTTCCTAGACTTTCAGTCACTGCTTTCTGTCTTTTTTTTTTTTTTGAGCCGGCTTCTCGCTCTGTCATCCAGGCGGGAGGGTAGTGGCGCAATCTTGGCTCACTGCAATCTCTGCCTCCTGGGTTCAGGCAATTTTCCTGCCTCAACCTCCCAAGTAGCTGTTACTACAGGCATATGCCACACTGGCTAATTTTCATATTTTTGGTAGAGATGGGGTTTCACCATGTTGGCCAGGTTGATCTCGAACTCCTGACCTCAGGTGACCTGCCTGTCTCGGCCTCCCAAAATACTGGGATTATTAAATGTAAGCCACCTCGCCTGGCCTCTTTTTTTTTTTTTTTTTTAAGAGACATGATCTCACTATATTTATCAGGCTGGTCTTGAACTCCTGGCCTCAAGCAATCCTCACGTCTTGACCTCCCAAAGTGCGGGATTGCAGGTGTGAGCCACTACTCTCAGTCCCCAGTATCTTTCTTAATGTGTCTGGCCATCATGCTATTTCTCTCTTCCAGTGCCATATCTTCTTCTCTGGGACCGATGTGGGCATATGTCACAAGCCTGCCCAATCTTAATACTCTATTCCCCACAGACTGCGATTAGTTTAGGGGTGGACATGTGGGCCAAGCAGCGCCTCTAAGAATTCTTCTCTGGAATTGATATAGAGACATTGGGAGAGAGCAGTCTCTTTCCACTGGGATTCCTAAAGCAGATGATGTAAGCCTAGAGCTGTGGGCAACCTACTTCTCTGGCAGCCTGGAAAATGGAAGAAAATGAGGTCACCACACAGAGGAAGCTGAGCTGAGATATTGGGGGAGGGGGAAAGAGAGAGACCTGACGATTAATTTCCATCTGGGCCTGAAGCCAAATTCATCCAGGAAATAATTCTCTTTCTCTCTCCCTACTCCCTTCAATTTCTCTCTCTTTTTGGCTTAAACTAGAGTTGTATTTCTGTCCATTTCAACTGAAATAGTCTTTATATATTTTCATTTTTCTAAATATAAAAGCACTACATGCTCACTATAGAAGAAATTTGGAAAATACATCTAAGTATAAAGAAAACAATAATTTAATTCTCTCATGCTTCAAGTAGAACCAGACTAGCATTTTAGAGTTTTTGTAGTATTTTAAATGCTTGTTTTTTCATAGTTATGATCATAGTACATTTATTTTCCACAGCTATAATAATGAATTTATTTTACATAGTACAATCATAATTTTTTTCCATTTAACGTTATTATATCTTCCCATTTTCTTAAACCACCTTATAAATATAATTTTCTTATATTTCCACTTCTATTTGGATAATTTTAAAATATTAAAACCAGTTTGCTTTAGAGCCCTACTATTTATTTTCAGCAATACAGTTAATAGGCCTAAATGTTAGAATATTTTAAAGGCTCCTGATATATTTTAGATATGATTCCTTATTTCGATGAATACAAGTATATACATATGAGAAATTTGTTCTTCATGGGCAATAAAAATTAAATGAATCAAACAAATATATAGGGTTCAGTAAGAGGAAAACAAGTAAGACACCATCAGGCCTTCAATGAATAGTTCTTTTCAGAGGCAAAAGCTATCCTGAATTAAACCAATTCAAAATTTAAGCTGCATACAATTACAGGAACTAAAAGAAATAAAAACACTGATATTCAGCCCTGGCACTTGATATGCATCTCTTCCTAATTGACATAATCTTTTAAAAAATATAATCTTATTAATAGCATGTTTCCACTATAAAAGTAATACATGAAACAGCACAAAATACCATTGACAGCTATTTTAAAAGATGATAATGTCCATTATTATTGAAGATACAAATATAATGCTGGGAAAAGTGCAAATTAACCCTTTGGGGACATCTTGGCAACTATTTTATTTTTTTGTATGAATGAATAAACAACCAGTATTTAAATTTCCTTATAAAAGTCCATCAAGTATATGTATTTACTTCATCAGTACCCTATTTTTAGACATTCAAACTGCTTATAGTGTTTTACTATTACAATAATACTATAATATGTATTCATTTGTGTATTTTAATATATTATGGATTATTTTCTTTGGATTAATACCCAGAAGTGAGATTACTGAAGCAAAGGTCATTAAATTGATGGGCATGGTGGCGCACGCCTGTAATTCCTTTGGGAGGCTGAGGCGGGTGGATCACCTGAGGTCAGGAGTTCGAGACCAGCCTGGCCAACATGGTGAAACCCGGTCTCTACTAAAAACACAAAAATTAGCTGGGCATGCTGGCACAAGCCTGTAATCCCACCAGTGTAATCATATCATGGCACTCCAGCCTGGGCAACAGAGCGAGACTCTGTCAGAAAAAATTTTTTAAAAAAAGTCATTAAATCAAGATTACAAAATCAAATAAAATATTTTCTGTTTTTTAAATTTAAATTTAAAAATATATATATACTTTTTGTTTTGTTTTGTTTCTTTTTGTTTTGAGATGGAGTCTTGCTCTGTCATCAAGGTTGGTGTGCAGTGGCGCAATCTCGGCTCACCACAACCTCTGCCTCCCAGGTTCAAGCGACTCTCCTGCCTCAGCCTCCCGAGTAGCTGGAATTACAGGCCCGTGCCACCTTGCCCAGCTAATTTTTGTATTTTTTAGTAGAGACGGGGTTTCACCATGTTGGCCAAATGGTCTCGATCTCCTGACCTCGTGATCTTCCTGCCTCAGCCTTCCAAAGTGCTGGGATTATAGACATGAGCCACCTCGCCCGGCCATATATATATTTTTTTTAAACAGAGTCTTGCTCTGTCACCCAGCCTGGAGTGCAGTGGCACCATTATAGCTCACTGCAACTTCAATCTCCTGGGCTGAAGGGAACTTCCCACCTCTGCCTCCCATGTAGTTGGGACTACAGGCACACACCACCACATGGGCTAATTTTTTATTTTTTGTAGAGATAGGATTTTGCTATGGTACCCAGGCTGGTCTTGAACTCCTGGCCTCAAGTGATTCTCCTACCTTGGCCAAAATTCTGGGATTACAGCCATGAGCTACTGTACCTGGCCTATTTTCTGGATCTTGGCCCATTTTCTGGATCTTGATATAGGTTGCCAAATTGCTTTTCGAAGACAGTGTATCAGTTTATAATGCCAATACTAATAAATGAGAATGTACGTTTCAACCCACTATCCCTAATCTATTAAATTATTTCAATGCTTTGCTCATTTAAGAGGTAAAGATTGACATCTGATTTCAATTAAAAATTTTAAAGTACTAACAAGGGTACTTCCTGAATATTTGTGTGAGATTATATTAATCTTCACTGTAATTTTTTTTTTTGAGACAGGGCAGGGTCTTACTATATTGCCCAGGCTGGAGTACAGTGATACGATCATGGTTCACTGCAGCCTGACCACTCTGGCTTAAGTGATCCTCCCACCTCAGCCTCCCAAGTAGCTATAGGCGTAAGCCACAACGCCTACCTAATTTTTTTATTATTTGTAGAGACAGAGTTTCACCTTGTTGCCCAGGCTGGTCTTGAACTCCTGGGTTCAAGTTATCCTCCCACCTCAGACTCCCAAAGTGCTGGGATTACAGGCATGAGCCACCATGCCTGGCCCACTATAATCCTTTAACCAGTAAGAAGGCATCGTTTTCTTCAGGGCTGCTTCCATCCTGTTAGGAAGAAATATACCAGCCTCTCTGTCACTTTGCCTAAAGGGTGGCGGGAGGTGGTCTGACTAATCAGTGCCCTCGGATGCTGTGGTCCCCAATACCTATCCAAAATATTGTCAGGACCACTGCAGAAATAACAGCTGGGAATCTATTTCAAACTGCGGATTCCTGGATCCCACTCCCAGAGTATCTGATTCTTCAAGCCTACAGCCAATCCAGGAAGTTATATACTTTTAACATTCTACATTTGAGGCTGATACGTAGTCAGATTTGGACACCAATGTTCCAAAGCAGAGGTTCATAAAGTGCAGTCCCTGGACCAGCAGCATCAGCATCACGTGGAAACTTAAAAATGCAAATTTTCAGATCCCCACCCAAGACCTACTGAAACAGAAACTCTAAGGGTTGGGCCCAGCAATATTTGTTTTAACCAGTTTGTCAGCTGATTTTGATGCAGGACCACTACTCTAAATACACTGTGAGGTGAAGAGTCAAGAGCCATCCAAAATCTACCACCTTCTGCTTAGAAAGTCGAAGGAGATGACATCTGAATTGAGTGTGCAGGATGTGTAGACTTTCATCAGGGCACCAACACAGTCAAGAGCAGGGTACAGAAAGGCACAAGGTTGCTGGCCTGGCTGGAGTGCAGGCTGTAGTGGAGGAGATAAGAGATGAGGGAGGAAAGTTGATAAAGTGCCCCATCTGTCATGCACAGAAGTGGATATTTGTTATTATATGGACACCCAGCCTCCATCCCTCTTCCTAATTGCACCCCAATGTCTTTTGGGAGAATTACCTCACCCCCATTGTGTCTCACTGTCAGGATGATAAACACAAATGCTCTCCTACTACAGAAACCAAAGGAGTCCCTAGAGGCTTCTTCCTTCACCCTCTGACGTAGTCAAGGGGTAAGCATGTGACCTAAACTACACTCACTACACTCTCTGTTTCAGAGATTTTTGTTTTTTAGGATTTAAAAAACCTTTTTATTGTGGAGAATTCACACATACACAAAAGTAAATAGTATAATGAATCTCCATGAACAAAACTCATTCTGAAAAATGATCAATTCATGGTCAATCTGCTTTATCTGTAAACTTCTCCATTTCCTCCACTCCCCAGAGTTTTTGGAAGCAAATCTTAGGTATAATATCCAGGAAGATTTTTTCCAATATTGTTAACATAAGCCATTGAAGTAACTTAGTTTGATGAAAATATTGCCATGTACTGGAAATAATGATTTACAAAAGTCCTTTTAGTGCTTAGTACTGAAAACGACAAAGCCTGAAAGAAAGAGGTGTCTGTTGAAAGAAGGAAGAAATGTCAAGGTCTGATCATCTTCGTCTTTCTCTATTTGTCTTTCTTTGTTACCTCCAAAGTCAAACACAACTATATCAATTTTATTTAGCTTGATCACATTTATTTAACTTCATGTATTCCATGTGTCATCTAATCCCTAGGGATAAAAAGCTATATTTATATTTCATCACTCTAAAATCGCCTTCCAGAACATTTTAAGCATTTAGCTACATGAAGGCCACAGTTAACTTTCTAAAAATTGTGGTACAAAAATATGTAACATAAAATTTGCCATTTTACCGGGTGCAGTGGCTCCCATCTCTCATCCCAGCACTTTGGGAGGCCCAGGTGGCTGGATCATTTAAGGTCAGGAGTTTGAGACCAGCCTGGCCAACATGGTGAAACGCTGCCTCTACTAAAAATACAAAAATTAGCCGGGCGTGGTGGCAGGCGCCTGTAGCTACTCGGGAGGCTGAGGCAGGAGAATCACTTGAAATTGGGAGGCAGAGGTCCCAGTGAGCCGAGATTGTGCCACTACACTCCAGCCTCGGTGACAAAGTGAGACTCTGTCTCAAAAAAAAAAATGCCAAGTTGGTCTCGAACTCTCGACCTCAGGTGATCCACCCACCTTGGCCTCCCAAAATGCTGAGATTACAGGCATAAGCCACCACGCCCAGCCAAAAAACTGCCATTTTAACAGTTTGAAGTGTACAGTTCAGTGCATGAAGTACATTCAGTGCAACCAGAGACTTTGTATCTTGAGCAATGTAACATAAGCAGAGAACCAGACAGAGTCCACTCATGGCAGCGTAAGTACCCAACCAAGACAGTGCAGGAATCCCCGTTACTGAAACCTCAGGAACTACCTCATTCTAAGCCTGGCTCTTCAACCTCCCCTTCGGTTCTATAAGCTCCTGAAACCCCATTAAGATGATCCGAATTAGTTTTCCCACCCAAAGAACCCGAAGAGACCCAGAACTGTAAAGAATTAAAAGCAAAGCAGTGACATGATCAGCTTTGTGTCTTGGAAAGATCACCCAGAATGTAGTGTAGAAGTTGTTATGGACTGAATTGTGTCCCTTTGCCCCCGATCCTGCCCCTAATTCATGTTTTGAAGCCCTAACCCCAATATATTTGGAAATAGGGCTTTTAAGAAGGTAATTAAGGTTATACGAGGTCATAAGGGTGGGGACCTAATACAATAGGATTGGCGTCCTTATAAGAAGAGGAAGAGACAGAAGAGACACCAGTGATCTCTCTCTTACTGCATACACAGAGAAGAGAACATGTGAATACACAGAGAAGAGAACATGTGAATACACAACAAGAAGGCAACTGTCTATAAGCCAGTAAAAAAGACCTCACCAGAAACCAAATCTGCCAGAACTGTGATATGGGACTTCTAACTGCTAGAACAGTGAGAAAATAAATCTCTGTTGTTGAAGCCACTCAGCCTGTGGTATTTTGTTACGGCAGCCTTAGCATACTAACAATACAGAGATTATTGTACACATGTAAAACAGGAACAATATTTGCCTGAACTAAAACAATGACAATAAAAATGGAGAGAAGATGAATTTGAGACTGATTAAGAGATAGAAATGAGAGGATTTAGTGATGAATTGGATATGGGGACTGAGTCTAGATGATCCTTAAATTTCTGACTTGAACAACTGGGAACCAGTCACTAGGTAAGTATGAGGTCAATAGTCCTCTCCCCTCTTCTGTATGTAAATCCTGCCTATCTGTATCTGGAATCACAAAGCAAAGATCTGTATAGCTGGTGCAAATTCAAATATATCCAGGTGTGATTTGTAGGCAAATGAGAGAACAAATGAAAGGGTCTATGTACACAAGGGCTCATGAAACGTCATTGAAAAGAAAAAGACAATGTAGCCAGGTGTGGTGGCATGAGTCTGTAGTCCCAGCTACTTGAGAGGTTGAAGCAGGAGGATTGCTTGAGTCCAGGAGTTCCAGGCTGGTGCATCAGGAACACGCCTGTTAATAGCCACTGCACTCTAGCCTGGACAACATAGCAAGACGATATCTCTTAAAAAAAAAAAAGAATTTAGAAAACACAATGTGGAAGCTGACATCTGATGCCCACTAGACTCCAAGTTGCACACTTATATGTAAATTCCTTGAGAGTGGGTACCGTTGTACCCCGGGCTTCTCACGTAATGGCTGACAAATTCTATAACTATGTTCAATAAATATTTATTGAGTGAATAAATACCAACTAATGCTCTTATCAGTTTAGCCTAAAGTAGAGGACAGGACTGATTGTACCATTTTGTTTTGAGGATGAGGATAAAGAACAAAGGGAAAAGCAATTTTAAATGCATCGTGGTTCATGCCCCTCAGATCATTTCTCAACCCAACCGTTATATGTCAGCATGTAAATTCTATGATGTTGGAGACTGCAATGAAAACAACCCAACTGAAAGATCTGTATTATTGGAGGTAACATGAGTAGCTGAGCCCAACGAAGCACTGGCCCAAATCTTTCGAAAAGGCAAAACCTAGGATATAAGTGAGTATCAAAAGAAGAATCTGAAAATGTAGGCCACAACCAGACCCTGGAGTATCCTATAAGAAGAATCAGCAAAGATGGAATAGCATGACCACTGGAATTATGGAACTGGATTTGAATCCCAGCTTTGTGAGTTTCTGGTGTGTCATCTTGTGCACTTTACTTATCCTTTTGGTTTTGTCATCTGCAAAATAATGTATCCGTTAGGATTTGATTTACCTACAAGAAAGAAAACTCCAGATAGGATTGGTTTAAACAGGATAGAATGCATTTCTCTTTCAAGTAAGAGTTCAGAATTAAGTCATCTGAGAGAAATATGGGGCTCCATAGTTTTGGGCACTGGCTCCTATCTTTTTGATCTGCCATGCTTGACTTCTATTCCTAATATAGAAGTCATCTTATTGTCCAGGTTGGTGCCTCTGGAGACACATTATATCCTTCAAGAAGGAGGGAAGGAAAAAGAGGGAAGAAGGAACAAGGCATAAATCAGTTTTCTCCTCAGAAGTTTCCCAGAAGTTTCCATATGACGCTTCTAGTTTTATACAGTTGGCCATGTGACTAAATTCTGGCCAACCCAGTCACATGGCCAACTGTAAAAAACTACACCTAGCTGCAAGGGAGTCTGGGGGATATTTTTATTTTGGGCAGCTATGTTCTCAGCTAAAACTTTCATCTCTATGAAAGAGAAAATGGATATGGTAGAGAAAGGGACTAGTAATCTTTGCCATAGATGGGTATAATAATTTCTACCTTTAGGGTTACTATGAAGAATTGAAGAAATAAGCTGTATAGGGCTGGGCACAGTGGCTCATGCCTGTAATCCCAACACTTTGAGAGGCCAAGGCGGGCGGATCATCTGAGGTCAGGAGTTCGAGACCAGCCTGGCCAACATGGTGAAACCCCATCTCTACTAAAAATACAAAAATTAGCTGGGCATGGTGGTGGGCACCTGTAATCCCAGCTACTCAGGAGGCTGAGGCAGGAGAATCGCTTGAACCTGGGAGACAGAGGCTGCAGTGAGCTGAGATCATGCCACTGCATTCCAGCCTGGGCGACACAGTGAGACTCTCTGTCTCAAAAAAAAAAAAAAGAAAGAAAAGAAAAGAAAAAGAAAGAAGAAAAGAAAGAAGCTGTATAGCCAAAATTCACTTCATATTGCTGTCCTAGTTAGTTTGGACTTTCTCCTGAAGACATAATTGCTTCTTCCATTTTATTCCTTCAGAATTTTGCTTATAGCTCTCTCGAGGTTCTCATGACATTAGAGCCTGTATTTACTTCATATAGCTTGGCTCTATCAGTCTTTTGATACAAATGTTTTCACATTATCTTTACAAAACGGAATATTCCTATTCATGCTTTCACTTGAATAATAGGAGCCATATTTCCTTGCATAGTCCTCTGTCTGGAAATCCCCCAAAAGGAGGACAGCATATGCTCACAAACAACTGCTAAGCTACAGTCATCACACAAAATCTTAATTTTTGCAGACTACTTTTACATTCCTTAACTGATTTGTATTTGCCTGAATGTTCTTTCCTTTTTTAAAAATAATTGGGATGAAATTCACATAACATAAAATTAATCATTAACTAAGTGTACAATTCAGTGGCATTTAGTACATGCACAACGTCGTGCAACCATCACCCCCATCTAACTCCAAAACATTTTCATCACCCTCCGGCCATTCTCCCCCAGGAAAAAATCACGTACTCATTAGTAGTCATTCCCCATTCCTCCTCTACCCACAGCCTCTGATAATTTACCTGTTCTGGATATTTCATATAAATGAAATCATACAATATGTGACATTTTGTGTCTGGTTGCTTTCACCTAACTGAATGCTTTCAAGGTTCATCCATGTTGTAGCATGACTCAGTACTTCATTCTTCTTATGGCCAAATAATATTTCATTGTGTGATTATACCACATTTTGCTTAACTATTTATCAATTGATGAACATTTTAGTTGTTTACACCTTTTGGCTATTATGGAGATTTCTGCTATGAACATTTGTGTACAAGTATTTGCTTGAATAACTGTTTTCAATCCTTTCAAATATATACCTAGAAACGGAATGGCTGGGTCATGTGGTAATTCTATGTTTAACTTTTTAAGGAACCACAAAACTGTCTTGCACAGTGGCTGTGCCATTTTGCATTTTTATCAGCAACATATGAGGGTTCCAAATTCTCTACCTCCTCATCAATGCTGATTTTCTACTTTAAAAATTATGGCCAATCTAGTGAGTGTGAAGTTGTATCTCATCATGGTTCTGATTTCCTAAGGACTAATAATATTGAGCATCCTTTCATGTGCTTGCTGGCTACTTGTATATCTTCTTTGGAGAAATGTGCATTCAAGTCCTTTGCCCATTTTTTTTAAGAGATGGGGGGTGGTCTCACTTTATTGTCCAGGAGGAAGTGCAGTGCCATGATCATGGCTCACTGCATCCTGGGCTTAAGAGATCTTCTTGCCCCAGGCTCCCAAGTAGCTGGGATGACAGGCATGCACCACCATGGCCAGCTAAATTTTTAATTTTAATTTTGTAGACACAGGGTCTTGCTATTTTGCCCAGACTTGTCTTGAACCCCTGGCCTCAAGAGATCCTTCCACTTCAGCCTCCCAAAATGCAGAGCATGAGCCACTCCTCCCAGCCCCCTTTGCCCATTTTCAAATTGAGCTGTTTGTCTTTTAATCGTTCAGCTGTAGGAGTTCTGTACATATTCTGGATACTAGATACTTATCAGATGTATAATTTACAAATATATTTCCCTCTCTGTGGGTATTCTTTTTACTTGCTCTCTTATTCTATTTTATTTTATTTTGAGACAGGGTCTTACTCTCTTGCCCAAGCTGGAGTGCAGTTGTGTGATCATAGCTCACTGCAGCCTCCATCTCCCAGGTTCAAGCGATCCTCCCACCTTAGCCTTTGAGTCGCTGGAACTACAGATGCAGCTTACACGCCTGCTAATTTTTTATTATTTTTTATTTTTAGTAGACACAAGGCCTCACTATGTTGCCCAGGCTGTTCTTGAACTCCTGAGCTCAAGTGATTCTCCTGCCTTGGCCTCCCTCTCCTGTAATGGCCTCCCTTTACAGGCCTGAGCCACCCTGCTTGGCCCCTTTTTACTCTCTTGATAGTGTCCTTTGATACACAAATTTTTAATTTTAATGAAGCTCTATTTACTTACTCTTTTCTTTTGTTGCTTTTTGGTGTCATACCTAAGACTGCCAAATCCAAGGCCAAAAAGATGTTTGCCTGTGTTTTCTTCTGAGAGTTTATCATATATGTATGTGTGTGTGTGTATATATATATATATATACATATATATATATATTTTTTTTTTTTTGAGACGGAGTTTCGCTCTTGTTGCCTAGGCTGGAGTGCAGTGGTGCCTCGGCTCACCACAACCTCCATTTCCCAGGTTCAAGTGATTCTCCTGCCTCAGCCTCCTGAGTAGCTGAGATTACAGGTGCCTGCCACCACACCTGGCTAATTTTTGTATTTTTAGTAGACACGACATTTCACCATGTTTGCCAGGCTGGTCTGGAACTCCGGACCTCAGGTGATCCACCCACCCTCTGCCTCCCAAAGTGCTGGGATTACAGGCGTGAAACCACCGCATCCGGCTGAGAGTTTTATGTTTTACAGTTTCCTACTTTCATAGTTCTTATATTTAGGTCTTTTGTCCATCTTGAGTTAATTTTTATAGATGGTATGCAGTAATAGTCCAAGATTATTCTTTTGCATGTGAGTATCCAATTCTTCCAGCCCTTATTGAAAAGCCTGTTTTCTCCCTCACTTAATTGTTTTAGCACCCTTGATGAAAATCAATTGGCCATAGATGTATGGTTTATTTCTGGATGCTCAATTCTATTTCACTGATCCATATGTCTCTCTTAGGCCAGTACTACAGTGTTTTGATCACTGTAGCTTTTGTTGTAATTGTTGTTGTTTTCTGAAATGGAGTCTTGCTCTGTCGCTCAGGCTGGAGTGCAGTGGCACAATCCCAGCTCACTGCAACCTCTGCCTCCTGGGTTCAAGCAATTCGCCTCCTCAGCCTCCCGAGTAACTAGGATTACAGGTGCACGCCACCAATGTTTGCATTTTTAGTAGAGATGGGGTTTCACCATGTTGGCCAGGTTGGTCTCGAACTCCTGACCTTGTGATCCACCCACTTTGGCCTCCCAAAGTGCTGAGATTACAGGCATGAGCCACCACACGCGGCCCTGATTACTGTAGCTTTGTAGTGAGTTTTGAAATTGTGAGGCTGGGCGCAGTCGCTCATGCCTGTAATCCCAGCACTTTGGGAGGCCGAGGCGGGTGAATTACCTGAGGTCAGGAGTTTCAGACCAGCCTGACCAAGATGGCGAAACCCCGTATCTACTAATGCAAAAAGTAGCTGGGTGTGGTCGTGGGCGCCTGTAATCCCAGTTATTTGAGAGGCTTAGGCAGGAGAATCACTTGAACCCTGGAGGCGGAGGGTGCAGTGAGCTGAGATTGCACCGTTGCACTTTAGCCTGGGCAACACAGCGAGACTCTGTCTCAGAAAAAAAAAAAAAGAAAGAAAAAAGAAATTGTGAAGTGTGGGTCCTCCAATTTTGTCTTCCTTTCCCAAGATTGTTTTGACATTTGGGGTGCCTTGAGATCACATATGCATTTCAGGGTAGACTTTTTCCATTTCTGCAGCAAAGGTTTTGGATTTTGACAGGAATTGCTCTGAATCTGTAGATCACTTTGGGGAACAGTGTTATCTTTACAAGATCAAGTTTTCCAAACCATAAATATGTGAATTCTTTCCATTTATTTTGGTCTTCTTTAATTATTTTCAGCAGTGTTCTACAGCTTTCAGCATATTAGTTCTGCTCCTCCTTGGTTAAATGTATTCCTAAGTATTTTATTCTTTTGATGCTACTATAAATGGGATTGCTTTCTTAATTTCCTTTACAGATGGTTCATTGCTAGTGCACAGAAATATAACTGGTTTCTGCATGCTGATCTTGTATCCTATTACTTTGTTAAATTTGTTTATTAGCTCTGAGGGTTTTTTTGGTGGATTTCATGACATTTTCTATATATACGATCACATCACCTGCAAATAGAGATAGCTTTACTCGTTCCTTTCTTGTTTGGATGTTTTACCCCTCCTTTTTCTTACATGATTTCTTTTTTTTTTTTTTCTGAGATGGAGTCTGACTGTTACCCAGGCTGGAGTGCAATGGAGTGATCTTGGCTCACTGCAACCTCCACCTCCTGGGTCCAAGCTATTCTCCTGCCTCAGCCTCCCGAGTAGCTGGGACTATAGGCATGCGCCACCATGCCCAGCTAATTTTTGTATTTTTAGTAGAGACAAGGTTTCACCATGTTGGCCAGGCTGGTCTTGAACTCCTGACCTCAGGTGATCCACCCACCTCAGCCTCCCAAAGTGCTGGGATTACAGTTGTGAGCCACTGCACCCAGCCCCTTACATGATTTCTCTGGCTAGAACTTTCAGCACAATATTGAATAGAAGTGGCAAGATCAGACATCTTTGTCTTGTTCCCGATATAAGGGGGAAAGCGTTCTGTCTTTAACCATTGAGTACGATGTTAGCTGTGGGTTTTTCATATAAGCCCTTTTGTAGGTTTTGAAGGTTGAGGAAGTTCTCTTCTATTTGTAGTTTAAGTGTTTTATTGTAAAAGAGTGTTGAATTTTGTCAGATACCTTTTCTGCATCAATTGAGGTGATTGTATGTTTTGTCCCTTTTCATTCTACTAATACAGTAGATTACAATGACTAATTTTCTTATACTGAACAACCCTTGCTTTCCTGGGATTAAATCCCATTTGGTTGGTCATGGCATGTAATCCTTTTAATATGTGCTGGATTTGATTTTCTAGTACAGATGGTCCCCAAGTTATGATGGTTCAATTTATAATTTTGCAACTCTACAATGGTGCCAAAGCGATATGCATTCAGTAGAAACCATATACTTCAAATTCAAAATTTGATCTTTTCCTGGGTGTATTAGTCTGCTCTTATACTACTATGAAGAACCACCTGAGACTGGGTAATTTGTAAAGAAAAGAAGTTTAATTGACTCACAGTTCCACAGGCAATACAGGAAGCATAGCCGGGAGGCCTCAGGAAGCTTACAATCATGGCAAGAGGCAAAAGGAAAGCAAGCACTTCTTACCATGGCAGGGCAGGAGAGAGACAGCACAAAGGGGTGAAGTGCTACACACTTTCAAACAACCAGATCTTGTGGGAACTGCAAGAGGGAAGTCTGCCCCCATGATTCAATCACTTCCCACCAGGCCCCTCCTTCAACATGTGGGGATTACAATTCAAGATGAGATTTGGGTGGGGATGCAGAGCCAAACCATATCACTGGGCTAGTGATATGTGGTAGGATACTCTTGTGATTCTGGGCAATGGGAGCAAGCTACAACTCCTAATCAACCACACAATCACAAGGGTAAACAACTGATGCTCTACAATGTACTGGATTGCCTGGTAATTGTGCCTAACTGTAGGCTAATGTAAGTATACTAAATATGTTTAAGGTAGACTAGGCTAAGGTATGATGTTTAGTAGGTTAGGTGTATTATATATATTTTCAACTTATGGTATTTTCAATATATGATGGGTTCATCAGATGTAACCCCATTGTCAGTTGAGCATCTGTTTTTTTAATGGGGGGATTTTTGCATCCAAAATCAGAAGGGATATTGATTTGTAGTTTTCTTGTGATGTTATTATCTGTCTTTCATATCAAGTAATGCTTGCCTCATAGAATGAGTTGTTAGGCGTTCCTTCTTCTTCTATTTTTTTGGAAGAGTTTGAGAATTACTGATTCAATCTCCTTCTGTTAGGTCTATTTAGATTTTCTGTTCCTTCTTGAGCCAATTTTGGCAGTCTGCATGTCTCTAGGAATGTGTCCATTTCCTGTAGGTTATCCAGTCTGCTTTTTAAAAAAATTATTTGCCCTTCTTTCTTTCTGTCTTTTTTTTTTTTGAGATGGAATTTCACTCTTGTTGCCCAAGTTGGAGTGTAAGGGTGCAATCTCGGCTCACTGCAACCTCTGCCTCCCAGGCTCAAACAATTCTCCTGCCTCAGCCTCCAGAGTAGTTGGGATTACAGGAACCCGCCACCATGCTGGCTAATGTTTTGTATTTTTAGTAGACAGGGTTTCACCACGTTGGCCAGGCTGGTCTTGAACTCCTGACCTCAGGTGATCCACCGGCTTTGGCCTCCCAAAATGTTGGGGTTACAGGCGTGAGCCACCGCGTCCGGCCTATTTGCCCTATTTTCTTTTTTTATTATTATTTATTTATTTATTTATTTTATTATACTTTAAGTTCTAGGGTACATGTGCACAATGCGCAGGTTTGTTACATATGTATACATGTGACATGTTGGTTTGCTGCACCCATTAACTCGTAATTTACATTAGGTATTTCTCCTAATGCTATCCCTCCCTCATACCCCCACCCCACGCCAGTCCCTGGTGTGTGATGTTCCCTGCCCTGTGTCCAAGTGTTCTCATTGTTCAATTCCCACCTATGAGTGAGAACATGTGGTGTTTGGTTTTCCGTCCTTGCAGTGGTTTGCTCAGAATGATGGTTTCCAGCTTCATCCATATCCCTACAAAGGACATGAGCTCATTCTTTTTTATGTATGGCTGCATAGTATTCCATGGTGCATATGTGCCACATTTTCTTAATCCAGTCTATCATTGATGGACATTTGGGTTGGTTCCAAGTCTTTGCTATTGTGAATAGTGCCACGATAAACATACGTGTGCATGTGGCTTTATAGTAGTACGATTTATAATCCTTTGGGTATATACCCAGTAATGGGACGGCTGAGTCAAGTGGTATTTCTAGTTCTAGATCCCTGAGGAATCGCCACACCATCTTCCACAATGGTTGAACTAGTTTGCAGTCCCACCAATGGTGTAAAAGTGTTCCTATTTCTCCACATCCTCTCCAGCACCTGTCGTTTCCTGACTTTTTAATGATGGCCATTCTAACTGCTGTGAGGTGGTATCTCATTGTGGTTTTGATTTGCGTTTCTCTGATGATCAGTGACGATGAGCATTTTTTCATGTCTGTTGGCTGCATAAATGTCTTCTTTTAAGAAGTGTCTGTTCATATCCTTTGCCCACTTTTTGGTGGGGTTGTTTGATTTATTTCTTGTAAATTTGTTTACATTATTTGTAGATTCTGGATATTAGCCCTTTGTCAGATGAGTAGATTGCAAAAATTTTCTCCCATTCTGTGAGTTGCCTGTTCACTCTGATGGTAGTTTCTTTTGCTGTGCGAAGCTCTTTAGTTTAACTAGATCCCATTTGTCTATTTTGGCTTTTGTTGCCATTGCTTTTGGTGTTTTAGTCATGAAGTCCTTGCCCATGCCTATGTCCTGAATGGTATTGCCTAGGTTTTCTTCTAGGATTTTAATGGTTTCAGGTCTAACATTTAAGTCTTTAATCCATCTTGAATTAATTTTTGTATAAGGTGTAAGGAAAGGATCCAGTTTCAGCTTTCTACATATGGCTAGCCAGTTTTCCCAGCACCATTTATTAAATAGAGAATCCTTTCCCCATTTCTTGTTTTTGTCAGGTTTGTCAAAGATCAGATGGTTGTAGATGCGTGGTGTTATTTCTTAGGCCTCTGTTCTGTTCCACTGATCTATATCTCTGTTTTGGTACCAGTACCATGCTGTTTTGGTTACTGCATCCTTGTAGTATAGTTGGAAGTCAGGTAGCATGATGCCTCCAGCTTTGTTCTTTTTACTTAGGATTGACTTGGCAATGTGGGCTCTTTTTTGGTTCCATATGAACTTTAAAGTAGTTTTTTTCCAATCCTGTGAAGAAAGTCATTGGTAACTTGATGGGGATGGCATTGAATCTATAAATTACCTTGGGCAGTATGGCCATTTTCACGACAGTGATTCTTCCAACCCATGAGCATGGAATGTTCTTCCATTTGTTTGTATCCTCTTTTATTTCATTGAGCAGTGGTTTGTAGGTCTCCTTGAAGAGGTCCTGCACATCCCTTATAAGTTGGATTCCTAGGTGTTTTATTCTCTTTGAAGCAATTGTGAATGGGAGTTCACTCATGATTTGGCTGTTTGTCTGTCATTGGTGTATAAGAATGCTTGCGATTTTTTGCACATTGATTTTGTATCCTGAGACTTTGCTGAAGTTGCTTATCAGCTTAACGAGATTTTGGGCTGAGATGATGGGGTTTTCTAAATATACAATCATGTCATCTGCAAACAGGGACAATTTGACTTCCTCTTTTCCTAATTGAATACCCTTTATTTCCTTCTCTTGCCTGATTGCCCTGGCCAGAGCTACCAACACTATATTAAATAGGAGTGGTGAGAGAGGGCATCCCTGTCTTGTGACAGGTTTCAAAGGGAATGCTTCCAGTTTTCGTCCGTTCAGTATGATATTGGCTGTGGGTTTGTCATAAATAGCTCTTATTATTTTGCAATACGCTCCTTCAGTAACTAGTTTAGAGTTTTTAGCATGAAAGGCTGTTGAATTTTGTCGAAGGCCTTTTCTGCGTCTATTGAGATAATCCTGTGGTTTTTGTCTTTGGTTCTGTTTCTGTGATAGATTACATTTATTGATTTGCATATGTTGAACCAGCCTTGCATCCCAGGGATGAAGCCAGCTTGATCTTGGTGGATAAGCTTTTTGCTGTGCTGCTGGGTTCAGTTTCCCGTATTTTATTGAGGATTTTTGCATCGATGTTCATCAGGGATATTGGTCTAAAATTCTCGTTTTTTGTTGTGTCTCTCCCAGGCTTTGGTATCAGGATGATGCTGGCCTCATAAAATGAGTTAGGGAGGATTCCCTCTTTTTCTATTGATTATAACAGTTTCAGAAGGAATGGTACCAGCTCCTCTTTGTACCTCTGGTAGAATTCAGCTGTGAATCTGTCTGGTCCTGGCCTTTTTTTGGTTGGTAAGCTATTAATTATTGCCTGATTTCAGAGCTTGCTGTTGGTCTCTTCAGGGATTCAACTTCTTCCTGGTTTAGTCTTGGGAGGGTGTATGTGTCGAGGAATTGATCCATTTCTTCTAGATTTTCTAGTTTATTTGCATAGAGGCATTTATAGTATTCTCTGATGGTAGTTTGTATTTCTTTGGGATCGGTGGTGATATCCCCTTTATCATTTTTTATTGCATCCATTTGATTCTTCTCTCTTGTCTTCTTTATTAGTCTTGCTAGCGGTCTATCAATTTTGTCGATCTTTTCAAAAAACCAGCTCCTGGATTCATTGATTTTTTGAGGGGTTTTTTGTGTCTCTATCTCCTTCAGTTCTGCTCTGATCTTAGTTATTTCTTGCCTTCTGCTAGTGTTTGAATGTGTTTGCTCTTTTTTCTCTAGTTCTTTTAATTGTGATGTTAGGGTGTCAATTTTAGATCTTCCTGCTTTTACTTATGGGCATTTAGTGCTATAAATTTCCCTCTACACACCGCTTTAAATGTGTCCCAGAGATTCTGGTACATTGTGTCTTTATTCTTATTGGTTTCAAACAACATCTTTATTTCTGCCTTCATTTCGTTATGTACCCAGTAGTCATTCAGTAGCAGGTTGTTCAGTTTCCATGTAGTTGTGTGGTTTTGAGTGAGTTTCTTAATCCTGAGTTCTAGTTTGATTGCACTGTGGTCTGAGAGACAGTTTGCTGTGATTTCTGTTCTTTTACATTCAATGAGGAGTGCTTTACTTCCAATTATTTGGTCAATTTTAAAATAAGTGAGATGTGGTGCTGAGAAGAATGTATATTCTGTTGATTTGGGGTGGAGAGTTCTGTAGATGTCTATTAGGTCTGCTTGGTGCAGAGCTGAGTTCAATTCCTGGATATCCTTGTTAACTTTCTGTCTTGTTGATCTGTCTAATATTGACAGTGAGGTGTTAAAGTCTCCCTTTATTATTGTGTGGGAATCTAAGTCTCTTTGTAGGTCTGTAAGGACTTGCTTTATGAATCTGGGTGCTTCTGTATTGGGTGGATATATATTTAGGATAGTTAGATCTTCTTGTTGAATTGATCCATTTACCATTATGTAATGGCCTTCTTTGTCTCTTTTGATCTTTGTTGGTTTAAAGTCTGTTTTATCAGAGACCAGGATTGCAACCCATGCTTTTTTTTTTTTTTTTTTTTTTTTTGCTTTCCATTTGCTTGGTAGATCTTCCCCCATCCCTTTATTTTGAGACTATGTGTGTCTCTGCACATGAGATGGGTCTCCTGAATACAGCACGGTGATGGGTCTTCACTCTTTATCCAATTTGCCAGTCTGTGTCTTTTAATTGGGGCATTTAGCCCATTTACATTTAAGGTTAATATTGTTATGTGTGAATTTGATCCTGTCATTATGATGTTAGCTGGTTGTTTTGCCCGTTAGTTGATGCAGTTTCTTCCTAGCACCAATGGTCTTTACAATTTGGCATGTTTTTGCAGTGGCTGGTACCAGTTTTCCTTTCCGTGTTTAGTGCTTCCTTCAGGAGCTTTTGTAGGGCAAGCCTGGTGGTGACAAAATCTCTCAGCATTTGCTTGTCTCTAAAGTATTTTATTTCTCCTTCACTTATGAAGCTTGGTTTGGCTGGATATGAAATTCTGGGTTGAAAATTCTTTTCTTTGAGAATGTTGAATGTTGGACCCCACTCTCTTTTGGCTTGTAGAGTTTCTGCCAAGAGATCTGCTGTTAGTCTGATGGACTTCCCTTTGTGGGTAACCCAACCTTTCTCTCTGGCTGCCCTTAACATTTTTTCCTTCATTTCAACCTTGGCGAATCTGACAATTATGTGTCCTGAGGTTGCTGTTCTCGAGGATTATCTTTGTGGTGTTCTCTGTATTTCCTGAATTTGAATGTTGGCCTGCCTTGTAGGCTGGGGAAGTTCTCCTGGATAATATCCTAAAGAGTGTTTTTCAGCTTGGTTCCATTCTCCCCGTCACTTTCAGGTACACCAGTCAAACGTCGATTTGGTCTTTTCACATAGTCCCATATTTCTTGGAGGCTTTATTCATTTCTTTTTGCTCTTTTTTCTCTAAACTTCTCTTCTCACTTCATTTCATTAATTTGACCTTAATTTAATTTCATTTCACTAATTTGATCTTCAATCACTGATACCCTTTCTTCCACTTGATCGAATTGGATACTGAAGCTTGTGTGTGAGTCACGTAGTTCTTGTGCCATGGTTTTCAGCTCCATCAGGTCATTTAAGGTCTTCTCCATGCTGTTTATTCTAGTTAGCCATATGTCTAATCTTTTTTCCAGGTTTTTAGCTTCCTTGTGATGGGTTCAAACATCCTCTTTTAGCTCGGAGAAGTTTGTTATTACTGACCTCCTGAAGCTTACTTCTGTCAACTCATCGAAGTCATTCTCTGTCCAGCTTTGTTCCGTTGCTGGCAAGGAACTGCGATCGTTTGGAGGAGAAGAGGCGCTCTGGTTTTTAGAATTTTCAGCTTTTCTGCTCTGGTTTCTCCCCATCTTTGTGGTTTTATCTACCTTTGGTCTTTGATGATGGTGACTACAAATGGGGTTTTGGTGTGGATGTACTTTTTGTTGATGTTGATGCTATTCCTTTCTGTTTGTTAGTTTTCCTTCTAACAGTCAGGTCCCTCAGCTGCAGGTCTGTTGGAGTTTGCTGGAGGTCCATTCCGGACCCTGTTTTCCTGGGTATCACCAGCAGAGGCTGCAGAACAGCAAATACATTGCTGTCTGATGCTTCCTCTGGAAGCTTCGTCTCAGAGGGGCACCCGGCTGTATGAGGTGTCAGTCAGCCGCTACTGGGAGGTGTCTCCCAGTTAGGCTACACGGAGGTCAGGTACCCACTTGAGGAGGCAGTCTGTCCATTCTCAGGGCTCAAATACCGTGCTGGGAGAACCACTGCTCTCTTCAGAGTTGTCAGACAGGGATGTTTAAGTCTGCAGAAGTTTCTGCTGCCTTTTGTTCAGCTGTGCCCTGACCCCAGAGGTGGAGTCTACAAAGGCAGGCAGGCCTCGTTGAGCTGCAGTGGGCTCCACCCAGTTCAAGCTTCCCATCCACTTTGTTTCCCTACTCAAACCTCAGCAATGGTGGACGCCCCTCCCCGAGCCAGGCTGCCGCCTCACAGTTTGAGCTCAGACTGCTGCGCTAACAGTGAGCAAGGCTCCGTGGGCATGGGACCCACTGAGCTAGGCACGGGATATAATCTCCTCGTGTGCCATTTGCTAAGACTGGTGGAAAAGCGCAGTATTTGGGTGGCAATGTCCCAATTTTCCAGGTACAGTCTGTCATGGCTTTCTTTGGCTAGGAAAGGGAAATCCCCCAATCCCTTGCACTTCCTGAGTAAGGCGATGCCCCGCCCTTCTTCAACTTGCTCTCTGTGGGCTGCACCCACTGTCCAACCAGTCCCAATGAGATGAACCAGGCACCTCAGTTGGAAATGTGGAAATCACCCATCTTCTGCGTTGATCACGCTGGGAGCTGCAGACCAGAGCTGTTCCTATTTGGCCATCTTGGAACGGACCCCTATTTACCCTACTTTCAAGCTACAAGTTAAAGTTATCCAATGTGTTGGATTACAATTTTTCATAGTATTCTTATAATCCTTTTTATTTCTGTAAGTTGGTAATAATGTCCCCACTTCTGAAAAAATTTAGTTGAAAATTTTTTTACTGTAGAAATTTTCAAATACACACAAAAGTTAAGTAAATAGCATGATGCACTCCTACATACTTATCATCAAGATGAACAATTTTCAAGAGTTCATTAGACTCGCTTCATCCATTCCTTATCTTTCCCTCCCTCTGTCTTGCAACCTAAAAGTGTATGAAAGGGGCCCATCTAGTTCTGTGTTAAGGTCAGAGAAGAAAGTATTTTTTAAAAAGGTTACAGGACGAATGTGTGCATGTGAATACCAATTCCTTGTTGGCACTGAGAAGCTTTTCTTCCTCCTGTCAGTCTCCCTATCTCTTGTTCAAGACTGACCTTTTAGGCAAGTTTCCCCTGCTAGAGTGCAATTCTCAGCCAATTTTAGTCACCTCAGGAGCTTCAAAAAATATTGATTTCTGGACCCTATCCCATAATATTGTATTTAATTGGTCTGGTATATGATCTGTAATAGGAGTTTTTAAAAGGTGATTCTAATATACAGCCAAGACTGAGAACTTGTGCTCTAAAATGTAAGAGCCCTCATTCCTTCTACTTTCCTTTTGTAATGCATGTCTCATTTCTTACAAGATGCTTTAGAGAACAAATGCTGTGAGACCTGGCTGTTCATTTCCACAGGTGTTTACAAGTGAGTAATGAGTTTAGGCAAGGATGTAACACATGAAATCTACCGAAGGCCAGAAATAAACTCATGAGTGAACTCCAAATTCTGCTGAAAGAGTTACTGATAATCTTACCTGGAAAGGGACCTGCATCAGGAAGTGGGGAGCGTGGTCTGATGTGAAAAATGGAGACTTGACAGACCAGAAATTCAATTGAGTTCCTAGGGCTCTCTTGTCCAAGGCAATGGTCTCAACTCTGGCTGTACATTAGAATCACTTGAAATGATCATTTTCTTAGGTTTCACTTTAGAGATTCTGATTTAATTTGTCTAGGTCAAGTCTTCTTAAATTTAGGTTACATCAAAATCACCTGATTGCTGGGCACCAACTTCAGAATTTCTGATTCAGTAGAGCAGGGGTGGGGCTCAACATACACATTTATAGTAAGTTACCAGGCAGTGCTGAGGCTGCTGATCTGGGAACCACATTTGAGAATCACTGGTTTAGGGTAAGACCCAGGCACAGATTGTTAGGGGGAAAAATTCTCTAAGTACTTTCAATGTGCAGTCAGAGTAAAAGAAAAAAAAAATCACTGCCCTAGTACTGCTGACTCACGAATTGCAGGGAAACAGAAAGTACAGAAATCCTGACCCTCTTGAATCGGGACACTTCAGATGAATGGATGAAAGAACTTGAACTTCAGATAGAATCCCTGAGTGAATCAGATACTAGGTTTGACCTCCCTGGGAGGAAAGAATGGTTGAACTCAATTCTTACATTTTATTTCTGCTGTTTCTGAATTTTACTTCTGTTCAGCCATTAGTCTCCACTTTTCTTTATTTTATTTTATTATTATACTTTAGGTTTTAGGGTACATGTGCACAATGTGCAGGTTTGTTACATATGTATCCATGTGCCGTGTTGGTTTGCTGCACCCATTAACTCCTCATTTAGCATTAGGTATATCTCCTAATGCTGTCCCTCCCCTCTCCCCCCAACCTACAACAGTCCCCGGAGTGTGACATTCCCCTTCCTGTGTCCATGAGTTCTCATTGTTCAATTCCCACCTATGAGTGAGAACATGCTGTGTTTGGTTTTTTGTCCTTGCAATAGTTTACTGAGAATGATGTTTTCCAGTTTCATCCATGTCCCTACAAAGGACATGAACTCATCATTTTTTATGGCTGCATAGTATTCCATGGTGTATATGTGCCACATATCGTTGTTGGACATTTCAGTTGGTTCCAAGTCTTTGCTATTGTGAATAGTGCCACAATAAACATACGTGTGCATGTGTCTTTATAGCAGCATGATTTATAGTCCTTTGGGTATATACCCAGTAATGGGATGGCTGGGTCAAATGGTATTTCTAGTTCTAGATCGCTGAGGAATTGCCACACTGACTTCCACAATGGTTGAACTAGTTTACAGTCCCACCAACAGTGTAAAAGTGTTCCTATTTCTCCACATCCTCTCCAGCACCTGTTGTTTCCTGACTTTTTAATGATGGCCATTCTAACTGGTGTGAGATGGTATCTCATTGTGGTTTTGATTTGCATTTATCTGATAGCCAGTGATGATGAGCATTTTTTCATGTGTTTTTTGGCTGCATAAATGTCTTCTTTTGAGAAGTGTCTGTTCATGTCCTTTGCCCACTTTTTGATGGGGTTGTTTTTTTCTTGTAAATTTGTTTTGAGTTCATTGTAGATTCTGGATATTAGCCGTTTGTCAGATGAGTAGGTTGCAAAAATTTTCTCCCATTGTGTAGGTTGCCTATTCACTCTGATGGTAGTTTCTTTTGCTGTGCAGAAGCTCTTTAGTTTAATTAGATCCCATTTGTCAATTTTGGCTTTTGTTGCCATTGCTTTTGGTGTTTTAGACATGAAGTCCTTGCCCACGCCTATGTCCTGAATAGTATTGCCTAGGCTTTCTTCTAGGGTTTTTATGGTTTTAGGTCTAACATGTAAGTCTTTAATCCATCTTGAATTAATTTTTGTATAAGGTGTAAGGAAGGGATCCAGTTTCAGCTTTCTACATATGGCTAGCCAGTTTTCCCAGCACCATTTATTAAATAGGGAATCCTTTCCCCATTGCTTGTTTTTGTCAGGTTTATTGTAGAACTAGAAAAATCTGTTTCCAAAAATGTATCTAACACCTTTACTTCTGAATAGAAGAGCTATCCAGAAACTTTACCAAGTCTCTGAGTCTCCTAGGCTAAATCTTGCTTTAACTCTGGCTCTGTGCTTACATCTGATAAAGGATTTCTTGAATGCAGGCAGTTACCTTTTACATTTATTTTGTCAGTAGAAGAGATGCAGCTAAAGGAACATTTTGCCTCTTGCACTAAACTGTTACAGATATATGAACCAGTGCTTCCAACACAAATGGCACACACAGAAATGATAATACAGTAGTTGTATAGCACACTGGTGTAACCACCCAGTGGGTTCACTTCACCTAATTTGGAACCGCCCAATGGGTTCACCTTACTCCGCTGCCTAGACAGAGCCCATTTCTCCAGACAGAGGAATCACAATACAGAAAGAATAATTAACCTAGAGCTGGCTGAGCAGGAGACTGGAGTTTTACTACTACTCAAATCAGTCTCATGGAACATTTGGGGATCAAAGTTTTTCAAGACAATTTGGTGGGAGGGGAGGCGCAGTGAGTTGGGGAGTGCTGATTAGTTGGGTCATACGTGAAATCATGGGGGCGTCCCTGTCTTCTTGCGCTCATTCAGTTCCTGGGGCGGGTGGTCATAAGATCAAATGGCCAGTTTCTCCATCTGGGTAGTGCTAGTAGATCCATCAAGGGTGAAGTCTGCAAAACACCTCAAGCACTGATCTTAGGAGCAGTTTAGGGAGGGTCAGAATCTTGTACCCTCAGCTACGTGACTCCTAAACCGTAATTTTTAATTTTGTGGCTAATGTTAGGAGTCCAATCCCTGGGCAAGAAGGAAGTTTGTCCTGGGAAGGGGCTACTATCATCTTTGTTCTAAACGATAAACTTTAGTTCCTCCCAAAGTTAATTCAGCCTATACCCAGGAATGAACAAGCACAGCTTGGAGGTTAGAGGCAAGATGGAGTCGTTTAAGTTGAACCTCTTTCACTGTCTCAGTCATAATTTTGCAAAGGCGGTTTCACTGGGGCAAGAGGAAGAGGCTGCTTACAGCTGAAGATAATCACACAAGACAACCAACTGTCCCAAGGACCCAGGGCAGTCAATATCTGTGAGCTAGCACCAAGCAAGCTGCTTAGGAAACACTGATGTAAGCAAAGCGTGCATCTGCCTCAGGTAGACTCAGCCTTCTGTAATGAGTAGTATTTAAAGAGAATATCCTCAAGTAGTCATTGTTGGTTTAGACATATTGTAAATAGCTTAATCTAGATTTAAAAAATTGTATATTTACTTGTGATAGGTGTGAACCTACTCCATAACACAGATGTGCAATAAATATTACCACAATCTTGGAGTAATGATGGAATGGTGAAAGGGAAGATTACACACTCCAGAACATTCAGGGAAGGACCCTGGTCTTCAGGCCTTGTTGCCACTTCATGGTCATTTGAAAGCAGGTTGTTCCACTGTCTCCACGCCAAGCTTGAGTAACTCTCCCAGTGCTCCCAAGCCACAACGCCTAGCGTCCACTTACCTTGGGATCCCATGTAGGCATTTCATTTTTTGTTTTTTTGAGACGGAGTCTTGCTCTGTCGCTCAAGCTGGAGTGCAGTGGGGCGATCTCGGCTCACTACAACCTCTGCCTCCCGGGTTCAAGCAATTCTCTCGTCTCAGCCCCCTAAGTAGCTAGGATTATAGGCGCCCGCTGCCATGACTGACTGATTTTTGTATTTTTTAGTAGACACAGTGTTTCACCATGTTGGACAGGCTGGTCTCGATCTCCTGACCTTGTGATCCACCCATCTCGGCCTCCCAAAGTGTTGGGATTACAGGTGTGAGCCACTGCACCGGTGGCTACATACCCCACGTAGGCATTTTTTCATCCACACATTGTTTGTAAGTGAGACACAGGTCTCTGCTAAAATCAAACCCTCTTCTCCATTCCTTTGGAGGCAGCTTAGTTTAATTCCGTGTTTGTTCCTTGTGTATTTTTTCTTCAGGCCAATAATAAAAATGAAGCTAAAAATACCCACTTATAGTAAGAAGAACCCAAATACAGTTTTCCTGATGGGGCTGTAACTATCTTTCCATTCTTTTCAATCTCTTAAAGTGAGTGTCTAAGATTTAGACAGGAACTACTGTATCAATAAACTAGCTTGCCTTTTAAAAAAAAAAGTGTCAGCTGGGCACGATGCCTCACTCCTGTAATCCCAGTACTTTGGGAGGCCAAGGTGGGTGGATCACCTGGAGTCTGGAGTTCGAGACCAGCCTGGCCAACGTGGTGAACCCCTGTCTCTACTAAAAATACAAAAAATTAGCTGGGCGTGGTGGGGCATGCCTGTTATCCCAGCTACTTGGGAGGCTGAGGCAGAAGAATCGCTTGAACCCGGAAGGCAGAAGTTGCAGTGAGCTGAGATCACGCCATTGCACTCCAGCCTGTGCAACAAGAGCAAAACTCCATCTCAAAAAAAAAAAAAAAATCTCTACTTCAAGAACACATACCTATGGCTGAAACTTAAGAAATTACATGGTGAAATGTTATTTTGAATTAAAGACTTTTTAAAAATTAACTTACGTAAGTGGAATGTGCTTTTACTCTTCTTAAAAAATTCTGTCATTCTGTCTTTATGTAAAAGTACAAGATACTCTAATTTTGGACAGATTGTTGCAAGTAATATGTACAATAATAAAGACTTTCCACATGCAAATGAGAAATAAACACTTTCTTAAGCAAAATGAAATAGGCCTAGGAGTATAGGGGAGGGATAGAGCTATGCGGCATTCAAATGTGGGTGTGAGTTGGCCTAAGTCTAAAACCAGAGGTGGGCTGCAAGCAAATATGGCCTCTAATACCCAGGAACTAAACTGGATTAAAACCAAGAAGAGCTCATAGAAGGGTGAATCTAGAAGGAAGAGTAGGAAACTAGACTGGATGAAAACCCAGGGAGTGTTTGAGAATCTAAGTCATAAGAGGTCATTCAGCAGCTTCTCTCGCCCTTAAGACTTGACCTAAGCCAATTTGTCCATTCAGGGAATCACCTGAACCCAGGAGGTGGAGGTTGCAGTGAGCCGAGATCGCACCACTGCACTCCAGCCTGGGTGACAGAGCAAGACTCCATCTCAAGGAAAAAAAAAAAAAAAGGCTGCTAGGCATCTGGCAGTATATCTTGAATACTGCTCATTTCACCATGAAAAAATGCAACATCGCTTATGGTGCAGGTTCAGAAAGTGAGATATCTAAAGTTCTACACCTGCCTCCTTTGGAGGGTGGCCAACTGCTTAAGGCCTTTAGATGTCTAGCTAATCACCCCTGCCTCAGGTGTAGACTCCTGACCTGGGTGTTAAAAATGTTAAATAATTGTCCCTAGGGTATGGATTAATTTACACACATTCACCTCAAAATAGCATTTTTACCAGTGAATTCCAGACAAAATCTCAGACACCTTTAGCTAATAATGTTTAAACCTAATTTTATATCTGACAGTATTTTTTTTCCTTCTAGGTGTGGGAATAAGATTGATTTTAAAAATAGTTGCCATTACTCAGAAATAGATAAAATGTAATATGCCTTACTATTAGTCAAGGAGCCCAAATCCTACTCAAAATAATTTAAGCAAAGAGCAACATTTAGTGGTTCATGTTCCTGGGGAGAATAGGGAAGGCCCTGACTGTAGCTACTCTGAACCCAGGGACTCAAGGACATTGAAAGGTCTTCTCATTCTCTCTCTTTTTCTCTGTCCCTTTGCTTTGTGTGTATATCTTCACAGGTCTATTTCTCTGGGTTTTGGCCTCATTCCCTTCTATTTCTGCTAGGTCTTTTCATGAGGCGTTCAAGCCCCTCTGGCTTCACTTTGTCTAGCTCCGTGACCCCAGAGCCAAAGGGCCCCTCAAGTACCTGCTGGGGAAGAACTTGGATTTTCTCAACTTGTGTCACCTGCCCTAATAATAATCCTTGGATAATTCCTCTGGTCAGGAAGTTGAGGTTCGGTCTAAATCTGGGTTGCTGTCCTTATGTTTTGTGGGTTGGTGGGTACTGTTGTGAGAAGAAGGATAAGGTGCTTACTTTGGAAGCACATATACTAAAATTGGAACAGGCCAGGTGTGGTGGGTCACGACTGTAATCCCAGCACTTTGGGAGGCTGAGGCAGGTAGAGCACCTGAGGGCAGGAGTTTGAGACCAGCCTGGCCAACATGGCGAAACCCTGTTTCTACTAAAAATACAAAAATTAGCTGGGCATGGTGGTGTGTGTCTGTGATCCCAGCTACTCGGGGGGCTGAGGCAGAAGAATCACTTGAACCCAGGAGGAAGAGGTTGCAGTGAGCCAAGATTGCACTACTGCGCTCCAGCCTGGGTGACAAAGTGAGACCTTGTCTGAAATAAATAAATAAAACAGAAACAATGCAGAGACAATTAGCAAGGCCCTTGCCCAAGGATGTCATGAAAATTTGCAAAGCATTCCATATATTTTATCTGAAGTGTTCTCATCACTTACACACACAAAAACATAACTATGTCAGGTGATGGTCAATTAGCTTGATTGTGGTGATTATTCCACAATGCACACATGTTTCAAAACATCGAGTTGTACACCTTAAATATATACAATTCAAATTTGTCAATTATACCTTATTAAAGCAGCAACAGAAGAAGCGGTGTTAGCAAACTGCCCAATATTGTAGTTGCCACAGCCCCCTCTGCCCTTCCTGTTCTCTTTTTCCTGCCTTTCTATACTTGGGATCTTTGGCTTATGTGTGTTAAATTGGATGTTATGAAAAACAAGAAATATTCAAGCTTTCTATGCATTAAGATTTAGTAGTTTATAAACTTTGATCCACTTTATATTTTTCAGTAGATTGAACCATGTAGAATAGCTGGCATCAGAATTTTCTGGATTTTTTTCCTCAAGCGATACCACTAAAATGGAAACCTGAAGATTTTTATAAGCAAATGTAGGCTAACATTGATTCAGAAAAAGCCGCCAATATGCTATAGCAGTGAATATTGCAACCAAAATGAATTTCCTTAATTATAATCGGGTGAATTTGGGACTAGGAAAAACAGCTTGTTTACCCATTTAATCACCACCTATAGGTAAGAAGCTTAGAGATTTTCCAGGTGAATGAGGCCCCTGATAAATATATTTCTGTCTTGTGGACGGTAAAATGATTCAACAAATGCCATATGTAGTGTTTATCTCTTGAGGAGACCTATGGCCTAGTTGGAACACATCCTATGTGCTGTGCCTACTGGAGGGTAGCATGAACAGATTGCTGGTAATAGCTCACTCCACACAGTGTCTGTCAGATATAAAGTGCCAGGTCAAGTAGTGACCACATGCAATGTGGACACCATGATTTTTCCACTTCTCTCAGTTACTAAAAAGCTTTTGAGAGGCCGGGTATGGTGGCTCACGCCTGTAATCCCACCACTTTGGGAGGCCGAGGCGGGCGGATCACCTGAGGTCAGGAGTTCAAGACCAGCCTGGCCAACGTGGTGAAACTCTGTCTCTACTAGAAATACAAAAATTAGCTGGGCATGGTGGCGGGCAGAAGAATCGCTTGAACCCAGGGGGCGGAGGTTGCAGGCGAGCTGAGATCACACCACTTAACTCTCGGCCTGGGCAAAAGAGCGAGATGTGTCTCAAAAAAAAAAAAAAAGCTTCAAAGAGGAACAAAGAGAACAAGTTTCAAGAACGCTACCAGACAATAGTAAATTGTGATATGATACTTGACCATTATATTATAATGACTAATTTATAGCAGTGTGGATTTTAAAATGGACAGATGGTATCCATTGCAATTTTAAGTCTTTATAACAGAAACTGTTACAATAATTGATACACAGAAATTTTCTGGCATGAAATTCCATCATTGAATATATCTGAAGAGGAGTGTGATTATAGCAAAAACAAATTACTATTCTTATATGAAAAATAGTGGCCATGTGTAAGTAGATAAGACATATAAAGGTGGAACAGTGTGTGATAAAGTCAAAATTCTGCTATGGCCTAGCTGATCACTAAAAATTGCACTTGGAGTACTGAAAATATATACTATTGAGTGTGTGTGAATGATATACTAGGACCTCGCGACTTGAAGTATGGTATGGGACCAGCAGAATCAGTATCACCTGGAAGCTTGTTAAAAATGCAAGTTATTTGGTCCCACCCCAGACCTACTGAATCAGAAATTCTGGGAGCTGGGCCAGAAATCTGTGTCCTACAAGCCCTCCAGGTGCTCCCAGTGCATGCTACAGTTTGAGAGGCACCATTCTAATTAGTTACAAGCGCTCTCCTGATGGCTTGTAGAATTGCCCAAGCAAGGGACTTCAGCATGGAGAAGTACGTGATGTACAGGCTTCTCTTGCAGCAATAAACCAACTTAGTAGACCACCACTGTTGCAATCACTCCTTTCACCCAATCGTCAAACCTAGATGTTAGCTGGGTTAAAACAGCCTCATTTTCTTTATCACTTTTTTTTTTTTTTGAGACAGGGTATCACTTTGTTACCCAGGCTGGAGTGCAGTGGCATGATCTTAGCCCACTGCAGCCTCGACTTCCAAGGCTCAAGTGATCCTCCTGCCTCAGTCCCTCAAGTAGCTGGGATTATAGGCGCCCACCACCACGCCCAGCTAATTGTTGTATTTTTCATAGAGACAGGGTTTCGCCATGTTGCCCAGGCTGGTCTCAAACTCCTGGCCTCAAGCAGTCCTCCCGCCTCAGCCTCCCAAAGTGCTGGGATTACAGGTGTGAGGCACCATGCCCAGCTCTTTATTATTTATATATTAATTAAAGACTAAGTTGTAGGAGGGTAGTTTTTGAACCAGTTATCAATTAGCATCAGCAAGTATTTATTAAGTGTATATTTTGTTCTAGGAGCAGCAAAATACATACAAAGTGAACTAAAAGATGATTGTTGTTTAGCATGTGGTTAAGGAGAAAATATAAACTTGAAAAATTAAATGGCAATGTCAGATAATAACACAAGAGCTATTCCTAGGCATTATATGACTAATTATAAAATAAGGGGAAAATTCACTGAAAAGGAAGAGATCCCTGGATTGAATAGGTCTGTGAAGACATCACTCAAGGTTTCTTCACTGAGCATATGTTTAGGAAGTAGCTGTTCCAGGAAGGGCCTTGGGCAGGTGCTGGAGAGAATGTGGAACTTGAACTAGGCTTCTGGAAAAGGCAATTCAAACGGCAGGAACATAACAAACAAAGGTATCATATGAGAAGTTTACACAGCAATTCTGGTTGCTCTGTCCTTGCATATCTCCAGGGAAACCTGGACCCATGATTGACTGTTGGTCAACCCTTGGTATGTGGCCCTTGGAAGGTTCTTTATGCTAATGTTGATGATTTTGTTGTATGCACCTAGAGCAATGAACCATGACCTACTAGCTTGTCAGAATTGTTTTGCACAAACATCAAGACTGATCATGCATGCCAGGTTTCATTATTAGGGTCCTGAGTTTCAGTTGCCAAGGATGGTCATGTAGTAGAATGTACCTACGTGACCAGACCTCCATAAAAGCCTTAGGCCCTGAGACTTGCATTGGGTAGAGAGATTCTGCTAGAAGGAAAGATTGTCCTGTGTGACTCTGGTTGGAAAAAACTTGAAAGCGTGTATCTGACCTCTCTGTATTTTACCCAATGCCTATCTTCTTTCTGCAACTTTTGCTGTCTACTTTTTGCTGTAAAAAGTCTTAGCCATGAATATAACCTGATATTGAGCCTTTTGAGTGTTTCTAAAAAAACATCATACTAGGAGTGGTTATGGAACCCCTGAAATATGGCCTGTGACAAGATGCAAAATACACATAATTTTTGGGTAGAAACAATAAATATTAAAATCTGATGGGAAAAGTCAATTCTCGATTGATGAATCTTGGTAAAGAATACATAGGTGTCCATTGTACTATTCTTTTTCTTTTTCTTTTTTTGTTTTTTTTTGAGACAGGGTCTTGCAGTCACCCCGGCTAAAGTGCAGTAGCACAATGATGGCTCACTGCAGCCTCAACCTCCTGGGCTCAAACCATCCTCCCACCTCAGCCTCCCGAGTACCTGGGACTGTAGGTGTACGCCACCACACTCAGCTAATTTTTGTATTTTTTGTAGAGACAGTCTCCTTGTGTTGTCCAGGCTGGTCTCAAACACCTGAGCTCAAGTGATCCTCCCGCCTCAGCCTCCCAAAGTGCTGGGATTACAGGTGTGAACAACTGCACCTTGCCTTATTGTACTATTCTTTAAAGTTTCCTGTAAGTTTGACATTTTTCAAAATATAAATTTATAGAAAAATGAGTAGTATTGGGCAAATAGTACTCAAGAAATGTTAGCAGTTGAGAAGTCAATTATCGTATGTATGCATGGACATATGTGTGTATAGAATCATAGAATTGTATGTTATCTTGAAGAATAATCATTTTACACTTCACTGTTTAGTCAAGCCTGTCCACCTTTTCCTATGTTTGCTTGGATGTGTGTTTTCTATTCCTTTTTTGACCACATACTCCTGCCTCAGGCAGATGGGGGGCCCTGAGTCCCTGGCCTGGAAGTGGGCCTGAGGCTGTGGTGAATGGAGCCAAAAGAATAATTAACAGGTCAGTTTCCTATGGAGTTTCTGGGTCAGTAATGCCAGGACCAACAGTCCAGGGTCAGGATGCCGAATTCAGACAGGGCAATAAAAAAGAGAAAGCTCTAATTCAAAGTTGATCGTTCTGACAGAGAAGGCAATGCAAAGGAAGTTCAAACAGTCAGACAAGCCAGGAGTGATTCCTGAGAAAAAAATGCACACAGTGCCAATTTCCTTTTTGAACTGGTTCCTGCCACAGCTAACATCGGGGGCATATCCTAAAGTGAGTGATGCAGCTGGGGAGTGCACCATTGTATTCTCACAGAGTTTTCTCTCTGCCTGAGATTGATTAAATACTCACTTATAGTTTCTCCTTTTTTTATTGTTTGAGATTTTACATTTAATTCTTTTTTATGCATTTTCTACTTATGTATTACATTTAATTCTTTAACATCTCTAGTTAGAAAACTGCATTTATATATGGGTAAGATTGGTTTCTACTGTGCTAGCTTCCTCAGTTTTATTAGTAAGATATGCATAGTGGTCAAGAACATGAATTCTAGGCCGGGCACCATGGCTCACACCTGTAATCCCAGCACTTTGGGAGGCCGAGGTGGGTGGATCACCTGAGGTCAGGAGTTCAAGACTAGACTGGCCAACATGGTGAAACCCCATCTCTACTAAAAATACAAAAATTAGCTGGGCATCAGGGTGCGTGCATGTGATCCCAGCTACTCAGGAGAATGAGGCAGGAGAATCGGTTGAACCCACGAGGAAGAGGTTACAGTGAGCCAAGATTGCACCACTGCACTCCAGCCTGGGTGACAAAGTGAGACTTTGTCTCAAAAATAAATAAATAAATAAAATAAAATAGGAACAATGCAGAGAAGATTAGCAAGGCCCTTGCACAACCATGTCGTGAAAATTTGCAAAGCATTCCATACATTTTATCTGAAGTGTTCTCATCATGTACACACACAAAAGCATAACTATGTCAGGTGATGGTTAATTAGCTTGATTCTGGTGATTATTCCACAGTGCACACATGTTTCAAAGCATCAAGTTGTACGCCCTAAATATATACAATTCAAATTTGTCAACTATACCTTATTAAAGCAGCAGCAGCAGAAGGGGTGTTACCAAACTGCCCAAAATTGTAGTTGCCACAGCCCCCTCTGCCCTTCCTGTTCTCTTTTTCCTGCCTTTCTATACTTGGGATCTTTGGCTTATGTGTGTTAAATTGGATGTTATGAAAAACAAGAAATATTCAAGCTTTCTATGCATTAAGACTTAGTAGTATATAAACTTTGATCCACTTTATATTTTTCAGTAGAGGGAACCATGTAGAATAGCTGGCATCAGAATTTTCTGGATTTTTTTCCTCAAGCAATACCACTAAAATGGAAACCTGAAGATTTTTATAAGCAAATGTAGGCTAACATTGATTCAGAAAAAGCCGCCAATATGCTATAGCAGTGAATATTGCAACCAAAATGAATTTCCTTAATTATAATCGGGTGAATTTGGGACTAGGAAAAACAGCTTGTTTACCCATTTAATCACCACCTATAGGTAAGAAGCTTAGAGATTTTCCAGGTGAATGATGCGCCTGATAAATACATCTCTGTCTTGTGGACAGTAAAATGATTCAACAAATGTCATATGTAGTGTTTATCTCTTGAGGAGACCTATGGCCTAGTTGGAACATATCCTATGTGCTGTGCCTACTGGAGGGTAGCATGAACAGATTGCTGGTAATAGCTCACTCCACACAGTGTCTGTCAGATATAAAGTGCCAGGTCAAGTAGTGACCACATGCAATGTGGACACCATGATTTTTCCACTTCTCTCAGTTACTAAAAAGCTTTTAAGAGGCCGGGCATGGTGGCTCACACCTGTAATCCCACCACTTTGGGAGGCCGAGGCGGGCAGATCACCTGAGGTCAGGAGTTCAAGACCAGCCTGGCCAACATGGCAAAACCCTGTCTCTACTAAAAATACAAAAATTAGCTGGGCGTGGTGGTGCATGCCTGTAATCCCAGCTACTTGGGAGGCTGAGGCAGGAAGAATCACTTGAACCTGGGAATCGGAGGTTGCAGTGAGCAGAGGTCATGCCATTACACTCCAGCCTGGGCGACAGAGGGAGATTCTGTCTCAAAAAAACAAAAACAAAAACATGAATTCTAGAGTCAGACTGCTTGGGTCCAAATATTGGCTCTATCACCTAATAAATAATTAGCCACATTAACCTCTTCATGCCTCACTTTCTTTTCTATGAAATGCAGATAAAATATTGCCTGCCTCCAGGTATTGGCATATCACTAGCAATGAACATAATTGATGCCATATCTTGTTTTATATGTGCAATTTTATGAAAGAAAAAAAAGAAAAGGAAAGAAATCAGGGCAGCTGGGGGCATTGGCTCACACCTCTAATCCTAGCACTTTGGAAGGCCAAGGTGGGAGGATCACTCGAGCTCAGGATTTCCAGACCAGCCTTGGCAACATGGCAAAACCTCATCTCTACTAAAAATACCAAACAATAGCCGGTTGTGGTTGTGCATGTCTTTAGTCCCAGCCTATAGTCCCAGCTACTTTGGAGGCTGAGGCACGAGGATCACTTCATCCCAGGAGGTGGAGGTTGTAGTGAGCCCAGGTCACGTCGACTCCAGCCTGGGCAGCAGAGCAAGACTCCATCTCAAAAAAAAAAAAAAGAAAAAAAGAAAAGAAAAACCAGGGCTTTTGGAAGAAATGTCCGGTTCCAGGACTGGAACAGAGAAAAACCAAGATCCGCCTGGAACATGTCATGATGCCAAAAAGTAAATGCTGAAAAAATGATGGGGCATGTTGAAAAAAAAATAGGAGCCAACTTGAAGGGGATCCCAAGACAAATCTGGGACAATGCAAGCAACAAAATAAATGATAGTAATAGGTTGTAACTCGTGGAATAAAACAAATATCCCTATGTCCAGAGTGACAACAAGTTGAATAAATAAATCACTGGGGGAGTGGAGGAAGTTCTTCTTTACAGTAGAATTCCAAATAATAAATGACGAAGAAGTGATGGAAACAAAATTACCATTTGCCAGATACTCTAGTAAAAATTGTTTCTGGCAAGAGTCATTCACAAATGCTAAAACTGATGGGCTAAAAGGAGAAATGGGATTTTTTATATAGTGTCACAGTATCTCCCCAGAAGATATTTATTAAATGGCAAAGGGAAAAATAATGTTACAGTAGAGAAGTCTGGCAGACATCACCTTAATCAAGTGATCCAAGTTAATATTGCAGTCATGAGGCCAACGTATATAACCTGATTTAATCAAAAAGAAACATCAGACAAATCCAAAGTGAGGGACACTCTACAAAACTATGGGCACACACTCTTCAGAATTGTGAAGGTCACAAAAGATAAAGAAAGATTAAGAAACTATCCCAAGTTAAAGAGTAAGAAGATAAATATATGCATTGTGTGATCTTTGATAGCATCCTGATCCAGGAAAAGGGGCACACAGGGAGAGTGGACAAAATTTAAATACAGTTCATAGATGAATTAGTGGCATTTACGAGTGTTATTTTCTTGATATTGATCATTTTACTCAATTATGTAAGATTAAACATTTGGAGAAGTTGGGTGAAGAGTGTACAGGAATTCTTTGTACCATTTTTGCTATTCATTTGTAAGTCTAAAATATTTCATAACGAAAACTTTAAAAATATATATTAACATATATATTCCTGTTTACAAGTCTTTCCAGACTCTTCTAATATATGTATTAGCAATAGATGTATTTGTATATAGATACAGCCTTGTTTTGATTTGTTTTACAGAAATGGAATTGCATTGTACATGACTTTTTTGTTTCCACTCAACAATTGTATTAGCTCCTTTTTGGGTGTTGGCTTATCTCACAAAGACCTAGTTTGCTTCCTCCTCCTTAAAGAGGCTCCAGACAACCATATCTCTACTATATGACATCATTCCTTGGTCACAGATAATCAGACCACATGTGGACATCTGACCCAAACTGGGACATCAGATTCTTTCTACCAGGAATTTGAAACTGGGACCATAATATTCTTATTCAGACTGAGCTATTCTCCTGAGTGAAGGAAATTTTAAAACTTCAAAGCTGAGGTATAGCTGTAACCCGATGTATTAATTGAAAAGTAGAGACAATTGCAAGGCAGAGAGATGAGACCAGAGAAGCAGGCACAAGATGAGGAGGCACTTCCTGGGATCCTAGTTGATAACCATTTTCTTATCTCATGCTCTTTCTGAGGACTTCTGCTGTGGGATTCCGCAAGACACATTCAAATCCTTATAATACATTTCCTTTAAGGCTCATGCCAGCTCTCAAGAGGCAGAGCTCACATCAGTTATATTTTCAAAATTAATTTGAGGTGGGGCATGGTGGCTAACGCCTGTAATCCTAGCACTTTGGGAAGCCGAGGCGTGTGGATGGATCACTTGAGGTAAAGAGTTCTAAACCAGCCTGGCCAACTTGGTGAAACCTCGTCTCTATTAAAAAAAAAAAAAAAAAAAAAAAAAAAAAGCTGGGCGTGGTGGTGGATGCCTTTAATCCCAGCTACTTGGGAGACTGAGGGTGAAGAATCACTTGAACCTGGGAGGCAGAGGTTGCAGTGAGCCAAGATTGCAACACTGCACTCCAGCCTGGGTGAGACAGCGAGACTCCATCAAAAACAACAACAACAAAAAACTAATTATCAAAAATTGTAATTGTTTATGTAAAGAATTGCTGGCCAGGTACGGTGGCTCACACTGTACACAGCACTTTGGGAGGCTGAGGTGGGCGGATCACTTGAGGTCAGGAGCTCAAGACCAGCTTGGCCAACATGATGAAATCCCATCGCTTCTAAAAATACAAAATTAGCTGGGCGCAGTGGCGCACACTTGTAACCCCAGCTACTGGGAGGCTGAGGCAGGAGAATCGCTTGAACCTGGGAGGGCAGAATTGCAGTGACCCAAGATCCTGCCATTACACTCCAGCCTGGGCAACAAGAGCGAAACTCAGTCTCAAAAAAAAAAAAAGGTTAACTAGGTACTGATGAACTGAAAGTGATAAAAGAAAACACTTGTTGAATAAACAACTTTTCATCAAAAAACTTCTATAGAAAAATTACATGAATAGTACAAAGGAACACCTGTATACCTTTCAGCTGGATTGACCAATTGACTTTCTCCATGTTTGCTTTTTTTTTTTTTTTTTTTTTTTTTGAGATGGAGTCTTGCTGTCTCACCCAGGCTGGAGTGAAGTGGCACAATCTCGGCTCACTGCAACCTCTGCCTCCGGGGTTCAAGTGATTCTCCAGCCTCAGCCTCCTGAGTAGCTGGGATTACAGGTGCCCACCACCATGCCCGGCTAATTTTTGTATTTCTGTAGAGATGAGGATTCACCATGTTGGCCAGGCTGGTTTTGAACTTCTGACTTCAGGTGATCCACCTGCCTTGGCCTCCTAAAGTGCTGGGATTACAGGTGTGAGCCACTACACCTGGCCTATTTTCTTCTTTCTTAAACCATTTGTTGATGAATCATTCAGACACATTTAAACATCACTTTTGAAGATTTCAAAAGTTTCTATGAAAAAAGTCCTTATGCATTAGAGACACATACTGGAAGTATTTATGGCTGAAATGGCATGTCTGAGGTTTGCTTTAAGGTACATCAGCAAGGCCAGGTGCTGTGGCTCACGCCTGTAATCCCAACACTTTGGGAGGTCAAGGCAGAACCATTGCTTGAAGCCAGGAGTTCAAGACCAGCATGGCCAACATGGCAAAATCCCATCTCTACTGAAAATACAAAAATTAGCTGGATGTGGTGGCCTATGCCTGTAATCCCAGCTACTTGGGAGGCTGAAGCACAAGAGTTGATTGAATCCAAGAGACAGAGTTTGCAGTGAGCAAAGATTGCACCACTGCACTTCAGCCTGGGCAACAGAGTGAGACTCTGTCTTAAAAAAATAAAAATAAAAATAAAGTACATCAGCAAAAGGAGACAAAAGTGGGGGAGGGAGGTGTAAATAATAAAGCAAAATCAGCAAAATAGTGACCACTGTTAAACCTAAGTCATGGGTTTATTATACTATTTTCTCTATTTTTACGTATGTTTGAAAATTTACAAACTGAAAAGTAAAAAAAAAAAAAAAAAAAGTTCCCTTAACTATTTCATTTAAAAAAAATAGATTGGAACCATTTGGCATTATATTATGTAAAATCCAGGTCTTGGCTGGGTGTGGTGGTTCATGCCTGTAATCCCAGTACTTTGGGAGGCTGAGGTGGGAGGATTGCTTGAGCCCAGGAGCTTGAGAGCAGCTTGGGCAACATAGCAAGATCCCATTGCTAAAACAAGAAAAATTTAAAAACAAATTAGCCAGGCATGATGGTGCATACCTGTAGTCCCAGCTACTCAGGAGGCTGAGGTGGGAGGCTCGCTTGAGCCCAAGAGGTCAAGGCTGCAGTGAGTGATTGCACCACTGCATTCCAGCCTGGGCAGTGGAAAAAACTTAAAACTTTAAAAAAAAAAAAAAGAAAGAAAGAAAGAGAGAGAGAGAGAAAAAGAAAGAAAGAGGGAAAGAAAGAAAGAAAGGAAAAGAAAGAAAGAAAGAAAGAAAGAAAGAAAAAAGAAAGAAAGAAAAGAAAGAAAGGAAAAGAAAAATCAAGGTTATATTAGCTTTATATAAAGAGTTAGAAAATGTTTTCCCTTTTTTTATTCTTTGAAAATATATACTGTATTGTTACAGGATCTTTGGGATATTGCTTTTCTGGCCAGAAATCTCTGTGGTCGGTGGCACCTTTGCCCAAGTTATTGTCCTATGTCCAGGAAGAATGAGGTACACAGACAAGTGGAGGGTGAGCAAGATGAAGAGGAGCTTTATTGAGTGTTAGAACAGCTCAGAGGAGACCTGTAGTGGGTAACTCTTGTCTGCAGGCAGGTCGTCCTGACAAACATTCAGCCCTTAGCAGAGAGGGTGGCTCCTCTCTGTAGCTGGCCATTCCATCGTCTGCAGCTCTCAGTGGAGAGGAGGCCCTGGAGAAGGTAGCTCCTCTCTGCAGCTGGTGTTCCCAGTGTCTGCCCTGCTGTGGTTGAGTCTAGGGGTTTTTATGGTCTTCAGAGGGGTGAAATGCATGCTGAATGGTCCACGGGCAGCCATGGGTGAGCCCAGGAAAAGGCGCCATGAGTTCTGCCTGCAGTACACAGGACTGGCAGCCCAGCCCCCAGCTTTCAGGCCTTCCCCTGCCTAAAGGTGGGGCTTCACCAGGTTCCTGTCCCCTTCTGCCCAGGAGCCTGTCTGCCTCTGGCTGCTGTTCATGTTTCACAGGCTATTCATGCCAAGGGACACCTGCAAGCCAATGCTGAGCTGCCCTCAGCCTCCCCTCAGCTTCCCTCCCGCACTCGTGGGTGCCCAAAATCTGGAGGGGACTGAGGCAGCAGGGGGCTGGCATGTCAGGGCTGCCCTAATCATGTGCCCACTTGGCTTGGCCCCAACCTTGCTCCACAATTGCAGTGGGTACTGGGAGCAGGGAGAGGCCAGGCAGTGGGAGCAGGCACTTTGATCCTGTGGGGGGCCTTCCTGGGCCCCCAAGAGCACAGAGATGCCCAGTTCCGAAGCCAGGCTTGGGCAGCTACAGCTACACCCAGGGAGATCCTGCCTCACTAACTCAGAAGGGGTGAGGCTCCTGTTTGCCCCCAGCTCCTGCCAGCTCCATGAAATGTGCAGTCCCAGTCACACCTCCGAGATGGGAGCAGGAACTGACAGCAGGAGAAACCAGGCAATGAGAGCAAGCACTTCTGAGCCTGCAGGGGGAAGGGAGGTCTTCCTGGGCACCCAAGACCACAGAGATGCCGGGGTCTGGAGCTGCACCAGAGTAGCTGCAGTGGCACCCAGGGAGACTTGGGCAGCACCTCCCTCCTGCAGCCATCATGGCAGCAGCCACTCTAGATGGGCTGCTGCTGCCACCAGCATTAGTTTCCTATTGCTGCTGTAACAAATTACCACAAACTTAGTAGCTTGAAACACTGCAAATATATTATCTTTCAGTTCTGGAGGTCAGAAGTCCAAAATAGGTTAGCAGGCTGTATTCCTTCTGGAGGTTCTGAGGGAAAATCTGTTTCCTTGCCTTTTCCAGCTTCTACTTCTAGAAGCTATCTATATTTCAAGATTCATGATCCCTTTGAAGATCTTCTGTTTTCCAAGTTGACAGTATAACATCTTCAGATTTCTCTCACTCTCTGACACATTTATTTCCTTTTATAAGGGCCCCTGTGATTGCACTGAGCCCACCTGGATAATCCAGGATACTCTTTCCATCTCAAGATCTTTAATGTAGTCACATCTGCAAAGTCTTTTTCCCCTTGAAAAGTAACATATTCAGTTTTCAGGAATTGGGAGGTGTACATCTTTGAGGTACTATTATTCTTTCTCCAAAATATATGTAAGCTTAGTGTTATGTCTTCCTTAAATGTTTGGAAGAACTTACCAGTGAAACCATGTGGGACTGAGGTTTTATTTGTGGGAAGGTTTATAATAATACATTTAAGTTATTTAATACATAATAGACTCTTCAGGCTTGGTGTGGTGACTTGTGTCTGTAATTCCAGCACTTTGGGAGGCCAAGGCTTCAAACTCTTGGCCTCAAGTGATCCTTCTGCCTCAGCCCCCTGAGTAGGTGGGACTATAGGCACATGTCACAATGGCTGGCTTTGATCATTGATCTTTGATGCTACTATTTGAATTGTTTTGGGGCACCACAAACCACATCCATATAACATGGTGAACTTAGTCAATAAAGGTTGTGTGTGTTCTGACTGTCCCACCAAATAGCTATTATCCCATCTCTCTCTCTCTCTCCTCTGGCCTTCCTGTGAGACAACAATATTTAGTCTACTTAATAACCCTACAACAGCCTTTGAGTATTCAACTGAAAGAGTTGGATGTCTCTCACTTTAAATCAAAAGCCAGGAATGATTAATTTTATGACTAAGATTAATGTTAGTTGTCATTTTCTCAAGGCATGTTAAAAGCCAAGATAGGCCAAAAGCTAGCCTCTTGTACCAGTCAAGTTGTGAATGAAAAGGAAAAGTTCTTTTTTTTTTTGAGACAGGGTATTGCTCCGTCACCCAGGCTGGAATGCAGTGGCATGATGATGGGTCACTGTAGCCGTGACCTCCAGAGCTCAAGCCATCTTCCTACTTTGGCCTACCCCAAGTAGTTAGGACCACAGACGTGAGCCACCATGCCTGGCTAATTTTTAAATTTTTTGTAGAGACTGGGTTTCCGCATGTTGCTCAGGGTGGTCAAAAGCTCCTGGGCTCAAGCAATGTGCCCACCTTGGCCTCTTAAAGTGCTGGGATTACAGGCATGAGCCACTGCACTAAGTCTAAGAAATGTTCTAGAAAGAAATTAACACACAAATAAGAAAGTGAGAATGTGAGAAAGTGAGAAAGGCTGTTGCCAATATGGAGAAAGTTTTAGTGGTCTGGATAGATCAAACCAGCCACAACATTCCCTTAACTTAAGGGAGGAGAGTTAGCAAGGCCCTAACTCTCTTCAGTTCTGTGAAGCTGAGACAGGTAAGGATGCTGCAAAAGAAAAGTTCGAAGCTAGCAGAGGTTGGTTCGTGAAATTTCATGAAGAAGCTGTCTCCATAACATAAAGGCGCAAGGTGAACAGCAAGTGTTAATACAGAAGCTGCAACAAATTATCTGGAAGACCTAGCTAAGATAATTGATCAAGGTGGCTACAGGAAATAACAGATTTTTAATGTATACAAAACAGCCTTCTACCAGAGGAAGATGCCATCTAGGACTTTCAAAGCTAGAGAGAAGTCAATGCCTAGCTTCAAAGAACAGACTGACTTTCTTGGTAGGGGCTAATGCGGCTGGTGACTTTAACTTGAAGCCGATGCTCATTTAGCATTCCAAAAATTCTAAGACCCTTAAGAATTACGCTAAATTGGTGTGTGCACCTAATCTCAGCTGGTCCAACCAAGACTCCCTGAGCACCAACCCTAGTCCCCTAGGTGGCCCCTTATCTGCTCTGACAAGATGAAAGAAACAACCATGAACCAGGAAAAACTTGCAAACTGCAGGCACAAGTGTGCATTGGTGGGAAAGGAACTGCTTGCAGAAAGAAGGTGGTTCATAGAGCAGCTGCAGCAGATGATAAAAAACTTCAGTTCTCCTTAAAGAAGTTAGGGGTAAACAATATCTCTGGTATTGAAGAGGTGAATATGTTTACAAACCAAGGAACAGTAACCACTTTAACAACCCTAAAGTTCAGGTATCTCTGGCAGGGAACACTTTCACCATTACAGGCCATGTTGAGATAAAGCAGCTGTCAGAAATGCTACCTAGCATCTTAAACCAGCTTGGTGCAGGCAGTCTGACTAGTTTAAGGAGACTGGCTGAAGCTCTGCCCAAACAATCTGTGGATGGAAAAGCACCACTTGCTACTGGAGACGATGATGATGATGAAGTTCCAGATCTTTTGGAGAAATTTGAAGAGGCTTCCAAGAATGGGGCAAACTGAATTGAGTCAACTTCTGAAGATAAAACTTAAAGTTACTGGGAGCTGCTATTTTATATTATGACTGCTTTTTAAGAAATTTTTGTTTATGGATCTGATAAAATCTAGATCTCTAATATTTTTAAGCCCAAGGCCCTTGGACACTGCAGCTCTTTTCAGTTTTTGCTTATACACAATTCATTCTTTGCAGCTAATTAAGCCAAAGAAGCTTGGGAATCAAGTTTGAAACAAAGGTTAATAAAGTTCTTTGCCTACTTTAAAAAAAAAAGAATTATGCTAAATCTACTCTGCCTGTGCTCTATTAAAGGAGCACCAAAATCTACCTGACAGCACATCTGTTTACAGCATGGTTTACCGAATATTATAAGCCCACTGTTGAGACCTGCTGCTCAGGAAAAAAAGATTCCTTTCAAAATAACATTGCTAGGGCCCAGTGCAGTGGCTCATGCCTGTAATCCCAGCACTTTGGGATGCTGAGGCGGGTGGATCACGAGGTCAGGAGTTCGAGACCAGCCTGACCAACATGGTGAAACCCCATCTCTACTAAAAATACAAAAATTAGCATGTCGTGGTGGCCTGTGCCTGTAATCCCAGCTACTCGGGAGGCTGAGGCAGGAGAATCTCTTGAACCAGGGAGGCAGAGGTTGCAGGGAGCTGAGATTGCGCCATTGCACTCCAGCTTGGGCAACAGAGCAAGATTCCATCTAAAATAAATAAATAAATAAATAAATAAATAAATAAATAAATAAATAATAAATAAATAAATAAAAATAACATTGCTCACTGACAATGTACCTGGTCATCTAAGAGCCCTGCTGGAGGTATACAAGGAGATTAATGTTTTCATGCCTGCTAACACAACATCCATTCTGCAGCCCACAGATCAAGGGACAATTCAACTTTCATCTTATTTTTTTGGAGAGAAAGTCTCAAAGTGTTGTTTCCCTCTGCTCTCACACCACAACAATCAACACAGACGGCTTCTGTGGCTAAATGTGTGGGGAATTTTCCCCACCACCAAGCAGTGAACACCAATCTGATACTACCTGGAGACAGATCAGATCCCACAGGTTGAGGGCTCAGTCCTCAAGACTAATCCCCAAGCTTCAGACACAAGTCACAAGTCTGGGCCTGGTGAACTCCTGACTGTCTTCAAGTTAGAGTCCTAGAGTCCCCACAACCCCTTCTTTGGGTTCAATTGATTTGCTGGAGTGGCTCACAGAACTCAGGGAAACATTTATTAATACATTTACTGGTTTATTATAAAGGACATTACAAAGTATACACATGAAGAGAAGTATACAGTGAGGTATAGGTGAAGGAGCACGGAGGTTCCATGTCTTCTCTGAGTGCATGATACTGTAGGAACCTCCACATATTCAGCTCTCTGGAAGCACTCCAAATCCTGCTCTTTTGGGTTTCAGAGAGGTTTCGTTACATAGGCATGATTAATTAAACCACTGGCCATTGGTGTTCAATTAAGCTTTGTCCCCTTATCCCCTCACCAGAGGTTGGGGGCTGGGGTTGAAAGTCCCTATCCTCTAATCATGCTTTGGTCTTTCCAGTGACCGCTCCCAGCCTGAAGCTATTACTCAACGTTAGCCGTACAAAAAGACAGCACTTTGGAGATCCAAGGATTTTAGGAGTTGTGTGCCAAGAAATGCGGAAAAAGCCCAAATATATATTTCATGATATGACATTAAGAAATACATTTTATAATGCTATAGCTGCCAACTACAGTGATTTCTGTGATGTTTCTGGAAAAAATACCTTGAATACCTTCTGGAAAGGGTTCACCATTCTAGATGTCTTTTAGAATATCCACGATTCATAGGAGAAGGTCAAAATATTAACATTGACAGAAGTTTGGAAGAAGTTTATTCCAACCCTCATGGTTGACTTTGAGGGGTTCAAGACTTCAGGGGAGGAGGTAACTGTTGTGGAATTGGTAAGAGAACTAGAAGTAGAGCCTGAAGAATTAGTTGAACTGCTACAATCTCATGATAAAACTTGAACGAATGAGTAGTTACTTCTTATAGATGAGCAAAGAAAGTGGTTTCTTGAGATGGAATCTACTCTCAAGTGAAGACGCTACGAACATTGTTGAAATGACAAGAAGGACTTAGGATATTCCATAAAAATAGTTAATAAATCAATGGCAGGGTTTGAGAGGATCGACTTCAATTTTTAAAGTTCTACTGTGCGTACAATGCTATCAAGCAGCAGCTCTGCTACAAAGAACTCTTTTGCGAAAGGAAGAGCCAGTCGATGTAGCACACTTCATTACTGTCTTATTTGAAGAGATTGCCACAGCCACCCTAACCTTCAATAACTACCATTCTGATTGATCAGGAGCCAGCAACATCGAGACAAGACCCTCCACCAGCAAAATAATTTTGGCTCATTGAAGGCTCAGATGATCATTAGCATTTTTTAGCAATAGAGTATTTTTTAATGCAGGTATATACATCTTTTTTATACATAATGCTACTGCACACTTAATAGACTACAGTATAGTATAAACATAATTTCTTATGCACTGGGAAACCAAAAAAATTTATATCTCCTGCTTTATTGCAATATTTGCTTTATTGCAGTGGTCTAGAACCAAACTACTCCAAGGTGTGGCTATACTTAAAATCATGATGTCTTCATTTGTTTGCTTAAAATATATCTGCATGTGCATCCTAAGCAGATAAATCAAGACATGATTATTCATATTATTAGAGGTAAGTGAAGTTTAGAGAGAGGTCTCCATGCTAGGCCATATTCATTTCTCTCTTTGAACTCCTGTGGTTGTTACTGTCTACACTATCCCCTTGCTACTCTAAGTGTAATTTCAGAGGTATTCCTGTAATTGTAATATAATGCCAGCATATGTTTTTTACGTTACAAAACATAACAAACATTATTTCAGGAAAATCGAAATACCATCAGCAAATGAAATGTGAAATAATGCCCTTGATAGTAATTTCTTTTCCTTTCTACCAATAGAGGGCAACATGAACAAGTTGCTGACTTGATGGTAGTGTTCAAACCTCTTGTCTCAGCAAAGTTCAAAAAAGACAGTATTAAACTTGTGACAAATAAAAGCAGTACAAGTTGAAACTATAAAACATTAGTAGGAAGAGCTTCTGTCTGGTTTCTCTGCCTACAGTCTCACCTCTTTCCAATCCCCCTACTATAGTACTGCTAGAAATTTCTTCTAAAAGAGAAATCTGATATCATTCCCTTGATTTTCTTTTTTTTTAGCTCGGTTGTACTCTATGACCCATAGGATAAAAGGCCAAGTTCTTTAGTGTGATATTTGGGTTTCTTCTCAATATGATTTCAACTTTCATTTCTCACAATTGTCCACATTTGGAAACTTCTTTAGCCATGCCAAGCTACTCATGGCTCCTCACACACAATATACTCTTCTATACCTTGACGATGCTTTGCTTTGGTGGTTCTTCCACCTGAAATTCCCTGTACTTCCACTCCCCATTAAACACTTACTTATCATTCAAGGCCTGACTCAAAAGTCATCTTTCTGTGGAGACTTTCTTGACTTCCCATTATTGAACCTTGTTTCTCCCACAAATAGCATATATTACAGATTGAATTGTTTTAGAATAATCAGTTTGTATTCCTTAGCAGACTACAAGGTCTCTGAGGGTTCATGTGTCAAAAGGAAATGTCTTATTCATCTTCATGTCTCCAATGCCTAGTATGCAGTAAATACTCATAATGTGTGTTTGTTGAATGAACAAAGAAAAGGAACTAAATAGAGAGTTCTCATATTGGACAAAACACCTTGTGTAAAATTTTAGACAGACATTGCAGCTAAGGCTTGTGGATGGTGCTTCTCACAAGTTCAGGAAGCATCAGATGTTACTAAAAGATTATTTTTGAAATATATAGATGTTTTTGGTGAATTTTAATTTCCCTATTGCCTCTTAGCAGCCAGATTTTTTTTGTAGTATAGTTAAGATGGAGGTTCTTTGGTGCAGAAGTACAGGGATATTATGTTACTTACAATTTAGAGAAATCCTGGTTGCACGAGGTCACCTATTTCTAAGCCAGGTGGAATTCTACTTTCCTGCTTCTCTGGAGACAAAGGATGATCTACAGTCTGTGTGTACTTGGCATACTCAATAACCAATTCCAGTCCCATTTATGGCTGTTTGCTGAGATTAGCATTCACACAGTGATGGAAGAAGAAGGTATTCCTTTCATGATTCTACCTCAGACTTGTACACTGCAATACATTTAAAAACACATGATGTATACACCAATAAGTAGACACAGCTGACGTTTTGCAGAGGTGATCATTGCTATACCATCTGCCAGGTTTTGCGGTTGGTTAAATAAAAAAAAAAAAAAGAAATTAGTTCAGCAGGATTTGCTCTTCACAAAATCATGTTGAGTTTTGCCAATTCTATGTAATTTGATATCCTCTTGCTAATTGAGTAAGAGAAAAATGCTTTCACATTGCACTGCAGGAAAAATATGGCCAATGTCCTTATGACCCTTGTTAAAAAAATATTCAATCATGAGTTAGATAGGGTTATAGTAAATAAAGGTGAAAATAAAAAAGACTGAGACAGCTGAGTAATTCAAAATTGTAACTAAATCAAAACTATTTGTAGCTACCATAATAAAATTGATGTACTACTGCCATGTCTTAAACTAAACAGAAGGAGGAGGTTGAGATCTAAAACTAAGAGTAGGCTGCCTTTTGGGATCAAAATAAATCCAATCCAGAGCTTGGAGGTCTGTCTACTAGTAAATTTCCATAAAAAGTGTGTAGGAGTTTGTGATACATGACACAGATAGTTTCTTCCTAATTCAGAGTCGAAATCCTCACATGATGAATGTATTGCAAAATATAAGCAATCTAGCTGATGATTAGAAAAAAAGATTTGTTGGAGACTTTTTGGCCCTTTGTGTTTTTTTGTGTGGTTTTTTTGTTATTTTTGTTGTTGTTGTTGTTGTTTTTGTTGTTGTTTTTTGAGACAGGGTCTCACTCTGTGGCTCAGGGTGGAGTGCAGTGGTGTGATCACGGCTCACTGCAGCCTCGACCTCCTGGACTCAGGTGATCATCCCACCCCAGTGTCCCCAGCAGCTGGGACTACAGGTGCATGCCACTATGCCTGGCTAATTTTTGTACTTTTTGTAGAGAAGGGGTTTCACCATGTTGCCAAGGCTGGTCTCAAGTTCTTGGGCTCAAGCGATCCTCCCGCCTTCACCTCCCAACGTGCTAGGATTATAGGTGTAAGCCACTCTGCCCGGCCTACTATGTTAATTTCATAATGATTGAAAATTAATTAATTCGACAAATTTACATATTCCGCTAATACAGAGCACATACTATATGCAAGACACTGCAGGACACTGATACTATATATCTGTCAGTTAAAATAAAATTGTTGGCCAGGCACAGTGGCTCACACCTGTAATCCCAGCACTTTGGGAGGCAAGGGCAGGAGGATCACTTGACCCTATGTGTTGAAGATCAGCCTGAGCAACATAGTGAAACACCATCTCTTAAAAAAAAAATTTAGCCAGGCATGGTGGCACACACCTATAGTACCAGCTACTCAGGAGGCTGAGGTAGGAGGATTGCTTAAGCCTGGGAGATCAAGGCTGCAGTGAGCTGTGATCACGCCACTACACTCCAACCTGGGTGACAGAGCAAGACACTGTCAAAAAAAAAAAAAAAATTAATAGCTTGCAGCAATAGATCATAGATGTTGACCTATACGCCATACATTTTATGGCAGTTTAACATTCTTATGAGCTGCCTCTGTCTCTTCATGACATTTTACCAAAAGCTTAAACTTCTGTTAAATTGAAAATAATTGCCTTCTTATATGACTTTCAGAAAATCTACAGAAATGGTTCTAGGTGTTCTCCACACCTTTCACATACAGCTCTGGGCTACACAGTCTTCTACTGGGGCTTCTGGTCCCACTCTGTCCTCTGGACTCTGAAGGTTGACCTCTATGGACACCATCATATGGGGTTTCTTATTCTTTGCTTCCAGGGGGTTCAGCCAGAAGGGAAGCACTGGCCTGAAATATAAGTGAGGAGGACAGAGAGATTGGGATATTTATTTGCCTTTCTTCTGCATCATGATTATGGCAGTGGCTCCACACTCTATGCACACAGTTCCTATTTAGTGACTCCTCTTTCAAGACTCCAGGTCTTTCAGGGTTCTGGCAGCACAGTTTCCTCCTCTTGTCCCTTCAGGCCTAGGGGGGAGAAGTGCTCCCTGCTATTGTTCATCCTTGGGTGGTTCCCTGCCCCCACGTTCGTTCACTTACCTTCTCATGCCTCTCTAAATCATCCCTTCATTACTTTCTTTTCACTTAAACGCTTTTTTTTTGTCTGAACCAGCCTAAAGTTAAACACTTTAAGTGTGTCCTCTGCTTCCTGCTAGAACTCAAGAAGACTAGAAACAAACAAACAAAAAGTTTTATATCCAGAAGAAAAGTTATCAATGGTAACATGCTGAAAGAATGAAAGCAATTTGAACTATATCTGAATCAATAGAGTAATGAAATTCAGCTTCCAAGGAGCTTGTAGATCATTTCTGCAATTCCAGAAGGTAACTATATACAATACAGTTGGATAGTTTATTTAATTATTTGTAGTCAGTTAATTCACAAGGAAGAAAGTCATTCCTGTTTTTTGTTTTGTTTTATTTGCATCCTACGTATTCAACAAGGATAGAGCCGCGCCTATTTCTTTGCCTATAGTGTATGGCTGCTTCCTGCTACAATGGCAGAGTTGAGTCATTGCGACAGAGACCTTATGGCTCACAGAGCCTAAAATATTTACTATCTGGCCTTTTACAAAAACAGTTTGCCGACCTCTGAACTAATTGATTGAATGGTATATAGTTTGTAGTTTTATTTCTTTTGGCCTCATTTAGACACAATCTTTTGTGCTCAATATGCTTATCTTATACATATGGTGGCTCAATAAATATTGATTAGTGAAGAAATTGGGAATGCACTGACAAACTTAGAACTCATGACCCTCAGTTTTATGACAAACATGGATAATATATTTTAATTTTTTTGTAAGATTTATTAGCCAAATTGTATACATGATTATAGGAATTTGGACTCTGATGTTGTAAAAATTGTTAACCTGGGCTGGGTATGGTGGCTCACACCTGTAATCCCAGCACTTTGGGAGGTGGAAGCAGGCCAGGAATTTGAGACCAGCCTGGCCAACATGGCAAAACCCATCTCCTACTAAAAATACAAAAATTAGCCAGGCACAGTGGCCCATGCCTGTAATCCCACCTACTTGGGAGGCTGAGGCATGAGAATCACTTGAGCCTGGGAGGCAGAGGATGCAGTGAGCCAAGATCGTGCTATTGCACTCCAGCCTGGGCGACAGAGGGAGACTCCGTCTTAAAAAAAAAAAAAAAAAAAAAAAAAAAAAAGATTGTTGACCTGGCAGTACTACGCATTTAGTATATGATAAATATCATTACTAAATATGTATTTGGATTCTATTTATTGATTAATTCAAACTGAGAGGCATGTTCAGGCTTGTTTCTGTTTTTGTTTAGAGACAGGGTCTCATTGGGTCACTCAGGCTGGAGTGCAGTGGCACAATCATGGCTCACTGCAGCCTTGACCTTCCTGCTCAAGCTATCCTTCCACCTCAGCCCCCTGAGTAGCTGGCATTATAGACATGTGCCACCACATCTGGCTAATTTTAAAATTATTTTGTAGAGATAGGCACTCTGTCGCCCAGGCTGGAGTGCAGTGGCGTGATCTCGGCTCACTGCAACCTCCATCTCCTGGGTTCAAGTGATTCTCCTGCCTCAGCCTCCTAAGTAGCTGGGACTACAGGGACCCGCCACCACAACCGGCTACTTTTTTGAATTTTTAATAGAGAAGGAGTTTCACCACTTTGGCCAGACTGGTCTTGAACTCCTGACCTCAGGGGATCCACCTGCTTCGGCCTCCCAAAGTGCTGGGATTACAGGCATGAGCCACCACACCTGGCCTATCTTTTTGAGTTTTTTCTTTATGTGTTGTGGATTTTTTTTCCAAATATGATGATGAAATGTATTATTTTTATGGTGAGAAAATAAAATAGTTTACAAAATATGCAAAATGGTAAACCTAATGTAACTGAATATTTTATATTGCTATTTTAGTTGAAGAAACTAAAGACAGATCTTTAGTTTAAAAAATTATTGCAATAAAATTGAGTCTAAGAACTCTTCTCAAACTATTTTAAGAAAATAATAAATTAGCATGTATTGATTAAAAATTAGGAAAAAACATTTAAATTATAAATTTTTAAAACGTTTCATGTGAATTTTAACTTTTCAACAGCAGAACATCAATTACATAGTCACTTAAGAATGTATGCATTTCTAAATATCTTCCTACTACCATTCACCAGAAGGAAATAAAATATCTTCAGATATCCTCACTAGTAATGTTTATTATAATCTGTAATTTGTATTTTTTAATATGGAAATAGATATTTGCTTTTCCTATGGTTCAAAGTATTTAATTGTTTTAACTCACACTTATTTTCAGTACCCTTAAAACTACCAATGGTTCTTTAAGTGGAAAACTTTTTGCTCATTTATCTTAAAGGGAATGCTGTGTGAAAAATTTAAGTCATGTTCTAAAGATGGTATTATTATACCCAAGAATGCCCAGTTTGTGTTTCTTTTATTAGAAGGTCTTAAGCTTTTGTGTTATGCTATTCATCAGTTATAATTGTGATGTTCACCATGAAGAAAGTGCCCATTACGTGGAATATTTATGTGTTTTATTAATGATCCATCAGGTATTCTGCCTAGGTTCTCTTTCAACTAGGTATTGCTAATGTCTGTCTCTAAGATGTAAATAGTTGAATAGTAGAGGTTGGGAATACGCTTATGATTAGAATAGGAGAGCTAATTTTTTTCAACTTCTAGAAGTTTATTTTACAGTATTTGTCCTCTTCTGCGCATTTTTATTTTCTCCTCCATAACAGAGGTCCCCAGTCCCTGGGCTGTAGACCAGTACTGGTCCATGGCCTGTTAGGAACTGTGCCACATAGCAGGAGTTGAGTGGCGAGCCAGCATTACTGCCTGAGCTCTGCCTCCTGTCAGATCAGTGGCGGCATTAGATTCTCATAGGAGCGGGAACCCCATTGTGATGAAGTGTGCATGCAAGGGATCTAGGTTGCATGCTCCTTATGAGAATATGCTACCTCGATCTGAGATTAAACAGTTTCATCCTGAAACCATCCCGCCTCCCTGCCCAGGGAAAAACTGTCTTCCACAAAACCCGTTGCTGGTGCTAAAGAGGTTGGGGACCACTGCTCTATAAGGTTTTCATTTGCTTAGTATCTTTCTGGTAGCAGCATATTGTTTTGTTTTGTTTGAGACACACTGTGTCGCCCAGGCTGGAGTGCAGTGGTGCATCTTAGGCTCACTGCAGTCTCCACCTCCTGGGCTCAAGCAATCCTTTCATGTTGCTAGCTGGGACTACAACTGTGCTCCAACGCGCTCCGCTAATTTTTATTTTTTTTGTAGAGATAAGGTCTCACTATATATATTGCCCAAGCAGCATCTTAACAGGAAATGAGTCACTGCCTATTGCTTAGATTTGAAGAATTAAAGAAGGAACAATGCCAACACAATGACTGACTATATGATAGGACAGTCACACCCTGGAAATACTTTGTAAGTGACCATTAACATTCAGAACTTTTGCATCACACCACAGCAAACTAGTTAAATAAACTGAGCAGCACCACACTTACCTAAAGAAAGACCAGGAAACTGAACGTAAGCAAAAACATTATACCAAGAGACACTTCAGGCCTATCACAAATCCATCAATTCTACTCACTGAAGAGCCTATCAGGACTTCACTCGAAGACTATTAATTCTTTCAGAGTGTTTTAACAGTCTGTGTATTCCTAGCATCCAGAAAATTAGAAGCAGCAAATTTGGCTGGGGACTATAGGTAGGTGGAGATACTGACAGCCACAAAAGAAGATAGGAAAACTATTCAAAGTAAAATAAAACTCAAAACTTAGTTATCTGGAGACTGTGAATGCACCCTTGAACTTTTTTTTTTTTTGAGACAGAGTCTCACTCTGTCACCCAGGCTAGAGTACAGTGGCACGATCTTGGCTCACTGAAACCTCCACCTCCTGGGTTCAAGTGATTCTTCCGCCTCAGCCTCCCAAGTAGCTGGGACTACAGGTGCCCACCAGCACGCCCAGCTAATATTTGCATTTTTAGTAGAAATGGGGTTTCGCCATATTGGCCAGGCTGATCTCAAACTCCTGACCTCGTGATCCGCCTGCCTTGGCCTCCTAAAGTGCTGGGATTACAGGCATGAGCCACCACACCCGGCCACACCCTTGCACTTTTGAGAAACTCTGAATTTATCACAACATTGAAAGCACCACACAATCAATTACGTCAAATATAGTGATACAATTAAAAGACCAATTTAAGTTTAGAATATACTGTTCAACAAAGCTTAGATACATTTTTACAAAATTTCCATCAACATGATAAAAAATAAAAAATAGTTTGAGTGTTGAGAAGGATGTATGTCATTACATGCTGACTGAGAAATAAAAGATTATATGATGTTTATGTATTCCTCTAAGCTTTTCTCTGAAAAAAATTTACTTGGAAAAAAGCTCTCTTGAAAGCTATTTATTTTATGACTTCAATGTCCTGGGCAAGATCTTTGGTTCTTCAAATTCACTGGCAAGCAAGAATCTAGCTAATGCCTCCTCAAGGTCATTAGTTAATGAAACTGTTTTGAGAAGTCACTCTGCTGTGAGCTCTTGCCTATTGTTAGGAATTGATACTAGTCATTGTGGTGCAAGGAGGACTCTGATCCACTGACTGAGAGTGCCCTCCATTGCACGGCACTGCCCTAGACCCGGGGACATAAAGATGAATCAAGGAGAAGTAATTGTAGGCAAATACATGCCATTTAGAGCAAGTGGCAGAAATGAAGGGAAGATTTGATACTATGCAAGCACCAAAAGGAGTGGTCACCTGAGTCTGAAGTAGAGGAATGCTTCACAGAGGGGTAATGCTTGAATCCTGAGCGATGAGTGGGAGTTGGCCTAACTAGCAAGCAGAAAACGGTATTCTGCACAGGAATGGTAGCATATGCAGAGGCACAGGCATATGGGATATTACTGTGAATTTTAGAAGGTTCACTTTGGAACACAGAAGTAGGATGTTTGAGAAGAGCAACTGATACTGGCCTGAAAGGAGGACCACTTCTCTCTTCCCTATCATATCTTTCCAACTTTCCTCTCCTCTCCTCAGTTGAGGTACAGGACAGAGCAATGAGTCCACTGGTCTCAGCAGAAGTCCAGTAGAGAATGAAATCAGTGTGCTCATTCCCTACTGGGGAAACTGATGCTCAAAAAGTTAAGCAACCTGCCTAATTTCTCTTTTTCTCTCTGTATTGTATTTCCTCTTAAAACTATGTTGGGTAATTAAAATATAAGTCTTCTGTGTTCCTAGGTGATTTAAAAATCTTATTTATTAGATCAAGGCGCCCTTTTAAAAAGTCTGTTAGAGACTAGATTTCTTGAAGACTTAAAAAAAAATCTTCATGAGGCAATGGTGCCATTCTTTTTTACAAAGCTTTATTGAGACATAATTCACATTCCATACAATTCAGCCATTTAAGGTACACAACTCAATGGCTTTTAGTGTATTTACAGAGTTGTGCAACCATCACCATGATCATTTTAGAATATTTTCATTTTCTCAAAAAGAAACTTCACATCCCTAAATCATCACTCCTATTTTCCCCCAACTGTCCCCCAGCCCTAGGCTAATCTACTTTCTGTCTCTATAGATACGTCTTTTCTGGACATTTCTCATAAATGGAATAATACAATATGTTGTTCTTTATGAATTTCCCTTAGCATAATGCTTTCATCCATGTTGTAGCATGTATTAGTACTTCATTATTTTTTATTGCCAGATAGTATCCTATTATATGGATATACTGCATTTTATTTATTCATTCATCAGTCCATGGACATGTGGGTTGTTTCCACTTATTGTCTAATATAAACAATGGTGCAATTCTGCTGCTGCATTTGTGGTATTTTTCTTGTACTAGCTTATGAATGTGATTACCTTTGCAAATCCGTACTTAAAAATATTTGTCACCAAGGAACCTGGTTCTGGGTGAGTCTATCACTTCCTATAGTGTAGATCAAGATAGACATGGGTAGAAGTTCACATGGGTGCTTTTGGTACACGGGTTTGTGTTATTCAGATGCAACCTGAAGGAGAAAGCCTCAGTTATAATACACGGGAGAGAATCTTTCTCTAGTGATTTCTAAATGGGACCATGGTCCATTCTAACCATTTAGTTTCAGATTAGAAGAGAGCTGAGCGAATAACTTACCTCCTAACCAGGTGGGTATGATTTTTCCAAACTCCTTTCGTACTGGATTTAACATTCCAAGAAAGGATGCATTCAGGACACATACATGACTACAAAGTACAAAACAAAAGTATTCTGAAGAAATCTTAAGAACTTTCTTCCTAAGTGAAAGGTGGATAGGAAACTTTTGGATTTAATCTTACAGGATGTTGCAATTCAAAGACCATTAAACTGGGTATAATGTACAATCCCTCTTTAGCCAGACAGAGAAGATTACTGGTTGTACTCTTGAGATATTATAAAGCATTTTTAAGGCTGCTGTTAAACTAGGGAATTGTGAATTGCTAGGTTTTCAAATAAGTTCCTCCAGACCTCAGTCTGGTCTAAAGTTTCCTGTTTTTACAATTAACTCCTCATGTTTCTTTGTTGAGTGTGTGTGTGTGTGTGTGTGTGTGTGTGTGTGTGTGTGTGTGTGTAAAACCTAAAGATAGACCAGAAAGCATCTGGGGCCATCTGGCTCTAGAGGAGAATCCAGATTTCTGTGAGGGCTGGGTACTAAACTGCATAAACAATACCATCTTAATGTGCGACTCCTGTGCTAACCCTTCAGTCACCACTTCAAAATGCCCCTAACCTGCTGTATTTGGTGTTAATACTTTTTGGTTTTTCACCTGTGAGTGAAGCAGATTGGTTTGTCCTAGGATAAACCCAGTATAGGCGTAATTACTTCCATATTGTTTTGTCAAGCTTCTGGGGGATTACAAAGAAAAGTGGGTATGTCAAGCACTGGGCTGCTCCTGAAAGCAATGCTGTCTTCTTGGTGCCCACTCTCCTTCTGTCTGTATTTCATTTGCCAAATAAAGGACTACTATTAAGAAAGAGTTATCAGGCCAAGCGCGGTGGCTCTCACCTGTAATCCCAGCACTTAGGGAGGCCAAGGAGGCGGATCACTTGAGGTCAGGAGTTCGAGACCAGCCTGGCCAACATGATGAAACCCCGTCCCTACTAAAAATACAAAAATTAGCCGGGGGGTGGTGGCAGGCGCCTGTAATCCCAGTTACTCGGGAGGCTGAGGCAGGTAATCACTTGGACCCTGGAGGCAGAGGTTGCAGTGAGCTGAGATCGTGCCACTGCACTCCAGCCTGGGTAATAGAGACTCCGTCGCAAAAAACAAAACAAACAAAAAAAGAAGGAGTCACCAAGCCAGGCGTGGTGACTCACACGTCTAGTCTCAACTGCTAGGGAGGCTGAGGTGAGAGGGTCACTTGAGGCCAGGAGTTCGAGGCCAGGCTGGGCAACATAGTGAGACTCCCATCTCTAAAAGACTTTTTAAAAAGTCATCAAGAGCAGATGGAAAAGATTGCTAGCAACAAGGATGTCTGAACGCTTGTGTACTGGCTAGGGAAATGCAGGGTTCTACTTGTACATCACCTAGCAAAGTGCCACATGAATGCATCCTAATTTTAATTAAGATGATTTTCAAAGGGCATTTAGTTCCCTACTCCTCAAAGCAAGATCCTTTCTCCTGTAACTGAAGTGGAGAGGTTATATTTCAAGTTTTTCATAAAGGTTCTTTATTTTGAAGGAATAATGTTAAAAACAACATTAATGACATTTATAGAACACTTACTATAAGCTGCCATTTCACTTAACCCTATTATTAGCCCTGGTTTACACGTGAAGTAATCGAAGCATAAACAGGCTCAATAACGTGCCTAGGCTCACACAGCTGGTGCGTATTGGAACCAGGCAGGAAGACTTCAGAGTCCAGGTTGTCAACTACCCAATTAAGAAATTGTGCTCTTTCTTAATTGTGTTATGACAAAACATTTTTACTGCTAATTTAAAATACATACTCCATGTAAATATTTATGTAATGTAAACATAGCACACATTATAAAACTATAATATTATCTTTTCTCAAAAAAAGATTGCATTCTACATGCCCATTTTACCCCAGGAAAAAGGTCTTTATTTCCTTTGAAATGAGGAGTAACATTTGATTTTGCCAGGGAACTTAAAATTATTTCAAGGTCCCAGTCGTGCATGGCATGGAGATTTATGACAAATATGTAATCTGTTTATTTGTCAGCCAACTTGGATGACTTCTAAATGTTTCTTCTTTGTAGCTCTTGATTTTGCTTGGGTTCCCCCCGACCCATGCCCAAATAGTAAAAAACAAAACCAAACCAAAAAACAATGTCGGAGTCACGTTTGCTCCAGTCAGGGAATACCAACGTGCTGACAGACAGTTCTGGTTTTTAAAAAATCTTACTGTATGTCACTTGCAACTCTGAAGAACATTCATGCGTTAGTGGACTGGATTTGGAAGAAAAAAAAAAGGAAAAAAAAAAACCCCACCAAGTTGTGGCTCAAGTCCCTCTGCCATTTGCTGCAGTGAGTTTTCCTATTCCATTTTGCTGGGGAGAAGGCATGCTTTACAGAACACATCAAACTGTCCGAAAAAGGCTGTCTGCATCCCTCATGTTTTTAAGAGAAGGATTTCTTTCCCTTTCCTTCACATATCAAAGAAGGCACTCGGGGAGGAAATAAACCATAATTAGGCATGAGCGAGCGAGCAGACAGACCCCTCGCTCTGCCTTCCCTGTCCCCGCCCCCCAGGCCCTGGCAACCGTCCTGGGCGCAAGCGAGGAGCGGGGTGACTCCACAGCAGCTGCCGCGAGCGCGCGCGCCCACGCCCGAGCCCGCGCCCGCCGCCAGGATCTGGGCGGCGGCGAGGCTAGCCCGGGGGCGCGCTCACTCGGGAGCGCGCTCATGCAGCGGTTTTCTTCTCCCACAATCCAGAGGCAGCTGCACGGGAGGGGCGGGGAGTCGGCGGAAGGATATCGGCGCGGAGGGAGCGGCGCGATCCCTTTGACGGCGGCCCCCGGCATTGGCGGGCGGCGCTGGCGGGCGGTGAGGGGTAGGGTGTGATGCGGCACTGCGGTTCTGAGGCCGTTACTCCGGCTTCTCCATAGAGGGCGGAGGAGGCTGGAGCGCGGCGGTGATTTTGTGCCAGGGATTCCCAGAGACGCGCTGAAAAGGCTGGCAGGGCTTAGGAAGCTGGGGGGTTAGGGACACACATTCAAGCCCCCACCCCCGGGAGGGGAAGGGGGCTGGAGGCGAGGCTTGAGGGCGGCGGAGGAATGGTGTCTGCTCGGGGGGAAGGGGCGAGCCCTGCCTCTTGGTGCTGAGGGGCTGCGGGCAGTGGAGGCTCCGCGGGTCGAAAGCGGCTCCATGCCCATCGGTGGGTGGAACGTGTAGAGGTCGGAACGCCGAGGTCGAGTCCGGTGGCCCCTCGGAATCCTTAACGTGGTCTCTGTCTAACGTATTTCATTTAGCCCCCGTTGGGATTAATTCATTGGGAGCAGTTTCGCTGGTCTGGATCCTTCAGGAGCTGGACAACCTTGACGGGCTTTTTGTCTTGGGCTCCAGCCCCCTTTCCCTTCCTCCTCCTCCAGATGCCTTTTCTCTGCCCCTCCTCGCCCGGTACAGACATTTCCAGCGCAGGCTGCTGCTCGTGGTGTCCGTCGTCGAAGCCACTTCTTGGGATTTCGGCTCGTTTCCCTCTGGGGTGTTTTTTGAGGAGGAAGAGTGCCCCCCTCCTCCACGATGGGATTTTCCTCCCTTGCCGAAATGGACTTTCATTGATTTCTACTTACTTCCACGTTTAGTGACCAATTCCCTAGGCGTATTTTTGTGGTAGTTCCTTTTTTCAAATACATACTCTGTAAAATGGAGAACGAAATTTTTACTCCCCTTCTGGAGCAGTTCATGACCAGCCCCTTGGTCACTTGGGTAAGTGGGGTGTCCTTTATTGTATATTTTGCTGAGTTATTTGTGGCTGCAGAGATGGAGGTGGGCGTTCATGTCGTGGTGATCCTTCTGTTCTAGGTTAAAACGTTTGGACCTCTGGCTGCAGGAAATGGGACCAACCTTGATGAATATGTGGCTTTGGTGGATGGGGTATTCTTGAACCAGGTCATGCTCCAAATGTAAGTTCTTCCTTCTTTCCTAGGTAACGTTTTCTTTGAGAAATAGCATATGGTGAACTTTGAGACACGATGTTTTAAGCCCCTAATTTGGTTCATTGGCCAGAAAAATTCAGGTGGTTTAAGAATTGGATCTTGAAAGGAATGCTAATGTTAAGGGCTCAGCCCATTATCACAACCTAGAAATTCTACCTGTTAAAATTGTGAAACTTTAGTTTTTCGCTCTGTCAATCATGTATCGTCACTTGTCTTCAGTACTGAAATCCAAGCCACATTGTGTCTTCTTTGATAATTTGGTAAAATAAGAGAAAGAATGAGAATCTGGTTTCCTACGAGAGGAAAAAAGACTTTACTGTGAAGTTATGTGCATTTGATGCAGAAATGTTTCTTATTAACCTTTGTATCTAGAAATAAATGGCTCAAAATTTGAAACTCGTTAAGTAATAGCAGATTTCAGAAGAGAAAATTTCAAACAGTTCTGATTGGTGAGGACTCTTGCTATAGTAAGTAATTTAAATGCCTGTAATAACTAAAGCCTGATGAGATGATTTATTGTGTGAATTATTAGGTTGCTTAATATTTTAGGGATCATTTTAAGGTATTCTTACAGGTTTTGAAATGCAAATAACAAGTCTTGATAACAATTAGATAACGACTTATTGGGCAAATCTTTGTCTTTTGTGTTTATAATATTGGGTTTGTACTAACTAGGAAAGTATGCTTTTGAGATGGGAATTGAATAGTGAAAGTATATTGGTAGCTGGATCAGTAAAATTAAAACTCAGTTTTTATCTAATTACAGCTATTGTAGCATACGTGTGTTCTAAGTACGCTAATGTAGTTTATCAAACTGAATTTTTCAGTTGTGCTCAAAGTAATGTGTACTTAGGCTTATTTCTCTTTAATAGAATCTGGTGAGAAGAGGTAGTTTGGAACTTTTATATGTATGGGAAATTGGTGTGTTATCAATAAATAGTTGTTACTAGAGAATCAGTCTACCATTCTGCTCTGATAACCTTATCAATTTTGTATTTTATTGGTTTAGATTTTTATGTTTAAGAGGGTAGAAGTCAAATCTATAAAAAATTGCTCTCGTGTTAACTTCTCTGTGTGCTCAAAGAGATTTGTGGGCTGTATTTCATGTACATGTTGATCCTACAGGGAAGTATTATAGTATTATACATTTTCAACCAGTGTTTTGTTTTCATAGGCACCCAAAGAAATATGTATGTTATCTAAATATGTATACATTTATTTTTTTCCTTAAGAAAGGAAAAAAGAGCGTAGACATTAATTATTTCCAGGGTTAGTAAATATATTTTTGACAGCTGTGTAATGAATATGTGACTGTTTCCTAAGCAAAATGGTAGGGTAATAAACTGACTTCTATTTTGGGGAACCTACATGACAGAAAGGGTAGCCATTACGGTAGATACTCAGAACTTGTTCCCCTATGTCTCTTTATTGTGCTTATTTTTAGACAGAAAATTTTGAATTTGTGTGCTAAAAATATATGTTCACAAAAATAGGGAAATACTTTAGTTTTCCACTTTAATGGTTTTTATTTGAATGATTCTTTTTCCAGAAAAATTTAGATTTTTTTTTGCATCCTAAATACTTAGCTGAGGTGCTAAAAACAAATACATTAGTTTGTTTCCACTTCGAATGCAGTTTTATGCTTAAAAAATATATGTATATTTTGAAAATGACGGTATTCCAAAATAGTGGTTGCCAGGTTGCTGTTTTTCATGAGGACTAGCTCCTTTCCAAACCACAAATCTGCTTCTGTATTTTCAGTTCCACCTCTCAGTTTCTTTAGATTTTTTTTCAGTGTCCTAATTCTGTTGTAAATGACCTATAAAATTAAAGGAAAAGAAAAGAAAAAAGTATACTTTTGCTTTGTTTGAATAATTTGCTAAAATAAGATCAAATTTATCTTAATAAATTATTTAACTGATAGGGCAACAAAATATACATTGTTTTAAAGGCTATATTCTGCTAATTTTGAAGTCATTAGGATTTCTGTTAAGCACTTTACTTAGATTAATGTATGCTTTAATGTACTCTATTATAAAGTGTCAGTTGTAACTCTGTACCTAGTAAATGTAAAAGTTAGGCCTAGTCTAATTTCTACAGTACATTTAGTTACAGAATTTGTGAGCAAGAACCCTTTGTAAATGAAACTATTTATATATTTTCCATGTTTCATGTGCTTGGAATTCGATGAGTGTCTTGGATCTGTGGGTTTATAGTTTTTATCAAATTTAGAAAAGTTTCAGTCATTATTCCTACAAAAAATATATATACATATATTTGACCTCTTCACCCTTTTGGAAGTCCAATTACATATATATTAGTCGCTTTGATGTTGTCTTAAAACTTACTGATGTTTAATTCAATTTTCTTTCAGTCTTCTTTGTTTCATTTTGGATAGTCTGTTGTGATGTCTCCAAATTTATTAATTTTTTCTTCTATAATGTTTAGTCTGCTCTTAATCGCACCCACCGTATTTTTCATTCCAGATATTATAGCTTCATCTTTAGAAATTGTCTTATATCTTCCATGTCTATGTTTTTCATGCTCAGTCTTTTCTCTAGCTTCTTGAACATATGGAATACAGTTATAATTGGCTTAATGTCTATGTCTACTAATTCTGTCTGTGTCATTTTGGGGTTGATTTTGGTTGATTGATATTTCTCCCCATTATGGATTCTGTTTTCTTGCTTTTGCATGCCTGGTGATTTTTTTTTTATTTGATGCCAGACATTTGAAATTTTAGCTTGTTTGGTGCTGGATATTTTTGTATTCCATTAAATACAAAAATCTTGAGCGTTGTTCTGGGATGCATTAAGTTACCTGAAAACAGTTTGATCTTTTGGGGACATGCTTTTAAGATTTGTTAGGCAGTACTACTTTGTCATGCTGTTGAGGCAAAACCCCTCTGAATACTCTAGCTGGTGGAAACAGGACCTACTTGGTGGTGTTCGCTCTCAATCTTTTCGGTGGTTCTTTCACTGTCTTTGGACAGTTTCCTCACACTTATATTCTGATAAGTACTCAGACTTGAGGGATACCCTCTGCAGGTCTTTCTCACTGTTTAACTCTGTTAAGTACTCTGCCCTGTGTACTTTAGCTACCTTGCTGTCCCCAGACTCAGTTCTGTCCCCTCAGCTCAGACCAATGTGCTCTGCCTGGATTCCCCTCTTCTTGTTCTGTGGCCTGGAAACTCTTTCAAGGCCATAATGTTGGATTCATGCTTGTTTCCCGTCTATTGGGGATCACTGTCTTTTGTTGCCTGATGTCCAATGTCTTGAAAAATGTTTTATGTATTCTGTCTTTTTTTTCCCCCAGTTGTTTCAGGGAGGAGGGCAAATTTGGTTTCTGGCCACTAGTAGAAATATGTTTGTATACTTTTTTTTTTTTTCAAGATGGGGTCTGGCTGTGTTGCTGAGGCTGGAATATGTGATCATAGTGCATTGTGGCCTCAAACTCCTGGGCTCAGGCCATCCCCCCACCCTGGACACCTGAGTAGTTGGGACTACAGGCACGCGCACCGCAATGCCTGGCTGTTTATATACTTTTAATTACATTTTTGCTCTGCTAGTCTTATTGCTTTTAGATGTGATATGGATTTTTTTTATAGGAACCTTTTATTTTTTTTTTTGAAACAGTCTCGCTCCATGCCCAGGTGGGAGTGCAGTGGTGCGATCTCAGCTCACTGCAAGCTCCACCTCCCAGGTTCACACCATTCTCCTGCCTCAGGCTCCCGAGTAGCTGGGGCTACAGGCACCCACCACCACGCCCGGCTAATTTTTTGTATTTTTTTAGTAGAGATGGGGTTTCACTGTGTTAGCCAGGATGGTCTCGATCTCCTGACCTCGTGGCCTGCCTAGGCCTCCCAAAGTGCTAGGATTACAGGCATGAGCCACTGCACCCAGCCAGGAACCTTATTATGTAAGTTTTTTCATCTGAAATGTTTATTAAGACTAAGAAAATTGATTAATTTAATGACTCTGGTGTTGCTGTTTTGCACCCAGACTCTGAAAGTGAAGAGCTAACTTCTTCATGACACTGTTTACCGACTCTGCCTCACAATTTTGAAGTCTGTTCACTGACTTGAGATTTACTGTATTCAGAGATGAATCCAGAATTTCACTGAGTAGCTTTTTGAAGCAAATAATCTCTGTAAGAACTTGTAACATGACATCAATTGTCTTTAACTAACGGGAAGGAAGAGGAAAGCTACTTAGAGATCTGGAATGATGGGCCAGCTCTTCTGTACGCTGTAGGGCATTTTCCTACTTCAGTGGATTGAAATCTTTTTTCTTTATTGTTATCAGTTGTAGGGCTTGGTGACAGTGAAGTAGAAATAATTATTTTCCTGTTTGAGATGTCATTTAGTTCTGGAGCCAGTTTTGAATATTACTTGCTGTGAGTTTTTAAGGAATTTGTGACATTGTAGTTAATTTCATACTCCTAAAATTTTTAAAACATGCAATTCATGTTACCCAAACGGTTGAAAATATGGATGTCTTAGGGTTTTAAGTACTGAGAAAATTGTTAATAGTATCAGAACAATATTTGGAATTATTATTTATGATTCAACCCCATTAGATAGTTATAGAGAGCTGTACTTGGAACACTTGGTAATTGTGATATACTTGTTATGGCCTTTCTTTTCCTTTGGAATCTTGGGTTTGAAGGGACTTCAGAAGTCATCTACTCTTTTTTTGTTTGTTTGTTTGCTTGTTTTTGTTTGTTTGTTTGTTTGTTTTGAGACGGTCTTGTTCTGTTGCCCAGGCTGGAGTGCAGGGGCATGATCACCACTCACTGCAGCCTTCACCTCCAGGGCTCAAGCTGTCCTCCCACCTTAGCCTCCCAAGTACCTAGGACCACAGGCACGCACTACCATGCTTGACTAGTTTTTGTATTTTTTGTAGAGATGGAGTTTCACTGTGTTGCCCAGGCTGGTCTCAAGCAATCCACCCACCTCAGCCTCCCAAAGTGCTGGGATTACAGGCGCGAACCAGCCTGACTCTTTGCTTGACTCTGTTGACTAGCCTGTCAGTTTCCGGAAGCCAAGGACTCTATCTTTTGTCTCTGTATTCCTAGGACAGTGTTTGACACACAGTACATTCTTGATATATTTCTGTTGAATGATTGAATAATAGAGCCATGTGTAGTAAAGTGGAATGAATTTGGGCCTTATGTTAGATAGACTTGGGTTCAGTTCTAGCTGTGCTACTTATTGGTATGTGAGCTTAACATCTCCAAATTGCAGTTCCTACATTTATAAGATGGGAGATAATGTTTCCTTCCTGGTGGGGAAGGATTATCTACTAAGGCAGGGACAGATATGTCTATTTTCTGTTTTGTTGACCCACTATATCCCCGGTGCTGGTTGCTGTCATTATTATTATCTTGTGCTATACTATATCTACCTACTTATGGCTCCTCAAGTAAATCGTGATAGTTCACAGCTTAGTTTTTTTGTTCGTTTGTTTTTGAGACAGGATCTCACTCTCACCAAGGCTGGACTGCAATGGCACAATCGCAACCCACTGCAACCTCAAACTCCTAGGCTGAAGCAATCCTCCTACCTCAACTTCCCAAGCAGCTGGGACTGCAGGCATGTGCTACTGCACCTGGCTAATTTTTTAAAATTTTTTTATAGAGATCGGGTCTCACTTTTTTGCCCAGGCTGATCTTGAATTCCTGGTTCAAGTCATCCTCCTGCCTCAGCTTCCCAAAGTAGCTGGCATTACAGGCATGAGCCACTGTGCCTGGCCTACAGCTTAGTTTTGTATGATCTCTGTTAGTGTCACCTCTATATCGCTGTATGATCTTTAGTAAGTTACTTAATTTATAAGCGGGATAAAAAGTCACAGGATTATTATGAGAATCAAATAGAATAATGTATGTACAATGCTTAACATATAGAAAATGTCCAATAAATGTTAGCTCTTTATTGTTTTATTTATATTATTATCATTAGAATTATTTTCCTCTAGAGCAGTGGTCCCCAACCTTTTTGGCACCAGGGACTGATTTCATGGAAGACAATTTTTACATGGACCAAGGCTGAGGGGAGATGGTTTCAGAATGAAACTGTTCCACCTCAGATCATCAGCCGTTAGATTCTTATGAGGAGCGTGCAACCTAGATCCCTCGCATCCACAGTTCACAATAGGGTTTGTGGTCCTGTGAGAATCTAATGCTGTCGCTGATCTGACAGGAGGCGGAGCTCAGGCAGTAATGCTTGCCCGCCCACCACTGTTCTGCTGTGTGGCTTTCCTAACAAGCCATGGACCCAGTCCATGGCCCAGGAGTTAGAGACTCCTGCTCTAGACTATCCTTCCCCTTTTCTTTGACTAACCAATTCCTGCTCTTCCTTTAATACCTTGTGAAGTCCCCAGGCAGAGTTGTTTTCTTCCTTATGATTCGGAAGTACCTTCACCTGAGTAGCTATTGCTCTGCAGTATTACTGTTTAGGGGCTAGATGTTTTGTCTCACATATTACTAGCACCTAACCTAGTACTTAGCATGTATCACCAGCACCTAGCATAGAAGTTGGCATGTCATAAGTCATAAGTAAATGTTGAAGGAATAAGTGAAGATAGCTATAATTTTATTAATTTTCAAAATTTTGAGAATACCTTCTAGTTTTAGTACTGTAGAATTTAGTTTATTTTTTAGTTTGTCTTCTGTTTCTCCTTTTTGTTTGTTCTCTCTCTGTCCCAGTATTTGTTTTAATTACCTTTGTTGGATATTTTTCCCACCTATGTTATATCTCCTTTGAGACAAGGTGATAGGAACAAGATTTCATGGTCCATGGTTTTTTATAGTATTAGAATATACAGTGCTTTCAGTTTGGTTTGCAATAACTTTCCTGTCCAATATGTTGAGTTTTTTTTTTTTCTTTTTTTTTTTTTTTTTTGAGACGGAGTCTTACTTTGTCGCCTAGGCTGGAGTACAGTGGCGTGATCTCGGCTCACTGCAACCTCCTCCTCCCAGGTTCAACCGATTCTCCTGTCTCAGCCTCCTGAGTAGTTGGCATTGCAAGGTGCCCACCACCATGCCTGGCTAAGTTTTGTATTTTTAGTAGAGACGGGATTTCACCATTTTGGCCAGGCTGATCTCGAACTCCTGACCTCAAGTATCTGTCCACCTGAGCCTCCCAAAATCTCATGCTGGGATTACAGGCGTGAGTCACTGCGCCTGGGCCATGTTGAAATTTTTTTGTCCACAGCTTTGTATTGGACTATCTTCAAGAAAAGTCCATCGTGATTGCCTCATTCTCAATATGATTCATATTTAGTTAAATTACAGAAATGATGAGAACCTAGAGAAGAACAGGTGAACTAGTTGTTATACATGAGAGTATTTTTAAATTTTTTAACTGAAAATTTTCTCTTAATATATATTATGGGAAACTAGTTCTCACAGGATAAATGGAAAGGAAGACCAATTCTTTCAAAAGGACACCAGTTGACTTTCTTTTAGGATCCATGAAACAGTTTGATACCATTCTAGGCATGAAGTTTTCAATATTTAGAAATAGTATTTGAGATTATACTTGGTACTGGGACATCTGTATAATACTTAATTTATTAATTAGTAAACTGGCTGCTTTTGGAGAGTCAGAGTGGTAGGAGGGCAAAAACAAAAACATGGGCTTAAAAGTTTAAATCCTGAATCAGTCATTTAATATTTAGCTAGTTATGGAAATTGGGAAATTACTTTAAATGTTCTCTTTATTCCTGATTCTATTTTTATGCCTTCTTAGATCTATTTTGCTAGTTTAATAATTTTTTTTTTTTTTTTTTTTTTGAGACAGGGCCTCTCTCTGTTGCCCAGACTGGAATGCAGTGGTGAGATCTTGGTTCACTGCAACCTCTGCCTCCTGGGCTCAAACAGTCCTCTCACCTCAGCCTCCTGAGTAGGTAGGACTATTACCATGCCCAGCTAATTTTTCTTTTCTTTTTTTTTTTTGTAAAGGCAGTGTTTTGCCGTGTTGCCCACTCTCGTCCCAATCTCCTGGGTTCGAGCTATCCACCACCTCAGCCTCCCAAAGTGCAGAGATTAGAGGCGTGAGCCACTGTGCCTGGCCTACTTTAATAATTAATAAAAGTAGGTGGATAAAACCCAACAACTTCACTCTGAATGAGAGGAGATCTGCCCCTAACATTTGTAAGATCCAGGATAAGCATTCACTTACCACAATAGGCCTAAATATTTAAAACTTACAAACCAGGCCAACAAATCATTATCTATATTCTAGTCTTTTTTCTTGATAAATATACCTTCATAATGACTTGAAAGTTGCAAATTTAAAATCTGTGGAATTTAGAATTCATAAATTCACAGTTTTGCGGCAAAATGTGGTTAAGTCCAACCTCCTCTCCCCATCCCTGGCTCTTTCTAGCACCACAAAGAGGTCTCCTGTACATGCTGTGAACACCTTGCATGCATGCACAAGGTCTAAGCTCTTGTACTCCCATCCCCAAACAAGTACTCCTTGGCCCAAGGGTGTACACAAGTGTGGCACAGTCTTTTCTAAGGACAGACCTAGGAAAGAGGCCTGTGTGGGCCTTGAAATTGAGTTAGAAGTGTTTGGGCAAGAAATTGCAAACTTCTGGGCACCTGGTGTGTCATTTAAAAGTGGGGAGGTAGGCCAGACGCAGGGGCTCACACCTGTAATCCCAGCACTTTGGGAGGCTGAGGCAGGTGGATCACTTGAGGTCAGGAGTTCAAGATCAGCCTGGCCAACATGGTGAAACCCCGTCTCTACTAAAAATGCAAAAATTAGCCAGGCATGTTGGCGGGCGCCTGTAATCCCAGCTACTTGGGAGGCTGAGGCAGGAGAATCGCTTGAAGCTGGGAGGCGGAGGTTGCAGTGAGCCAAGATTGCGCCACTGCACTCCAGCTTGGGTGACAGTGAGACTCTATCTCAAAAAAAAAAAAAAAAAAAAAGTGAGGTATATAGGCACATCCCCCTGTTTACATGGACTCCTCTCCCAGTGGAAGCATGTGGGCCAAGGAGGGCTGGAGTGGGACTCAGGGCAGAGCTCTCTCGTCAGGATCTAAATGTAGTACTCATTGAGAGGGATGAAGGGCTAGTTCATTCAAAGATCGATTAATATGGGAATAGTTTCTAAGTGCTTACTGTGTAACAAACTGCTAGATGCTAGGAATAGGATGCTTTGCCCACGATTAGGGGGAGGTGCATGTAAACAAATTGCAATGTGGTATCTATGCCATGATAAGGAATTACGTTCTTGAGACAGTGTTCGCACAGAAAGGGAAGTGATGATTTACGTGGAGGAAAGGCTTCTTGGAGGAGATGATGTTTGAGCTGGACATGAGAGCTCCGTAGGAGAAATCCGAGTGAACAGGAGTCATAAGCAGTGGGAGAGTGGAAGGAAGGACATTTTAAGCAAAGAAAATAGCATGAAAAAGAGGCATGAAGATGTAAATAACGGTGGAGGAATTAGGAGGTTTGAGAAAAGTGGAAACATTTTACAAGGCTGCTAAGAGGAAATCACAAAGAGTGTCAGTTAAAGATGAATACAAGTATTGTCATGCAGGGTTGATGGCTTATTTGAGATTTGAAACCACACATTTGTAGTTGAGCCAGTGAGTATGGTTGAGTAACCAGTAATGCTTAGCTGCTCAGAAACTGACGAAAATACCTGTAGAATTTATTCAGAATTGGAAATTCTGAATAAACAGACGTGGGATGAGAGAAAAAACATACTACAGATTCTTAGCTGAATAGTTGAATAATAATAATGTGTGAGCATTAAAGTGAGGAAGAAAGCAAATATCAGGAGGAAGCTTATAAAGGTTTCGTTACTGGAAAGGGGTCCCAATCCAGAACCCAAGAGAGGGTTCTTGGATCTTGGGCAGGAAAGAATTTAGGGCGAGTCTATAAAGTGAAAGCAAGTTTATTAAGAAAGTAGAGGAATATAAGTATGACTACTCCACAGGCGGAGCAGCCATGAGGGCTGCTGATTGCCCATTTTTGTGGTTATTTCTTGATGATATGCCAAACAAGGGGTAGATTATTCATGCCTCCCCTTTTTAGACCATATAGGGTAACTTCCTGCCATTGCCATGGCATTTGTTAACTGTCATGGCACTGGTAGAAGTGTAGCAGTGAGGACGACCAGAGGACACTCTTGTCAGCATCTTGGTTTTGGTGGGTTCTGGCGAGTTTGTTTACTGCAACCTGTTTTGTCAGCGGGGTCTTTATGACCTGTATCTTGTGCCAACCTCCTATCTCAACCTGTGACTTAGAATGCCTAACTGTCTGGGAATGAAGCCCAGCAAGTCTTAGCTTTATTTTACCTAGCCCCTATTCAAAATGGAGTTGCTGTGGTTCAGACGCCTCTGAGATTGTAATAAGAATGAAGGAAGAGTAGGTTAGAAGTGAGGGCATGAGAGAGGGTGAAAAGATAGGAGATCAAGGTCAAAGTAGATTTTCAGAATTTGAGATTTTGGAGGTTGCAATTCTGAATAGTTATTAGGACCAAGATTAGACAATACTAATGGGTGGATAAAATAGAACAAAATGAAGATACGTAAAGTTGAGAAGGAACTTTCTTCCTTATTTTTTTAATGAAACTATGATCTCTTGATTTAACACTAGAGGTAGAAGTTAGTATTTTGAATTAAAATAGAAAGGTGGGGCCAGGCGCGTGGCTCACACCTGTAATCCCAGCACTTTGGGAGGCCGAGGCAGGCGGATTACTTGAGGTCAGGAGTTCGAGACCAGCCAGGCCAACATGGTGAAACCCCGTCTCTACTAAAAATACAAAAGTTAGCTGGGCATAGTGGTGGGTGCCTGTAATCCCAGCTACTCGGGAGGCTGAGGCAGGAGAATTGCTTGAACCTGGGAGGTGGAGGCTGCAGTGAGCTGAGATCATGCCACTGCACTACAGCCTGGAAGACAGAGCAAGACTGTCTCAAAAAAAAAAAAAAATTAAACTAGAAAGCTGGGCAATAAATAAATTAAGAAATAATGTAATAGTGGGGAAGGAAAAACAAGGTAATTGTTTATAACATTTTATTTTATTTTATTTACTTATTGTTTGAGACAGAGTCTTGATCTGTCACCCAGGCTGGAGTGCAGTGATGCGATCTCAGCTCACTGCAACCTCTGCCTCCCGGGTTCAAGCCATTCTCCTGTGTCAGCCTCCCAAGTAGCTGGGATTATAGGCACCCACCACCATGCCCGGCTAATTTTTTGTATTTTTAGTAGAGACGGGATTTCACCATGTTGGCCAGGCTGGTCTCGAACTCCTGACATCAAGTGATGCACCTGCCTCAGCCTCCCAAAGGGCTGGGATTACAGGCATGAGGCACCATGCCCAGCCCATAACTTTTTATATTAACATAATCCTTATGTTAAAAATCAAACTTTGTGAGTTATCTCAGTAGTCCTTCATGGAAAATTTTTAGACAGTGTATTCTTCTTTTTTTTTTCTTGAGACAGGGTCTTGCTCTGTTGCCCAGGCTGGAATGCAGTGGCATGATCACAGCTCACTGCATCCTTGACCTCCCAGTCTCAGGTGATCCTCCCACCTCAGCTTCCTGAATAGCTGGGACTATAGGTGTGGGTCACCATGCCTGGCTAATTAAAATTTTTTTTTGTAGAGATGGGGTCTTACTTTGTTTCCCAGTCTGGTCTTGAACTCCTGGGCTCAAGCAGTCCTTCCAACTTGGTCTCCCAGAGTCCTGGGGTTATAGGCATTAGCCACTGTGCCTGGCTTGTATTCTTAATGTGACTGATTTTTCTAATGAAGGCTAGAAAAAAAGTTGAACTTCACCTTATCATCGATAACATAACTATTAATGTCTCCTTTCCCTGGGTGGTGAAGGACCATGGAAGTTGGTTTAGCTTTAGATGTTGGATACTAGTCTTTGATTTTTTTTTTTTTTTTTTATTTGAGACTGGGTCTCGCTGTGTCACCCAGGTTGGAGTGCAGTGGTGTGATCACAGCTCACTGCAGCCTCTGCCTCCTGGGATCAAGAGATTCTCATGCCTAAGCCTCACGAGTAGTGGGATTACAGTTGTGTACCACCACACCCGGCTAATTATTTTTTGGTATTTTCAGTAGAGACGGGGTTTTTCCATGTTGGCCAGGCTGCTCTCAAACTCTTCACCTCAAGTTATCAGCCTGCCCCAACCTCCCAAGTGCTGGGATTACAGGTGTAAGCCACCATGCCCGGCCACTAGTCCTTGATTAAGATCTGAACTATTACAAAGTAGTGGAGGATGAGAATTTACAGGGAAATATCAATGGAAAGACAAAACCCCCAATCCATTTTTACCAAGACTGGTTTAAAAGGGTGAACTATAGTAATATCCCAGTTAACATGAATAATTGGGGAAAATGGGGTGAGTTTTCTCATATTTGAAGGTTAACTTAATTTTTCCTGAATCCTTATTTCGTATCTTTGCAAATGAATTAGACTATATTTCCACCTTTGTAAATAGAATGTACATGTAATGATTCAGAATTTGTATTTTTTTTTTTCAAGACAGAGTCTCACTCTGTTGCCCAGGCTACTGGAGTGCAGTGGCCCGATCTTGGCTCACTGCAACCTCCACCTCCCGGATTCAAGCAATTCTCCTGCCTCAGCATCCTGAGTCGCTGGGACTACAGCGCGTGCCACCACACCTGGCTAATTTTTTGTATTTTTAGTAGAGACGGGGGTTTCACCCTGTTAGCCAGGATGGTCTCGATCTCCTGACCTCGTGATCCAGCCGCCTCAGCCTCCCAAAGTGCTGGGATTATAGGCGTGAGCCACCGCACCTGGCCTGTATCTTTTTTTTTTTTAAACTTAAGTATTAAGTATAGCAGCAGCCCCCAACCTTTTTGGCAGTAGGGATCATTTTCATGGAGGACAATTTTTTCCATGGACCAGGGCGGGGGCATTAGATTCTCATAAGGAGTGGGCAACTTAGATCCCTCGTATGGCAGTTCACAATAGGGTTCGTGCTCCTAAGAAAATCTAATGCTGCCGCCAGTCTGACAGGAGGCAGAGCTCAGGTGGTAACGCTGGCCTGCCCACCGCTCACCTCCCCACCGCTCACCTCCTGCCGTGCAGACTGGTTCCTAACAGGCCACGGACCTGTACTAGTCCTCGGCCCAGGGGTTGGGGACCCTGAAGCATAGTACTGAATGTGTATACTGACTAAGACAAACCTGTCGTTAATAGTGAATGATCCCAAGCAGGTATTTGAAAACAAATCTCTGGTTATTAGGTTGCTTTTTTTTTCTTTTCTTTCATTAATCTGTATGGGTTTCATGTTTCTTTTGAGAGAGAGAGAGTGTGCTGAGAGAGTGAGTTGTGTGGGCGTGTGAACTGGAATAAATTAGGGAGCCTTGATGTCTAGAAGTTAGGTTTGGCCTTTGAAGGTATGGTTACCGTCAGGGAAACCTATCTGTGTAGGAAGTTAGATTTGATTTAAACCTTGAAAGGTGACTGGACTTGAATAGCTATCTGTGAGGAGAGGAGGGTATTTTAGGCCCTCCTAAATACTCCTAAAATACTATTTTGCGGCTGGGCGCAGTGGCTCATGCCTGTAATCCCAGAACTTTGGGAGGCCGAGGCGGGCGGATTACCTGAGGTCAGTTTGAGACCAGACTTGCCAACATGTTGAAACCCCATCTCTACTAAAAATACAAAAATTAGCTGGGCGTGGTGGCACATGCCTGTAACCCCAGCTACTTGGGGGAGGCTGAGGCAAGAGAATTGCTTGAGCCCGGGAGGCAGAGGTTGCAGTGAGCTGAGATTGTGCCGCTGCACTCCAGCCTGGCCGACAGAGTGAAACTCTGTCTCGAAAAAACAACTATTTTGCTAAATTGGAGGTCCCCAAAATAGTTTCTTTCTCATGGACCATTTGTAGACCATGACTGAAAGTTTTGTTAACTTGTCTATTAATAATTCCTTACCTTTCTGTATGTGTACCTTTCCTCTAACTTGGTTCATCGCATCTCGAATGTATGTGTGGCTATTTTTTGTCTTCTATTTTACTTTTTATTATATTTCTAATTTAATTTTTGTTTTTCTTAGTGCTTTTGTAATAGGTATCTATTATTTTGCCTTTAATTGGTGGGTTTATAATGGAGTTAGCATTGAGCCTTTTGGAGCACTTTTCTGGTACACTGAAAAAGACAAACCAATATTGTGGTAATCTTATTCTACTCTCACTAATAGAAATTCATATACTTAGAGTTGTCCTGTATGGGGACTTTTTAAAAAATTAGAGAAATTGATGATTGGAAAAACAATTTTCTTACCAAATTTAAAAACTGCTTACTTAAGGTAAGTTTCTATGACTAAATTTAATTCATTAATTAGAAGAGATTGTTCTTTGGGATTTTTTTCTCATTTTAAAGGGCTTTCATCTCAAAAATGAAAGTGATACTTGTCACCCATAATTAATCAAGTGAACTATTTAAATTACCTTAGGAGGGGAGTACAGATTAAGAAGCCTTACTATACTGAATTGATAGTATGGGAGTGAAAGCCATAGTAGGTAAGTCTGTCGCTGGTCAAGGGAAATACCTGACTGTATATCACTTCACTTTGGAATTTCTTGAGTCTCTAGGCCTAAGTAGATCTGGAGCAATTACTGCTCTAGAATACTGATTAAAACAAATTAAAACCAACTTCTGTGACCCAATCTTAAGGCTTAGTGACAATGGGTAAAATGTTCCATCACAGATCAGTGCTGTCCATTGAATCTATTAAACAATCTTCTTTTGTTTCAGTTACTGGTCATGAGGTTGGCAACCATGTAAGTGAATGTTCTAGATTAGCATAATATTAAGTCCCCAGGTCTCTGTACCAAGAACAGGAATTGATTTGCCTAATACAGTAGTTCTCAAATGAGATCAGACCCCTGCTAGCACAGAGATTCCTTCAAGGTTGCCTGTCAGGTCAGAATTATTTTCATAATAATACTAAGATGTCCTTTGCCTTTTTCTGCCTGTGTTGCTAAAGCACTGATGATGCAAAAGCAAAGGTAAGTAAAACTGCTGACATTTTAGTATGAATCAAGGAATTGTACCAAATTATATGGGCAATCATTGTATTCTTCTCATTATAAACTTGTAAGATATATATAAATAAACCCAGTTTCACTTAAAAATGTCCTTGATGAAGCAATAAAAGTTATTTTGTTGGGTCTTGACCCTTGAATCTTTTTAACATTCTGTGGGCAAAATGGGAACCATATATAATGTTCTTGCATAACAAAGTGCGATGATTATCTCAAGAAAAAGTACTCATGATTTTTGAGTTGCAAGGTTGAAGTAGTCCCTGTTTTTTGGAACACCATTTTTACTTGAAAGAATGACAGACAAACTGGTTGTTAATACTTGAGTACTGGGCAGACAGTTCCTCAGAAATGAATAAAGTGAGCCTGTCACTTCAGGGAAAACAACTGATTGTATTTGTTGTCAGTGATGAAATTTGATTTATAGAAAACATGGGCTTGACAGCTACTCAATATTTAAAGACTTTTCTGATGAGATTGGAGGTGATATTAATGAATGTGGTTTTTTTTTTTAGACGGAGTCTTGCTCAGTTGCCCAGGCTGGAGTGCAGTGGCGTGATCTCGGCTCACTGCAAGCTCCACCTCCTGGGTTCACGCCATTCTCCTGCCTCAGCCTCCCAAGTAGCTGGGACTACAGGTGCCCGCCACCACGCCTGGCTAATTTTTTGTATTTTTAGTAGAGGCAGGGTTTCACTGTGTTAGCCAGGATGGTCTCGATCTCTTGACCTCGTGATCTGCCTGCCTCGACCTCCCAAAGTGCTGGGATTACAAGTGTGAGCCACCGCGCCTGGCCGTTTTGGTTTTTTTTTATAGTAATAAAATGTGCCGACATTTGGAAGATCTGTATAATTCAGAGAACCAATAATTTCTAAATGACCAATGCACAATGTTAAGAAGTTATGCATACATAGTTAAAAGATCCATTGAACGTCCCAGATAGACCAATGGATTTTAATGTAAGACAGAGAAAGAAAAGTTCATTGATAAGAGTTTCAGATTCCACATTGCACTTAACCTTTAAGAAATAAATCTTACTGAATTTTTGGTAATATCAAAGAAGAATATCAATAATTGTATGAATATGCCAATCAAATAATTTTCCTTTTTCTAATTACATGCTTGTGTGCAGTCATATTTCTCATACTTAAAGCAAAACAATGTATCACAACACACTGAATGCAGAAGCAGGTTTAAGAAAACAGCTGTAGTCTGTTAAGCCAAACACTGAGATTTGCAAAGAAGTGAAAGAATGTTATTTCCCACTAAAATGTTATGTCTTGAAAAGTTATAAAAATGTTCTTTATGTTAACAAACACTGTAATGTTTAGGTGAATTAATATTTTTGGTTTTTTTTGTTTGTTTGTTTTTTTGTTTTGTTTTTTTTTTTTTTTGAGACGGAGTCTCGCTGTCGCCCAGGCTGGAATGCAGTGGCGCGATCTCGGCTCACTGCAGGCTCCGCACCCCGGGGTTCACGCCATTCTCCTGCCTCAGCCTCCCCCGTAGCTGGGACTGCAGGCGCCCGCCACCTCGCCTGGCTAATTTTTTGTATTTTTAGTAGAGACGGGGTTTCACCGTGTTAGCCAGGATGGTCTCGATCTCCTGACCTCGTGATCCGCCCGCCTCGGCCTCCCAAAGTGCTGGGATTACAGGCATGAACCACCACGCCCGGCCGAATTAATATTTTTAAAAATTCTTTATTTTAAATTTTAATATAGTAGGTATAGATAGATATAACCCACTTGAACAAAAGCTCTTTGGGAGTCTGCAATAATTTTAAAGAGTAAAAAGGGGTTCTGAGACCAAAAGTTAAAAAACTGCTAATTTAATATTTGAAGGGCTAGTTGACTTATTCTAAGAAATAAAGGGTGGGTTCAGCCATTTTATTAAGTTTAGATGAAACCAAAGTAGAGTATATGTATAGTACTGGATTTTAATTATTTTTGTGTCCATTTGCAGTTTTTAAATTAAAGCATTACTTCTGTTTGTTAAATCAGTGAATATCATGCCTTACTGCTAGCTTAATCTTGGGCTAACTAGAAAATGTCATAGATTTTCCAACTTTTGAAAGGGTAACTTAATGTGTCCAAAATTATGAGAACAAAAACATGAAAGGCTGTGTCTGTATCTCTGTATGGTAATTATATGTCATGTACCTCTCCAAGAATGACTGTTGAGTCAATGTGAAGATCAACATAGTTAATATATGTGAAAATATTCCGTAGATAGGTAAAAGCTTATCTTAATATTAGGTTTATTGTTGGCTGTCGTGCAAAGTAATTGAATTTATGGGGGTGGAGAAATTAAGTTGAAGGAATATATATATATATATATATATTTTTTTTGGAGACAGAGTCTTGCTCTGTCATCCAGGCTGGAATGCAGTGGTGAGATCATAGTTCACTGAAGCTTCTGACTCCTGGCCTCAAGTGATCCTCCTGCCTTAGCTTCCTGCGTAGCTAGGACTACAGGCACACACCACTGTCCCCAGCTAATTAAAAATTTTTTTTTGTAGACAAGGAGTCTTGCTATGTTGTACAGGCTGGTCTCAAACTCCTGGCCTGAAGCAATTCTCTGGCCTCAGCCTCCCAAAGTGCTGGGATTATGGGTATGAGCCACCTTCCCTAGCCAATACATTTTTTCCCTTAAAACCACTAATTTTGTGCGATGTACCCTCAGACCAGTGTTGCAAAATAAAAAAGCCATTAATTTTCCTGAAATACCTTACTACTTAGATACTTGGATAACACTTAATGGTGGTGCTGTTTACCCAGTTAATTATTTTTCATAAAGCAAACATTCTGGTTTATGCACATTTAAAGTTAGATACATAAATTAGTTATTTCAGATGTATCATAGTGACATGCAAATATTACATAGTTATGTTATTATGTAAATTATCTCAAAAATTTATTAAAAGACCACACTACAACCATAGTTTTAAATTATAGTGCCATGATCAAAAACCACCATCAGTTAAGCACCAACACAGAACAGATGGTCCAAGAGGACATACAACAGGTTTACATTCTGGAGGAGAAGAGCATAGAGCCATTAAAGCTATCAGATTTCTGTTTCTTATATATATTAGTTAATGAATAAGTAAAGTTATAATCCTTGATCATACAAGGACCAAATCTCAGAGTATTAGTGTTGCAAAATTGCTAACTTTAACTTCATCTTTTTTCCTGATTTACAAATTTTTATATACAATGGTTGATAATAATACTGTCCATTTATTATTTTAATTGAAATTAACGCAACTTGTCATAAGTAGGTCATTTATAAATGTGAAAGTGCTTGAGGCCCTCTTTTACTGCCATGTTGCATTTAACTCCTGGTTGGACAGATTTGAGCCATATTGCTAGACTATTTGTCACTAAAGCATTTTTTTACTTTCATCTTATAAAGAAGATGGTTGAGTTGAAATTGTGTTGCCTTAGAAATAGCTGTGTGTGATTGGAAAGGTACTTGCTCATATTTGACATGCCACATGTATATTGTTCAGTTGCTCATCTTTTATTTTAGAAAACGGCCTTTCCAAAGATACGTTCTTTAGAAAAAAATGGTATAGTATGCTTTCAAAAAGAGCCTGATAAAAACTTTATTAATTGTGATTATTTATTCTGAATTAATTTTTGTTTTGCATTTTAAGTATTAAAATGAAAGGCAATATTTGGAATATTTAATAGACTGCATTTTCTCTTTAGAGAATTCTGTGAGTCATACTTAATAGACTACATGCCTTTTTAGAGCATTCTGGAGTCATACCATACTGTTTGTTTAAATTACTGTATTGTGATTTTTATTATATTAAAAGTATTAGAATACGGGATTCAACCTGAGGAAGCTGATAAAAACACACACACAGAGGAATTAGTGTTTTTTCTGTCTTTATATACGATGCATTCTTTTTATGGAAGATATTTTTGATACTGTTTTCTTTTCTTATGGTTTATGCTTAGTCTCACAAATGTCTTATGACTGAATTCCTGACTTCGAATTCTATGCAGAGATAGCTTTATTAAATGTGCTTCAGCTAAGTAACAATCCAACACAATTATTAATATTTTTCCCTCAAGTAAATGAAATAGGTTTCATGAAACAACAAAAAGTCCTTAAAAAGTGTTTTACGTGCTTAAAAAATTAATACCAAAAGGTTCACGGTGACAGACAAAAATTCTCTGCTGTATTTCTCCTCATATCTCAGTTCAGTTCTCTAGAGTGCCACCTTTTTTTTTGTTTGTTTGTTTTTTGTTTTTTTGTTTTTGAGACAGAGTCTCATTCTGTCGCCCAGGCTGGAGTACAGTGGCGCGATCCTCGGCTCACTGCAACCTCCGCCTCCCGGCTCAAGCAATCCTCTGCCTCAGCCTCCTGAATAACTGGGATTACAGGCACCCACCACCACGCCCAGCTAATTTTTTTTTTTAATTTTTAGTAGAGACGGGGTTTCACCATCTTTGCCAGGCTGGTCTTGAACTCCTGACCTCATGATCCACCCGCCTTGGCCTCCCAGGCATGAGCCGCCATGCCCGGCCCAGAGTGACAACTTTTTAAAATTTTTTTAAAGCAATTTCTTCTGTTATTTAGCCCATATATAGGGATATGTCTATTCTGGTATTTTTTGATTTATTCTTTTCAGACATTATCTATTGACTTCCTGATAGTGGTAGATAAGATTTTATCTTTTTTATGCTCCTGTATTTCTTCTTACCCTATCTTTCTAATATAGTTATCACAGGTTTAGTTAAATCAGTCGTCAGTATTTACATTATTATAACTATATAATATTTACTGCAAAGCCAGGTATTATTTTTCCTGAAGCTACTAATTCTCTTGATTTGCATAATTTTCTATAAATTACCCTTAAAGATTCAACCATTTTTCATGGAGGTGGAGCTTAGGACTTTTCTTTCTTTCTTTCTTTCTTTTTTTTTTTTTTTGTTGGGCATGGTCTCGCTCTGTCACCCAGGTGGGACTGCGATGTATAATCACAGTCCACTGCAGCCTCGAACTCCTGGGCTCAAGCAATCTTCCTGCCTCATTTTTTAATTTTTTTGTGGAGATGAGGTTTCACTGTGTTGCCCAGGGTAGTCTTGAACTCCTGGGTTTACATAGTCCTCTTGCTTTGGCCTTCCAAAGTGCTGTGATTACAGGCGTGAGCCATCGTTGCCAGCCCAGGAGCTTAGGACTTTTCTGGTAGTTTCACCTGAGGGCAGTCCCTCTCACATAAAGAGATCACATCCTTAGGGTGAAAGGGCCTGTTTTTCGTGATCCTAACATATGTCAGTATGACCTTACTCAAATTGGGCATGCATCAAATGGGAAACTCAAGCCTTATAATGGGAAGTTTATTGCTTTCTAGATCCATGCTGAGAGTGCTTAATGGTTATCCTGGGCTCCAAGTACAGATAGTTTATAATAATAGACTATGATATAATATCTGATGATTATAAAGAGGAACTTTTCAGTTCTGTTTTCATACTAAAATAACTCTCGAGTAGGTACAGTGTAGAATAGAAGTTACAGATAGAGGCTTGGAGTGCTTAGGTATTAGCCTTTTCAAGAACTCCACTATTCTATTGGCTTTCCTAGAGTCAAATCAGAGCATAGAAATCCCTTCACAGCCCACGTACTCATTTCATAGATTTGTAGACACAAAGCAGCACAGTTTTATGAAGGGATATAAAACATTTTCATTCACCTATCTTTACGATCCCTTTTGATTGTGAGGCTAATTTTAGGTGTTGAAGTACTTTTCTCTCAAATATTTAAATTTTATTTTTCATTTTTCTTCAGATTTCTAAAATTTCATCTGATATCATTAGTATATAACTATGTAATTCCTTCCTTTTATACCCAGAATTATTTTAATTGTTAAAAGCAGTCTTTCGTGAAGTCTGAAAAAACAATATAAAACATCAATTTTTTGTACAAAAAATTCTTAAAAGATTTTGATTAAACCAAAATTCTAAATTCTGAAAACTTACTAATTCTTGAAAGATCTGTATGCAGAGACTGTAGAATTTCCTGACAACTGAATACATTTCAAGATATCATGTGAGGAATATTGGACAAAAAATTTAAGAAGCATTAACACTTTTTTTGAAAAAAAATCACTTTAAAGGAAACAGAAACTTGATAACAACTCTGTCAGGGACAAAGATAGCATTTACATTATAAAATTTATTAAAGGAATGATATTACCATGTGTTCATTAGAATATTATGCATCCAAAGTATAATATCCAAATTATGTATTTGGATAATCCAAATTAGTATAATCTAAATTGCATATTGTCATGTAGTGATGAGCTTGTACTACAAATAATACAGTTTTTAAATTTATATATATTTTTAGTTATAATATTAAATTTTTCTTCGGTTGGGCACGGTGGCTTACGCTTGTTATCCCAGCACTTTGGGAGGCCAAAGTGGGAGGATCACTTGAGGCCAGGACTTCGAGACCAGCCTGGTCTACATGGTGAAACCCCGTCTCTCCTAAAAATACAAAAATTAGTCAGGTGTGGTGGTGGGTGCCTGTAATCCCAGCTACTTGGGAAGCTGAGGCAGAAGAATTGCATGAACCCAGGAGGCAGGGGTTGCATTGAGCCGAGATCATGCCAAAATGCTCCAGCCTGGACAACAGAGCGAGACTCCATCTCAAAAAAAATTTTTTTTTTCTCAAGTACCTATTATTAGATTTAAATATCCAGGTTTATAATAAAATATCACCACAGTGAACTGGAGGAAGGAAGGAAATTAATGATCTTTAGTTTGATTACTCATGTGAAAACGGAATTGGGAATATACTCAAACAATACAGTAAAACAGTGATATATGATGTACACTCAGGTTTTAGAAAAAACATTGCTGAAACCTTTTTTTTTTTTTTTTTTTGAGACGGAGTCTCACTCTGTTGCCCAGGCTGGAGTGCAGTGGCGTGATCTCAGCTCACTGCAGGCTCCACCTCCCGGGTTCATGCCATTCTCCTGCCTCAGCCTCCCGAGTAGCTAGGACTACAGGCGCCTGCCACCACGCCCGGCTAATTTTTTGTACTTTTAGTAGAGATGGGGTTTCATCTTGTTAGCTAGGATGGTCTCGATCTCCTGACCTCGTGATCCACCCGCCTCAGCCTCCGAAAGTGCTGGGATTACAGGCGTGAGCCACTGTACCCAGCTGAAACCGTTTTTTTAAAGTCAAACTTTTCTTTGTTTTCTTGAATGATCCTATAAAAGGAAAAACTAAAAGAGAGTAAAAGAGCTCTAGGATCCTAGGCAGATTACTAGTTTGAACTTTGGTTTTCTGATTTATGGTGAAACCAGGTATCTCTACAGTGTTTCAAGGTCTAAATGTGGTCAATGTGTGAATAGGAAACAGTCATAGATGAGAGGTATGTAAGGGATTCAGATGTAGAATAAAGAAAATAGAAATAAAAGGTAGAAGAATGGTAGAGAGGAAAGGTATTTACTGAAAATGTTTGCAAATGAAATTTATATAACTGTAAATAGACCTAAAATTTTTGTTACTGGTTTTGTTCTTACTCTGGTCTCCCAATTACAAGTACACTTTTCTCCACATTGATAGCTTGACTAGTCCAAGCTTTTATCCATTATGTGGCCAGTACAGTAGGTACTCAGTGAGTATTTGTTTAACTTACTGACTAAAAAAGATACCAGACAAGAAAAAGGAAAAAAAAAAAAAGATACCAGAATTGATTGCCTAAATAAAAGAGGGTTTTTCCTTCAGTTTTACCATGACTTCTTGACCATGCCGCTGTTTGTCTTTGTTTGCCATGACACATGATCTGACTTCTACAATATAGTCTCCTTGTTTTTATAAGTAACTAGTTCTAGTTGATGCTTTTACTTGAGAGACTCGCTTTTCCATTTAAACTCTCATTTGCCTTGGGCTGTTCTGAGTTTTTCATTATTTTCTTGCAATAAGCATAAATCAGTCACAGGTCAGATTTAGCTTGCCTTACTCATAGTCTTCCTTGTTCTGCAGATCTCAAATTGTAGTTTAGGACTCTGTTATTCAACTGATTTTTGAGACACACCTTAATGAGAGTACCTATTCCAGGCTGCCACCTGAGTTGTTAGCTTGGAGGTTGTCAGCTCGTAACTTTCAAGAGAAAGCAATAGTTTAAAAAACACTATGCTTAGTCTTTGTTTATTCTTATTTTTATTTATTCAGACAATATTTGTGTTAGCAAATATGCTAATTTTTAGAAATAAGAAGATATGGTCCCTCTTGTCAAGGAACTTAGAATCTAGTGAGAAAGTGGGAGTTAAAAAGACCAAGTATTGGAAGACCTGTGACAGAGTTATATACCAATAAAAGGGAATGGTTATACCATAGAGTGGAGCTGAGAGAGTATATAGTCTAAGACTTTGAGGATGATGTAACAGTGTAACTCACTGCATTAACATATTAATGGAGAAGGATCAGATGGGAGTAGATGTAGGAAAAATTGGATATGCCAGGTGTGCTGTGGCTTGTGCCTGAAATCCTTGCTAGCTAGAAGGCTGAGGCAGGAGGATCACTTAAGGCCAGGAGTTTGAGGCAAGCCTGAGCAACATAGTGAGAGATCTCATCTATAAAACATTTTTTAGGCAGGGCACAGTGGCTCACATCTGTGATCCCAGCACTTTGGGAGGCTGAGGCGGGCAGATCACTTGAGGTCAGGAGTTTGAGACCAGCCTGGCCAACATGGTGAAACCCCATCTCTACTAAAAATACAAAAATCAGCCAGTTGTGGTGGCATGCACCTGTAATCCCAGCTACTCGGGAGGCTAAGGCAGGAGAATCACTTGAACCCGGAAGGTGGAGGTTGCAGTGAGCGGAGGTTGTGCCGTTGCACTCCAGCCTGGGCAACAGAGTGAGACTCCATCTCAAAAACAAAACAAAACAAAACAAAACAAAACATTTTTTTTCTTTTTTTTATTATTATTATACTTTAAGTTTTAGGATACATGTGCACACAATGTGCAGGTTTGTTACATATGTATACATGTGCCATGTTGGTGTGCTGCACCCATTAACTCGTCATTTAGCATTAGGTATATCTCCTAATGCTATCCCTCCCCCTCCCCCTCCCCCCTCCCCACAACAGTCCCTGGTATGTGATGTTCCCCTTCCTGTGTCCATGTGTTCTCAAAGTCAAGAAACAGTAAGTGCTAGAGAGGATGTGGAGAAATAGGAACACTTTTACACTGTTGGTGGGACTGTAAACTAGTTCAACCATGTGGCAGTCGGTGTGGCGATTCCTCAGGGATCTAGAACTAGAAATACCATTTGACCCAGCCATCCCATTACTGGGTATATACCCAAAGGATTATAAATCATGCTGCTATAAAGACACATGCACACGTATGTTTATTGCGGCACTATTCACAATAGCAAAGACTTGGAACCAACCCAAATGTCCAACAATGATAGACTGGATTAAGAAAATGTGGCACATATACACCATGGAATACTATGCAGCCATAAAAATGATGAGTTCATGTCCTTTGTAGGGACATGGATGAAGCTGGAAACCATCATTCTCAGCAAACTATCGCAAGGACAAAAAACCAAACACCGCATGTTCTCACTCACAGGTGGGAATTGAACAATGAGAACTTTTTTTTTTTAAAGTTAGCTGGGTGTGGTAGTGCACATCTGTAGTTCCAACTACTCGAGAGACTGAGAGGGATTTCTTGAGCTCACAAGTTAAAGGCTGCAGTGAGCTGTGATCATAGCATTGCACCTCAGGCTGGGCAACAGAGGGAGACTGTCTTCAAAAAAATTAAAAAAATAAGAAATAAATAATACTGGATAAAGTTCAGCACCCATTCAGACATTGAATAGAAATGGAAGGGAATGCCTGATAGATGGTATCTATCAGAAAATTACTGCAAACGTCATGCATTAATGGTGAAACATTAAATGCAGTTCTATTAGAGAACAAGAGAAGGATATCTGTTGTCTCCATGTCTATTTGTTAATGCAGCAAGTAAAGAAATAGAAATGTAATCCAAGATTGAAAAGGTGTCCTTTACTGATGGTGTGATTTTTTTTTTAACCTAGAAAACCCAAGAACATGAACCAAGTAAACTAAGTTTTGAAAGGTGGTTAATTAGAAATTCACCGTTCAAAAACTCTATAGTTTTGGCTGGGCATGGTGGCTAACGCCTGTAACCCAGCACTTTGGGAGGCTGAGGTAGGTGGATCACTTGAGGTCAAGAGGCCGAGATAAAACTCTGGCCAATATAGTGAAACCCCGTCACTACTAAAAATATAAAAAAATTAACCAGGCGTGGTGGCACATGCCTGTAGTCCCAGCTACTCGGTAGGCTGAGATATGAGAATCACCTGAACCCTGGAGGCAGAGGTTGCAGTGAGCTGAGATCATGCCACTGTACTCCAGCCTGGCAGACTGGGACTCTGTCGCAAAAAAAAAACAAAAAAAAACCCCAAAAAACAAAATCAAAACACTGTATTCCTGTTATACAATAGCGCCAATAGACAATGTAAGAGAAAAAAAAAATCCATTTCACAAAGCAAGAAAAACTTTCTTACCCAAGTAAGAAAAAAAAAAATATGTAAGAGTTCTGTGGGGAGATTTTAAAATTTTACTGATGGAAATGAAATGCCAGTTTTTAATCAAATTAATATTACTAATGTCAGTAAATCCCAACAAGGTTTTTCGTAGAACTTCATAAATATCCTAAAATGATAGAAAAGATCACTATGTTCGATTAATGAAGATGGTATAGAAAAAACAACAAAGGAAAGGGGCTTGTCTTAGTAGAATTGAGATCAAAATAAAGCTATAGTAATAAGCTATAGTAAAACAAGGTTTTAATGACACAGAAATAGACAAATGGCTTAGTGGGACAGAATAGACTCCAAAAGTAGACCTACACTTAATGTGGGAATCTGAGATCAGTGAGAAATGTAAGCTCGTTAGTAAATGGTGTTGGCATAATTATCAGTATGGAAAAGCTACAAATTAAATTCAAGAGGACCTTCAAGAGCACCAGTAGACAACCTATTAGAATAAGAAAGGTTAGCATGGTTGCTAAAGATAAGAACAATAAACAAAAAATGATAGCATTCACATATCAGCATTAACCTATCAGCAAATACATTTTTAAAATATTACATTAACTTTAATGGCAAAAACTGTAAGCATCTAGGAATAAATCTAATAAAAGGCCCTCCTGGAGAAGATTATAAAATGGTTTTGAAGAAGACCTGAATGAGTGTAGAGAGATACACCATGTTTATCAGTGGGAAGACTCAATGCTGTAGAGTTGTCAGTTTATTCTTAATAAATTTGTAGATTGAGTGCAATTTCAGTCAAAATCTTACTAGGTTTTGTTTTTTGTTTATGCAGAATATGACAAACTAATCCTAAAAATCATCAAGGACCATGAATGGTTAAGATAAATTTGAAAAAAACAATTTAGTCAGGGCGTCTTGCCCTACTACACATCAAGATGTAAATAACTGTAGTTGTTAAGGTGGTGCTGTTGACATGGGAATATATAGGTAGACCAGTGAAACATAAAGGAGAACACAGAAACAAGCCAGGCCCATATATCAATAGGATGCATTGAGAAGAACACAGCATCTCTTCTGTGTTTTTCCTGTTAAGGATATATATCCAGAACTTAATTATCAGTCAACACAGTCTTATCAGACAAACCCAACTGAAAATCATTCTATAAAGTATGTGGCCTGTAACCCTTCTAAAGTATCTAGTTCATGTACATCAACAAAAGGCTGAGAAACCTCCAGCCTGAAAGAGATTAAAGATTGCAGTTCAGACTACCACATGCCAAGTATGATTCTGAACTGAATCTATTCCTATAAAGAACATCCATTCATTATTGGGACAAGAAGGGAAACATGAATGGATTCTTAAGATGGGACTATGTAGTAATGTATGTTTAATATTGCCCCATAGATCATTTAGTCTCTGTTCATTCCTTTCAGCTTTTTCTGCCCTCTCTCCATGCTGCTTTGGATTGTTTTTATTGTAATGTCTTCAAGTTCACTAATCGTTTGCTATACAGTTTCTAATCCGTTGTTAAGCTCGTGCTGTGAATTTTTCATTTCAAATAGTTGTATTTTGCAGCTTTAGAAGTCCCATCTGAGTTTCTCAAAACATAATTTACATTTCTTCCTACTTAATGTTCATGTCTTTCTTTAAATCCTTTAGTATGTTTATAATAGCTGTTTAAAGTCCTTGTCTGTTATTTCCATGATCTTTTTCATTTCTGGGTCTGTTTCTGTTGACTGTTTCCATTTTCTTTCCTGGTTATAGATCACATTTTCCTGATCTTTTGTGTCTATTAATTTTTTTATTTTATGCTGGACATTGTAATGATTATATTTTGGAGTGTCTGTACCTTGTCCTTTTAGAGTGACAGACTTTGTTTTGGCAGGTTGTCCAGTTACTTGCAATCAGCATGATCCTTTCAAGACTTGTTTTGTTGGAGGTGGGGTTCTTGAATAGCTTTTACTCAGCTGCTGATTTAGTCCTCCAAGACATGACTCTTCTGCGGTCTGTGCTGTATGTTCTGAATGTTCATTAAGTCTACTCCACTCTACTTGTCAGAACTCAAATTTCTCTCTTTACATTGTGAGCTCTGAGAATTGTTTAGCTTACAGCTTTCTTGTATTTGATCTCTGCTTAGCCTTGTGGAGTTTTCGGTTATACGTGCACAATTTAGTATTTAGCCAAAATTTTGTTGGTTTTTTGTTTTGATTTGTTTTCAAGACAGGCTCCCACCATATTGCCCAGGCTGGTCTTGAATACCTTACCTCAGCATTCCTCCCGTTTTAGCTTCCCGAAGTCCTGGGATTACAGGCATGAGCCACTACATCCATGCGTGTGTGAAGCCAAAGCCAAAATCTTAAAGGCAGATTTTTGGAGCTCTTTGTTAGTGTAGCTCCCTTTTCTTTGGTATTCTTTTCTGAATGTGTCAGTTTTGCATCCATGAACTCCAGCTTTGTCTCAAGTTCAACAAGACTTGGGCTACCCATTTTTCTGTACCTCATTCTGGAAAGCACCTCACTGCCTAGTCTTGCATTACCTGCTGTCCAAAGTCTGAAAATAGTTTTTTCATGCTTTGTCCAGTTTTCTAGTTTTTTATGGCAAGAGGGCATCTTCCTCCTTTTTGTAATAGCTACCCCTTCATATTTTATTAATAGCTTAGTTTGATTGCATTATTTTCTCAACTAGTCCCTTGAGTAATCTCAGCATAAGTGGTTGAACTGATCCAAGGTTGGGGATTAAGAATGTGGTCAAAGGACAAAAGAATCAAGATATTGGGAGTGGTGGCAAGCAAATAGTTGAAGCAGTGGTTCTCAGAGTATGGATGGAGGATCCTTTTTGGGATCCATAGGGTCTTCCCACTTCTAACTACATGTGAGGGTAAAATGTCTTAATATACTTGAACCAAAATAATAAGCAATGGATTCAATGCAGAAGCAAAGATAAGAATCTGTTTTTTGAAAGGTAAACCACACATTAAAGAGATACACAAAAATAGTAAAACGATACCACTCAGTTTTCTAAGTTTTTTGTTTGGTTTTTGTTAGCCTGTGATGGGTTTATTATTTTGTTAAAGTGAGTTGATACATAAATAACTTTGAAATGTTCTGTCTTTATTTCTATTTTTTTTTTTTTTTTTTGAGTCATGCTCTGTAGCCCAGGCTGGAGTGCAGTGGTGCAATCCTGGTCCACTGCAACCTCTGCATCCTGGGTTCAAGTGATTCTCCTGCCTCAGCCTCCCAAGTAGCTGGGACTACAGTTGCATGCCACCACACACGGCTAATTTTTGTATTTTTAATAGAGATGGGGTTTCACCATGTTGGCCAGGCTAGTCTTGAACTCCTGACCTCAGGTGATCCACCAGCCTGGGCCTCCCATAGTGCTGGGATTATAGGCGTGAATCACCGTGCCCTACCTCAGTCTTTATTTCTAACACACTAAGTATTAATTAAAGATAGCCCACAACATCAAAAACTGTTTGGAGTCATCAATTAAGATTACAAAGGGGTCTTGAGACCTAAAAGTTTGAGAATTATGGAAATAAAGCACCATAGAGTCTAGTCTGTTTAGAGAAGGAACTGAAGGCATTGGACTGGCATTGGTCTAATCTGTTTAGGGAAGGAACTGAAGGCATTAGGAATGCAATGGACTGTGTAAAAAGGGAAGAGATTAAAGAATGAGGCGTTACTATTCAGTTTCTATTTCCTGTTGGATGAGTGTCAATTTCTTGACTTTCCTGCATCCTTGTGTGGAGGTGCCACAATTTCCCATTCTAAACCATGGTTGGCTTGACTATTTTTCTTCTGCAGTTTCTGCTGCCACAGGATTATTGAGCCCTTTGCTTTCATTGAATCTACAGTTTTACCAAAGATAAAAGTATTAACCTGTGTCATCCACTTTAACCTTGAATTTCTCTGGGACATTGCCTGTTCAAATATAATCCCTATTACCCAGTGAGGAGAAATAACATTTATTGGTTATTATTAGCCCGTATTTTAAATGGATTTATTTTGTTGGAATAAATAAATATATTTATTTATTTTGATGGAACTATATATTCAAAGGAAATAGTAAGTTATTCATCCCAGGAATGTGGAGTGGCAACATAACAGTGAAAGGCAATATCTAACTTAGGTTTGAAATTAATTTTGTTCTTGCTTTGGGAAATCAGTTGCACTTATATTAATTAGAAGCACGGAATACATGTCAAAGTAATAATCTGCCCCTTTGGACCATCTCTGTTAATGCAGATGAGCACACAATTTATTTAAATAAAAAAGTATTATATGATTAGTTTTAATTATATACAGGTTGATAGTAGTATTTATATAATTTTAAAGTATTTTTGTATTTCTTACAGTAATCCTAAATTGGAGAGTCAGAGAGTAAATAAAAAAGTCAATAATGATGCCTCACTTAGAATGCACAATCTATCCATTTTGGTGAGACAAATAAAATTTTATTACCAGGTAAGTGCTCTTTTTAAAAATCTGGGGTTTTAACTACTTACATTTTTGTATTATTTAGTATCAGTCACCTCACAAATATTTAAATGCTTATTATATGCTAGGTTCTCATCTATTTGCTAGAGTTAGAGTAGTAAATAAGATAGTTTATTTTTTATGAATGTTAAAGGCTTAAGCAAGCACTTAATAATTTTCTAATGTTACAAATGACTATTGTATTTCATGTTGTAAAAATCAGGTCCCAGTTTCCTGAGAACTTGCATAGTGTAACATTTTGTTGTTAGACTTCTTGAATTATGCCTTGAAAAGTGTACTTCCATTTCTTTAAAAAAAACCTGAATTGGATGCATATTTTAGTTTTTAAATATGAACATTGTTGAGGCTTTCAACATACCTTTCAGAATTGCTATATCTGCATTGCATAAATTTTGGTATGGCGTATTTTAAAAGATGATTATTTCTATGCATTTTCTAATTTCTGCTATGATTTATTTCGCTTATGAGTTACTTAGAAGTATGCTTTTAAATTTTTGAACATGGTATTTTTCAAGTAAACTTTTTGCTTTTGATTTTTGGTCAAAGAATGTGGTTTGTATAATACTGATTCTTTGATATTTGTTAAGAATTACTTAGCTTGGCCTAGTATGTTGTTGTCAGCTTTCTTTAAAGTTCTATGTGTGCTTGAAAAAGTATGTATTCTCCAATTGTTTGGGCACAGAGTGAGAGCAACCTTGTTTGTTAATTGTATTGTTCCAATCTTTTACAGCCTTATTGATTTGTCTTTTGAGTGATTAGTTATTGAGAAGGAGGAGTTGAAATATCCCATATGATGATGAATTAATCAAATTTTGTTTTATAGACTTTGAAGCTGTTATTAGGTGCAAATAAATTTAAAATTGTTAAATCTTCCTGAGGAATTTGATTATTTATTAGTAATTGTTTCTTTTCCAATTTTTTTTTCTTTTTTTTTTCTTTTTTTTTTTTGAGATGGAGCCTCACTGTCGCCCAGGCTGGAGTGCAGTGGCGCAATCTCATCTCACTGCAACCTCTGCCTCCTGGGTTCAAGCGATTCTCCTGCCTCAGATTCCTGAGTAGCTGGGACTACAGGTGCGAGCCACCGTGTCCAGCTAATTTTTATGTTTTCAGTAGAGATGGGTTTTCACCATGTTGGCTAGGTTGGTCTCAAACTCCTGACCTCAAGTGATCTGCCCCCCTCAGCCTCCCAAAGTGCTGGGATTACAGGCATGAGCGCCCATGCCCAGCCTATCAATAATTGTTTCTACATGTTTTTCCTTTCTACTGGTTTAAAATTTTTTCACTCTTCCTGTTTTTTCAGAGGTGACTTTCAAAATTATACATTTTATACCTAAACATAGGAAAGGCCAAAGTTAATGAGTATCTTTACCCATTTATGGAATAGTGCTATGACTTTAGAATGTTTTAATTGCAGTCATTCTCTTTTATGACTTTTAAGCTCTTCTTGTGTTGTATTTTAGGGTTTTTTTCTTTACCCTACAAATTAAATATTGAGAAGTACTATTAAATAAATAAAACCAATGTTTCTTTTTTTTTTTTCGAGATGGAATCTCAGTCTGTTGCCCTGGCTGGAGTGCAGTGGCACGAGCTCAGCTCACTGCAACTTCCGCCTCCTGGGTTCCAGCAATTCTCCTGCCTCAGCCGCCCGAGTAGCAGGGATTACATGTGCCCACTACCACACCTGGCTAATTTTTTTGTATTTTTAGTAGAGACTGGGTTTCGCCATGTTGGCCAGGCTGGTCTCGAACTCCTGACCTCGTGTGATCCACCCGCCTCGGCCTCCCAAAATGCTAGGATTATAGGCATGAGCCGTGCGCCCAGCCCTTTTCCTTTAGCTCAAGCTGCATGTTTGTCTTTGAGAATATTTGTCTGAAAATGCCTTTATTTCACTCTTGTTTTTGGAAGATAGTTCTTTGTTTTAGTTTTTAAATAGAGACAGAAGGCTGCGTGCAGTGGCTCACACCTGTAATCACAGCACTTTGGGAGGCCGAGGTGGGCAGATCACTTGAGGTCAGGAGTTCGAGACCAGCCTGTCCAACATGGCGAAACCTTGTCTCCACTAAAAATATGAAAATTAGCCAGCCTTGCTGGTGGGCACCTGTAATCTCAGCTACTAAGAAGGCTGAGGCATGAGAATCACTTGAACCCAGGAAGCAGGGTTTGCAGTGAGCCGAGATCATGCCGTTGCACTCCAGCCTTGGCAGCAAGAGCAAAACTCCATCTACAAAAAATAAGATAAAGTAAAATAAAATAAAATACCATCTACAAAAAATAAAATAAAATTAAAAAGAGACAGAGTCTCACTGTGTTGCCCAGGCTGGTCTTGAACCTCTGGGCTCAAGCAGTCCTCTTGCCTCAGCCTCGCAAAGTGTTGGGATTATGGGCGTGAGTGATTGCACGAGGATGAAATACTTTTAAGTATGCAGTTTTAGGTTGACAATTATTTTTCTGTCAGTACTTTGCAGACTTAATTCTTCTGTCTCTGGATTTTTTTTTTTTTTTTTTTTTTTTTTTTTTTTGAAACGGAGTTTCGCTCTTATTGCCCAGGCTGGAGGGCAATGGCACGGTCTTGACTCACTGCAACCTCTGGCTCCTGGGTTCAAGTGATTCTTCTGTCTCAGCCTCCCATGTAGCTGGAATTACAGGTGCATGCCACCACGCCCGGCTAATTTTTGTATTTTTAGTAGAGACAGGGTTCCTCATGTTGATCAGGCTGGTCTCGAACTCCTGACCTCAGGTAATCTGCCTGCCTCGGCCTCCCAAAGTGCTGGGATTACAGGTGTGAGCCACCATGCCTGGCCTCTCTGGATTCTTTTTGCTCTGGAGAAGTTAGCTGTCTAATTTTTGTTACTTAAGCTGTCTTTTTTTTTTTTTTTTTTTGAGATGGAGTTTCACTCTGTTACCTAGACTGGAGTGCAATGGTGCAATTTCAGCCCACTGCAGCCTCTGCCTCCCAGATTCAAGGGATTCTCCTGCCTCAGGCTCCTGAGTAGCTGAGACTACAGGGACATGCCACCAGGCCCGGCTAATTTTTGTATTTTTAGGAGAGATGGGGTTTCACCATGTTGGCCAGGCTTGTCTCGAACTCCTGACCTCAGATGATCCACGCGCCTCAGCCTTCCAAAGTGCTGAGATTACAGGCGTGAGCCACCACACTTGGCTAGGCTGTCTTTTTTCTTTCAAAGCTGCTCTTAGTATTTATTCTTCTAACATTTGCTCTTTTCTATTCTACTAATCTGGTATCTTTCAAATATTTCTATTGATAAATATTAGACTTTCTTACTGTATTTCTTGCTTATTAAACTTTTATTTATTAAGCTTGTGCTGCATTCTGAGTCTTGTTTTCAGAACTCTCTAATTTACTAATTCACTCCTTATTTGTGTCAAATCTTCTGTTTAACCCATTGATTATATCTTTCGTTTCTGGAAGATTTGGTTCTTTTTACATTACCTTTTCATTTTGTTCATTAATCATTTTCTTTATTTCTTCAGATATTTAAAATTTTTCTGTTTTAGATTTCATATCTGATTATTCAGAAATCTGAAATATGTACAGATCTGAATCTGTCCTTTGTTTTCTGCTTGCTGTTTCTTGTGGTAGTGGTGGTGATAGTAGTAGTGGCAGTGGTGGAGGTGTGTGTTTTAATTGTGTGTGTTTTAATTGTGAACTCATTTTTTGGGGGGGGACTTTATCTGTGCGGATTCTTTGTATTCAAGTCAAGGATGCAGATTTGTTGCTTGCTTGTATTCAAGTCGGAGCAGATTTGTTGCTTGTTGTGCAAGCAACCCTGAGTCACCTTTATTTTAAGCAAGTTTAGCCAGGCGCGGTAGTTCACGCCTGTAATCCCAGCACTTTGGGAGGCCGAGATGGGTGGATCACTGGAGATGTGGAGTTCCAAACCAGCCTGGCCAACGTGGTGAAACCCTGCCTGTACTAAAAATGCAAAAATTAGCCGGGTGTGGTGGTGCGTGCCTGTAATCCCAGCAACTTGGGAGGCTGAGGCACAAGAATTGCTTGAACCAGAGAGGCAGAAGTTACAGTGAGCGGAGATCACACCACTGCACTCCAGCCTGGGTGACAGAGGGAGACTCTGTCTTTAAAAAAAAAAAAATATATATATATATATAAAATATATAAAATATTAAATATATAATTAAATATATTTATATAGTTAAGCAAGTTCATATAGAAGCAATATTGTTGTAATGTAGAAAATTAGAAAAAAAATAGATAATATAGACATAGTTCTAGTGCCGGGAAATTACCACTGTTATCACCTGAATATATATACACTTCTGGATTTTTTTTTCTTTTTTGAGGTGGAGTTTTGCTCTGTCACCCAGGCTGGAGTGCAGTGGTGCAATCTCGGCTCACTGCAACCTCTGCCCCACCTGGATTTTTTTTTTCTTTATGTGTTTATAAATTACGTTTTTATGTGTTTACATTTTTTATTGATCGATTGAAACAAGGTCTCACTTTGTTGCCTAAGTCACAGCTCACTGTAGCTAAGACCTTCTGGGCTCAAGCAATCCTTCCGCCTCAGCCTCCTAAGTAGCCGGGACTACCCATGTGTGTCACTATGCTATATTTTTTAATTTTTTGAGATGGAGTCTGGTGTTGTCGCCCATGCTGGAGTGCAGTGGCACAATCGTAGCTCTTAGCTCACTGTAGTCTTGAACGCAGTTACTTTCACACCAACCAATATTTTATAAATTGTCTTCAGAAATAGGTCATTGTATATATACAGCTAATGGACTTACTGAAATAATTTTTTTATTCTTGTTATATTAGAGAGGGTCTGGTTTAATATATGACACATTGCAAGTTAATATTTTCCAAATCAATGGAATTCTCATCAGCCCTTAAATTACCTTCTCTTAGAAAAATCATATTTTGGGGAATGACTGTAGAAAACTATTAAATTTTTTGTATGTCATATGCCCCTGAGAAGATGTATTTGAAGTGAAGTATTTTAGTATTTAGTATTTTAGTATTTCTTTTCTTTTCTTTTTTTTTTTTTTTTTTTTTAAGACAGAGTCTCGCTCTGTTGCCCAGGCTGGAGTGCAGTGGCACAATCTTGACTCACTGCAACCTCCACCTCCCGGGTTCAAGTGATCCTCCTGCCTCGGCCTCCTGAGTAGCTGGGATTACAGGCACCTGCCACCACACCTGGCTAATTTTTTTTGTATTTTTAATAGAGATGGTGTTTCACCATGTTGGCCAGGCTGGTTTTGAACTCCTGACCTCAGGTGATCCTCCCTCCTCGGCCTCCCAAAATGCTGGGACTACAGGCATGAGCCACCGTGCCGGGCCATTTTAGTACATTTTGATTGTTCTGACTCACAAAGGGGAAAGCGAATTTGGATAAGTTAAAATTCAAAAGTGTATGTTTCCCAAAAAATTTTTTTGATAGGCTGGTAAGCATCAAGGTCATCTTGTAAAGATGATTCCCAGGGGGAAAAGAATATTGATAGAATACCCTAAGATGATTGTTGGAGGGAGGATTATTTCAATTTATCTTTTTTTTTTTTTTTTTGAAAATTACGTATGCATTTATTTGTAGAGAGAAGGTCTCCCTATGTTACCCAGGCTGGTCTTGAGCTCCTGGTCTCAAGCAATCCTCCCAAAGTGCTAGGATAACAGGTGTAAGCCACTATGCTTGGCTGAAATGAAATATTTTTTTTTGTATTTTTTTATATATGCTTTTATTTTTCTGTGATTACAAACACAACTGAATATCAAATGCACAAAGTAAGAATTACACGGGGAAAAAAAACCAGATACGTTCGTATATATATCACCTTTTCAAGGCTATTTCCATCCAGAATAACCTTGGTTTGCCAGGGCCTATAGAAAGAAGTCACTAAATCGCCTTTAGTCAAATTTGTGTGTTTGCTTTCTTCTATAATTCCAATACCTCCACCATCAACGACTTGAGATAGCTGCCAAGGTGTTACATAATCAGTGCCAGTGTCTTCATTCATTCTACAATGAAGGCTGTCACTTCACATTTGGAAGGTTGCACAGCGGCTGGGCAGAGACGCTCGTCACTTCCCAGACGGGGCGGCCGGGCAGAGGCGCTCCTCAATTCCCAGACGGGGCGGCCGGGCAGAGGCGCTCCTCACTTCCCAGACGGGGCGGCCGGGCAGAGGCGCTCCTCACTTCCCAGACGGGGCGGCCGGGCCGAGGCGCTCCTCACTTCCCAGACGGGGCGGCCGGGCAGAGGCGCTCCTCACTTCCCGGAAGGGGCGGCCGGGCAGAGGCGCTCCTCACTTCCCAGACGGGGCGGCCGGGCAGAGGCGCTTCTCACATCCCAGACGATGGGCGGCCGGGCAGAGGCGCTCCTCACATCCCAGACGGGACGGCCAGGCAGAGGCGCTCCTCACTTCCCAGACGATGGGCGGCCGGGCAGAGGCGCTCCTCACTTCCCAGACGGGGCGGCCGGGCAGAGGCGCTCCTTACATCCCAGACGATGGGGGGCCAGGCAGAGACACTCCTCCGGGTGGTGGCCGGGCAGAGGCTGTAATCTTAGCACTTTGGGAGGCCAAGGCAGGCGGCTGGGAGGTGGAGGTTGTAGTAAGCCGAGATCACCCCACTGCACTCCAGCCTGGGCAACTTTGAGCATTGAGTGAGCGAGACTCCGTCTGTAATCCCAGCACTTCGGGAGGCCGAGGCGGGCAGATCACTGGAGGTCAGGAGTTGGAGACCAGCCTGGCCAACATGGCAAAACCCCGTCTCCACCAAAAACACAAAAACCAGCCAGGCGTGGTGGTGTGCGCCTGCATTCCCAGGTATTCGGCAGGCCGAGGCAGGAGAATCACGGGAGCCCGAGGCAGGGAGGTTGCAGTGAGCCGAGATTATGGCGCTGCACTGCAGGCTGGGCAACAGAGGGAGACCGTCTCAGAAAAGAAAAGAAAAGGGAAGGGAAGGGGAAGGGCCCAATTTATCTTTTCAGTAATGATAGGTAAATTTAAATGTCAGTACTCTTTTTTTTTTTCATTTTTATGATTTAGAACCTCTAAAAGTTCAATACAAATTCTAATGTCATTCACATTTTCCCTCTCCCATTTCTTGAATGCCAGATATTCTACCTGGTACTGGTGCTACAGTGGTGCATAGGACATACCATGTCCCTATTTTCACGGAACTATGGTAGTGGTAGAGGAATAAAAGATGAGTAAAAAACTAAACAAAATAATTTCTGTTGTGATAAATAATATAAGACTAATGAAGTAGTAATATGAGAGGTCATGAGAGAGATAAGTGGTAACATTAGATTATCAGAAAGTTTATCAAAGTTTATACTTCATTATGGTTAAATGGCAATTCAGACCTTTTCAAATAATCGCTTGATCCATAGCAAACACCTTTTTGTCTTGCAAATGAATATTCAAAAGTTTTCTAGTCAGAAAATAAATTATAGCTGTTATGTAAAATTACCTAGGCTCTTAAAAATTTTTTTTTATTTGAAGTTATTTTTAGCCCTGTGAATAAGGGAGAGATGGTGAATTTGAGTATCAGAGACAGCATTTACAAGTAAAAAAATTTTAGTTGTCTATAGAACCCTGTCATAGCCAGTGTTTGGTGTGACTATATTGGCAGCAGTTTGAATAAGTATTAAATGAAGAACATTGTTGTTCAAACACCACTAAAATAATGATCTGAACCATTTGAGGCTGCAAAGGAAAGAACATGTTACAGTTAGGAAATTTATTAGGAAGTGTTTGTATGGTATGATGTCACTGGTATCAAAAAGAAAGAGCAGATTCCAGTACCATTAATCCAGTTGCTACAGAAAATAGATGAAATAGGTTTTTCTTTAACGTCTAAAAAAAATAGATACTTTTTAGGTTTTTCTTTACCGTCTGTCATAATAAGCAACATTTGGAGTGTTAATAAAATTCAGTAGCCAAGAAAATGAGATTCTATGTGTGTTATAAAACAAATGTTTTATATTCCATCATATTTTTGACACTGGTCAGGTATTCTTTCCTTTTAATGCCATTGATTTAATTTTTTCCTATAGTCTACTAAAATATGGTAAAATAGCCTTAATTCTCTTTACTAGTAACATGGATAAAATGACAGATACGTAATAGTATGATAAATGTTGTCATGTACTGAATTTTAAAAGCAGATTGTAAGAGTCTCAAAAGAGGGACTGTCATTTCCGTGTATTTTAGAATTCTTTGAACCTATTTTTAATTCTGTAGAATTATGCAGTTTTAGTAACAGTGTTTTACTTTATGTGGTGATTCAGGAAAGTGAAGTGAGGCCTGACTTTTGCCAGAAGTGTTAACTTCTTGCTATGAAGAAAGAATTATGGATAATTTCTAGGAAGAAGGAAGGGTTAATTTAAATTATCTTTGAATAGTAACTAAATAATGTTTATATCTGGCATATTTATGAAGTAGTCTTTCTTACAATGCATTAGCAGCATAAGCTTTAATTCATAAAAATTTGTAATGTATAGTCTGTATAGTCATGTGTACTTTTTTTTTTTTTTTTTTTTTTTTTTTTTGAGACGGGTTCTCACTCTGTTGCCCAGGCTGGAGTGCAGTGGCACAATCTTGACTAACTGCAACCTCCGCCTCCTGGGCTCAAGCCATCCTCCCACCTCAGCCTCCCTAGTAGCTGGGAATACAGGCGCATGCCGCTACACCCGGCTAATTTTGTTGTTGTTGTTGTTGAGACAGGGTTCTGCCATGTTGCCTGGTCTCAAACTCCTGAGCTCAAGCGATTCATCTGCCTCGGCCTCCCACCATGCTCAGCCAGTCTTGTGTACCTTAACAACGAATATATGTTCTGAAAAATGTGTCATTAGGCAATTTTGTTATTGTATGAACATCATAGAGTGTACTTACACAAATGTAGATGATATAGTCTACTACACACCTATGGTAAATGGTGTAGCCTATAGCTCCTAGGCTACAAATCTGTATAGCATGTCACTGTACTGAATACTGTAGGCAGTTGTAACACAATGGTATTTGTGTATTTAAACATAGAGAAGGTACAGTAAAAATATGGTTTTATAGTCTTATGTGACCACCATCATATATATGGTTTATTGTTGACCAAAAATGTCATTACACGGTGCATACCTATATATCAATAAAAAAGGGTTTTAGATGGTCAACTAAAAACTGTGGTTGGCTGGGCGCAGTGGCTCATGCCTGTAATGCCAGCACTTTGGGAGGCCAAGGCAAGCGATCATTTGAGGTCAGGAGTTTGAGACCAGCCTGGCCAACATGGTGAAACCCTGTCTCCAATAAAAATACAAAAAATTAGCTGGACATGATGGCACGCACCTGTAGTTTCAGCTACTTGGGAGGGTGAGGCAGGAGAATCGCTTGAACCCAGGAGGCAGAGGTTGCAATGAGTCGAGATTGTGCTGCTGCATTCCGGCCTGGGTGACAGAGCAAGACTCTGTCTCAAAAAAATAAAGAAAAAAATTTTAAAAATGGTTAATATACCATTTTTCAATGAAAAAAGTTATACAAAGCCAGCTAACGTGGTGGAAATGAAATTGTAATATTTCAAGGAACATCTGCTTATTATTTTCCTATTACCATAATCTCTGCCAGTTCTTTCTTTTTTCTGTCTTTTCTTAATGATTGTAGTTCTCCAAATCTTTCTGAAATGTCTTCATGCCAGAATAGAATTTCCACTTATTTAGTGAAACTTTGCTTTAATGGCCCTGAAAACATTCAAAATCTCTGTATTTGAATACTTGCATATCTTTAAAAATTTTAACATTCTCCGCATCTCCACCTCCACCAATACTCTTTCTCATTGTCTGCTTTATTTTTATTTATTTATTTTTGAGATGGAGTCTTGCTCCGTCGCCCAGGCTGGAGTGCACTGGTGCAGTCTCAGCTCACTGCAACCTCCATCTCCCAAGTTCAAGTGATTCTTGTGCCTCAGCCTCCCGAGTAGCTGGGATGGCAGGCGTGTGCCAGCACATGCAGCTATTTTTTTTTTTTTTTTCAGTAGAGACAGGGCTTTGCCATCTCGGTCAGGCTGGTCTCGAACTCCTGGCGTCAAGTGATCCACCCGCCTTGACTTCCCTAAGTGCTGGGATTACAGGCATGAGCCACCGCACCTGGCTTCTGCTTTTTTATTTATTTATTTAGAGACGGAGTTTCACTCTTGTTGCCTAGGCTGGAGTGCAATGGTGCAATCTTGGCTCACCACAACCCCCGCCTCCTGGGTTTGAGCAATTCTCCTGCCTCAGCCTCCTGAGTAGCTGGGATTACAGGCATGCACTGCCACGCCTGGCTAATTTTCTGTTTTTAGTAGAGACGAGGTTTCTCCATGTTGATCAGGCTGGTCTCAGGTGATCCACCCGCCTCAGCCTCCCAAAGTGCTGGGATTACAGGCGTGAGCCGCTGTGCCCGGCTCCTCTGCTTTATTTTTATCCTTAGCACTTATCACCAAAAACCCTTGTTTTATTGTCTGTCTTCTCTTACTAAAATGTAAATACCATGAGAACAAGGATTTCTGTTTATTCACTGCTGTATTTTCACTGTCTAGAACGTCTGGCAGATAATTGATATTCAATAAATATTTGTTGGATAAATGACTGCCCTGATTTTCTCAAAACCTTTTTCTCTTTCAGTTGAATTGCTGAAATATTTTATTTCTCTGTTTATTTTTATAGGTTTCTTATAATTTGAGTTAACAAATTGAAGTATCTTCACTAGTTCATGTACATGCGTTATCAACTTTGACCTGTTAATTTGTTCCTCCTCTTAGTAAACTCATCTTGGGCTCATTTATATATTCTTTTTCCATTTCTTTAATACTTTAATGATGAATTTCTTTAGAGCGAAGTTGAGTCTGGGGAGTCTGTGATGATATAATAAATCTTAACAATAGCAGTCAGTTTTTAAGCATCTACTCTCTTTTATGTCTTGTATATTTTTTAATATTACTCATAAAATTGGAATGGGGAAATAAAAAGACTTTTTACAAAAATATAGCTAGAATCCAGGCCGGGCGCAGTGGTCCATGCCTGTAATCCTTGCACTTTGGGAGACCAAGGTGAGTGGATCACTCAGTGTCAGGAGTTCAAGACCAGCCTGGCCACGTCTGTACTAAAAATACAAAAATTAGCTGGACGTGGTGGCAGGCACCTGTAATTCCAGCGATTTGGGAGGCTGAGGCAGGAGGATCACTGAAACCTGGGAGGCAGAGGTTGCAGTGAACCAAGAATGCACCACTGCACTCCAGCCTAGGTGACAGAGCGAGACTCTGTCTCAAAAAAATATATATATATACATATATATATATATTTATATAAAATCCTCTGAAGAACCCATAGGGTAACCAATAAGACATTTTACAATAATTTGCTTTTTAAAAATTTGTATAATTTTAGCTGCCTTTTTTCAACCTAATGTTAGTACTTTTAGACATAATTTAATACTTGAAAATAGAGTTTTTCCCCATTAACTCTAAGGTTTTTAAATAATCATCATTTTTGAAACTTTTTACTTTTGTTTCACTTCCTACCCTCTCCCAAAAAAGACATATGTATTGTACATCATGGAGCTAAAATTTAAGCCTGGATGTTTTGACTTCATTCTACCCAAACACAATGTGCTGGTCATTTAGATTCTACTGTACTAGAGTACGTTTTTAGATGATATGGAGGTAAGTTTGAATTTAGCAATTTGCATCATCCAAACATAGACTTCATAGTGTAAAGATGAAATTGTATTATTGATAACACAAAAAGTCTTTGGTGATACCATATGGTGTAAAGAGTGTGTGAGATTGCTTTCATCTTTGTGAGAGGACTGAATTAACAGTAGAGCATGGGGAAACAGAGTAGGCTGGAAGTGGAGAATCAGCTGAGGAAGAAAGTGGAGGAAAGAGGTAGTGGACCACATGGAAGATTACTATCCATTGGGACAATTTTGCTTATAACAGTGTACCAACATAGAATGTTACATAGTAAATCAGTAAAATTAGTTGCCTTGGGAATGTAAGTTGATGTTTCCAGTTGATCCATCAGTTTTGACTCGTTACTCAAAAATAAGTGACGTAACTGAGTTTTATCTCTAACATCTTTAAGATAAAGCTTTAAAAAAATTCAGTGTCTGTTAAAATTTAAAGCTTCCATGCCCGGTGCGGTGGCTCAAACCTGTAATCTCAGCACTTTGGGAGGCCAAGGCGGGCGGATCACGATGTCAGCAGTTAGAGACCAGCCTGACCAACATGGTGAAACCCTGTCTACTAAAAATACAAAAATTAGCCGGGCATGGTGGCGTGCGCCTGTAATCCCAGTTACTCAGGAGGCCTAAGCAAGAGAATCTCTTGAACCCGGGAGGCGGAGGTTGCAGTGAACTGAGATCATGCCATTGCACTCCAGCCTAGGCGACAGAGCAAGACTCTGTCTCTAAATAAATAAGTAAAAATAAAAAATAAAAATAAATAAAAAATTAAAACTTCTCTTTACGAAGGTGAATTTGAAGGCTCTTTCATCTGACAGGTTATCTTCACAGAGTAGGATATAGACAAAACAGTGATTTAAAAAAATACAGCTCTCTTATTTATGATTAAAAAAAAAATCTCGCTGGGCACCGTGGCCTATGCCTGTAATCCCACCACTTTGGGAGGCCAAGACAGGAGGATTGCTTGAGTCCAGGAATTCAAGATCAACTTGGGCAACATAGCGAGACCTTGTCTCTATAAAAAATAAAAACAAATGAGGTAGGAGGATCGCTTGAGCCTGGGAGATCGAGGCTGCAATGAGCTGTGGTTGCATCAGTGTACTCCCACTGGGTGACAAGAGTAAGACCCTGTCTCAAAAAAAAAAAAAAAAAAAAAAGTCTATAATGACAGTCCTCATAATTTTGCTTCAAGGCAAGGAAACTAAAAATTCGAATGAAGTGGCTGGGCACGGTGGCTCATGCCTGCAATCCCAGCACTTTGGGAGGCTGAGGCAGGTGGATCATGAGGTCAGGAGTTCAAGACCAGCCTGGCCAAGATGGTGAAACCCCGTGTCTACTAAAAATACAAAAAAAATTAGCCAGGCATGGTGGTGGGCGCCTGTAATCCCAGCTACTCGGGAGGCTGAGGCAGAGAATTGCTTGCACCAGGGAGGCGGAGGTTGCAGTAAGCCAAGATTGTGCCACCGCACTCCAGCCTGGGCGACAGAGCGAGACTCCGTCTCAAAAAAAAAAATTGAATGAAGCAGAAATTTATTCCTTTAAGCCCATTTAGCTGTTACACACATAACTATAGCATATTCTCTTGAGATAACTTGCTTTTAATTGGAAAACTAATTCATTAAATATCCAAACTATCATTCCTGGAATAAGTGATTTTAGCAATTTTTGATACTTATTCTAACATGATGCATATATCAAGTATGTACTTTTCTTTAAATGCAGGCATATTTTGGCAATAGTTTTTTAAAGAGCTAATATAATACTGAGGAAAATTTTTTGAAACTTTCTTGTATGTATCTACAAAGAATTATAGATAAGAGATGAATTCTAATTAACATCTGGTGTCATGCCACCCACTGACCATGGGTAAGTGCTCTAGTGGATCTAGAATTAGAAATTTTTAAAAAGCAGCACAAGTTAACTTTTTATAGTTATTTTTCATGGTTATTTGCTTTCTCATCATAGTATTAAGTTAAAGGATTCAAAAAGAGTTGAATACCTTCAAAAATGTATTCCTCAGTAACTAGTTACATCTGAACATGTAGTCAACTTATGAAGAATCTGTCATAGTTATTCCTTAATATTGCAAAGATTCGGTAATTATCACATGGCACCCATCCATCCTGTAGTCTAATTCATCCCAGACCCTTTACATATCATCAGTGTCGGTGGTTGTAATGGCAGATACAGTGTATTTCTTCATTTCTTCAAGGAAGAGGTGGTATAAACAGAAGATGCATACTTGATGTATTACCTAAATTGAAGACTTAGAAAGCATTCACTTCTTTCTGAATCACCTTGTACATTCAGAATCTACATATATTCTTGTAACTAAAGTTTTACAGACATTAAACATCTATTGTAGAGGAGAGAAATAATGGTTCAGGAAATGACTTTCATGAAATGATCATTAGACAGCGTTTTTATTAAAGCAATTAGCTCTCTTAATTTTAATCTCAGTTGACATTTTTAAAATATAGCTCTCATTTATTATATTAAAAATATGGCATGGTGTGGTGGCTTATGCCTATAATCTCAACACTTTGGGAGGCCGAGGCGGGTGGATCACTTGAGGTCAGGAGTTCAAGACCAGCCTGGCCGACATGGTGACACCCCGTCTCTACTAAAAATACAAAAATTAGCCAGGCGTCATGGTAGGCACCTGTAGTCCCAGTTACCTGGGAGGCTGAGGTGGGAGAATCGCTTGAACCCAGGAGGCGGAGGTTGCAGTGAGTCAAGATCACACCACTGCACTACAGCCTGGCTGACAGAGTGAGACTCTACCTCAAAAAAAAAAAAATTTATATATATATATATATATATATATATATATATATAGTGACAGTACTTATAAATTTGTATGATGTATTTTTAGTTTCCTCAGTGAGAACTAACAAGAACAAAAAGCACACATGCTCGAACTTTTACTGAGGAATGTTTCTTAATTTTGCTCGATCTTTTATTGAGGAATGTTTCTTAATTTTCTAGCACCTAAAACTTCAGATTTCCAAGTAATAATTAGACCATTTTGACTTGAATGCTTTAATTTGGGAACATCTGATATTTTTAAAGCTTTTTTGTTATTATTTGTTTGTGTGTAGAGACGAAGGTCTCACTGTGTTGCCCAGGCTGGTCTCCAGTGATCCTCCCACCCTGGCCTTCCAAAGTGCTAGGATTACCGGCATGAGCCGCAGCACCCAGCCTGATAGATTATTAACTGAAGTCTACCTGGTATTATAATTTTAGTTATTTAATTCATTAAAGTTACAAAAGATTTAAGACCTTATATAACTTTTTCCATATTTGTTTAATTGCAATGTAGCACACCTATAGAAGAATGTACAAATCATAAATTATAGCTTGATGAATAATTACCTAGTTAGCATTACCCATATAACAAGTGTTGGATATTTTTTTTACAGGAGACTTTGCAGCAACTGATCATGATGTCATTGCCAAATGTCTTAATCATTGGCAAAAATCCCTTTTCTGGTAAGTATTAAAATTAATCTGTGAAAGTAATGTCTAACCTTTGTGTAATACTATGATGTTTATTTTTTACTAAGAGCTGATATACATTAACTCACCAGATTTTTCACAACTGTAGACGTTGGAGGTGATGTTCTATTTTATAGAGAGAGACAAGCTTAGAATATTTGTAAGTTATAGGTAAGACCAGACATAAATTTTACATTAAATTCAGTATTTTTTCTGCTGTACCAAACAGATACTTTTCTGTGATGATTTTTAGTGTCTCATTATAGAGAAGTATAGAAGATGATGTAGTTACAAACTTAAAAGAATATTACCTTAGAAAAATGATTTTGAAATAATTTCCAGGTTTCTGTTCATATATATATCTACTATCTACCATTGCCAAAATTGTTTGAATCTTAAGTTTTACTGATTGATATGTTTTATTTATTTATCTATTTATTTTGAGATGCAGTTTCGCTCTTGTTGCCCAGGCTAGAGTGCAATGGCACGATCTTGGCTCACTGCAACCTCAACCTCCTGGGTTCAAGCGATTCTCCTGCCTCAGCCTCCCAAGTAGCAGGAATTACAGGCGTGGCCACCATGCTAATTTCTGTATTTTTAGTAGAGACAGGGTTTTACCATGTTGGCCAGGCCGGTCTCGAACTCCTGACCTCAGGTGGTCTGCCCGCCTTGGCCTCCCAAAGTGCTGAGATTACAGGCATGAGCCACCACACCTGGTCTGATATGTTTTAATTTATATTAAACTTCTTCTGAATGGAAAGATGAGAGGCAGTTTCTTAGATCATTTAAATTTTTTCTTCAAAATGTTCTGCCCTTTACCACATTTTAAATGTGATATTTTAGAATTGTAATTTTTGAACAGTTGGGGAAATTAGCAGCTACCTAACAGTTTCAACAATGGGCTTATCCTTACAGTCTACATGTTATCCAAATTAGTATATTTTCTTCAGCCCATACCCCTTCTCAGTCAAAACAAACAAAACCAAAATAAAAACTAAAATCAAGTAGCTATTTTTATAGAGGAAACTATTAATTAGAAGTGTGAATTAGCAGCTTGGATAGTTTTTAGAGATACCATGGGATGTTTGGTTATATAAATTTAAAAATGAAAGAAATTGCATGTAGGATGGAATTGTTTTCCATCCTACATACATTTGGTAAGTACCTACCAAGTTATAGAGACCAGGAGTGGAAATAAATGGTCTATGTTCTAGAAGCTCTTATGGTTTGGTGAAGGATACACAGATTATGGGGAAATCATGTAATAATTAGTATGAAGTGGAAATATGTACCAAATGTTCTGGCATATAAAATATGGAGCCATTAAGTATTCTTCAAGTTGACGTATAAGTGAGAGTGGGTGACCATTGGTGATTGGATCAGGGAAGACTACACAGAGATGATAAGAGCTGTGCCTAGGATTGTGATTAGCAAGTAGTTCACTAGGGGGTTGAGGAGGTTGGGGAAGGAGGGCAGACAGGGGGAGTACTATTAAGGCAGAGGAGTGTGTATATATGCATATTTGGGAAGAATAGTGATTTTTTTTATTTTTTTATTATTATTATTATTTTTTTTTTTTGAGACGGAGTCTTGCTCTTTCGCCCAGGCCAGAGTGCAGTGGCGCGATCTCGGCTCACTGCAAGCTCCGCCTCCTGGGTTCACGCCATTCTCCTGCCTCAGCCTCCCGAGTAGCTGGGACTACAGGTGCCCGCCACCACGCCTGGCTAATTTTTTTTTGTATTTTTAGTAGAGACGGGGTTTCACCGTGTTAGCCAGGATGGTCTCGATCTCCTGACCTCGTGATCTGCCCGCCTCGGCCTCCCAAAGTGCTGGGATTACAGGCGTGAGCCACCATGCCTGACCGGGAAGAATGGTGATTAATGGCTTAGCGTAGCTAGAAAGTAGGTTATTTCATGGAGAGTAGAAGGAAATGTCTGGTAAGAAAATTTGGACTTTTTCATAGACAGATTGGCCCAGTGGTGAAAATCTGGCCCAAGGAAGTGATTTTTTTCCAGTTGAATATTTTAAGAAAATCTTAATTGAATGCTGTTGGACAGGGAATATTCTCTCCATTTCTGTTATAGATTGTTAACTTTTACCTGGCTTGTTATATACATTTATTTTAACAGCCTCACTGTAACAGACATTTAAGATTCTGGTCTTCATGAACATGCACAGTGGAAAACCATTTAAATTTTATAAGGAGATGAATCGTAAGATCTGTGTTTTAAGTAAGAAAACACTAATAGGCCTAAGAGGAGCCAAACCTATTAGGAGCCATTTTGGCTGCCTTTGTGGCATGTCCCTATATCAACCTGATTTGGCGGGTTCTTGATTTGTCCGGCTGGGGTAGTACAATCATTTATGGAAAAGGAGTAGATTCATAGTTAGCATACTTGCTGCACAGAGCCTTGAAACCTCTTTATCCATTAGCCCTTCAAAATTGATATTCTTCCCCATTTCTTCTGCTGTTACCACCGTGTACATACACAGAGCTGCTATTTTGAATTCTCCACTACATATGCTTAGACTGAATCCTTTACTCAAGTTACTGTGCATAATTACCTCTAGAAGTGATTCTCCAAATATGAGTTGAAAATATAGCAGAATGTTGTCCTTAATAATTGTTTCTATTTTAGAACAAGGCACAGAAGAAGTTAAAAAACTGCTTTTACTTTTATTGGGTTGTGCAGTTCAGGTAAGTTAAAATATTTTTTCATATTTTCATTTTAACAACCTCTTTATATATTTTTATCAGGCTGTAGTTTCTGAAAGACTTAAGGATGGACCATTGGTTTTCAAAGTCCATGTTAGAAAGTTTTCAATAACTGTATAACCTCCTAAGGAGATTACATTGAAGAAAAACACTTATTTTATTTCAGAATTTAGTTACATTATCATAGTCATATCATTTAAAATATTTAATTACTCTTTTCCTTATTCTGAGGCTTATAATGGCCGTAAATTTTTGAGGTTTTTTCAGAGGTGCCCTTAAAAACCGCTCCCAGAACATCCTTGCGATTTATGTTGTACTTGTGTATGTTTTAGGAGAAGGGAAGGGAGAAGAGAAGGGAAGGGAGGAGGCAGAATTTATTTAAAAGAAAAAAAAAAGTAAAAAAGGCAGCAGAATTTATGAAAAGTGTTTTAGGAATCTTGGTTATTATTATATTGCTCTTTGATCAATGACTATAATAATAGCTGCGATTTATAGAATACCTACTTTGTGTCAGATATTATCCCTTACATAGATTTTCTCATAATATCTTCTTTCAGGTCAGGAGATTGGGTAGGGTAATATTTAAGTTATTATCCAAATTGGGACACTTGAGAAAGTCAAAGAAGGTACTGTTAATAATTATAGTGGGCTAGGTGTGGTAGCTCATGCCTGTATCCCAGCACTTTGAGAGGCTAAGATGGGAGGATCACTTGAGGCCAGGAGTTTGAGACCAGTTTGGGCACATAATGAATCCCATTTCTGTTTTAAATACATATAATAATTACAGTGGAATGGCATGTGTAAACTGGGACTGTGCCAGGCAAACCAGGATGATTACTCTAAGTTTAAATTTAGGTCATATTGCTAGTAGGCCAAAGAACTGTGAGTCAACTCTGCTCAGACTTCAAAATCTATTATACTATGTTGGTTTTTCATTTCAGCCATTTTTGGATGAATTATTACAGTGTCATTTTAAACTGTCTCACTTCTTTGTGGAATGAGGTTATTTATAAACAAATAATATGATTACTAGTAATTTTTTTACATACATATAACAGAAATTGTATGTTCCAGAGACTGTTGGCTTTTAGAGCTGACTGCTTGGGAGCTATAATCTTACATAATATATGTTATTAAAATTTCATGCTGTGTAATGTACAGGTGTTTACTTCACAACTGATTAAATATTAAGTTGAATATAGTCTTCTAATTTGGTCATCAGATTTTGAATTAGAAACACAACTCTTATTTACAGCCTTTATGTACTATATTTGCTTTAAAAAATACCCTGTGTTGGTGCATGTTGCGTAAATTTAGATTACATAGCAATAGCATAAATACGGTTTTTATTGCTGGTTATTGCTTGGTGGTTATTGCTGATTACTAAAATTCACAGTAGGAATGGAGCAGAACCAAGGACCTTTTTTTGAGACAGGGTCTCACTCTGTGAGGCAGGAGTGCAGTGTCGTGATCACGCCTCTCACTGCAGCCTTGACCTGCAGGGTTCAAATGATCTTCCCGTTTCAGGCTCCCGAGCAGCTGGAACTACGGGCATGTGCCACCATGCCTGGCTAATTTTTTTTTTTTCTTTTTAGAAATGGGGTCTCACAGTGTCGCCCAGGCTGGTTTCAAATTCTTGACCTCAAGTGATCTTCCTGCCTCGGCCTCCCAAAGTACTGGGATTACAGGCATGAGCCACCCTGCCTGGCCCCAAAGGGTAAATTTATCTGAGATCTGAGAATAAAGAAAGACTAATTATATGCACGTTAATTCTGTCTTTTTTTTTTTTTTTTTTTTTTTTTTTGAGACAGAGTTTCATTCTTTTTGCCCAGGCTGGAGTGCAATGGTATTATCTTGTCTCACTGCAACCTCTGCCTCCCGGGTTCAGGTGATTATGCTGCCTCAGCCTACCAAGTAGCTGGGATTATAGGGGTGCGCCACCACACCTGGCTAATTTTTTATTTTTAGTAGAGACAGGGTTTCACCATGTTGGCCAGGCTAGTCTCGAACTCCTGACCTCAGGTGATCCGCCTACGTCAGCCTTCCAACGTGCTGGGATTACAGGCTTGAGTCATCGTGCCCGGCCTAATTTTTTTCATATGAAGAGAGAATAAGTTTTATCAACTGCAGAAAACAAAGCGAAGGCTCAAGGAGACCATCATTCTAACCTGTGTTAACATCATTCAAGGTTTTTTAGAAATGAGGAGATGGAAAGGGTGTCAGACCTTGGTTTTTGATATGATATCAGCTTGTCAAGAAACTCGGAGACCTGTCTTTATATATATTTTATGTCCATGTAGTCATAGCAGAATTATGCTTTTACTTGAGAGCCCTTAAGACTTGCATCTATTGTGGTGCCAGAATGATGTATCTACCAAGAAAGGAGGAAAGATCCAATTTTGAAAAATGTTATCATTCTGCATTTCAAAAATGTTAGTGACCTAATTTTTTTCTTTTAATGTTTATGGGTGCTATAATAAAGGATAGGGATTTTAGAAAAAGGATGTAAAGCTCAAGGAGTTTGAATTTTAGAGAAGACGGAGTAAACAGTACAAGTTTGAGGTGATAATTACCATAATGTAATATACATTGGTGCATTGAAGAAGTATTTTCTTAAGTTTACGTGTAGTATTAGGAAAGCCCTCTGACAAGGTAATATTTGAAATGAGAGCAAAGATGTTGAGAAAACAGCCTATTTAAGGAACATAAAGTGTGGGTGGGCCAGGGGTGGTGGTGGGTGGATCATTTGAGGTCAGGCATTCAAGACCAGTCTGGCTACATGGTGAAACGTTGTCTCTGCCAAAAGAAAAATACAAAAAATTAGCTGGGCATAGTGGCTTGTGCTTGTAGTCCCAGCTACACAGGAGGCTGAGACAGGAGAATTGTTTGAACCTGGGAGATGGAGGTTGCAGTGAGCCGGATGGCTCCACTGCACTCTAGCCTGGGCGACAGAGCAAGACTTCATCTCAAAAAAAACAAAAAAAGTGTGGTTGAAATGTAGGATTCATGGGGATGAGTGGCAAGATATTAGACTGGAGAGTTTACATGAATTGAGTTATGAAGGACTGGATTTGCCACTTTAAGATAGAGTTCGGATTTTAGGCCAGACGCGGTGGGTCACACCTGTAATCCCAGCACTTGGGACGCTGGAACGGTGGATCAACTGAGGTCAGGAGTTCCAGACCAGCCTGGCTGACATAGCGAAACCCTGTCTCTACTAAAAATACAAAAATTAGCTGGGTGTGGTACTGGGCACCTCTAATTCCAGCTACTCAGGAGGCTGAGGCAGGAGAATTGCTTGAACCTGGAAGGCGGAGGTTGCAGTGAGCCAAGATCATGCCACTGCACTCCAGCCTGGGTGACAGAGAAGACTCCATCTCAAAAAAAAAAAAAAAAAAAATTATTCTGTAGGTGTTTTGGAGCCACTACTACTAATAATATAAAATGTGTGACCAACATCTGTCAGCCTTCAGCTGTGACCATATAAACAATTAGAAGTCTTTGTTGATACTTAATAGCCAGAATGTGTTTCTGGACAAGAAGTTGTTGAGGAAACCAATCAGCCAACAAGTATTGTTGGAACATTTTGTAAAATGTCGTCTCTACTACAGAAAATTTGTTCATCTTGTAGTTGAACAGATTAAAATTCTAATGATTAGTATAATATGTAAATAGCATGTTTTCCCACATCTAGGTCAATCAGTTTTATCTGTTATAATTGTTATTTGTAGATAGAAATAGCAAGATAAAATTTGCTGTTATGATACTAGAGTTTAGGAAATCAGTGGACCACAGGTTTCAAGAGATACTATGTTCATGAAAAGAAATATAGTAGGAATACTAACAGTAGATAATAATATAGTAGAAATAATAACATAGGGCTGGGTGCAGTGGGTCATGCCTGTAATCCCAGCACTATGGGAGGTCGAGGCGGGAGGATTGCTTGAGCCCAGGAGTCTGAGATCAACCTGGGCAACATGAGGAGAATCTATCTGTACAAAAAAAAATTTTTTTTAATTAAAGAGGGAGAAAGAGAGAGCGAGGGGGGAGAGAAACAAGCATTGGGAAATTGAAAAATATTTTCTTCTTTTGAAGAAAAAAAATGAAATTCTTAAGAGGAAGCAGCATTCAAAAACAGTAAAGTTAACCATTATCCAAAGATCTTACCTGACAAAATAAATTGTGACTTTTAATCCTTGATTATATGTAAGTAAAAGCCACAGAAATAACTTTAAATATGAAGAAAACTGTCCAAGGCCAGGGCTTGGGTATTTTTGTTACTGGATGTCCAACTCAGTCAAGTTCCTCTAGAATCTTTTTCAATGGGCAACACAAGTCTTCTGAACCAGTTCTTAGCATCACCTAGAATTTTCACACATCTGTGACTCTTCATCCTAGCCCTGAAGTAGTTAGAGAGTCCTAGGTGAAACCATCCTATGCAGAAAAAAAGTTTTTGCAGTGTTTTGTTTGGAAATTTCTTTGTTCTAAGACTATGTGAAATTCACCTCTTTTTAGCAGAACTTAAAACCTATATAATACCTATCAGTGCAGGCTACTTAGTATCCAGAAATATTACTTATTTTGGACTTTGGCCAGGTTGGGTAGTGCTGAAAGTAACTGAGTGTCAAGTGTGGTTGGAATTAAAATTTTGACCCTTTTATGTACCCTTAGAAGGAATCTAACATTAGTATTTGATTCTGAAAACCAGTTTTGAACTTGGTCAGTTTGATGGCTACAATCTATTGTTTATTTATCAATGATCCGTAAAGCATCTTAAAAGTTAACATTTTAGAACTTTATCGTATCACTTTTTAAGGAAATAAAACAAGTTTCTGCTTGGTTCAATGATGCGCCTTTAGTCTCAGCTACTTGGGAGGATCGCTTGAGGCCAGGAGTTCAAGGCAGCCGTATGCTATGATCATGCCTGTGAATAACCACTGTGTTCCAGCCTGGTAATGTAGCAAGACCCAGTCTCTTAAAAAAAAAAAAAAAAGGAAATAAAACAATTTCTAGCAAGGCATTTGTTTTTCTGAGAATATCTAAAAATACAAATATAGCTCAAAGAGGGAGACTTTTGTTGATACAAGTATTGTTTTCAAATACCTAATAGGAAATTTACCATTTTAACAATTTTTTAAGTATATAGTTAAGTGGTGTTCTGATCGCTGTACATTCACATTGTTGTGTAACCATTACCACCATCCATCTGAAGAATTTTTCTCATCTTCTGAAACTAAAACTCTACCCATTAAATGATGACTCCCCTTTGTTTCCAGACCTCGGTAACCACCATTTTACTTTATGTCTCTATGAATTCAATTGCTCTAGGTACCTCATATAAATGGAATCATACAGTATTTGTCCTTTTGATGGGCTTATTTCACTTAACATAATGTCTTTAAGGTTTTTTCATGTTATAGCATGTGTCAGTTTCCTTCCTTATTAAGGCTGAATAATATTCCATTGTTTATATATACCAAATTTTGTTCATCCATTCATCATTGATGAGCACTTGAGTTGCCTCCATTTTTTGGCCCTTGTAAACAATGTTGCTATGAACATGAGTGTACAAATGTCTGTTTGAATCCCTGCTTATTGCTCTTTAGTAGAACTATGATTTATTTAGACCTATATTATCTGTTTTCTTATTTAAAACACTATAATGTGTTCCTTGTTTTATTATTTTCTTGTTCAATAGCTTGTTTTGGGTGCCATTTCCTCTATTTTAGTATAGCTTTTCCATATAAACCTGTCTTCTTTCTTTAAGATCGTAGAGCAGCTATTGAAAATATGAGGGATTTGAGGAATAATGTATTAAGGGCTTAAGCTCTCTGGTAGAAGATGTACAACTTTAGGGTTTATGCATTTCTCTCCCACCCACCTCCCACCCTAATCACTTTTTTGCTTTTTTCCTATGTCCAGGTTGCCTCATCGTATCTTGTGTGTGTGTGTGTGTGTTTGTGTATGAGTGACAGAGTCTTGCTCTGTTGCCCAGGCTGGAGTGTAGAGGCGTAATCTCAGCTCACTACAACCTTTGCCTCCTGAGTTCAAGCAATTCTTCTGCCTTAGCCTCCCAAATAGCTGGGATTACAGGCGCCTGCCACCACACCTGGCTAATTTTTTGTATTTTTAATAGAGACAGAGTTTCACCGTGTTGGCCAGGCTGGTCTTGAACTCCTGACCTCAGGTGATCCAGCCGCCTTGGCCTCCCAAAGTGTTGGGATTACAGCTGTGAGCCACCACGCCTGGCCTCCATATCATATTCTTAGAATATCATGGTAGTCTACTGGCTTAGTAATCAGTTACTATAGTACAGTAGAGTTAAAAAATTAATTTTAGTGCCCATGATAGTTTAAGAACTTTACTTAAAGATAGGAGAGCTTAATTTTAATTGGAAAAAACAGTTTGCTGATATTATTTAGTCTTCACAGCTGGTATTAAGCTATATATCTGTTTTTAACACCAGACTTTCTCATGCTCTGGAGCTGGGCTATTCAATACAGTAGCCACTAGCCACATGTGGCTATGTAAATTAAAATTAATTACAATTAAATTAAAATTTCAGTTTCTCAGTTGCACTAGCTACATTTCAGGTACTCAATAGCTGCGTATAGCTAATGATCACCGTATTGGGCAGCTCTGACATAGAAATTTGATCTGATTATTCAGCTTCAAAGTTTGAATATTTTATTCTTTTTTCCATCTTGACAGTCTTTCTCTTTTCTATCTTTCAAAAGCCTATGAAATTTATTCTGTATCTTTAGGGAAGCCCAACCTGTTTATAAAACATTTTGAGAATGCTTAACTTTTAAGAGTTAAATTAAGGTGTGAGATTTAGTAGAAATCGTGTGTGTTACAAGGGTAAAGGAAAAATTTTCATTGATTTGTGTTGAGATTGTGCTAAAGGATGAGCTCCTGAAGATAGTACAAGTAAAAAACAAGTGGCTCTGGCTTAGAAAAGGGAAGTATATCTATTTAGTCTAAACTGAAGGCAGAGAAAGATACGGCAGTTGAATTAAGGGACTCTTTGGTGAGTCATAGTCATTACCTTTGATAATAATTATGCTGTTTTGTGTTCTGATAGGCTCAGAAACTGCGTAGGTCAACAATTTTCATAGTGTTAAATTTTAAAATTGATGTTACTATACCTGAAAAGTTAATTATTTTATATATGCTACGAATTTATGATTAGAACGTAATTCTTAATTGTTCTTACAAGGCCTATCAAGTATTATTTGCTAGACAAAAATTCTTGAGTTTAAACCCACTAATTTTTATTCCATCCACCCAAAACTCTGACTTCCTAATCACAACTAGGATTTATACATTTCTGGTAATTTGGTTTTAACCATTTTATTATCCTAATAATTCTGTGTTTACAAGATATAGAACTTTCTGCATTGATGGAAGTGTATTTAAATTGTATAGTAGTAGAAAATATAATTTTCATTACATTACATTACAATTTGATAAACGTAAAGCATAAATCAGAGCTTTATAAGTTTCATGATCAAAGAGCTAGTTTGTAATTTTGTGACTATATTGTCCTCACTAGTAGTTCAGTAATTGGCCCAGGAGATGCATCTAAGTTAGACAAGGCAGTGCTGTCTATTTTGTAGGCACTTCGCATTTGTTAGCTATAAGAATACAGTGATACTAGCAGTTGGTTTGCAGCATTAGAGATGTATGTGAAGGTGGAGATTAAAATGCACGTTAAATTGTTAATGCTGACTGGAAGGAAAAAGATTGTTTTGCATTTTAATATTTGTAATTTATATAAAGCTTTTTAAAAGTTACACGATAAAGAATTACCCCCTTTATTCCATTTGGTTACATGTGTACTCGTGTATATATTTTTTAATTTTGCCTCTGGTAACTTTGCTATGTTAGAAACAAATCAAATATTTATTAGATTACATTATAAATGTTGAACTGGGCCACAAAAGTGGGTTTCTTTTATTAAGCTTGATAGGATGAAGATGTGAGAATGAATTGTAAGCTTGAAGTAAAAATTGCTTAAATTCTTTTTCCAAGAAGAAAGGCTGTGTTGTTTGGTAATAGTCAGGGACTGACTGAGCATTTTGGCTGTATTCCGAATTCTGCCACTGACTCACTGTGTTTTTTGGCAAGTAACTTATCCTCACTGAAACAAGTTCTTGATTCTTTACTTCTCTGTGTGTAAAGTTAGCATAATAATATTGTGCTAACCTCAGATGGGTTGTGTAATGGTTTCCCACTTTAGAACTTTCCAGCATAAAAATAGTATGGATTTTCAGTGCCTTGCTTTTTAAAATAATTATTTCTAAATTGTCGTTTATTAGGTAAGTATGTTAGACAATTTAAATGCAAAACAAAACTCATACTTTTCAAAATATAGCAAACCTCATAAAGTTTTAGTTCTATATAACATTTTAAGGACCATGCCCTATAAAGTATGAATAACTGTTTTATTCATTTATTTTAGTGTCAGAAAAAAGAAGAATTTATTGAAAGAATTCAAGGTTTAGATTTTGATACAAAAGCAGCGGTTGCCGCACATATTCAAGAGGTAATGACCTATATACAATTTTATGTGCTATTTATGAAGCTTGTGGTGTGTTTATCTCCTAAAATACTTAGAAGTCATAGAATAAGCAAGAACAAATCAACAAATATAGATGGACCCTGCTTTTATACAAATTGTCTTCTCTTTAGAGATAGTTTGTTACACTTGGCACACTGTTAACTACAAATATACTGTTGCCTTTATTCTATAGTGACATAGGCAGAAAGTGTTATTTGAGGAATGAGGTATATGTCTTTGTTAGAATGGATTACAAAGCAGTAAATGGAAACAGCAGAAAGTGGAACAGTGCTTGTAATTCAAAATGATAGTGAGGTAAGATGACAAGCTTAGTATTGTCATTCTAGTGATTTTCTTTTGAATGAATAGACAGCATAATTTTTATTCAAAGATATTACTTGAATTATAAACACATTAATGATTTGTAGCATTCATATAAAAACTTAAGTCTAGGGCATATTGTGCAGTGTCAAATAATTGAAATTAAAATTTGTTAAGATTCATTTTAAAAGCTGCTGTTTCTGTATCTGTCTATTCTTGGGCTTTTAATCTTATAAAGACATTTTAGAATTAGTATGTTAAATTTTACATGTTGATTAGAAAAGGGAAAAGAAAATTTTTTAATAGTGAAAATTGGTAGTATTTAAAATATTCTTTGTTTAGAAGACTTTTGTGTTCCATAGGACATCTTTTCTCTTATTTAGCATTTGTAAAGCCCAGATTTCTTATCAGTAACATTATTATCAATAATAAGTGTATTAGTACTTTACAAGATGTAGTTTTATTGGTAGTCTCCCATTATAGAGACATTTTTGCTTTATGCTAGTTATATGGATTCGTTTTATTCTGAATAAATGCTAAGTATTGCAAGTTACTGAATTTGCCACCATCCTTGGAAGTGTAATTATTTTTGCTGTTTGTTATGAAAGTTAAAGCAAATTACTAGAATTACAGTGAGAAATGGAAGGCACTTATATAACCTTTCCATTCTTTTCAAGATCTTTATATTGGTAATCCTTTCTCCTAAGCTTCTGTGACAGTGTCATCTTCAGAATCTATAAAGACCTAGATATTCAGTAACAACAATGCAATAACATATATCCTACAAGATTAAAAACCTTTTGCTCTTGAATTCAAGTATAATAAATTAAAAGTCTTATCTACAAAATTCAGTTGATTTTGTTAAAGAAGAAGTCGTCAGGATATATCAACATTACTTACCTTTAAGAATGCCTTGAGTTAAATATTAATATTTTATTTTTGTTGACTAGAGAATGAATATTAATTCATTTAAGGCTTATATTTAGTTAAAATAATTTTTATTTGTAGTGTTTTCATCATTAATTTCAAATGTTCTGCTTTTAACGTCATACTGGCTTTTCATATTTTATATGGGTTATATAATACTTGAGCTAATATTGTACTATGGTGAAATAGATTTTTAAGTATTAGCCACTTTTTTGGTTGTTTATTTTGGTTACTTTTCTAAAGGTAACTCATAATCAGGAAAATGTGTTTGACCTGCAATGGATGGAAGTGACTGATATGTCGCAGGAGGACATAGAACCACTCTTGAAAAATATGGCATTGCATCTAAAAAGACTTATAGATGAGAGAGATGAACATTCAGAGGTTTGTAAATTTCTTTCAGTATATTGCGAAAGTTTGCTTTCCAAAAAAGAAAATAGTAACTTTAGGAAGTTTTCAGAAACGATACTATTTCTCAGAGACAGGAAATACAGGAGTGTCTTTTTTTGTGTGGAACACATGAACCCGAAAGGATGTATAAGAACCCCAAATTGCTAGTAAAGAGATTGCAGTTAGGTTTTCTCTTCTCCTTTTCTTTTAAATTAGTATTATTCTGATTTTGTTCCTGTGTGTTTTTCAAGTCATCCCCACAGCTTTGGCAACAATACAAAAGTGTGAAACTGAAAATGTAGTTGATGTAAGTGGAAAAATCATTGCCATGAAGCATAAGAATTTGCTTAAGGCTAATTTCTTAGTTTTATTGCCACATGTTGAGGTTGGAAAAGTAAGTTTTAATTAAAGGAGAATAACAGGTGTTCTGAATAAAATGTCCCACAAAAGATCTCAAATGAGGTGTGATTTTAAAAAGAGAATTAAGTCCGTTAAAACAGAACTTTGCTTTTTAAAAAGAGTAAGTGTACCAAGTTTTCTATCTGCACTGTCTGAAAGCAGTTTATAGTTTTAAAGAGTCTAGACTTTAGTGCATGTGGTGGTGGATAATATTTTCTTAATAGTAGAGCAAAGTACTTTGCCATTCTGCAGAATATATAGCTTTTATCAGTTTCATTTACATACGAGAGACAGTTTTGAGCTTATTTATAGAGAATTTGTATCAATACTCTTGAGACCGATGAAAGACTACATAGAGAAAATTCCTAAAGATTTTTTTCAGAATAAAACTTTCTTGTCTCTCTAGGGGTTAGTCAGTTCTGATGTGAATTTTCAATTTTTCTTCAGGCATTAAACAAAAAGAAAATATATGAAATAAACATTTTTAGAGCAACAATTAAATTTTTTAAAAAGCTAGGACATTGAGACCAAAGGAAGGAAAGAATAAATTGGAAAGCATTCCTACTATGCATCAAATTTATCCTGAGATACTTAGATCATTTCATTTTCAATCAGATTTTTTAACTATATGCTATCTTTTTTTAGTGTCTTTTTACTGATTTATGCATTTTCTAGATCATTTATTTATTTGTATTTCATGTTGTTAAAGGTATTGCAATAAGGCATCCTCTAGCTTCTGAGGAATTATTCTGAAAAATCTATACTTTGGTTTTATTTTATTATATTTTACTTTTTTGAGTTTTTTGAGATGGAGTCTGGCTCTGTCGCACAGGCTGGAGTGCAGTGGCGCGATCTCGGCTCACTGCAACCTCCACCTCCCAGGTTCAAGCAATTCTCCTGCCTCAGCCTCCCAAGTAGCTGGGATTACAGGCATGCGCCACCACGCACAGCTAATTTTTGTATTTTCAGTAGAGACAGGGTTTGGCCATGTTGGCCAGGCTGGTCTCTAACTCCTGACCTCAGGTAATCCTCCCTCCTCGGTCTTCCAAAGTGCTGAGATTACAGGTGTGAGCCACTGCACCTGGCCTATACTTTGGTTTTATATGACTGATGGGCACGTATAAAATGTTTGATCTCAGGCTGGGCATCTCAAAAAAAAAAAAAGTTTGATCCCATTTAAATGAATTGATTAATATGGGGTGAACAGAATACTTATCATTACATGACTCTGGTAAACTAAAAGGAGTATGAAAGACTATATAGAATGATTGTTTGAAAAACCTTTTAAAATATGTTATCCTGCCAATTAAGCATTTTTGTTGAATTTGTTTTTCAAATAAGGAAGAAAAAGTGGTCATACTCTTCTGTCTCAGATACTTGGGAAACAACTTGCTACCTGGGAGAGGGTGGGGGAGAGATATCCAATTATCTGGGAAATTTTTTTCCCTCAATTTGGGCTACCAGTAGACTAACTTGAAAAGGTCATTTAAAAAATTGTGAAAAATGTTAGACAAATGTAAAGGTAGTATGTAAATGTAATTCTTTGTCATTCAGTTAGATTGAAACAAGTTCTTAGAGTTTATCTTTAACTTTTTTTATTTTGATTAGCTTTTGTTATAATTTTTTCACTTCAGTCTAAAAAGTATATAATTTGGTCACCCTTTTTAACATTTCTCTTTCGTATTCTTAATGCTATAGAACAAGTATGTCTTCAGTCCTCTCCTTTTACTAAAAACCAAATAGGAGATATTTAATGAATTTAAGATTTCTTTATTATCACTATTTATTTTACGCCAGACTTTGTGCTGTAAGTTTAACACACATACTGTTGTATTAAATCTGCATGAAAACCCCATTTTATAGATGAAGATACTCGAGCCCCAAGTAGTTACGTAACTTGCCAGATTTAACTCCACTGCCCGTGGTTAGAAACATAATACTGTAATAACTTTGCCTAAATCCATGATTGTACTGAGCACATCTCTAATTTCTTTTCCTTAATAATGAGTTCTACAAGTAGAATTAATAGGTCGCCTTTTTTTTTTTTGTCGTTAGCATTGATGTATCTTTTTATGTTCATTCTTCAGTATATATTAAGAAACGCCTGGTTTTTGCAAGGCCTTGTGCTTGGGAGCAAAAAACTGACAAACTATTTCAAAAAAGAAACAAAGATTGTTATAGTCTAATAAGGAAGTTATTTTAATAAAATAATTATAATACAATTTTGAAAGTGATAAGTACAAAAATGATGTATATCATTTTTATATATATTCCTATAGCATATAGTATATATTCCTATATATATTCTTATATATATGCTACAGGAATGGGAGGGCATATGAAATTAGTTATGCTTTAAAAACATTTCCCGTTAGATTATTTTGTTTGTTTTTGCGTCAGACTATTTTGAAAATGTATAGGAAGGCTTGAACTCAAGAAGTTACTGCCATTAGAGAAATGTCAAAATATCTAAATAATCTTTAATGGAAAATACTCTGGAAACTCTTAACTTTTAAAATACCAGGTTTCTTTTTTTCTTTTTAATATTTTGTAATATGTCGTTCATTGACTTCTGGAAGCTCTTGATAGATATCTCCATTTCACCACCTACTAAGTTCAAATGTAGTATCTGTCTTCTGTATTTTCTACTGTTCTTAATTTTGTGAATTGCTTAATTGAATATTTTTGAGCACCCATTTTTGTGTAAAATACTATGCTAGATAAAATTAGAAATTGAGAGATACAAAGGAGGTGTAAGAAAGATTGTATCTGGTTTATTGAGAAAACTACATTATTTGTAAGTACAAAATATGAGCTAGCATATAATTAAGTGCTAGTTTATTTGTGCATGAGACAAATATTAAATACTACTCTCTGTCAGCTTTGTTAGAGTCAGGAGATGTCAGAAAGCAAGATTAAAGATAATTGAGACAGTAAGAAAATATACAAATAAAAGTTGACTCCAAGTACACGGAGCCTGGGCTACCTTGGAGATTAATAACACTATTCACGTAGAGATAGGGAAGTTGTGATGAGCATGCTGATAGAGGGATAGAATTGAATAGTGTCCTTGGAAATAGGAACCATCCTTCAAAAAGTGCCAAGAAGGGATTGTGATTTTTTTTCCCCTGGATTGAAGAAACTTGTATATCTTTGAAGAACATAGAGAAAAAAGCCAATAAGAAGAAAGAAATTGAAATGTTTAAGTAAGGAATATCTGTTAGGAGCAAAAAAAATGCATAAGAAGAAAGGAGTTAATCCCAGGTGGTTTTGTTTCTTTGGCAAATTGGAGGAGAGGTCATTTATTGGAAGTAATGATAGCAGTTTGCAGTTGGAGGCTTAAGTGAGAAAAGGTAATACATTTACATAGTCATCATAGGGAAATTTGAAAGGAAATCAGCAAGCTTTCAATAAAAGTATAGATGGGCAGTAGAAAGAGTTTGATTGAAAATGGATAGCAAGATCTGTAGTAGGACTGTGTAACTTCTTGTTTTTCTGTTAGGGCTTTATCATCTTGGAGCAAAAATAGAGAAAACTGATAGTGGGTCAGGAAGATAACAGTGTTAAAGTCAAACTTGAATTTGAATCTCTGCTATCCGTATCATTGGTTGGGTGACTTTGGTTAAGTTATTTAATCCATATGAGCCTAAGTTTTATCATGTCTAAAACTGGCGTAATACCTCTATTGCAAATTATAGTATTGGATGAGATCTTGTTGGAAAATCCCTCACAAGTTCTATAAATGTTAATTCCTTTTTCTTTTTCTGCAAAGAGTGAGTCAGTAACAGCACAGTAAGGATGACATTTAAGGGCCTAATTATAATTCCAGGCTGAGTGGGAACTCTAAAGTAGCCAGGAATAATCTCTTGGACTGAGTAAAAGCGAGGAGGAGTTGAGTGATTAAAGGTTCAGGAGTAGATACGGTGACATAGGAAAATGATAGTAAAGGAGGCATGCTACAATAGAAGAATTGCTTCATTTGCTGGAGAAAACTGAATGTATTGAATAAGGAGTGGACATGAAATTAGTAGGGAGAAAAAGAAATGGGAAGTAACATTCTGAGGTTCATCAACAGACATACTGGAATCGGAAAGCAATAATTACTGGCAAGAAGGTAAGACAGACCTTGATACAGGTGCTGAAATGTATCGTGAGGATAAAGAAATGAATTCTGGTAGATGTTGAAAAAAAAAAGTAATGATTCAAGGAAGGCAGATAAGACTTGGCGATGAGAAATAAAGCAAGGATGCTTATTTCATGATCCCAAGGTGGTAACCCCACCCATTCTTTCTAGAATAGTAGTACAGCTGAAATTGCTGTATAAGACAGTTTATTTACCTGAGAAGTTTGAAAGAAAAACCTGGGAAATTGGTTTAGAGTAAGAGAATTTACAGATAACAAAAGGAAAATTAGGGGAATGGAGGAATAGGTACATATAGCCCTGAAAGTTTAGATTTAGGAAAATGAAAGAGAGGTTTGTGTCCCATGGAGGGGAAAGAAAGAGAGAAAGGAGAGAGAGGAGAGGGAGGGAGAGAGAGAGAGAGGGAGGGAGGAAGGAAGGGAGGGAGGGAAGGGAAGGAAGGGAGGGAGGGAGGGAGGGAAGGGAAGGAAGGAAGGAATCTTTGAGATGGGAAGCAGAAGGAAGGAAGGAATCTATCTTTGAGATAGGAAGCAGATTGGAACTACTATTAGAGCATAAGATGTGGAGTTAGACTGGCCTGGAGTCATGGCATATTAGCTAGTTGTGTGATTATGGAGAAATCAATCACTGTGCCTCAGTTACTTACTGCAGAGTAAAGAGATTGAGCTAAACCTTTGAGGTATTGTTAGGACCCTCCAAGAACCCTGTTCATAATTCAAGAACAGTGCTGTCCAATTCTGCAGTGATGGCAAGATTGTATTTCTGGGCTGTCCAAGATTGTATTTCTGGGCTGTCCCAGTGCATACAGTAATGGCTGTGTGCACTTGGAATGTGGCTAGTGTGACTAAGGAACTGAATTTTATTTTATTTTTTTGAGATGAAGTCTCACTCTGTCATCCAGGCTCGAGTGCAGTGGAGCAATCTTGGCTCATTGTAACCTCCTGCCTCAGCCTCCCGGGTGGCTGAGATTACAGGTGCGCACCACCATGCCCAGCTAATTTTTTTGTATTTTTAGTACATGTGGGATTTCACCATGTTGGTCAGGCTGGTCTTGAACTCCTGACCTCAAATGATCTGCCCTCCTCAGCCTCCCTAATTGCTGTGATTACAGGTGTGAGCCACTGTGCCCGGCCCGGAACTGAATTTTTAACTTAAAAATTTTTTAATTAAATAGCCACCTATGCTACTGACTATTATATTGGACAACATAGTTCTGGCCAAATCACTTTTGGGTTTATTTCTTTTCTATGTCAACAGGTCTTTTATGCCTTTCCAACATTGGCTGTCTAATCTAATCATTTTCATCATAATTGATTTCTTTTGTTAAAAAAACTAGGAAAGGAAAAATAGTAAAGACATGGAATGAACCCAAATGCCCTCAATGATAGATTGGATAAAGAAACTGTGTTACATATAAACCATGGGATACTATGCAGCCATAAAAAGGAATGAGATCATGTCCTTTGCAGGGACATGGATGAAGCTGGAAGCCATTATCCTCAGCAAACTAATGCAGGGACAGAAAAGCAAACACCACAGGTTTTCACTTACAAGTGGAAGCTGAACAATGAGAACACATGGACACAGGGAGGGGAACAGCACTCACTGGAGCCTGTCAGTGGAGGCCAGGTGGGGAAAACATTAGGGAAAAGAGCTAATGCATGCTGGGCTTAATACCTAGGTGATAGGTGCAGCAGACTACCATGGCACACATTTACCTACGTAACAAACATGCATACCCTGCATGTGTACCCCAGAACTTTAAAAATAAATAAATAAAAAGAAAAAAACTAGGAAGGGAAAAACATTATTATCTTGTTTGGTGTCATTTGCTAAGTAGCTCATGCATGAACTGTTGAATGAAACTTTTAAGAATGACAACTAAATATGATAGTTAAGATGTTTTTGACCAGTGAATTGTTTGGTATTGTAGTACAATTCTTAGACCTAGTGGATCGTGTCGATGTGTTTAGTTTGCTAATATGTGGAATACTGAAAGTGATTCTGTGTGTATTTCTAGACTATTGTGGAACTCTCTGAAGAGCGAGATGGTCTTCATTTTCTACCCCATGCCTCTTCATCTGCACAGTCACCCTGTGGTTCTCCAGGCATGAAGCGAACAGAAAGTCGACAACATCTGTCGGTGGAACTGGCAGATGCTAAAGCCAAGATAAGAAGGCTTAGGCAGGAATTGTAAGTTGCTGATTTTTGAGGTTCATTGAATTTATATGGTCCCAAAGGTGACCTAAACAATATTTTTAAGCTTATGGAAATATTGCTAGCTTGTGTCAGTGTTTTCACAAGTATGTGTCAAAATGAGAAAAATAAGGAGGTTGGCATAAGATTTTCCTATTGTTAAATCTAAACAGTTTAAAGGATGCCTTTTATTCTGGATTTATGGCCTTTCTAGCCTTCTAGTATGTATTTTTTTAAATAAAATAATGTATGTTTTTAAATAAAATAATGTCCTCATTTGGCAAATTGGGGCTGTTAATTTTTTGTCTTTACATTCCTTGAAATCCAAATTACTAGGAACTACTGATGGAGATCAGTAAGTCTAACTCTTTTAAAATTAATGTTTTGCACCTATTCTCCCCCCCCAAAATTTAATGTTTTAAAAGACTGAGTTCTTTGCATTATACTGTTACCAAAAAATAGTTTCGTGTATGTATCTTGCATTGAAATGCCTGAGTTACGTACTTAGTAAAGGTAAATACAGTCATGTGCCATATAACGATGTTTCAGTTAACAATGGACCACATATATGATGGTGGTCCTGTCAGATGACAATGGTGCTGAAAAATCCCTATCATCTAGTAACGCCTTGATGTTCCTGACCCTGTGTATGCCTAGGCTAGTGCGTGTCTTAGTTTTTAACAAAAAAGTTTAAAAGTAAAAAAAGAAAAATGCTTATAGAGTAAGGATATAGGCCAGGCGCGGTGGTTCACACCAGTAATCCCAGCATTTTGGGAGGCTGAGGCGGGCGGATTGCCTGAGGTCAGGAGTTCAAGACCAGTCTGGCCAACATGGTGAAACCCCATCTCTACTAGAAAATACAAAAAAATTATCCGGGCATGGTGGGGTGCGCCTGTAATCCCAGCTACTTGGGAGGCTGAGGCAGGGGAATTGCTTGAACCAGGGAGGTGGAGGTTGCAGTGAGCCGAGATGGTGACACTGCACTCCAGCCTGGGCGACAGAGCAAGACTCTTGTCTCAAAAAAAGAAAAAAAAAAAGCATGAGGATATAAAGAAAGAAAATATTTTTGTACAGTTGTACAATGTGTTTATGTTTTAAACTAAACGTTACTAAACATTATTATAAAACAGTTAAGTTTAAAAATTTTAAAGTTTATTATATTAAAAACATGGCCGGTGCGGTGGCTCATGCCTGTAATCCCAACACTTTGGGAGGCCGAGGCGGGTGGATCACTTGAGGGCAGGAGTTCAAGACCAGCCTGGCCAACATGGTGAAACCCTGTGTCTATTAAAAATACAAAAATTAGCCAGGCATGGTGGTAGGCACCTGTAGTCCCAGTTACCTGGGAGACTGAGGCAGGAGAATCGCTTGAACCTAGGAGGTGGAAGTTGCAGTGAGTCAAGATCACACCACTGCACTCCAGCCTGGCCAACAGAGCGAGACTCTGTCTCAAAAAAAAAAAAAAAAAGTACCATTTTTTATCTTTTATACCTATTTTTACTGTACCTTTTCTATGTTTAGATATGTTTAAAAACACAAATACTTAACCATTGTGTTACAGTTGCCTGCAGTATTCAGTACTGTCACGTGCTGTATAAGTTTGAGAAGCAATAGGCTATACCATATAGCCTAGGTATATAGTAGGCTATTACCATCTAGATTTGTGTAAGTACTATATGCTCTGTGATGTTTGCCCAGTGATGAAATCACCTAACTCGTTAGAGTGTATTCCCATATTTAAACGATGCATGACTGCATTCAGCTTTGATTAGTGCTGATGAAATTGTATTTTCTTAATTTTAAGACCATTACAGAAAAGTAAGTGTAAATGTTACATAGGCATTCCTTGGTGAACCACAAGTAAAGATATGTGATCAGTCTCTGCTGGAGATTTGTTTTCATTTTGTACTTTTAAAAGAACAAAGGATTTTTGTTGTGGGGGCCTTTTTTTTTTTTTTTTTTGGTTTGGTTTCTTGGAATTTGGGCTTCAGAATATAGATTTTAAATTTAAAACCACAATGTAGCAATTAAATTTATTTACTGATTATTTAAAGTAGTTAAAGAAAGTGATTGAATATGCAAGGTAGAAAAAATATTACAGTCCATAGGAAAATTTGAAAATAAAAAATAACAGCTTTCATTTGTGGATGTCTGCATTATTACGTATCTATTGAAATGAACACGCCCATGATATTCTATAAACAGCTGCACCAGGAAAATTAGGGAAGAGATTGCTGTTATTAGTTTGACTGGCAGTTAATGGATAGTCTAAATAGTGAACACTAGTTTGCTCCATATAATTTAGCACAATCTTCTCCAGTCTTTAGATAAAGCATGCAATTAGAACCGTAATGATGGCTGTGAATTCGTTTAAGGTTTTGCACTATGTTCAAATTTAAGTTTTAAATAAAATTTACTTGGACATAGAGTATATTAAAATTCCAGACAACTTGAGGAGATTGATGAAATTTGGTTTTCTAATACTGATCAGAAAATGTAAATGGATATTTTTAATGGGTAAATAAATGTGCCAGTATTGTAACTAGTATTCCCAGTAACTAGCTTTTCAACAAATACCATCTAATATCTTCGTTGCCCTTTGAAAATGTGTTTCTTTATGGATTTCTTCTATTATTAAAAAGAAGTAAATCTCCTATTAGTTCTTTTTATTGGGACAAATCTCTACTAAAGTGAATGAAGTGCAGAAATCATGGTAGACAAAAACAGCAGGTTGCCTTATACTGAATGGAAACTATACAATAAGTAATTACAATCAGAAAGTGCAAATTAACAGCATACTCATTTATGGGGCAGTACATTATGATATAATTGCTTTTGATTTATAAACATATAGAGTAAAAGTATAATTTGTGATGAGTGAAAAAAGTAATTTTTAAATTTAAAATAGTAATTTCACTTTTATGCAGTAGTTAATACTACCAAAGACTCCCTTTAACTCTGCCTCCATAAATCACATGTTTTGAAAGAATTTTTCTAATATATACTATTCATTATTTTTCAAAAAAATAAAAGACTTATTGAGATATAATTCACAGGTCAGAAAATTCATCCTTTTAAAGTGAACAATTCAGTGGTTTTTTCATAGAGTTTATTCATAGAGTTGTGCAGTCATCACACACCAATTTCTTGTTTTTTTGTTTTTTTGTTTTGAGGTGGAGTCTCACTCTGTTGCCCAGGCTGGAGTGCAGTGGCGTGATCTTGGCTCACTGCAACCTCCGCCTCCCGGGTTCAAGCAATTCTGCCTCAGCCTCCTGAGTAGCTGGGATTACAGGCGTGCACCACCATGCCTGGCTAATTTTTGTATTTTTAGTGGAGACGGGGTTTCACTATGTTAGTTAGGCTTGTCTTGAGCTCCCGACCTTGTGATCCACTGCCTCAGCCTCCCAAAGTGCTGGGATTACAGGAGTGAGCCACTGCGCCCGGCCCACACACCAATTTCCCGACATTTTCATCACCACAAAAAGAAACCCCATATTTAGTAACAGTCACTATCTTTGCCCTCATCTCCTGGCAATCACTAATCTACTTTTTGTTTCCATGACTTTGCCTATTCTGGACATTTTATTGTATAAATGGAATCATACAATACGTGCCTTTTGTATTTACTTCATTTACTTAGCATAATGTTTTCCAGGTTCATCCATGTTGTAGCATGTATCAATACTTTGTTCTTTTTAGAGTTGAGTAATATTCCACTGAATGGATATACTGGATTTTGATTAGCAATTTTTCGGTTGACGGGCATTTGAATTCTTTCCAGTTTTTGGCTATTAGGAATAATACTGCTATGAACATTCAGGTGCATATTTTTCTGTAGACATCTGTTTTGAATTCTGCGTGTTAACAGATATAAGGAATGGCCAACATTCAACATTGTGAACATAATTAATGCCACTGAATTATATGTTTAAAAATGGTTAAAATGAGGCGGGCATGGTGGCTTACGCCTATAATTCCAGCACTTTGGGAGGCTGAGGCAAGAGGATTGCTTGAGCTCAGGAGTTTGAGACCAGCCTGGGCAACAGAGGGAGACCCGTCTCTACAAATAATTTTTAAAAATTAGGGGTGTGGTGGCACGTGCCTGTGGTCCCAGCTACGTGGGAGCTTGAGGCAGGAGGATCACCTGAACCAGGAGGTCAAGGCTGCAGTGAGCTGGGACTGCACCACTACACTCCAGCCTGGGTAACAGAGTGAGACTCTGTCTCAGATGGGGGAAAAAAAAAACCTGAAAAAATTCTAAATACTTCTGGGTCCCACGCAGTTCAGATAAGGGATACTTAACGTGTTTCAAATGCCTTTTAACTTGTAATGCACTTTTAGAAATCTGTCCTAAAAGCCAGGCACAGCAGTGTGCACCTGTAGTCCCAGTTACTTAGGAGGCTGAGGTGGAATTCTTGGGCCTAAGAGTTCAAAGCAAAGCTGGGCAACATAGTGACACCCTTTCTCTTAAAAAAGAATAGAAAAAGAAAACTGTCCTGAAATACACAGGATTTTATGTATAGTAGTGAGCTTATTTACTAAAAGATTATATAGTACAATGAAAAATGGAATCCACTTAATAAAGTATGGTTTCTCTAGCAAAGGGAATATTTTTCTACCATTAAAAATTATGGTTTTGGGCTGGGCACCATGGCTCATGCCTGTAATCCCAGTGCTTTGGGAGGCTGAGGCAGGAAGATTGCTTGAGGCCAGGAGCTCAAGACCACCCTGGACAACAGAGTGAGAACCCATCTCTACAAAAAATTAGCCAGAAGTGGTGGTGCATGCCTATAGTCCCAGCTATTCCGGACGCTAGGCAGGAGGATCACTTGAGTCCAGGAGTTCAGGGTTGCAGTGAGCTGTGATCATGCCACTGCACTCCAGCTTGGGCGTCAGAGTGAAACCCTGTCTCTTAAAATATATACATACGTATATTTTTAATAATATGTTTTAAATAATATACACATTATATTTTATAATATATATTAATATATAATGGTTTTGAAAAATGTAAGGGCACAAGGAGATGAGAACAATAAGTTGTTTTATACAGTGAACATTTACTTTATTATTATAGAACAGAAGGTAGAAAAATAGAGATAGTGAGTAGAGGCTTATTTTAAGGAGCTTGACTGTGAAGGAGAGAGAAAATGGAGATTAGAAGTAAAGCCATTCTAAGAGAAAAACTAATAGAAGAAATTTGAGGATGTTTATAGGCTACAGGGCAGAAACCAATAGAGAAGTAAAGATTTTAGTATCTTAACGGCAATTGGAAGTATGTAATTTCCTTTCAGCCACTGTAAATGTTGAAAATAGTTGGAGACCCTTATAAGTCTTAGACACAGGTAGAACTGCCTTGCATAAAAATTCTTAGCTTAGGCTGGGCACGGTGGCTCACGCCTGTAATCCCAGCACTTTGGGAGGCCAAGGCAGGTGGCATCTGAGGTCAGGAGTTTGAGACCAGCCTGAGTAACATGGTGAAACCCCGTCTCTACTAAAAATAAAAAAATTAGCCCGCATAGTGGCGGGCACCTGTAATCCCAGCTACTGAGGCAGGAGAATTGCTTGAACCTGGGAGGTTGCAGTGAGTCAAGTTTGCGCCATTGCACTCTAGCCTGGGTGACAGAGTGAGACTCTGTCTCAAAAAAAATTCTTAGCTTAACTGTCTGTGACTGCAGAGAGTGAGGAAGAGAGAAAGAAGAGTGGAAATGGAAAGGCAGGAAAGATGAAAAGAGAGAAAGGGAAAAACTGTATTACATACTATGAGAACATTAGCCATTGAGGTCAGCCTTTGGAAAACATTAGGGAAGAGGTTTTATTAATGGCATCTAATTATATAAATTCCTAATATCTATCTTTTTTTTCTCTTCTAGATTAGGATTATGGCTAATACTATGTTCAACTAGTTATTTAGTAATGATGATACATTTACATTAACGCAGATGATGATCACAGTTTTCAAAAATAGTATACTTAATGAATATATTTTTGCATTTAAGGGAGGAAAAGACTGAACAGTTGTTGGATTGTAAACAAGAACTTGAGCAAATGGAAATAGAACTCAAAAGGCTGCAACAAGAGGTTTGTACCTGGAATATCTATTATTTAGGACCACCAAGTAATTGGAAATTGATTTTGTTCCTTGTAACTTACAACCTTTACTTCAATGCTTTATGTAAATAAAAGAGGTTCCTGAGGCTTCAAGAGATTGGATGACTTTTTCAGAGTCTCTCTCTTCAAAAATGTCAGAGCCAAACTTTCTTCCATATTAATGCTATTCAAACTCTGCTAAGATTCAAAAGAGCTACTTAGGACTGGGGTAGTTCCACATTTTTCTTTTTGATGTATTTGGCTTCTGTGGCCTTGGAAGCTAGAACACCTCTACTGTAAACTATGCTCTTTATGTGTATCTCTCTGTGTCTCTGCTCCCTGATAGTGCTTTATGCTAACTTATATATGATAGAATGCTTTTTGATTTTTTTCACTTTTCCTATTAAATAAGATTAAAACTTTTTAAAAAGTATCTTTATTTTACAGCAGCTTCTTCTTTTTTCACCTTAAACCAAGAGTAATTAATAGTTCCCTTTTACAATCACTCTAATGTTTCATTTTTATTTGGGGTTAGTGTATGAGCTCTTTAATCCATAAGTGCTAAGGATTAGGATAAGGCTGGATAGTTGTTTCTTCCCTTAACTTCCCCATATCTGACATTTTAGATGCAGGGAGTACTGTAATTGCAGGATCATAAACTGAGACCTTCATAGATAAATGAGACTGGGCTTCATAGTCTTTATTTCTAGACATGCTGTGGCTGCTTTTCTGCTTGTTGGCAGCAGGGTTTTTTTTATGTATGTTGGTTTTCTCTAAAGCGGTAGTTTTCTCTAAAGGTTCTCTCTAAAGCAGTCTTTTTGGTCTCAAGCCTCCTCACCACTGTTAAAAATTAATGAGGATTGGTTTAATGTGGATTATATCTATTGGTATTTACCATATTAGAAACTAAAACTATGAAATTTTAAAAACTTAAGTCTGGCCGGGTGTGGTGGCTCACGCCGGTAATCCCAGCACTTTGGAAGGCTGAGGCAGGTGGATCAAGAGATCAGGAGTTCGAGACCAGCCTGGCCAACATAGTGAAACCCTGTCTCTGCTAAAAATACAAAAAATTAGCCGGGCGTGGTTGTGGGCACCTGTAATCCCAGCTACTCAGTAGGCCGAGGCAGGAGAATTGCTTGAACCCGGGAGGTGGAGGTTGCAGCGAGCCGAGATCATGCCATTGCACTCCAGCCCGGGCAACAGTGTGAGACTCTGTCTCAAAAAAAAAAAAATTAAGTCACATGGGTTGGGATCAGTGGCTCATGCCTATAATCCTAGCACTTTGGGAGGCCAAGGCAGGTGGGTTGCTTGAGCCCAGGAGTTAAAGACCTGCCTGGGCAACGTGACAAAACCTCATTGCTACAAAAAAATGAAAAAATTAGCTCCACGTAATGAGGCACGCGCCTGTAGTCCCAGCTACTTGGGAGACTGAGGTGGGAAGATCACTCGAGCCTGGGAGGTCGAGGCTGCAGTGAGCTATGAATGTGCCAGTGATCAGCCTGGGTGACAGAGTGAGACCCTGTCTCAAAGGAAAAAAAAAAAAAAGTCATTAAAAAAATAACCCATTCCATGTTAGACTCCATCTCTAAAATAAATAAATAGGTTGGGCGTGGTGGCTTATACCTGTAATCCCAGCACTTTGAAAGGGCAAGGCAGGCAGATCACTTGAGGCCAGGAATTCAAGACCAGCCTGGGCAACATGGCAAAACCCTGTCTCTACTGAAAATACAAAAATTAATTGGGTGTGGTGGCACACACCTGTAATCCCAGCTACTTGGGAGGCTGAGGCACAAGAATCGCTTGAACCTGGGAGGTGGAGGTTGCAGTGAGTTGAGATTGTGCCACTGCTGCACTCCAGCCTGCGTGACAGAGTGAGACTCTGTCTCAAAAAAAAAACAAAAAAAAAGGTAGATGAATAGATACATAGGTATTTTAATGAAATAACCATTATTTTCCAAAACAAAGAATAATTCAAAGAATGGTACTATTTTACATTTTTGCCGATCTCTTTAATACCTTGCTTAATAGATGACTACTACTAGATTCTCATAGCTGTTTCTGCATTTAGTCTGTTAAGATGTCACACACCACGTAGCCTCTGGAAAATCTTTACTGTGCCCTCATGAGAGAATGAAAGTGAAAAAGACAAATAATGTCTTAGGTTATTATGAAAATAGTTTTGACCTCCTGAACTCCCTGAAAAGGTTTTCAGGGCCCACAGAAGACCCTGGATTACACTTTAAGAACTACTATCCTAAAGGATTACAGTAAGGCTTTTAAAAGGTTGGATTTTAATATTTGTCTCAAATGACATTAATATATGCACTAATTATTTTATTTGGAAGCATTAAAAAAAGCAAGATTTTGGTATGTCACAACATATCTATAGAAACTTCTATACAGTAATTAATGATTTATTTTAGTAATATTGTTTGCCTTTTCTGTGTTTTTACCATCTTTTATTTTAAAATTAACTTTTTCACCATAAATTAATTGCAAATGGTTGTGTTACATAGATGTTAACTTATTTTAAAATATCCTGAATATTTTTTACATTCCTGACAGATAGCATGATATTTAAAAAATATGAACATAAATGTATATATATGTTTAAAATACTTCAATTTTTTAAAAAAGACTTTAAAAAAATTTTAGCAACGTATCCAAGATAATGAAAAAAAGTAGGCCGGGCGCGGTGGCTCACGCCTGTAATCCCAGCACTTTGGGAGGCAGAGGCAGGCGGATCATGAGGTCAGGAGATCAAGACTATCCTGGCTAACACAGTGAAACCCCATCTCTACTAAAAATACAAAGAATTAGCCGGGCGAGGTGGCAGGCGCCTGTAGTCCCAGCTACTCAGGAGGCTGAGGCAGGAGAATGGTGTGAACCCCGGGGCGGAGCCTGCAGTGAGCCGAAATCACGCCACGGCACCCCGGCCTGGGTGACAGCGAGACTCTGTCTCAGAAAAAAAAAAAAAAAAAAAAAAAAAAAAGCGTTTGTATCTCCCCACTTAAAAAACAAATTTAGATATAATTTACATACCATAAAATTTATCACCGGAGTGTGGTGGCTCATGCCTGTAATCCCAGCACTTTGGGAGGCTGAGGCAGGTGGATCACCTGAGGTCAGGAGTTTGAGACCAGCCTGGCCAACATGACGAAACTCCATCTCTACTAAAAATACAAAAATTAGCCGGGCATGGTGGTGGGAGCTTGTAATCCCAGCTACTTAGGAAGCTGAGCTAGGAGAAGAACCTGGGAGGCGGAGGTTGCAGTGAGCTGAGATTGCACCATTGCACTCCAGCCTGGGCAACAAGAGTGAAACTCCATCTCAGAAAAATAAATAAATAAATAAATTTATCAAATTGTGCAACAAAGAATAACAAGTTGATAACAGAAAATAATTAAAATATAATTTTTAATTTTTATTTAGAACATGAATTTGCTTTCGGATGCTCGCTCTGCCAGAATGTACCGAGATGAATTAGATGCACTTCGAGAGAAAGCAATCAGAGTTGATAAGCTTGAAAGTGAAGTCAGCAGATATAAAGAGAGACTACATGATATTGAATTTTATAAGGCAAGAGTTGAGGTATGTTGCATAATTAACCATTTTTTTTTTCTGTGTTAGAATTTTAACACATTTAAAATGCAGTTAATAAACATGAGAAACTCTTGAAATGGTGAACAAACAGTAAATACATTTGGGTATGTTTATTTTATGATAGATTAGCATATTGCTCTTAGTTAGACTTTTACAAAAGGGATCTGTGGATATTACTAATTTTATTGAACTCTTTGGGGCTCTTCTTTCATTCCTTTTCTTAGCATCATATATAGAGCAGACCTTTGAAGTCCTTCCCTTGTAGTCAAAATATTTACTTCTATTAATTTCAGACTTTTTCCCAAAAGTGAAAGCAAAACATAATTTCAGATTGCTTCTTAACTGAGATCACTAAATTAAGATTAATGAAGCCTATATATATGCAAACAAATGAAAAAATATTCTAACTTGATAGTTACAGTTCAGTGTTACATGCAGTTGAGTTTGACAAGAATTTGACAGGTCAGGCTGGGTGCGGTGGCTCACGTCTGTAATCCCAGCACTGGGAGGCTGAGGTGGGCAGATCACCTGAGGTCAGGGGTTCGAGACCAGCCTGGCCAATGTGGCAAAACCCCGTCTCTACTAAAAATACAAAAATTAGCCGAGCATGGTGGTGCATGCCTTTAAGCCCAGCTACTCAGGAGGCTGAGGCAGGAGAATCGCTTGAACCCAGGAGGTGGAGGTTGCAGTGAGTCGAGATCGCGCCACTACACTCCAGCCTGGGCGACAGAGTGAGACTCTGTCTCAAACAAAACAAAAAAACAGAATTTGACAGATCTTGTATCTTCTTTCTCAGTTAATTTCCTCATTATCTGTAAACAGGAGATTTTGGTCAGTTTCAGTATTAGGATAAGAAGGAGGGAGTATACAAAATCAAGAAACGAAAACATAAGAGAAAGTAGTTAGAACATTTTAGCTTAAAGGTTACCAGTAAGTAGACCCAATAGGACTGTAGAGATAAAGTACATATTAATTATTTGCCAGTTATTTAAAGACGTGTGTATGCATGACACTGTTAAGGGATTCTCATGAATACCACTGTCTTAGTATACTTTTTCTAGACTTTAGTTTAGAAACCATAGATATATAACTTAGCAAGATAGAATTGTGAACACTTGTCTTCAAAACATATGCAGGGACTTTTAAGGATTTCCTCAAGGTATATTTATGTAAAATATTTATTAATAGAGCCTTGGTTTATGATTTATTTGAGTTCTGGTTTAAGTCTTGGTATTTTACTGCAAAAACCTCAAGCCCTTCACTTCCAAGTTATAGCTCCAAATACAGAGAAATATTTAAATCTATTTTAGTCAATACATTATAAGCCTTGATTCCATGGAGAGTTGTATCTTAAATATCTGGAAGACTACTTGTACTTAGTTAATTCCTTATCCTTGTGACTAAGGAAGTTAAATATACCCCAACAATTTAATGTGAAGTTATAGTAGTAGTACATATCTTAAGAACTGAGTGTTTTGTTTGCATTCTAGGGTAAAAAGGAAGCCAAGAAAACATTAATTGTATTTCTGTTACTCAGTAGGTTTACTCATGCATAGAACTGTTGATAAAGATGGCTTAATGTTTTATGATAATCTTTATGTTCCATAACTTTAAAAAATTAGCAGATATTAACACATTTGTGATAAATGTTTATAGGAATTAAAAGAAGACAATCAAGTTTTATTAGAAACAAAAACCATGTTGGAAGACCAACTAGAAGGAACTCGTGCTCGTTCTGATAAATTACATGAATTAGAAAAAGAGAACTTACAACTAAAAGCTAAACTTCATGATATGGAAATGGTAAGTTTTAAGAGGTAGATCAGGTACATGGCCTTTAAGGAAAACTTCCAAGATTCAGCTGATTTCCCTGTATTGGCAAGGATGGCTAGTGTCCTTGAGGCTTTAACAGAGAAGAGAGAGCTAAATAAATTAGATGCCTCCAACTTTATATAAATATAAAAGTAGTAGAAATTTCTGGTTTTGTTACAGAAGCATGTTACTTACGAATTTTGTCTTCAACCTTTTAATACCACAATAAGCTATTGTGTAAGCATGTCTTTAAAAATACAGAAATCCGATTGCTAAAATTTAGCATTGGTTCATAATTCTTTTGTTATATCACTGAAACAGTATGTTGACTATGAAGAAGAATTTTCATTGTGTCCCCAAAGATCAGCTTAAAAGGATGTCAGACACTTAATCAGTATAATGACCAGTAATAATTATAATTGCCTTCAAAACTGAAAAATTTAAGGAACTCATAATTATTACTGAGTTTCTGATAAATAAAAGTTGTGAGAAATAAAGTATTTGCTCAAAATTATACTGTTTCTTAGCTTTTTTTCTCTCCCTAATCCTTGCCAATAAAAAAGGAACGAGATATGGATAGAAAAAAGATTGAAGAATTAATGGAAGAAAATATGACTTTGGAAATGGCACAGAAACAAAGTATGGATGAATCATTACATCTTGGCTGGGAGCTGGAACAGATATCCAGAACTAGTGAACTTTCCGAAGGTATTCCCAATTATTTTAATTTAAATAGATAATTGAATCCTGAAGTTGTATTTATGTTTACTTGCAGTTGTTTATTTTCCACAGTGGGAGATATCTCAGAAGACTACCTGTCTCCATGGAAATGATTTCACACAGTAATATATTGTTTGCATTTTCTTGGGTCTGGTCCCTAGCTTTACATGTCTTACAACTGAATTTTATGAATGCAATAACAGATTTGATTGGTTTCTTATCCACTATTTCATGTTAGTATCCTAAGAGGCTGCAATACCAGTTTATTAATGTATAGAACAGAAAAGTCGTATTAGTGGTCAGCATGTTCTTTGACTATAGGTAAACCCAAATAGGAAGTTAAAGCATAATGGGCAAATTTTCAGGTGAAAATATAGTTAGCATTAGTTAATTTAAGGATCTTCATGACTACTTGTAATATGTATAGTCTCCATTATAAGATTATACCTGACAACCAGCCCAGCCTGCTTATACTATGGACCTAATGTAAGATCCCCCAGGTAAATTTTTAACTTTTGGCTCTTTTTTCCTGGGCTTCACATTGACTTGTCCTCTTTCCTAAAGCTGGGCATGATTATGTACAATTGTTTGGATTATAGCTTTGGATATGCTAATGTGGATTTTTGAAATTACAAAAAAATTCACCAGTTAGGTCACATTTATTCAAATTAGACTAGTTTCAAAACCCCTCAGTTTTGCCCAGTGTTAGATTGTTCTACTTGCATTTCTTCAGCAAATATTTACTAAGCACCTAACATATGTAAAATACTATACCAGACACCGAGGACATAATGTTGAGGTAGACATAAACTCTTGAGATTTTATAATCCAGTGCTTACAGAATAATTACCTCTATAGATGATTCATCCTATTGATTAACAATTAGGTTCTTCCTGTTTTATACTTGAAAACCTAATTCCAAATTCTGGGGCCCCATGTACTGACTATAGAGTAAGTTATGATATTCAATCATTGAACTTGTGTTACTTAAAATATTTGTGAAACTTTAAAAATTATATTCCTTGTGAATTGAGTTACAAAGAAAGCAATTCAGACTTAAATGTTTTCTACTAAAGGTAGTTAGAATTACTGTGTTAGTTAAGAATTTCCTTACTTGTTAAGTGGGGACAAAATAGTGAATCTCGTCTAGACTTCTGAGGATTAAATTGTTGATATTTGTGAGGCCCTTAAATAGTGCCTGGTAAATAGTAAGCGTTCAAGTATTAAATATCATAATTATTATGTCACTGTTGTTTTGTAATTGATCTTAGCTGGTGTTGTAGAATTGAATATTTGCTGTACTGTGGTGTAGTTTTTATTTTTTAAATTATACAAGGGACTTTCCAGAAAATTTACAGAATTTGGGGAAAAAAGGAAGAAATAAAAGGCACTAATAATTTTTTAAGTCACTTTTCAGAAAATTTGCTTCAGAACTTTTCTATCTCATTTTCTAACCCATGTATCTTAGGAAAGTTAAAAGTATCTTAGAAGTTTTTTAACTGCCAGTGTGTTTAATAATCATCTAGTATAAAAGTTTGCAGTACTTGTGCTTTCAAGTTTCTATGGAATAGGTGGGAATGTAAACTGGTTCAGCCATTCTGGAAAACAGTGTGGAGGTTCCTCAAAAAATTTGAAATAGAACTCTCATAGCATTCAGCAGTTTTGCTCCTGGGTATATATCTAAAGGATATTAAATCAGTATATCAGAGAGATATCTGCATTCCCATGCTTGTTGCAGCATTATTCACAAATGTCAAGATATGGAATCAACCTGTGTCTGTCAGTGAAATGATGGATAAAGAAAACGTGGTTTATATACATAATGGAATATTAGTCAGTCATAAAAAGAATGAAATTCTGGCCAGGTGCAGTGGCTCACACCTATAATCCCAGCACTTTGGGAGGCCGAGGTGGGTGGATCACGAGGTCAGGAGTTTCTCACAACTTTTATTTATCCTGACCAATATGGTGAAACCCCGTCTCTACTAAAAATACAAAAATTAGCCAGGCGTGGTGGCGCACACCTGTGGCAGCTACTTGGGAGGCTGAGGCAAGAGAACCTCTTGAACCCATGAGGTAGAAGTTGCAGTGAGCTGAGATCACCCTATTGCACTGCAGCCTAGGTGACACAGTGAGACTCTGTCCCAGAAAAAAAAAAAAGGGGGCGGGGGGTGCCGGGCGTGGTGGCTCATGCCTGTAATCCCAGCACTTTGGGAGGCCGAGGCTGGCAGATCACGAGGTCAAGAGATCAAGACCATCCTGGCCAACATGATGAAACCCCGTCTCTACTGAAAATACAAAAAAAGTTAGCTGAGCGTGGTGGCACGCACCTGTAGTCCCAGCTACTCGGGAGGCTGAAGCAGGAAAATCACTTGAACCCAAGAGGCAGGGGTTGCAGTGAGCCACTATCATGCCACTGCACTCCAGCCTGGGTGACGGAGCAAGACTCTGTCTCAAAAAAAAAAGAAATTCGGGCCGGGTGCGGTGGCTCACGCTTGTAATCCCAGCACTTTGGGAGGCCGAGGCGGGCGGATCACGAGGTCAGGAGATTGAGACCATGATGAAACCCCGTCTCTACTAAAAATACAAAAAAAAAAAAATTAGCCAGGTGTGGTGGCGGGCGCCTGTAGTCCCAGCTACTCGGACAGGCCGAGGCAAGAGAATGGCTTGAACCCGGGAGGCGGAGCTTGCAGTGAGCCGAGATTGCGCCACTGCACTCCAGCCTGGGCGACAGAGCAAGAATCCGTCTCAAAAAAAAAAAAAAAAAAGAAATTCTGTCATTTGCAACAATATGGATGAACTTCAAGGGCATTATGTTAAGTGAAATAAGCTGAGCACAGAAAGACAATAGTGCATGATCTCATTTATATGTGGTATCAAAAAAATTCAAACTCATAGAAACAGAGAGTAAAATGGTTGTTACCAGAGGCTGAGGGGTTGAGGGTATTGGGAAGATGTTGGTCAAAGGACACAAAATTTCACTTAGATGAGAATAAGTTCAAGAGATCTATTGTGTATCATGGTGACTATTTAAAAACACCTAATCCAGGTAGATTAACAATAATGCTACTTTTAGGGAATAATATGTATTTAAACTGTTTCTATACTGTGTTTTAATAGATATCATACAACAGAATCAGATTTATAAAGGGATAATGAATGGAACTGGATTAAAGATTTTAAAATAATTTCAGCATGCTCAGAATATTCATTTTGAACTTTTAGCCAAAATAAAACAAGTAGTATTGTATTTGCAAAATTCATTTAATCCTTCATTAGTTGCTATTTAGAATAATGTATCCTGTAAGTTTATAGTTAAATTTAAATAATCTTTTAATTAAAAAAAAGACTTGGGCAACTAATGGAATTTTAAAAGTCAGTAACTATTCAGTATACCGGCTTTCAGTAAAAGATTAACAACATGATGACTAGAAAAGCTGGAAATAAAAATTGAGGTTTTCTTTATTTAAATATGGAGGTTATTTGCTTATCTAATTTTGAAGAGATTTTTTGCATGGTGGGGGATATGTTGGATGTGCGTGTATTTCTTTGGTTTTTATGAAGAAGAATTTGAAACATACACAAAAGCAGACCTGGAAATTCCCTCCAGTACCTTTATTCATTTCCTTTCTTGAAATATTAGGTCTCATATTTCATTTGTAAATCCTAATGTTCTTATATCAGCAAAATATTTAATGGGTCTGCTTGAACTCCCAGTTTCTTCAATCTAAATTTTATGCTTTTTTTTTTTACTAGAATGCTGTGGATGCATTAAAAGTTAAACATTTATCTCTTGGCTGGGTGCAGCGGCTCATGCCTGTAATCCCAGCACTTTGGGAGGCCAAGGCAGGAGGATTGCTTGAGCTCAGGAGTTCGAGACCAGCCTAAGTAACAGAGACCCAGTCTTTACTAAAAAATAAAAAAATTAGCTGGCTGTACCTGTATTCCCGGCCGCTTGGGAGACTGAGGTGGGAGGACCCCTTCAGACCAGGAGTTTGAGGCTGCAGTGAGCTAGGAACACGTCACTGCATTCCAGCCTGGGTGACAGAGAGAGACCCCATCTCTTTAAAAAAAGAAAAAAAGAAAAGGAAAAAAAAGATTTACCTCTCTTGTTTATCTTATATAACTTCATTGAATTTTTAATAAAGTTAAAGATCAGATAATGCAATGCATATACACTCAACTTTTTAAATAGTAAAGAGTAAACATAGTAAAAACAGTAAAGAGTAAATACAATGGTGTATTTTTCAATATTATAGCACCCCAGAAATCCCTGGGCCATGAGGTGAATGAGTTGACATCAAGTAGATTATTGAAGCTAGAGATGGAAAATCAAAGTTTGACAAAAACCGTAGAAGAGCTTCGGACTACTGTGGATTCTGTAGAAGGCAATGCTTCCAAAATCCTGAAAATGGAAAAAGAAAATCAAAGACTCAGTAAAAAGGTAAATTAAAATATAGTGTTTATTTTAATGTTAAAAAATACTTGTAAAAGTGTAAATAAATGGCACATTTATTTTCCACTTTTTAAATGCACCCTCAATGTTATTTTAACTTGTTATGAAAATTTTCAAATATACACAAATACGGTGTGAATGAACCCTATACTCATTATTCAGCTTCAACAATTAAGAACTTACTAGCTGATCTTGGCCAGTTGCGGGGGCTCACGCCTGTAATCCTAGCACTTTGGGAGGCCAAGGCAGATGGATCACCTGAGGTCGGGAGTTTGAGACCAGCCTAGCCAACATGGTGAAACCGTCTCCACTAAAAGTACAAAAATTAGCCGGGTGTGGTTGTGGGCGCCAGTGATCCCAGCTACTCGGGAGGATGAGGCAGGAGAATCTCTCTCGAACCCAGGAGGTGGAGGTTGAAGTGAGCCAAGATCACGCCACTGCGCTCCAGTCTGGGCCATAGAGCAAGACTCAAAGTCTCAAAAAAAAAAGAATAAGCAGGGCTAGAGGAATTATATTTACCAGTTTCCAAATAATGAATTGGTTCTCTCATACCTTCTTGAGAGAACTAGTGAGTGAGTTTCTTTAGTGTCATTATGAACCCATGAATTTAAAAATATTTGTATGGTTTTAGTCCACTGCATTTGTTTTTCTTACTATCTCAACTCAGGCTAGTGGAAGCCTCTTTAAAAGCTGCTTTGGTCCTGAATCCTTATGACATGGCCTTAGCACTCCTTGAGAGCTTTCTTGCTTTCTGCCATGACAAAATATTCTAGGCTCATCTTGAACATTTTCTGTCCCAGACCTGGAGACAGCCATTTCTCTAAAATTAGCCGTTATTCCTTTTAGTGGGAAATGATATTTAGAGACCACAGTTTGGGCATTATGAAACCTGAATCTTAATCAGACTCTGGTTGAACAGAAATATTCAGTTGTGCAAGAACAAGTGTTTTATTTTTGCATATCTTTCTGCACACATAATTCTACATAAATAGAATCCCATCATAAAAACATGCATGACTAAGAATTGTTTCTAAGAAGTTCCTGAGTGATGCTCATCCTGCTGTCCGGGAATCATGCTTTGAGAACCACTGCCTTAGATTATTCAGAGGCTCCTTGGTATTCTTGTAAGATTTTTACTGTTTTAAAATGTTTTTACATTGTCTTCAGTCCATTAACTAAATAATCTTAATAAGCATTTGATAATATAGGGTTAAAGTAGGATGACCATTTAAAATTTAGAACAGTTTTTAGTTTTCATTAAAATTGGGCCTGTAGAGTACAGTTTCTTTTTGAAATTAGCTTTGAAGTTTAATATGTAAATTCTTAGTGATGCAAGCAATTTTTGATTAATTGTAAAAATGATTTTTTTATAAATTGAATGTTTCACTTTAATCCCATTGATACAAAACAACAGATGAGTTTCAATAACTGTTATTCTTATATTTCCATCTATGTAATGTGAGAACCTGATTAATTATTCACAGCTGAAAGCTTCCTGAACTGTAAATTAATGTTGAATTGAGTTATTGGATAAGTTTTTTGACCCGATCCTTTTCATATGATTATTATTATTATTATCATCATTATTATTGGTAGTAGTAGTATTTCGAGCTAGGGTCTCACTGTGTCACCCAGGCTGGAGTGCAGTGGTGCGATCTCAGCTCGCTGCAACCTCTGCTTCTCAGGTTTAAGTAGTCCTCTCACCTCAGCCTCTCAAGTACTTAGGACTACAGGCACAGGCCTCCATGCCTGGCTAAGTTTTTTTGTTTTTTGTTTTGTTTTTGGTAGAGACATCGTTTCACCGTGTTGCCCAGGCTGGAAATATTATTGGAAGATTGTTTCCGTGTGTAGTTATTTCCATTAATGTTAAAATAGAAAAATTAAAATTGCTTTAGAGTGCTTCATCATTGACATAAGAATTTAACATTTAACTTGCAGTAGAATATTTTATAAAGTCTTCTTGATTTTTTAAATTGCTTGGTTTGAATATGTTACGTGATAATGGGAAAATCAATAGTCTTAGCATATTTTTAACTTTAATTTGCTATTTTGTACATATTAACTACCCGTATTTTTGATCTCTAAAATGTGTAATTGAAAAGAAATTAGAACCTAAAATATAAATATTTACTGCAGTTTTCTTTAGCCCTTTTTTATAGTAGTATTTTTGTCCCTCTTTTTTATCTTAAAGCAAGTCCTTTCTTTTTTCCTCATTAAACTTATACTGTACTATTTATCATCTTTTCCTTCATGCTTTTTATATCTTCTCCTTCCTTCTTGCTCACTGAAATTCTCTGAGTATAAGTAAAATTTTACTTTACAAATCCACTCAAGCCAAGAGAATCTTTAAATAAAGTTTGTATAGTTCTCATATAGCATATTATCATTTATTCAGCTGGATTTGTCTTTGTGTTTAGAAAGTGAAATTTACCCCAAAAGATGCACAGGATAAGAAATCATGTCTGCATGTTTTATACAGCTACAGAAATTAGCATGGAATGCTACTTGAATTTCTATACTAATTTCTTAAATTTTAGCATTTGGATATTAACACTATTTTATCCTTTATTCAGTGATTATCTTTTGTTTTGACATGTTTTCATTGTTGCAGAATATTTAACATATTGTTTTGTGATTTAATTTTCTCTAGGTTGAAATTCTTGAAAATGAGATTGTTCAAGAAAAGCAAAGTCTTCAGAATTGTCAGAATTTAAGCAAGGATCTAATGAAGGAGAAAGCTCAGCTTGAAAAAACAATAGAAACACTGAGAGAAAATTCAGAGAGACAGGTTCATACATTTTTTTACTAAGTAAACAATGTATTTTAAAATTTATTAGCAAAAGTTATTTAAAATATATGCAAACAAAATGTTCATATAAACATTAAAGGGAAATATTTTAGAATTTTTTTATTTTAAAATAATTATAATTTTACCTCATTTTCTAACCTGTGTATCTTAGGAGAGTTGAAGAGAAAGCTTAAAGTTTTTTAAACTACCAGTGTGCTTAATAATCATCTAGTATAAGTATTTGCAGTACTTGTGCTTTCAAGCGTCTATAGAATAGGGCTGCAGATTCTGGAGTCCCTGAGTGCAGTTGGCCAGGAAATGCAGCTGTCCTCTGACCTACCAAAGAGGGAGAAATGTGGTGGCAACCACACTGTCTTGGATATTATCAAATTTGTTTTCAAGTGTTTAATATTCATTCTCATTTTATGTTTGAGGAAACTGAGAACTGGATAGATTAATTGACTTATTTTTGAAATATTTATTTATTTGAGACAGGGTCCAGCTCTATCACTCATGCTGGAGTGCAGTGGCACAATCATAGCTCACTGCAACCTCGAACACCTAGGTTCAAGCAATCCTTTCACCTTAGCTGGGACTACAGGCGTGCACCACCATGCCCAGATAATTTTTTATTTTTATTTTTTATTTTTTGGTAGAGACAAAGTATCGCTATGCTCCCCAGGCTGGTCTCAAACCCCTGAGCTCAAGTGATATTCCTGCCTCAGCCTCCCGAAGTGCTAGGATTATAGGTGTCAGCCACCATGCTTGAGCATTAATTTTTTTTAGAAGTTAAATTATTTGTTTATATCATCCAGGTACAGTCCTCAGACCAGCCGTAAAAATGAAGGTTTCTTTAGAGATACAGAACCAAAATTCTAGACTAAGCTTCAATCTTCACTTTTCCAAGCTTGTTGAGATTATTTAACACACTAAATTTTGAGAATCATTCCATTAGATCACACTATAAATTGGATGAATTAGTTCTCAAATGTACCCAGTGATTTTTGTGATTTTGATGCTTCCTACTTAGAATTCTTTTTGGGAATGAATACACACACATACAAACCCATATATACACATGGAATACAGCATATATTTACTGAGGACCCACTGTAGGCATTGCAAAAGTTACTTAGTAAAAGTAAAACGTTATGTTCTCAAGGAGGTATGTGTGTGTGTTACCTGTATTCCTATTTGAATTTGAAGCATGTAACTATAAATAACCTGAAGACCATTATGATTAATAGAAAATACATTTCTCAACCGTTCCTTTCAACTGTGAACTTCCTAAAGACATGAACTTTAATGACCTGACAGTACGTGTACACAGTGGTCTTCAGTAAATACTTGTCAGAATTAAAAGTAAGACACATTCTAGTACCCTTTTTTTGTTCCCCTTTTCTTGGTAGTTTTTGGAAGAGATAAACCATAGTTAGTTTTTCCTCAATTGCAGCTTTTAATTATTTTCTTTTTCAAATTAGATTAAGATACTGGAACAGGAAAATGAACATCTGAATCAAACAGTGTCTTCCTTAAGGCAGCGGTCCCAGATAAGTGCAGAAGCAAGAGTGAAAGACATTGAAAAAGAAAACAAAATTCTCCATGAATCTATCAAAGAAACAAGTAGCAAGCTAAGCAAGATTGAATTTGAAAAAAGACAAATTAAAAAAGAATTGGAACATTATAAAGAAAAAGGAGAACGAGCCGAAGAACTTGAAAATGAATTGCATCATCTTGAAAAAGAAAATGAATTGTTACAGAAAAAAATAACTAATTTAAAAATTATTTGTGAAAAAATTGAGGCCTTAGAACAAGAAAATTCAGAGCTAGAAAGAGAAAATAGAAAATTAAAAAAAACATTGGATAGCTTTAAAAATCTGACCTTTCAGTTAGAATCCCTAGAAAAAGAGAATTCCCAACTTGATGAGGAAAACTTAGAACTGCGAAGGAATATAGAATCTTTGAAGTGTGCAAGCATGAAAATGGCTCAGCTACAGCTAGAAAACAAAGAACTGGAAAGTGAAAAAGAGCAACTTAAGAAAGGTTTGGAGCTCCTGAAAGCATCTTTCAAGAAAACAGAACGCTTAGAAGTTAGCTACCAGGGTTTAGATACAGAAAATCAAAGACTGCAAAAAACTTTAGAGAACAGCAATAAAAAAATCCAGCAATTAGAGAGTGAACTACAAGACTTAGAGATGGAAAATCAAACATTGCAAAAAAACCTAGAAGAACTAAAAATATCTAGCAAAAGACTAGAACAGCTGGAAAAAGAAAATAAATCATTAGAGCAAGAGACTTCTCAACTGGAAAAGGATAAGAAACAATTGGAGAAGGAAAATAAGAGACTCCGACAACAAGCAGAAATTAAAGATACCACATTAGAAGAAAATAATGTGAAGATTGGAAATTTGGAAAAAGAAAACAAAACCCTATCCAAAGAAATTGGTATATATAAAGAATCTTGTATCCGTCTAAAAGAACTAGAAAAAGAAAATAAGGAGCTTGTGAAAAGAGCAACTATTGATATAAAAACGTTGGTTACACTACGTGAGGTAAATATGTTTACCTAAATTAAGGCAAATTTTTTTTATATTTTTAACTCAAGGTTTCTTTAAGTTTTATTGGAATCTGTCAGTAATTTGCATCATCTATTTTATGGTTCAGTAGAATTTTGGAATTAGAACTAGAAATAGCTTCCAAGTTTCCTACTTTGTTAAACTAAGAAATACCTACAAATTGTATTTTTAAAAGAATTTGTAGTAATAAAGTTTCCTAGTGGTATCTGACTTATTACATTATAATTTTAAGCCTTTATTTCAATATAATAATGTTTGATCAAGACTCTTAACTAAATTCTAAGTATAATAAAGAAGCATGGTAGCTACTGTTTATTGAGTGCTGTGTGCCAAGTACTGGGCTAAAAACTTCATGTAAGTTGTATATACATAAATAATATATACACACACACACACACAAATATATATACATATATATACATGCACATAATCTTTACAACTAATCCTTTATAAGTATTATATCTATTTTTTAGATGAGAAAACAGAGGTTCAGAAACATTAAATAAATTAGGATCACACAGCTAATAAATAGCAGAGTTGGATTACTGGATTCAAATCCAGATTTTTCAGACTCCAAAGCCCCATGAATTTTGACCTCAAAGCCAGAGAATGCAAATCAGGTTCAACCGTTCAACACTGAGCAACTAGTATTTGCTTGAATCTATGTATCAAGAAGAATTCTGAAACTTACAGGAGTAAATTGGCAATATGTCCTGTGAAACATGGTTGGTGCAAGTCAGAAGGTGTATGTTTGGCTCTTTTTTCCCATCTCTAAGCATTATAATATGTGATAACCCTTTAAGTTCAATTTAAAAGTATATTAGCATTCTGGCAGAAGGTCACATTGGGCAGTCTGCATTTCTGCTAAAGAGGCATTGAGAGGGACCTTTTATTTTTTTCTTCTGTAGACTTATGAACAACAAGTTCCTTGTGCCTAAACTTCTAAGAACATCCTCTAGTTCTTCAGATCAGTATCATAGGGCCTCTTTCACTGGGAGAAGGGATCTTGTGGGAGAGAAGTATTATAGTCAACATATATTTATAAGAAATGTGTACTAAAGTTCAGGCTCATTATTAAAAAGTAAATGGATATGTTTTTCACCACAGTTTTCAAACCTAAATGTGTATTCACAAGTAAAGAGTTAGTACTCCTTTTTAAGGTTTTGTTTAAAGTATTAGCAAAAAAAAAAAAAAAAGGAAAAAAGTCATTTCAACTAGGTTATAACTTTAACTACATTTTAATAATGAAGGAATGGTTTAATGACATTTCCTAGTTCAAATTACATGTACTCCTAGATGGTGGTAATTAGAATCTTAGCTGACTTTCTTAGATGTTTATGCCCTTGACACTTAGGTGAGTTTTGCATTTCTTTTAAAATAAGGATTTGGTGAGTGAAAAATTGAAGAACCAACAGATGAACAATGATCTCGAAAAATTAACTCATGAGCTTGAGAAGATAGGGTTAAATAAGGAGCGACTCTTACATGATGAGCAAAGTACTGATGACAGGTGAGTACTAAGTCTACTTGGCAAATGGTTGAAATTTTTTTTTTTGCTCATACATTAGTTCTTTCTGTACTAGCTATAGAAAACATTTATATATTTCACCGTATTTCTGGTTCCTTTCTTCCCTTAAAGAAAGTTCTGTTGCCAGGTGCAGTGGCCCACGCCTGTAATCCCAGCACTTGGGGAGGCTGAGACGGGCAGATCACCTGAGGTAGGGAGTTTGAGATCAGCCTGACCAACATGGAGAAACCCCGTCTTTATTAAAAATACAAAAAAAATTAGCCGGGCATGGTGGTGCATGCCTGTAATTCCAGCTACTCAGGAGGCTGAGGCAGGAGAATCGCTTGAACCAGGGAGGTGGAGGTTGTGGTGAGCTGAGATTGTGCCATTGCACTCCAGCCTGGGCAACAAGAGCAAAACTCCATCTCAAAAAAAAAAAAAAAAAAATTCTGTAAGGAGAAAAAGAGGAATCATAGACAATCTAATATAGATATAAGAAAACAAAAAACTAAAATGTTACTATATAAATACATTTGTAAAATAGGAAAACAGGATGCCACCCAGGTAGCAGAAGATCAGAGGCTATAATTGTCTGTGAAAACAGAGTAAGACTAACAACAAACAAAAAAAAAAGCAAGTTATTTTTTATTTGAATCATGTGCTTAAATATCTCTGTTCTTTCGTTTATTTGCCAAAATGTTGACTTAAATGGAGGAAAAGTATGAAACAAAGGAAAAGCAACTGAGGTATAAAAATAATGTGGAAAACTAAAGCCTTAAAAGCTGGATAAAGAATTAACTCCTATGCCGTTTAATTTAAAAAATGATCAATATAGGTTTAAAGAAAATATGTATTCTCTCATGGTAATTACAATCTATCAAACAGAGTTAATCTGATTTTCAAGTAGTCTATTATTTAGCATCCAGTCAGCTCCATGAATCCAGCTGGAATAGAAGTTGTATATTGTTAAGAATATTATTTTATGTAGACTAGATTTTCATTCAATTTTTGTAATTATATAGTTTATATTTTATCTACTCATTACTGTTCCAATATTTATATTCTGTATTAAATGTATATTGGAAAAATTAATGGTGATTACATAGGATTTGTTTATGTAATTTTCAGAATGTTCAAAGTAAATAGGATAGATTGATACTTAAAAAGTTAGTTGTGTAATAACAAAAAAATATAATTTGAGGCATTTAGCAATCAGTTCAAGTCAAGCAATGATTATTAATTGTACAGATATTTCATGAGGAAATATTTTTATTTGAATTAATCAGATAGTTAAATGCAGATTTTGTTGACTGTCTTTTAATATAGATACTGAATATGCATCTCCACTTTATTCAAACAGATTTATTACCTACTATATGTAAGACACTGTACTGCATGTTCTTTGCAAAAGAAAAAGTAGAATACACCCTATAGTGCTAATTGACCCTATTATAAATTTATGAACCTAGCTCTGGGTGGACCCTTCGTACAATTTGGCTCCTCTTCCCAAACCTTAATTCATACAGTTAGCCGATGTTAATTGAGCTCCTTATCTGCTGATGATCTAGCATCAAAGTAGTAATAATGTTGCAACTGAATCTTAAAAAATGATGGAGGTTTACAAGGTGGGAACAGTGGGGAAGGGCATTCCATGTAGACAAAAGCATTTGTATAAAAGCACAAAAGTATGCTGAGCAATTTTTAGAGTATATGAAAGATGGATTACAAAAAGGATGAATTTGGAAGCACAGAGACAGGCTAGGAAGTTATTATAATAGTCTAGGCAACATGTGATGGTATTCATTATTTCCACATGTTTATTTACATAATGAATTAGGCATGGAGATAAGGGTATATGTTGAACTAAAGCTTTTTGGAAATAGAAAGTGGCTTGAACTACTAAACCAGCTTCTTTCTCAGCCAGGAAGTTAGTCTTTATGTCACAAAAAAAAACCCAGAAGCTCACAGACATAAATTCCTTTAATGTGCCATTCCCTCTACCTTGGGATTTACATATATCAGTCTCAAATGATGTCCCTAATTCCTTTATTAATCTAAGTTTCCCATCTTTCTTTTTTTTTAGTCGGAGTTTTGCTCTTGTCACCCAGGTTGGAGTGTGGTGGCACAATCTCAGCTCACTGCAACCTCCACCTCCGAGGTTCAAGTGATTCTCCTGCCTGAGCCTCCCAAGTAGCTGGGATTACAGGCATGCACCACCATGCCTGGCTAATTTTGCATTTTTACTGGCCAGGCTTATCTCGAACTCCTGACCCTAGGATCCACCCACCTTGGCCTCCGAAAGTGCTGGTATTACAGACATGAGCCACCATGCCCGGCCTAACTTTCCCATCTTTCTAATTCATGTTATTCTCTCTGAATTTTTTTGAAGGTACAATTATTATTAAGATACTTATTCTTGCCATCAAGGAGTATATAGTTTAGTTTTGGAATTGAATGTATAAGTAGATAAATTTAAAAGCAACAAAATAAATTTAGTAGGCCGGGCATGGTGGCTCATGCCTGTAATCCCAGCACTTTGGGAGGCTGAGGCGGGCAGATCACTTGAGGTCAGGAGTTCAAGACCAGCCTGGCCATCATGGTGAAACCCTGTCTCTACTACAAATACAAAAAATTAGCCAGGTGTGGTGGTGCACACCTGTAATCTCAGCTACTCAGGAGGCTGAGAAACAAGAATCACTTGAGCCTGAGAGGCAGAGATTGCAGTGGCCTGAGATCGCGCCATTGCACTCCAGCCTGGGCAACAGAGTGAGACTCTGTCTCTAAATAAATAAAGTGGTAGAGTTGTAAACAGAGGTGATCACTCTTATCTTTTCTCTTTTAATACCTCTTTGTCTTCTGTCTTCTCTTTCAATATGGTTTTTTACAGGATTATGTTTTCAGGCCTCTTATCCATTCATTCTGTATGCTGAGCATTCCCATTCATCATCTCACCTGAGATCCTTTTTTCTTCTCTGTTTACTGTATGTTTCTATCATGATAGACCAGAAGCAACTCAGACGTCACCAATTCAACATACCCAAAATCAGATGCAGTAAATGATTTTTAAATGTTTGTTGACTCGAGCCAATACCAAAATTAATGAGATTTGTTCTCTGTATTCAATGACATTAAAATCTGATTGAGAAGAAAATATTTACATAAAAATTAATTCTAGTAAAACAATGTGGTGAAACTCTCATATATATACTTTAGGTTTTTATTTAGTTTTGTCGTCAGGGTCTTCGGGTTTAAGAAATGGATCATAAATATTGGTTTATGATACACTCTGAATTGTGTTCATACACCATCCTTTTTGTGAAAAAAGTATTTATTAATATTCATTTATCTACCATTCAGAAAGATAATAGCAATACTGACAGTCACATCCATCACCCTCTTGCCACTCTGTCACGAGTATCCTATGCCATAAGTATGTCATTTTTTTTTTTTTACTGTAACTACTCTGTACCCTGAGATAAAGAGTCTTCATTGCCGGGCGTGGTGGCTCATGTCTGTAATCCCAGCACTTTGGGAGGCTGAGGTGGGCAGATCACCTGAGATCGGGAGTTCGAGACCAGCCTGATCAACATGGTGAAACCCCCATCTCTACTAAAAATACAAAATTAGCTGGGCGTGGTGGCACATGCCTGTAATCCCAGCTACTAGGGAGGCTGAGGCAGGAGAATTGCTTGAACACGGGAAGCGGAGGTTGCGGTGAGCCAAGATCGTGCCATTGCACTGCAGCCTGGGCTACAAGAGCGAAACTCCGTCTCAAAAAAAAAAAAAAAAAGAAAAAAGAGTCTTCATTAATAAAAAGGATATTTTGATTTTGGGACTTTGATCTTTGGGATTCCTTGAGAATTAATTATTGCTTTTGATAATCTAAGCCATAATCTGGAGCTCTGTTCACTCAATGATTTTGTTGCTTCATTACCAGGGTTAGTTTTAAAGGGAGAGTGGGGCAGTAAGAAGAGGATAATTTCATTTGCCTCTTTAACAAAAAGGCTTTTATAAGACCCATTTGTGGCATGAATATTTGTGGTCATAAATTATCTTTAAAAATAATTTTCTGACCTCCAATGATGAACTATATTACTTTGTACTTGGATAGTAGGTATAAACTTTTGGAATCAAAATTAGAATCCACTCTTAAGAAGTCTCTTGAAATAAAAGAAGAAAAAATTGCTGCTTTAGAAGCTCGATTAGAAGAATCCACGAATTATAACCAGCAATTGCGCCAAGAACTTAAAACAGTAAGTGATTTTCTTGGAAAGAATTTTAAGGATCATTTATTATATAAATATTTGGACAGAAAAATATAAAGTAGAAAATAAAAATATAAACATTTTATTGATATTTAGTCTATTTCTTCCTTTTTCATAAACTTGAGAGTATTCTTAAACAGATCTCTGTCATATGAATATGGTATAGCTTATTCAGTGCTATTTCATGTGTGTAATATCCTGCCTGCTGTTAGGGATATATCAGAAGTGTGTGGGTGGAATGAGGAAGAGGCAGGCTTATTTTATTGGGAAAAGCTCTCATTGTGATACTGACATTTCACTCTGTCGCTCTTTCCTATCGAGGATCCAGGGGAAATTCTGCTAAGCAAAATATGAGTGTGAGGATACCAAGTTAGAGGAAAATCATATGTGTGTTATATAAGACAGCACCTGATCTCATAAATTTGAGGTCTTTTCTAGATCTGTTTTTCTTGTGATACTTGAAAGTATTCAGTGAAGTAAGTAAGCAAGGCAGAGGCAACTGTTTATTTTCCCTAAGGAAGTAAATCAAAATATAAGGGACTTTCCCATTCCACAGGGCTAGTAGACGGTAGATTGGTAGAGTCATGTTCTGGTTTATTCACCCTTTTATCATCTCTGCAGTGCCACCAGGAGTGGTCTCAAGGTTAACTAAACACTTAAGACTGATAAGATTACTGTAGGCTACATTTAGAATCACTCTACTCAGAACACTATAAGAAATACAAATAGATAGCAGGGCAGTGTCAGTCCATCCTCTTCATGTAGTTGTCTGAGAATCATCTTCCCACCAGACGGTTTTGGTATAAGATGAGATTCACATTGGGTGTGTGCGGGAGCTTTCATGGCTTTGAATCCATATGCTCATAGCAGTCATTACCTCTTGGAGCAACTCCAAAGGTATGGATTTACGATCCCCACAGTGCACATACCAATTATGAGAGTTGCTGTACTCAGAGAAGTTCAGAGATAGGGCTGTCTATTGGTCTTTAAAGTTCTCCTGAATAGTCATTTTTTTCAATAAGCAATATTATCTAGTAACATAGAATGTTCCAATTTTTTTTCCACTATTTGCTGACACCATTATTGCTGCTATTTGTCACAGACATTGCCATCGAACATACATTGTTACAGAATAAGTTTTACTTATTTTTCATCCAGACATTCTCAGAGCCAGAGAATAAATTTTAGAACTGTGTCTGGTTAACTAAAGGGATTATTAAGAACAAAAGAAAACAAAAAAAAACACATTAACCTGCTTTTTGTCCTGAATTTTTTACCCCATTAGCAGTATCACTGAGTTGCAAAGAAAATCAACTTCATGAAGCTACTCAACCAGAAGATTAGTGGGTTTGGGTGTGAGTTGCATACGTGTGTTTCATGTAGATATTTAAAATGCCACCATTAGGCCGGGTGTGGTGGTTCATGCCTCTAATCCCAGCACTTTGGGAGGCCGAGGCAGGCAGATCTTTTTAGGTTGGGAGTTCAAGACCAGCCTTGCCAACATGGTGAAACCCTGTCTCTACTAAAAATACAAAAATTAGCCAGGCGTGGTGGTGGGCACCTGTAATCCCAGCTAGCTACCCAGGAGGCTGAGGCAGGAGAATCGCTTGAATCCAGGAGGCAGAGGTTGCAGTGAGCTGAGATCATGCCACTGCACTCCAGTCTGGGTGACAGAGTGAGACCCCATCTCAAAAAAAAGCCATCATTGACTTCCACTTTCAGCTATTTGGACATAACTGTTATGGACTAGCTTCCTGCTATGTATTCAACTGAATTTATATTGTATAAACTTTTAAGAGGTATTCACTTTAAGGTAGACTGTGAAAGTTAAATACGAATAGTATAAGGGTTAAAGTAACCACCAAATTAGTATGACAAAGAGATATAGGTAATATGACCAAAAAAGGGAGATAAAATGGACTCATAAAAAATAAATCCAGGCTAGGCACAGTGGCTCATCTCTGTAATCCCAGCACTTTGGAAGGCTGAGGTCGGCAAGATCACTTGAGCACAGGGGTTTGAGACCAGCCTGCGCAACATAGGGAGATCCTGTCTCTTAAAAAAAATCCAAAAGGCAAAAAAAAAAGAAGAAACAGGGAAGAAAGTACAGATTGAACAAACAGAAAACAAATAGTAAGATGGCAGTTTTAAACCGAAGTATGGCAATAACTATATTAGATATAAAAGGTCTAAACACCTCAGTTAAAAGACAGATTAATAAATTAGACAAAAAGATAAGACCCATCTATACGCTACCTATCAAATCTTGATGGAAAATGATATAGCATTCCAGCACTAATCAAAAAATTGCTAGATTGGCTATATTAATGTTAGACAAAGTAAATTTTAGTGCAGTAAATAGCACCAGAGCTAAGTAGTTCATTGCATAATTATAAAGGGGTCATTCCAGCACAAAGATAACAAGGTTAAATGTTTATGCACCTAATAACAGAGGTACACCTAGTAACAGAGCTGCAAAATACATGAAGCAAATATCTGTAGAATTACATGGAGAAAAACAAATCCACAATTACAGTTAGAGAGTTTAATACTCATCTCTCAATAATTGGAGAATAAGTAGAAAGAACTTCATCTACCAGATAAAGGGCTTCTATAAACAGCCTATAGACTAATCACTTTCCCCCTTTAATCAGGAAGAATACAAAGATTTTGCTCTCACTGTTTCTATTAAATGCTGTACTGGTGATCCTAATCAGTATACTAAGATAAGAAGAAATGAAAGGCATACAGATTTGAAAGGAAGAAGTAAAAATGTCTTTCTTCACCTGTGACATGACTATATTTACAGAAAACCCTGAGGAATTCACAGAAAAATCTCTACAGCTAAGGTGAACTAATCAATGTCACAGGATAAAACTCAATATATAAAAATCTATTTTATTTCTCCATATTAGCAATGAAAGATTGAAAAATGAAATGTAAAAAAACACCATTTATAATACCATGAAATACTTATGGATGAATTTAAGGAAATGTGTGCAAGAACTCTGCACTAGAAACACCAAAGGAATACCTCAGTAAATGGAGATAAGAACCATGTTCATGAATTGGAAGACTCAATATTGTTAAAATGGCAGATTTCCCCAGATTAATCTCTTCATTCAACATAATCCCAATTAAAATCCCAACAGGCAGATTAACAAGATGATTCTAAAATTTATATGGAAATATTGATCAAATATTGGTGAAAATTGGGAGCAACTGGAACTGTCATGCATACTGATGCAAATATAAGATGTTATAACTAATTTAGCAGGCAGTATGGCAGTATCTCAAAAAGTCCTTGCCCGTGGCCAGGCATGGTAGCTCATGCCTGTAATCCCAGCACTTTGGGAAGCTGAGGCAGGTGGATCACTTGAGGCCAGGAGTTCAAGACGAGCCTGGCCAACATGGCGAAACGATGTCTCTACTAAAAATACAAAAATTAGCTGGGCTTTGTGGCACACACCTGTAGTCCCAGCTACTCAGGAGGCTGAGCCACGAGAATCACTTGAACCCAGGAGGTGGAGGTTGCAGTGAGCTGAAATTGCGCCACTGCACTCCAGCCTGGGCAACAGAGCGAGACTCTATCTCAAGAAAAAAAAAAAGAAAAAGAAAAGAAAAGAAAAGGAAGGTGATAATGCTACTTCTCTTTACTCAAGGAAAATGAAAACATAGATAAATGAATTTTTATAACAGCTTCATTCATCATCATAAAAAAAACTGTATATAATGACCAAAAGAAACAAATTGCTGATGAACTCAACACATGGATAAAGCTTAGAAATATACTCAGAAACACACACACACACACACACACACACACAGATTATATACACTCCGATTGTATTTGTGTGAAAGTTTAGTATAAGCAGAATTTTTGTGAAAGAAATGAAAACAGTGGTTGCCTGGTGCAGTGATCTTTCTAGAGTGATGGAAGTGTTCTGTCATGTTGATACATGGGTTATATAGGTGTTTGCCATTCTCAAAATTACCGAATTACACTTAAAATCTGTACATTAGCAACTTCATGCAAATTATAACTCTGTTTTTAAAGATGACGTTATCTTTGGGAACTTGAAAATTTAAATTCATAACATAATTCGCAATATTTTAAATTTTAATTAAACTGACAATTTTTTAATTAGCTCTAAATTACTTTGTTACAATGATTTATCTAGACTCTGAATATAAAGATTTTGATTAATGATACATAATCATTTTTAATACTTACTTGAAAGAACAATGGGTTTAAAATGAGAAGCCTTCAGCCGGGCGCAGTGGCTCACACCTGTAATCCCAGCACTTGGGGAGGCCAAGGTAGGCGGATAGCTTGAGGTCAGGAGTTCAAGACCAGCCTGGGCAACATGGTGAAACTTCGTCTCTACTAAAAATGCAAAACTTAGCCAGGCATGGTGGCACACACCTGTAATCCCAGCTACTCGGGAGACTGAGGCAGGAGAATGGTTTGAACCTGGGTGGTGGAGATTGCAGGGTGCCAAGATCGCACCACTGCACTCCAGCCTGGGTGACAGAGTGAGACTATGTCTCAAAAAAATAATATAAAATGAGAGGATTCGAGTTTTATTCTCAGCTCCCCTTCTTAATAACTGCATATGTTTATAGCCTTTCTAAGCCTAGAATAAGGACCTCGTGGGAAATTCATGTAAAATAGAGACTAGAAATGATGCCACTCATCTATTGTTATTAGTGTGTTAAAAGTAAAAACAAAACAAAACCCAGAAACTAGGATCATAGGGTACCCATTAGATTTCTTGCGAAACTTGACATTACATTCTATCTTGGCATCTTTTTAGTCTCACCTCATTATTTTCTAACTCATTGGTAGCAATATTAATTGTTGAGTCATAGGCTTTCTTAAATTGTGCATTAGATGTTGAACTATAAAACATTTCTATCCTTGCCTTAATGCAAAGGTTGGGGTTAACTTGAAATTTATTATAAGAATCTCCTAGGATAAACTAGTGCTTCAAGATAGTTTAATAATTCAAGATAAGAAGAATAATATTAAATTTAATTTGAAGAGAAAGAGTTATTAAGTTAAATCTGGCAAATTTGGTCATGTATGATGAGCAAGTTGTTAATAGCAATCCAAGGATATATCTTATCCAGGATTTTCTAGTGTGATTATAATCTACTTTAAGAGAGCCAACTCAGAACTAAAAAATCCTGAATACGATATATCCTTAAAATTAATAAAGTGTCAAATCTTTGTGCTTTACATAAGACATCTCTGAAATTTCTAAATTGGTTTATAGATAGCTGTAAAAAGAATTGTTAGTCATTAGGAACATATCTATATCCACTGTTATCCAGGGGCACTTGCACGAAAAACTATAGGATTTGACATTACTATTAGTCTGGCACATCAGCAGAGTATGTTTTATATTTCTAGGAGGAAAGGATTTGCAATTTAAAAAAGCATAAATCATATATATTATTCATCACATGTAAAAGTAAATTGCCTCTCATATTCACCAGATCAGCCCAGAGTCAAATTAATTGTGAGAAGTGAAACTGTGGTGATTTTGTTCTCTCCCCATTAAAATATTTTAAATAAAATTTTAGGTGAAAAAGAATTACGAAGCTCTCAAACAGAGACAAGATGAGGAAAGGATGGTACAGAGCTCTCCTCCAATATCTGGTGAAGACAACAAATGGGAGCGAGAAAGTCAAGAAACGACTAGAGAACTTCTGAAAGTTAAAGACAGATTAATTGAAGTAGAAAGAAATGTAAGTATTTTTTAATTTTAGTAGAAATAGTTTTTTTTTAGAAATAGAGGATCACTGGATATATTTATCTTAGATACATTTTCTAATATTTAAACAATTGATGGCACTTAATAAGAAAATTCTAGTCATATAGTCCTTTTTCTATTTGTTCCTACCTCAGGGGCCTTTCTTTTTGCTTCTCCTGCCTGGAACATATGACGGGCTTCCCTCAGCGTTTGGGTGGCATATCATATGTCCTGCAGAAGGTCTTCTCTGACTCCTTCCCCCAGTAAAGTTGTTATCCCTGACAAACTATTCACTATCGTTCCATTGCTTTAGTTTTTTCATAGCACCTTTCACAGTGAAATTAAATTTTGTATTCATTTATGAAAGCAGGTAATTTGTCTTTCTTTTTATTACCACTGTGGCTTTACTATCTAGAATAGTGCCTGGTAGGTAGTAGACACTTAACAAATATTTGCTAAATTAGTTCAATATATACTTGACAGTAAACAACAAGCAAACAAACTGAACAACAAATATCCTTCAAAAGATGAATAAACTTCAGGAACTTACACAATAACAAGTAAAATAGTTGTGGTGGTGGTTTTTTTTTTTTTTAATTTAACACAAAAATAGTACCTTTAATTAAAAACTAAGCAATAAAACCAAAAAGTAATCCCCACACCATGATTTCTACTTTCTCATTCAAAAAGAATCACTATAAACAGTTTATCTTCCTAGAAAATTTTTTTGTCATTTATATGTATGTAGAAGTATATTTCTTTTACAAATTTATACCTGTGGGATCATGCTATACAAAATTCCTATTTGCATTTTCAGTTAATATTATCTTGGAGATCTCCCAATTTTAGCAGATGTATGTGTATTTCATTTTGTTTAATGACTACCTATTATCCCATAGTGTGAATGTTACCATAATTTACTTAAATAAATCTCACATTTCTGGACATTTAGGTTTTTTTTTTTTTTTTTCTTTTTTTGAGACAGAGTCTCACTTTGTTGCCCAGGCTAGAGTGCAGTGGCGTGATCTTGGCTCACTGCCAGCTCCGCCTCCCAGGTTCACACCATTCTCCTGCCTCAGCCTCCTGAGTAGCTGGGACTACAGGCACCCGCCACCACGCCCGGCTAATTTTTTGTATTTTTAGTAGAGACAGGGTTTCACCATGTTAGTTAGGATGGTCTCGATGTCCTGACCTCATAATCCGCCCACCTTGGCCTCCAAAAGTGCTGGGATTACAGGCATGAGCCACCGCGCCTGGCCCATTTAGGTTATTTTTAAACATGCTCATAGAATGCTAAATTCCTGACAGTGAAATTGCAAGGCCAAAGGATATATACGTGTGTCTGTGTGTGTGTGTGTGTGTGTGTGTGTATTTAATCGATTTTTTCTATTAGTTTTTAAAAATTCCATCAATTATCTTTTTTTTTTTTTTTTTCTTTTCTGAGACAGGGTCTCACTCATCTCCCAGGCTGGAATGCAGTGGCGAGATCATAGCTCACTGAAGCCTCATCCTCCCGGGCTCAAGTGATCCTCTTGCCTCAGCCTCCCAACTAGCTGGGAGCACAAGTGCACACCACCACACCCAGCGAATTTTTGTATTTTTTTGTAGAGATGGGGTCTCACTATGTTGCCCAGACTGGTCTCGAACTCCTGGCCTCAAGTGATCTGCTCTCCTCAGCCTCCCAAAGTGCTGGGATTGCAGTTGTGAGTCACCACACCCAACCTAAAAATCACATCAATTTTCAGTCCCACTAAGAGAGTATACCTATCTTTCCATATTAACTTTGGATAGTACCTAGTGCTTTAATTTTTCTTAAAGCAATAGGAGAAAATATTTTCATGGGCACATTTAAAATTATGAGTTAGGTATTACACATCTTTCATATATTGGCCATTTATAAATGCCTATTTTTAATCAGTGATATATATACCTAAATTGCTTGGATTCATAATTACATTTTAGAAAATTGAGCTGGCATATAAAGTTCTGTAAGGTGAATCTTTTTTTCTTGTAGACTTCCTTTATAAATTCTCATTGGAAAAAAATTACTTCATATCATATTTTAGATAATGGGGTTATAAAGACGGTTAGCCATATAATAGGCTGGTAATTTTTGTGTGTTTGCCAGTATTATATTTGCTAACTTATTTCTTTTCCATTGTAAATTTTTTCCTGCTCTAAGATACCCTCTCAGCTATCTCTTCTATTCATTATAGACTATAGGAATTTTTTTTATTCCCAAAGATACCTGGAATAATCGGTAGAGCTTGTACAATTTAGTTTCTAAAGTGCTAAACTACAATAGTATTTCACATATATATGTGAAAAATGGTTCACCTCTTTGTGCTGAGATGGTATATAAATACATCAGTACTATCAGTATTCCTTTTTATTTTTTCTAGTATACATTTTTTCATCCTTTCTATTTGAACAAATGAACAAAAGAGAAGTATAAAATCATAACCCATCTTAAAGCATTTTGTTTCCTCAGCTTCAATTTTATGGTATAATATGTGGGTCAAATCCTGACCTGCCTTTTACACAGTGACATGCAGTGTATATAACATAAAGCCAATAAAATTAATGTTATATTTACATATTGATATGATAAGAGTGATCTATTGTGATTCAGTTAACTTTCTATGCATACTGCAGGGTAGACCAATTATGTACCTTTTATACATTAAAGTTTTATTTCTGTCTTCTGGAGGGTTCTTTGTTTATACTTTGCTGTTGCTGATTTTTTATGAAATTTAATTTAGAAATAATCCTGAAAATATTAATGACAAGTATTTTAAAATATAATAATCATTGATTCGGATAGTAATTCATTTGTTTAGCTATAAAATTGAAATATGGCCTTAGGTACTGGAAAAACTGAAAATTGTATGTTTTGTTTGGAAATGCTCCAGGAGTCTTATAAAGTTGAAATAGAGTTTTAATTAGTGTTTTATATCGTGAGAAAAATAAGAAAATATCTGCGTTAGGTCTGTTGTGGACTGCAAATTGTAAACAAATGGTTAAGATTGTTCCTGTAAACCTGCTTCCCTTTGAAATATTTGTGTTTGGAATATACTTAGTTTTGCACTATCTCTGGGACCACCACTCACTTAGGTATATATTTGCCTTTGGGTAAATTAGAAAAGATAGACCTCCATGGTTGGACACAGCCCCATTTATTCTGGGCATTCTGGGAACCTTCAAGCAGTATTAAAACCATACAACTGACAATTCCTTTCTAGTTTTTGTGTTAATAAATATATTTAGAATGGGATATTTTATTTTTAGGATATTATAGTGCAGACAAGACACAGGCACAATATTAAGGTTTTAGTATCATTGCCTTCTTTCTGATAAACGTCTGTTTACAATTTGGGATGGGGGAAATGTTTTGGTTTTTCTTCTCTTTTAAGATTGTTGGGGCTTTTATGGATTATAATGCTAATAAATACTCATTGTATAAAATTCAGTATATTATAGAAATATGTTTGATGTTGCCATTATTGTTAATATGTTTGGTTTTGGTTTTTGTTTTTTAAGAATGCTACACTGCAAGCAGAGAAGCAAGCGTTGAAAACTCAACTGAAGCAACTTGAGACACAGAACAATAATTTGCAGGCTCAGATTCTTGCACTTCAGAGGCAGACAGTGTCATTACAAGAACAGAATACCACTCTTCAAACACAGAATGCCAAGCTTCAGGTTGTAATTTAATATTTTGGGAATATGCAACCAAACTCTTGAATTATGCTATTAAAATAAGGGAGGGTAAACATGGAAACATTGTTTCTTAGTGAATGAACGTAGAGATAAATGAAAATATTTTTATTTAGTGCCATGCCAAACTTTCACACATCAATTTTTAAAATGTCAAAGCCTTTAAATATTAATAAATTCAGTCAATACATCTAAATAAAGATAAATTATATTTATGGTCTTTCTACCATTTCATTAAGTCGATTGTAATAAATTAGGTAGAAACCCTTGCTTTAGAGTATGATTGCAGCATACTATTCCTTATTTCATTTGTATAGCTTTTTTTGTCAGTTTAGTTACCGAAAAGCAGGACAACATGAGAATTTTGTCTTTAGACCTCCCCTAAGTTCAAAAGATCCATCTTTCACTTAACACCGCCAGTGTCTTTTCAAACAGAACAATCAGGTGGGGAAAAGTTCAACTCTGAAACCTCTTAAAGAGCAGTAACAAGTTCCCTCTCCGAATCAAAGAATTCTTTCTGTAACCCTTTTCTTTGATACTGATTTTGATTAACATCAACACTTTGATAAAGAAAATATTTATTTAATTTGGACTCTTGAAAAATTTCTAAAAGTAATTTTTCACTTCTATCAACTTCTATCACCAAATTCTAGAAATGATAAACTAGCACTTCAAATTCTATACATTTTCATTTGTAATATAATACAAATGGTTGCTAATCACCTTCATTTAAAATAAATTCAACCCAAAACATACAATACATATATATATCTATATATACACACATACATATGTATACATATGTACATATGTATGTGTGTATTATAACACTTCCAAAAATCAAAATTAAATGATAGCCCTATTCTTTGGGAAGCTAAAATCCACATCTTCCCAGTATAATATAAATTTGTCTGCTGTGATTCATTTAGAGCTTTCTTTAATTAACATTGTAATCTCGTATTTTGAAAAAGAACATGAAGTATTTTTCTTATGTCTGATAACAATATGTATTCTTATAGGTTGAAAATTCCACCCTTAATTCCCAAAGTACCTCACTCATGAACCAGAATGCCCAACTCCTAATCCAGCAGTCTTCCTTAGAAAATGAAAATGAATCTGTAATCAAAGAGCGAGAAGACCTAAAATCTCTCTATGATTCTCTGATCAAAGATCATGAAAAGCTGGAACTTCTTCATGAACGTCAGGCTTCAGAGTATGAATCTCTTATCTCCAAACATGGAACTCTGAAGTCTGCCCACAAAAATCTTGAGGTGGAACATAGAGACCTTGAAGACCGGTAATTTATTATATTTTGTTGTACTGTGAATTTAAAACGAATTTTCTTCAAGTAGTATAATAAATTTTATATATTAAACACATCTAATGTTAGTTTACATAGGAAATTTATATAAATTTACATGTGTTTTAAATAATATTAATTACTCATTTCCTTCATTTCTAAAATTTCTTTTTTGTAAATATTATAAACCAAATGCCTTTTTTCCCCCTAGTTACAATCAGTTATTAAAACAGAAAGGACAATTGGAAGATTTGGAAAAAATGCTCAAAGTAGAACAGGAAAAAATGCTGCTTGAAAATAAAAACCATGAAACAGTAGCTGCAGAATACAAGAAACTTTGTGGTGAAAATGATAGGTAATAAATATATGTTATATATAACAAACATTTTATATAGAAAGTATATACATATATATGTGTGTATATATATTTTTTAAAATTATTATTTCTTACAGCCAAAATATATACTGCCCCTTTGTAGTACCAAGCATAGTTTGAATTTGGAATTTTAAAAAATAGAATAGGCTGGGTGCCGTGGCTCACACCCATAATTCCAGCACTTTGGGAGGCTGAGGCAGGTAGATCACCTGAGGTCAGGAGTTCGAGACCAGCCTGACCAACATGGTGAAAACCCATCTCTACTAAAAATACAAAAATTAGCCAGGCATGGTGGTGTGCACCTGTAGTCCCAGCTACTTGGGTGGGCGAGACAGGAGAATTGCTTAAACCTGAGAGGCGAAGGTTGCAGTGAGTCGAGATCACGCCACTGCACTCCAGTCTGGGCAACAGAGTAAGACTCCATCTCCAAATAAAAAAAAAAAAAGAGAGAGAGAGAGATAGGATCTTACTCTGTTGCCCAAGCTGAAGTTCAGTAGCATGATCATAGCTTACTGCAATGTCAAACTCCTATGCTTAAGCAATCCTCCCACCTTAGCCCCTCAGGTAGCTGGGACTGCTGGCACACACCACCATGCCTAGCTAATTTTTAATTTTTTTATTTTAATATTTAGTTTTTGTAGAAATAGGGTCTCCTGTGATCCCCACGGTTGCTCACAAACTCCTGGCCTCAAGTGATCCTCCTGCTTCTACCTCCTAAAAAGCTGGGATTACAGACATGGACCATCAATAACCAGCCAATACTTTCTTATTAATACTTGAAACTTTGAGTACCTATACTTCAACATATTTAAAGACTAAAAAATTCTTTTCCCAGTGTGGAGATGGTTGGATGAAAAAAGGAAATTAAAAATTATTTTCAAGGGAAAGGTACTCAGAATTTTAAAAAATCTAGTTTTTACAGAATAGAAACTGATTTTTGATAAGTTTATTGACTTGTAAAACAGTCTTTTATTCTAAGTATGCCTTAATGTTATTTATATCATTTCATATTGTATAAATTACACCAGAAGCTATTAAGATAATCTAATTATATTTCTATGATTTCTAATTATAGGCTGAATCATACCTATAGTCAACTTTTAAAAGAGACTGAAGTTTTACAAACTGACCATAAAAATTTGAAAAGTCTTCTGAATAATTCCAAACTGGAACAAACAAGATTAGAAGCTGAATTTTCAAAGCTAAAGGAACAATACCAACAATTGGATATTACATCAACCAAGCTGAATAACCAGTGTGAGGTGAGCTTAAAAAGTTTAATCACTGTTTCCTTCATTTAGACACCAAGACATGCCTAAGAAATAAATGACTAGATTACAATGACAATACTAGTATATATTTAGTGGCATATATCTAAAAGAATTTGGTCTAGGATCATTGAAACTTACACGTAATTCAGAACAACTTCCCATATCATTAATTACAATATTTTAAAAATTGTTAGCTTAAACTTATGTCCAGATTCTTTGAAAATTGTAGAATTATTCATTTAATGAAAAAATGTTTACACCTGGCATGAAATTATAAACCAATAGAAAAATTAGTTGGAAACAACATATAATTAATTACCCAACAAAGCTCAGAAAGTAATTCATTCTACCTATGATTTATAAAAGTCTAAATAAATTGTAGGATGGTATACCTCCAGAATGGTAGAGTGAGAAATGTGGCAAATCAACTCCTTAAGAAACAATAAAATTGGACAGAACTGTTAAAAACAACCATGTTAGGACTCTAGAACCCAACAAGGGCATATAGCAAATTGAGAAGCATTTATTAAAGCAAAACTATTCAACCCTGGGAAGGAACTGTGGTTGTCTGAGGCATTTTATCTTGGGGCTCCTCCCATTCCTCTTCTTCTTCCCTGGTTCCTATGCCTCGTAGTTTTGACAGAGTACAGGGCAAGCTGTGAAAACCAGCAACTTTTCTACTGGAGAAAACTGACTTGATTTGGAACAGAGCATAGAAAAGCCCCATGCCTGGGAGAGCTGTCAAAGGTCAGCTCTTAGATAGCCTGAGGTTGAAATATTGGTTGGGGCAAGTAACACACCAGTAAACCAGTCAAAAATTAAAGGATTTTCAAGAAATGAGTCAGCCTCAGTGGGTCTTCATAAGATCCCACATGTCACTGGTGGTCCAGAAAACTGTTCAAGAAAGACCAGAGATGGCCCTAGCTATCTGTGCATCCCTGGCTAATTCTCACAACTTGGGTCAAATGTTAATTATTGGCTGAGGGCTAAGTCATATAATGACGTGATTTAGTGGAGGTGGAAAAAACTAATCTATAGTATAAAAGGTTGAGATAGTAGTTAACCTTGGTGGGAAGGGATAGTGGTTGGAAGATAGCACAGGTGTTTCTGGAATACAATTAATGTTCTGTTTCTTGATCCAGGTGCTAGTTTAACATATATGTTTACTTTGTGATAATTCATGGAGCTCTATATACACTTAAAATTTGTTCTTGGACCAGGCACGATGGCTCATGCCTGTAATCCCAGCACTTTGGGAAGCCGAGGCGGGTGGATCACCTGAGGTCAGGATTTCGAGACCAACCTAGCCAACATGGTGAAAACCCGACTCTACCAAATATACAAAAATTAGCCAGGTGTGGTGGCACATGCCTGTAATCCCAGCTACTCGGGAGGCTGAGGCAGGAGAATCGCTTGAACTTGGGGGACAGAGGTTGCAGTGAGCCGAGATCGCGCCACTTCCCTCTAGCCTGGGCGAAAGAGCGAAACTCCATCTAACAAACAAACAAAAAAAATTGTTCTCTTTATATATGCTTTATCAGTTGTCTATTGACACTAATGATGCTCTTTAACAACGAGAGAACCTTAGTGGTAATAGACAGTAAACATTTCTTTTTGCCTAATGAGTCTGAGTTTGCTGAGCATCTATGCTAATCTACTCACTGATGTATGGGCCAGGGGTTTGCTCCTGCATCTGTAATTAGCTGGCATGTATGCTGAGGGCTGGCTGGTCTATGGTGGCCTCAGTGGGATAACCCTTCTCTGTTCCATGTGGTCTCTCCATCCTCCAGCAGGGCTCTGAGAGTCTGAGTGGAAGTCCACAAGCAACTTGAGGCCTAGGCGTGGAACTGTTACACCATCACTTCCACCTCTTTCTCTTTGCCAAAAGCATTCCAAATTCAAGAAGAGGGGAAATAGATTCCACTTCTTTATGGGAAAAGTGAGAAGTCACATTGCAAGAGGGCATAGGTACAGGGAAGAAAATAAATGCATTCAGTTTTTTAATGAATCTACCACGTTATGTTTCAATTTAACAACATACAGATAAATAAAACCAACATAGTATGATAGTCACAGTTACAGATCTAGATGGTTGTTTATGATTATAGTATAATTCTCCCTGATTTTCTCTACCTTTTGAAATTTTTCAAAATGTTTATTTTTTGGGGGGGGCAGGGGGGTGGTGTAGGCAGGGCGGGTATGTGTTACTTGCTTTTGCTTTTTTAATACAGATCTCTGGGCCTCTGGGCTCTACTCGAGACCTGCTGAATTTGAATGCTGGGGCCCACAAATCTACTCTCCAAGGGATGCCAAATTTTTAGAATCACTACTTTGGGCCTTCTGAACTTCTGTTTGAACCTCTGGCCTAGCTAAGGCATATTTCCAGTTTCTACTAACTGCGTAGAAAAGGCCCAATGCTGCTGGCAGCCCACCTACTAGTAATGCCAGCTGTTAATAACAACTGTTAACTAAATTACCCGATTTCCCTTGATCAAGCTACAAAAACTATACGCAGCCTTTTAAGGTTTCTTGAAAACAGTGGATGGATGCCGGGCACGGTGGCTCACGCCTGTAATCCCAGTACTTTGGGAGGCTGAGGTGGGCGGATCACCTGAGGTTGGGAGTTCGAGAGCAGCCTGACCAACATGGAGAAACCCCATCTTTACTAAAAATACAAAACTAGCTGGGTGTGGTGGCGCATGCCTGTAATCCTAGCTGCTGGGGAAGCTGAGACAGAATAGCTTGAAACTGGGAGGCGAAGGTTGCAGTGAGCCAAAATCGTGCTATTGCACTCCAGCCTGGGCAACAGGAGCGAAACTTTGTCTCAAAAAAAAGAAAACAGTAGATGGGGAAATTATGAGACATACTAAGTACTTAATGTGTGCTATACACATGCTACTAGATACTTTACATACACTAATTAATCCTTGCAACAGTCTTGTTGGGTGGGAGCTATCCTCATTTCATAGATCTGAGAACTAACTTGTCTAATATTTCATAGAAATAAAATATTAGATATTTGAATCTAGCTTTTGGACTATACTATAAGTTAAACAGTTTTAAAGACAGAAAGCAGTGTTTGGGGAGTTAGATAATATATTGTATATTAGACCCAGTGTTTGTGAAAATTAAGAAAATATGTATATATAGAGAGAGAGAGCATGTAACCCAGTGTTGTAGGTGTCATCACTAAAATAATCACGCTCTGATAAAAGTACAATCATCTAATTGTTCAAACAGTGGAACAATTAAATCTTTGTGTAGTACTTCATATTTTTCAGTTGATTTATGTTAAATGTAAATGTTGATTTTTTTTTTTAATGTTTGTGTTTGAACAGTTGCTAAGCCAACTTAAAGGAAATTTAGAAGAAGAAAATCGACATCTACTAGATCAAATTCAGACATTAATGCTACAGAACAGAACACTTTTGGAGCAGAATATGGAAAGCAAGGATCTTTTTCATGTTGAACAAAGACAGTACATGTAGGTACCAAATAATTTTGCACTCTGAAATATGTTACTCATGATTTTATCATTGCCATACCCAGTGGCAGAGAAAATTCATGCTAATTTTTACTGATTTTCAACAAATATTTTTGAGTGCTTATATTCCAGGCACTATCCTAATAATCAGAAATACTAACATGAAAACACATGAATCTTGCTCTTAAAGAATTAGTAATATAAAGTGAGAAATACAAATAAACATTTAAATACAGTAATTCTATAATGGAAGTATATGTAGGAGGCCATAGAAATATAGCACATATAGGGGCAGGAGTATCTTAGTCTGGGAGAGGCAAGGTGAACTTTCCAAAGATGAGACTTGAGTGGAGACTTATAGGTTCCATAGGAATTTGCTTGAAGAGGCATGCCAGCCCAGGAGAGCTGCAATACAAAGTCATGGAGGTGTGATGAAAGTATGTTGTGGTGTGGTGTAGGACCTAAAAATTAATTGTTCTTTCTGGAGCAAAATTGAGGAAAGGAGGGGTGCAATAGAGAAGTGGCTAAACAGTCAGGACTCAGTTTACAAAGGTTGTTCTATGCCATACCAAGGAGTTGAGATCAAGCTGCAAGACGTGTGAAAGAGAATTGACAGGGCTTAATTATTGGTAAGTTGTGTCTCCAGAAAGTTAAACAATCTGTTAAGACTCACATTTGGGCCTGTGCAGCCCAGTGGGTAGTCTTTGTATTACTACCCGATGATTCATCTTTACTCAATACATCTCTTCTCTTTGCCCCACAAATGAGAAGCACCACAGTATAATAGAAATAGCACAGATGTTGAAATCAGACAGCTTCTAATTCATGTCCCAATTCATCCACTCACGATGTGACCACAGTCAAGTCATTTCTTTGATCATTAGTTTCTTCTTCTCTAAAATAGAGATGACACTTACTTTCTAGATTATTCAAGGAGTGCATGAAGTAGTATGTCTGTGCCTCTCAGACTTGATGTACATAAACAGCCAGGGCACATGTGAAACCAGGATACATCATACATTTTTCTGAAGCACCAGTCTTAACAAAAAATTTCAGGCAGGGAACATTATTTCTTTATTAATACACAGGTGTATCATGGAACAAAGGCAGAATTTGTGTAAACTTTCAAAGTAAATGTAAAGCCTCAAAGAAATTTCACATTTGTGGCTGGACAGCTTGGGCCCCACCTTTAGTCCTTTTAGTCCTTTCTGGGGTATGTTTTCCTTTACTTGCTTTCAAAAGAAGCCTTGTTTTAGGTTAAGAAGCTTTGAGTATATATAAAACTTTTGGCATTTGAGTCTCCTGTCCCTTAAGCAGAGGCATTATCCAAAGCTTTGTTGTCTTACTATTCTGACCCTTGGTGACTAATACATTTCCAGGTGAAAGTGCTTGTGTCTAGATAGTTGACTTCCAAAGATTATTATCTATTCTGACTTAATGAATTTAAATTACAAATATCCATCTTGCATGTCAGACATTTCTAGCTAAATGCCTCTGTCACATGGTCCTAGCAGGATGGCAGTGGACAGGTAGTACTGAGATTTTGGAGGTTCTTAATGATATTTCAACAAGTAAAAGGAAAAATGAACTGGGAACTATGGCCTTGTTAACAACTTTTCAAATGTCAACTCTTCTGCAGGCCTCAGATCCAAGCAGTTGGGTGAATAATAAATGTAGGCTGTATGCTGTTTGTGCTGTGGTATAACTGTCGGCAACATCTGTTCACAAGGCATCTTCTACAGAATCTCTCAAGTTAGTTCTTCCTAGTCTCCACCACTGTAATTCAGCCTTCCCTCTCAAATAGACTACCCCATTAGCTTCCTGAATGTTTTCGTATCTCCATATTTTTTTTTTTTCAGTCTTGCTCTGTCAGCCAGGCTAGAGTGCAGTCGCGCAATCTCAGCTCACTGCAAACTCCACTCCCGAGTTCAGGCTATTCTCCTGCCTCAGCCTTCCAAGTAGCTGGTACTACAGGCAAACGCTGTGGCACGCTGCTAATTTTTGTATTTTTTGTAAAAACAGGGTTTTGCCACATTGGCCAGGCTGGTCTCAAACTCCCGAGCTCAAGTGATCCACCTGCCTCCACTTCCCAAAGCACTGGAATTACAGGCCTGAGCCACCGCGCCCTGCCTTATCTCCAATCTTTACGATATATCCTATTCCATCATTGGGTTAAAGTACTTTAAACAAAGATTTCTTACTGTTCTGTAATGAAACTTTCAATACTTCTGATTTCCTACTGAGCAGAATGTAAAACAAAAACTCTCCCTCACTACTTCTTCTCAGCCTATAACATTCAAGCTAAACATAACTTAGCATTTTTTAACTTCCTACAACTACACCAACATGTAATTTAGTATTCTTATCTTTCCTTTTCAGCCTATCTAATAATGGCCTTTTTCTTCATGGGGATTTATTTCGTGATCTAAGATGGATATATTTACCTTCCTGTTGTACTTGCACAGAATTTTATTTTGGTACTGCTACTTCCTTGGATTATATAGTCTTTATATATATATACACACACAATATTATATGTTATTATATTTATGGATATATCTTCTCTGCTATATTATAAACAAAGCTATTTATTATTCATCTTCATATATACCTCATGCCTTCCTCATTGTAAATGATCACTAATGTTTCTGAAGTAAATAGTATTCTTTGGCATTGTGGGGTTTTCTTAGAGACAATACTTTGATGATCTTTGATGTTTCTTTATATAGTAAATGCTACTGAGAATATAAAAATGAGACTAGGATGTGATGACTCATGCATTGCTGGAGTCAGGAAATGATTCTCTACAAGTAAATCAAGCCTAAGTAATTCTGCTGAAACGAAAAATATCTATTTGCATGAACATGTGTTTGCAGGATTATTCATTATATCTATAATTGTAAGCAAACTAAACAATGTTTTTATTTTTTGCTGATATAAATTGGAATAGGTCACCTTTCTTCCAAAAAGGAAAAAAAAAAATGTTGTAAATTTTTAAAAAAGGAGAAACATGGAAAAATTCCCATTGTTAACTACCTGATAAAATCTTAGTTGCCAACCATGGTATCTGTATTTTTTTATGTTTTGGGGAGACATTAGATCACAATCACAAAATAATTTAATATTCATAGCTGTACAAAATATGATGCTTGTCCTAAAAGGTAATTTTTATTTTTATAGTGATAAGTTAAATGAATTAAGACGTCAGAAGGAGAAACTAGAAGAGAAAATTATGGATCAATACAAATTTTATGACCCATCTCCTCCTAGAAGGTACCATTAACCAAATTTTATGAATTCTTATTTTGAAAAAAAACTTAGGTTATTTCTAATATTGTGATGACTTCTACTTTTGTGAAGGATTTGTATGTTGAATTTTAAACTGATAACAATTTTTAAAATTCTGTTAGGAGAGGCAACTGGATTACTCTAAAAATGAGAAAATTGATAAAGTCTAAGAAAGATATTAATCGGGAACGCCAGAAATCTCTAACATTAACACCCACCCGCTCAGACTCCAGTGAAGGATTTCTTCAGCTCCCTCATCAAGACAGTCAAGATAGTTCTTCAGTAGGTTCAAACTCTTTAGAAGATGGCCAGACCTTGGGGACCAAGAAAAGCAGCAGTGAGTGCTTAAACTCTTTAAACATAGTATTGATTTAGAATCTTTTTCTAAAGATTTTTTAAAACTTCAGTAGTCCTTTGGGGGATAGTCTGATGAATGGCATTTCTTTTTAATTTCATATCATAAAATTGTGTACTGCATTAGTGTACAGCCACACAATTTTTTGAGGTAAATCATACACAGATATACTATCATTTGGCCAAAGGGGTAAAATATTGCAGAAAGAAAGTTGAAATAAGAGCTGGAATACCTCTGCCACTTGCTATTTCTGTTAATATGGGCAAGCCTTTTACCTTTGCTTCATACTTCACAGGACAGTTGCAAGGAGCAAGTGAGAAATATGAGATGTCATTTTCATAATTATATATAACTTAATCAGAATAATAAGGCATTCTATAATGAGGTTTCTGCTCATATACTTTGATGGTGTCACACTGGAACAAAGTTACATTTGGAGAAGCAAAGAAAAATAGGTATGAATTTGAAGGGGTGTTACTCAATGATTTAGAAATTACAGAAGGTTAAGAAAATTATTGAAGGATTGCTTGGTAAAGGATCTAAAATAGAGAGGTGCTGGCGGGCACAGTGGCTCACACCTGTAATCCCAGCACTTTGAGGGGCCGAGGTGGGTGGATCACCTGAGGTCGGGAGTTTGAGACCAGCCTGACCAACATGGAGAAACCCCGTCTCTACTAAAAATACAAAATTAGCCAGGCGTGGTGGCTCATGCCTGTAATCCCAGCTACTTGGGAGGCTGAGGCCAAGAATGCGCCATTGCACTCCAGCCTGGGCAACAAGAGTGAAACTCCGTCTCAAAAAAAAAAAAAAAAAAAAGAAAAATACAAAATTAGCCTGTTGTAGTGTTGTGCACCTATAATCCCAGCTACCCAGGAGGTTGAAGCAGGAGAATCACTTGAACTTGGGAGGCAAAGGTTTTCAGTGGGTCAGGATTGCACACTGCACTCCAGCCTGGGTGACAGAGCAAGACTCCGTCTCAAAATAAAATAGAGACGTGGAGGCCAGTTGCAGTGGCTCACGCATGTAATCCCTGCACTTTGGGAGGCCAAAGCAGGAGGATTACATGAGGCCAGGAGTTCAAGACCAGCCTGGGCAACACAGTGAGACACTGTCTCTATTATTTAAAAAAAATTAGGCTGGGAACAGTGGCTCACGCCTGTAATCCCAGCACTTTGGGTGGCAAGGTGGGCAGATCACCTGAGGTCAGGAGTTGGAGACCAGCCTGACCAACATGGAGAAACCCCATCTCTACTAAAAATACAAAATTAGCCGGGTGTTGTGGTTCATGCCTATAATCCCAGCTACTTGGGAGGCTGAGGCAGGAGAATCATTTGAACCTGGGAGGCAGAGGCTGAGGCCAAGATTGCACCATTGCCCTCCAGCCTGGGCAACAAGAGTGAAACTCTGTCTCAAAAAAAAAAAAAAAAAATTAGGTGAAGAGATACACATTTGTTTATAAACTTTATGATATAATTTTTATTACAAATTTAGAAGTACTACATTATAATATGCTCTATACAATTATAACCTTTTAATTTCATTACTAGTATGCTTAAACAGTAAAAGCAAAGTAAAAGCTTTGGAAGTATATTCCAAGAAAATCAGAAAAATTTTTTAAAGATGTCTAAGAAGTTGACTACTATGAAAGTCCTTACAAAATATGTGAACAGGGTACTTTGAATCCTCTCACACTATCACCAGTGTCACTAATTGAACACACACACACACACATTCCATTCTTTTGAAACAGCATGTAAATGCAGGTGCTGCTTCTCCCAGGGGTAGACTCTCCAAATGGGCAACTCTCAAAACACTCAAAAAACTATTCACAGGGTTTTGGCTCAGGTGAATTATCTCTGAAAACAGTATTTTAGGGTATAGGATATTAGGCATTAATTACGGGCTATAGGCCAGGCGCGGTGGCTCATGCCTGTAATCCCAGCACTTTGGGAGGCTGAGGCGGGTAGATCACTTGAGGTCAGGAGTTCAGGACCAGTCTGGCCAACATGGTGAAACCTCGTGTCTACTAAAAATCCAAAATTAGCCCAGTGTGGTGGCATGCACCAGCTACTCAGGAGGCTGAGGCAGGAGAATCGCTTGAACCTGGAAGGTGAAGATTGCAGTAAGTCAATATTGCACCACTGCACTCCAGCCTAGGTGACAGAGCGAGACTTCATCTCAAAAAAATAAAATAAAATTATGGGATATATTTCAGAATGCAAGTATAGCAGCCTAAAAACTAGAATCCATAGGTAAGCAACAAAAAAAGTCATACACACTTATATATACACAGACACGTATATATGTACATATACACACATATATGTATATGTACGTGTGTGTGTGTGTGTGTGTGTGTCTCAAGCAGTTTTATAATTCTATATCCCTACATAAAATTATTGTTACCCTGGGTCTTTTGCTGTCTGGTTTTGTCCACCAAGTAAATCTATACAAATCCTCCGAGTAGTTACTGTTTTAGAGAGATCAGGTTTTGTTTAAAAGATGGCAGATAACTTAATTTTATCTGTTATCTTTGGATATAAAATATCTGACATCTTACCAAGTAAGAAATGGGGCTGGGCGCGGTGGCTCACGCTTGTAATTCCAGCACTTTGGGAGGTTGAGGCGGGCAGATCACAAGGTCAAGAGATCGAGACCATCCTGGCCAACATGGTGAAACCCTGTCTCTACTAAAAATACAAAAAATTAGCTGGGCGTGGTGGCGGGCCCCTGTAGTCCCAGCTACTCGGGAGGCTGAGGCAGGAGAATGGCGTGAACCCAGGAGGCAGAGCTTGCAGTGATCCGAGATCACGCCACTGCACTCCAGCCTGCACGACAGGAGCGACACTCCATCTCAAAAAAAAAACAAAAAACAAAGAAATGGTAATAGGTATACTTAATTTTTTTTTAAAGGAAGATTTTTTTTTTTTTTTTAAGAAATGGAGTCTTACTCTGTTGCCCAAGCTGGAGCGCAGTGGTGTAATGATAGCTCACTGCAGTCTTGAACTTCTGGACTCAAGGGATCCTCCTGCTTCAGCGTCATCCTCCCAAATAGCTGGGACTACAGGAAAACAGCACTGCACTGGCAATTGTTACTTTATTTCATTGTTTTTTAGAGACAGGGTCTCACTTATTATGCCCAGACCGGTCTCAAACTCCTGGCCTCAAGCTATTCTCCTGCCTTGGTCTCCCAAATCACGCCTGGGATTACAGGCGTGAACCACTGTGCCTGGCTTTAAAAGAAAAAAATGTCAATTCAGATATAAGCATACATAAGAGAGGCACCAAAGTCTTTTTTGAAGTCATCTTGTCTGTTTAGGTATAAATCTGTCATCATTTCATATTCTCTGCTGAAACATCCAGAATAAGAATCAGAAGAAAGTGATATTCTCCTTTCCTACAACTGTTCAGTTTTAGAATTTTTAAAATAAACCCCAAACCCAACAAATACTAATGTTCCCTTAATTTCAGTATGTTTGGGAAATGAACATTGTATATATACAAACTCATTGCTATAAGAAGAATCATTTCTTCCTGACAAATATAAAACTCCTTTCATCCTGTCCATTTTGGAAGAGTATCTGTCAGTAAAGCAGTCCTTGGAAAAAAAATTAAAAACAGAAAAAGAAAAGTAAACAAGACAACATGTGCATGCTGCAACCACTCAGCTTTGTTTTATCTAAGTGTCCATTTTTATATTGCTTTCAGTTCATTTCTTTTTAATCATTGAAAACAGCTGTGTTTACTAAGCTTGAAAAGAAATAGGTCAAACTAAAAGCTTAAATGAATCATGACTGCTCCTAATAGCAATCAGACAAGTTAAAGAGCTGTATGTCCATTGCACTCTCTTTAATGAATGATACTTGTTAGTTTGTCAAAAGAGCTGTGACTATTTACACGATGACAGCAAACACTGAGAAAGAATGTAGTTATTAAATAGATAGTGAATAATATGTTTTTAGGTCTTTATGCAAATTGTTTTTCCTAATTCCTAAATTACATTTCTAAAAAGATACAATAATTTTTATAGTTAAATCTTACTAAAATGTAGCTTAAGAATGGTTAGTGACTCTAGTGAATGTTTTTATTTTTGTTCTAATGACTCCTGTATTTTAGCGATAATCCTAACTTTTCTTCACAAAATCAAATTCCTTCAAAAAGCTCTTCAAAATATCTAAAAATGTTATACTCTGATTCTCTCATTTTTGCTTGCTTTGGGGTACCTCCTTATTTTTTAGGTTTATCGGAGCTTATTGCTAATGCTTATTACTACTATCAAAATACTTTTTTCCCCCTCTTTCCCCCAACCAATCTTTTGTAAAATGAACTTAATGTGATTGTTTATTTAATCTTTAGAAATACTTTGGTCAAAAGAATTTTTATTTCAGTGGTGCTGCTAAATAATGCACCAGAATCCAGTTTAAACCAAGAAGGAATTTATTTTCTTTATTAAAGTGTAATAAACTAATGAAAGGTTTTTTTGAGTTTTGTTGTTTTGTTTTTGGGAGAGGGTCTCCTTCTGTCACCCAGGCTGGAGTGCAGTGGCGTGATCATAGCTCACTACAACCTTGAACTCCTGGGCTCAAGCGATCCTCCTGCCTCACCCTCCAGAATAGCTAGGACTACAGGTGCTCACCACCACGTGGCTAATTTTTTGTAGAGATGGGTTCTCCCTCTGTTGCCCAGGCTGTTCTTGAACTCCTGGGCTCAAGTGGTCCTCCTGCCTTGGCCTCCCAAAATGCTGGGATTACAGGCAGAAGCTACCATGCCTCGAAATCTTAAAGTTTTTTAAGACTCTTTTAAACATCCCCTGGGCACCCTAATTTTTGTTGCTTTATATTAATAAAATACTGTGGTAGAATGTGCATTTTCCTAAGTTATTTTTGTTTTCCAAAATAAATATTTTAACTTATGTTTAAAAAGTTAAAACAGTTAAAATAGAGACTTCAAAAGCCTCGTACATTTTCATCATGTAGACTCTGTGAACCACCAATAGCCTTCATTTTAAAGGTTTACTTTTACAATTTAACTAGGAAAATTGATCCCTGCATAAATAATTCTAATCAGTTCCTGTTTTTATAGGACTGTAACCAAGCCAAGCTTTAAAAGTGTATGTTCCAGGCTGGGCGCGGTGGCTCACGCTTGTAATCCCAGCACTTTGGGAGGCCGAGGCAGGTGGATCACGAGGTTAGGAGATGGAGACCATCCTAACAGGGTGAAACCCCGTCTCTACTAAAAATACAAAAAATTAGCCGGGCGTTGTGGCGGGCGCCTGTAGTGCCAGCTACTCGGGAGGCTGAGGCAGGAGAATGGCACAAACCCGGGAGGCGGAGCTTGCAGTAAGCCGAGACTGCGCCACTGCACTCCAGCCTGGGCAACAGAGCGAGACTCCATCTCAAAAAAAAAAAAAAAAAGTGTATGTTCCTCAGGCCGGGCGTGGTGGCACACGCCTGTAATCCCAGCACTTTGGGAGGCTGAGGTGGGTGGATCACCTGTGGTTGGGAGTTCGAGACCAGCCTGACCAACATGGAGAAACCCCATCTTTACTAAAAATACAAAATTAACCGGGCATGTTGGCGCATGCCTGTAATTCCAGCTACTAGGGAGGCTGAGGCAGGAGAATCGCAGGCGGAGGTTGCGGTGAGCCGAGATCGCACCATTGCCCTCCAGCCTGTGCAACAAGAGCGAAACTCCGTCTCAAAAAAAAAAAAAAAAAAAAAGTGTATGTTCCTCATCATTGTCTTCAGTGCTTTTCCAAGTATTTTAAAATATCAAAGTACATATTTCATATTTCATTATCACTCAGCAGCATGAGAATAATAGCCTTAATATAGCATACATAGCTAAAACTCGAACATTCATTTCTGTCCTTAATTTCAACATTTAACTCCCATCTGTTCTTCTCCCTTTTTTCTTTCATTTCCCTGTTTCTGTTTTTCCTCATGCTCTGACATTAAAGTGGTTGCACTGAAAAGACTGCCCTTTTTGAGGAACAGACCGAAGGATAAAGACAAAATGAAGGCCTGCTACCGTCGTTCCATGTGTAAGACTTTATGACAGTTCAGCTTCTTTCAACTGACTACACTGGCTTTCATTACTAATTTTTCACTAACCTTTCTCTGGACTGTGCCAATTTCCTTATTTTGCAGAGCCCAGTCTTCCTCTAATATAAGGAGCTAGAAGAATTTTTTTTTTCAAGTGGCACTGAATTTGCATTATGTATATGTCCACTGATACATATATGTGCATATTTCTAGTCATACATGTAACTTACTCGTAAATTTCCAGTGCTTTCCAAAAATTGGCAGAAAAAAAAACCCTTTATTTTATATGCCATAGAGATTTTTTCCCAAAGAAGTTTACTTAAGAAGAATATAACAAAACGTTTAGCTTTAGAAATTAATTTCCTTTAATGAACCAGATTAATTAAATAAATAAAATGGCCAAAAACCCTTGAAAATGCTTGTCATTCTTTAAATAATAATATTCTGGATTTTCTTTTTTTATGTGGCATGGGTAGTTACATAATCACATTAAGTGTCTGTCACTTTGGATATCATCTCTTTCAGGTTTTTATTGAATGGTATACTTATTGAGTCATAAAATGAATAATTTCTTCAGTAACCTGCTCTGACCAAGGACTTTCATTTTCAATAATGATGCTATATAAGAACTGCTCTCCATCTTACCTTTATTCATTCCATTTTTGTCACCACAAAACCACGTTGTGAAGGCTGCTAATTAAAGTTTTAGCACATCGCTGCACAATAGCATGGCAGTCATACTTAGTAAAATTCCTTTCTCTGTCTTTTAAAGGGGGTGGAGGTGGGATAAAAGTATTTATTGAAATTTATCAGCCTTTGGCCTACTCATTTCATTCAGCTGAATGCATGTCATAATTTAAATGACCATGTGGTTATAATTTTTTATGCCCATTTGCATTAATTCATAGACAAAAACCACAGTATTTATACTACAAAATAGAAATAAGAACAAAAACATTAACCATGCTGATTCATTTGCTTTCATTTGCATCCCAGCCATGAATGACCTGGTGCAGTCCATGGTCCTAGCAGGACAGTGGACAGGTAGTACTGAGAATTTGGAGGTTCCTGATGATATTTCAACGGGTAAAAGGAGAAAAGAATTGGGAGCTATGGCCTTCTCTACTACAGCCATCAACTTTTCAACTGTCAACTCTTCTGCAGGCTTCAGATCCAAGCAGTTGGTTAATAATAAAGGTATAGGCTGTCTGCTATTTGCACTGTGGTGTAACTGTTGGCAACAAGAATTTTAATTTGACTTGTCCCTGTGTACTTTTTAAAAAGCAGCAACCTGAAATAACTATCAAAACATGATCTGTATTGGATTTGAAGGAACTTTCAAATCATTTTAAAAATTTAAAACATTATACAAATAACTAAAATCTTTTCCAGGCCTCCTTTCATAATAAACAGCTAATGAATTAACAAGAAAACGAGAAGTAAACCAGGTAAAGAGTGATAAAAGAAGGCAATGCTAGTTTTCTAAAAACTAAAAGCACTACAACTTCCAACACAACTACCTAGAACAACCCAGGCTCTTGTTTTGCTTTGCAGGGTCAGAGGGGAGATTGTTTCATTGCTTTTGGTGTTTTCCCTAAGCAAGTCAACTCTAATGAGAGTTGCCATTTTTCTTATTCCTAGTTCCAGTTTCTAGTTGAGTCTATGAAATATGTTAAGTCAAGCTGTGTTATACATGATTGAAAAACAATTTCCATATTCTATGTAAATAAAATTTGATAATGGTTTTTTATTGCAAAAATATCTTTATATCCATTTTGCTATTTTATGTAGATACTACATCCTTTGAAGACATAAGTCCACAAGGTGTTAGTGATGATTCTAGTACGGGATCAAGAGTTCATGGTAAGATAATGAACTTTATTTAGAGAGTACACATTAAATACAGAATGGGAATGCTAGGACTCTTGCATTTAATAGGTGAATGCGGCATTGCCAGCAAGCATGTTTTCTCTATCCTGCATCTCATAGTTACCTCTACCATTTCTTCAAACCTAATACTCCCTTCTGCCTCTTTTAAGATAATTGCTTCATCTAAATGTTCTCTGTTTTAGCCAAGGTCATTTATAAAGTATGCCTGCACAGTCTTCAAAGGTAATTTTCTTACCATTTTTGTATAAGATTAAAGTTATAAGAGTTGCATTTTACCATTGGTTTAAAATGCCAATTTAAAATACATATTAGTTTAAAATATTAAAAATATCTGTTTTAAGGGATGAACTTTAAGAAACCAATTTTTGGGCCAGGGACAGTGGCTCACACCTATAATCCCAGCACTTTGGGAGGCCACGGCGTGCGGATCACCTGAGGTCAGGAGTTCGAGACCAGCCTGGCCAACATGGAGAAACCCCATCTCTACTAAAAATACAAAAGTTAGCTGGGTGTGGTGGCAGACACATGTAATCCCAGCTACTTGGGAGGCTGAGGCAGGAGAATCGCTTGAACCCAGGAGGCGGAGGTTGCACTGAGCCAAGATTGTGCCATTGCACTCCAGCCTGGGCGACAGAGCGAGACTCTGACTAAAAAGAAACCAATTTTTGGGCAATGTTGAGTATTTCAGATTTTTCCATTTCTGTCTGGAAAATCATATCTCACCAAACTATTGGCAATAAGAGGATAACATGTTAAAGGAATTTTAATGTAAGCAGGGTTTTAAGAGTTAGCATAGGGCAGTGTTAACTATACAATTGTTACCCTTTTTACAGATAGGAATACAGGACATTAACTGTATAGATGCTTGTATTCCTCCTCTTCTTGACATCTCTGCAATGTGCAGAGTTCCTTGTCTGATCTGTTGTAAGTGACCCAATCAATAGCATTTTGGGGGATCTGGCGGGATATGTCATTGTATTCAACTAAAACACTCCTGGCATATCCATCTAGAACTCATTTTCCAATCTAAATATGTACTTTATCCTCCTCTTTGAATCTCAACTATTGTTTCAGAAGTGTCCTGTTCTAAAGTGTCTCAATGAACTATCTGGAAATTTGCTTTCTAATCTGGGCATGCTCATCTTGTGAAAGTATGCATGATTGCTTCCTCAAAGCATTCTGTAATCAGAATGTAAAAGCTTATCAGCATCATCAGCTAGAAGTTTTATCACACTGTCTCCTGGTTTTTTCATTTAGCTTCAAGACCAGCCAGCCTTGATAGTGGCAGAACATTCACTAGCAATAGCAATAATAATGCTTCACTACATGAAGTCAAAGGTATGCTGTAGGTAAATTTATTAATGTGCTCTATCCATTTCCAGTATTTAAAGGTGGGAGATGGGATGAAGTTTCTGGGGTAAAGCATGAAATCCAAATCATCTATGTTTGGAACATAGTTGTTTGGAACATTTTATACTTTTCATATTGTAATACAAATGTATTTCAATGTATACAAATGTAAAAACAGGAGCAGTTATTTAGTTTAGTTTTTCATCTTCACAGATAAAAGTCTTATGGTAATATTTATACATCAAAATTATCTATATGTCCTTATTCTACTGACGTTTTGTCTTTGATGTGAAAATGATTGTCCTTCATTTTCTTATGATGCATGGACATTGAACTCACATTACTCATATTTTAGAAATATTTTTGGCTTAATTTATCCACAAAATAAGGGGAAGGATTTTGTGTTTGAGAAACAACTATTTGTGTGTGTGTGTGTGTGTGTGTGTGTGTGTGTGTGTGTGTGTATATATAGATAGATAGATATCTATATATATGTTGATATATATATATATATATTGAACCAGAACTATATGAATGCATTTGGCTCATATAAGGAATTATTTCAAGATTTTTTTTCTTAATTTTTAAATATGCATTCCAAGGTGAGGTATTTAAGTAAATGTCTGGAAACCTTGACTGATACCTTTTTCCTCAAAGATATACTGCCTACTCAGATTCTGGGAGTTGTTTGTTTGTTTTGAGACGGAATCTCACTCTGTCGCCCAGGCTGGAGTGCAGTGGTGTGATCTCAGCTCACTGTAACCTCCACCTCCCAGGTTCAAGCCATTCTCCTGTCTCAGCCTCCCAAGTAGCTGGAACTGCAGGTGCCAACCACCACCACACCCAGCTAATTTTTTGTATTTTTAGTGGAGACAGGGTTTCACCATGTTAACCAGGCTGGTCTTGAACTCCTGACCTCAGGTGATCCACCTGCCTTGGCCTCCCAAAGTGCTGGGATTACAGGTGTGAGCCACCTGTAATCATGCCCGGCCTGGAAGGTTTTTGGTTTTTTTTTTTTTTTTTTTTTTTTTTTTTTTTGAGACGGGTTATCGCTGTGTCACCCAGGCTTAGAGTGCAGTGGTACTATCTCAAATCACTGCAACTTCTGCCTCCCAGACTCAAGCGATCCTACCACCTCAGCCTCCTGCGTAACTGGGACTAGAGACCCATGCCACCATGCCCAGCTAGTTTTTTTTGTATTTTTGTTAGAGACAGGGTTTCTAACATGTTGCCCAGGCATGTCTCGAACTCCTGAGCTCCAGTGAGCCACCTCATCCAGCATCTGAATTATTTAACCAATATATCATAGTTACTCTCTGTACTCCAGAATTGTCAGGTTACAAAGACTGCATTTGTTTTGTTCGTTTTTGGATTATAAAATTATTTTGTCTCAGTTGTAATTTTATTTTATCAATTAATGCTATGACATTATTACAGTGATCTGAAATACCTAATTTTGAGGTGGTTTTTTTTTTTTAATTTTTATCATGTTTTGCAGATTTCTTTGTTCCTTCCCCACTCCCACTACTTCATTTGACTAGCCTTAAAAGAAATAAATTATTTAATTAAAAATGTTTTTATATCCAGTAGAAAAATGTAATCTGAAAATATGATTTTTCTTTCTGATTTGAAAATTTAAGAAACTCTTACTTTTGTAAAATGTTACATAACTTGAGCCAAATTCTTTCGTGGCCCACTTTACTCTCTGTGACTGGGAAACAATGGAAAGTTGCATTTTCTGTTTTGATGTCCAGTTTGTTCGTGATCCAAACAAATCAGTACTCTTAAGGAACACCATAGATTTGAGGGAGCTTAATTCTAGAACTAGCTAATTTGCATTTTATATAGTTGCTTAATGTCAACTGAGTCTTTTAAGGTTATATAGGCACCATATCAACAGTGGACAGCAAGAACAATAAGATGATCAAGACATTTAAAAAAGAATAAAGCACTACATATTTGATTTTATACTTTTACTGAAATGTTGTAAGTAATTGCTTCGTGTCTTTATTTAACTTTCCTTATATGTATGCTATTTAAATTTTTTTAAATGTTTAAAGTTATTCATGCAGGATGAACAGAGAAGCCTTCAAGTAGTACTGAGGACTTCTTAGATAAGCAAATAATTAAAATAGAATTTTATGCGTTTAGAACAGTTTTTGGTCTTAACATACTGAAGTAATATAAAATTCACCTAATGAGCCAGGTGCGGTGGCTCATGCCTGTAATCCCAACACTTTGGGAGGCCGAGGTGGGCAGATCACCTGAGGTCAGGAGTTAGAGACCAACCTGGCCAACATGGTGAAACCCTGTCTCTACTAAAAGTATAAAAATTAGCCTGGCATGGTGGCGCATGCCTGTAATCCCAGCTACTTGGGAGGCAGAGGCAAGAGAATCACTTGAACCCAGGAGGCGGAGGTTGTAGTGAGCCGAGATCGTGCCACTGCATTCCAGCCTGGGTGACACAGCGAGACCCCATCTCAAAAAAAAATACACACACACACACACACACACATATATATATTATATATATTATATTTTATGTATATTATATATAATATATATTTATATATAATATTTTATATATAAATATATATAATATATATTATATATATATCATCTAATCATGTTCTTATCCTAAATTGTGAGGCATTTTATTTTATTTATTTTTATTTTTGAGACAGAGTCTCAGGCCAGAGTGCAGTGGTGCGATCTCTGCTCACTGCATCCTCTGCCCCCCAGGATCAAGCGATTCTCCTGCCTCAGCCTCCTGAGTAGCTGGGACTACAGGCATGCACCACCACGCCTGGCTAATTTTTTGTATTTTTAGTAGAGACGGGGTTTCTCCATATTGGCCAGGCTGGTCTCCAACTCCTGACCTCGTGATCTGCCTGCTTCGGCCTCCCAAAGTGCTGGGATTACAGGCGTGAGCCACCACGCCTGGCCTGCAAGGCATTTTATAACTATTTGAACCTGAATTTTAAAAAATATATTATTCACTTATTTATTTATTCATTCATTTACTCAACATATATATTGAATGCTTTGTATGAGGCTCTGTTTAGGCTCTGAGTATGATAGTAAAAGCAAGTCTTTGCCCTTGTGGAGCTTACAATAGTTGTCAGTTTGACAAAATAAGGAAGCAGGCTATGGCAGACAATTGTTAGACTGACAAAAGATTGACATGGTTTACTAAGCATTTCTAAATAAAGCTTGAAAGTAAATTTGGCTGTTCATATAATTAGCACACAGTCAACAAATGTTATTACTCATAAAGTATTAATCTCAATTCTATTATTGAAATCTCAACACCCTATTTACTCCAAAAGCAGGTGCAGTTAATAACCAAAGCAGGCCACAAAGCCACAGCAGTGGAGAATTTAGCCTGCTTCATGACCATGAGGCTTGGTCCAGCAGTAGTAGCAGTCCAATCCAGTACTTGAAAAGGCAGACCAGATCAAGCCCAGTGCTCCAGCACAAAATATCTGAAACACTGGAGAGTCGACATCACAAGATCAAAACTGGTTCCCCTGGAAGTGAAGTCGTTACTCTACAACAGTTTTTGGAAGAAAGCAATAAGCTTACCTCAATACAGGTTAGTTTTATCTATGATGACCTTAATTTAGATGAACACCACAAGTTAAATTTCTATAATTGAACTTCAGAGCTTTTTTTTAAGTTAAGGAGTATTAAGAGGTACCCACAATTTTATATTGCACAATCTGCTAAATCAGGAAAGTAAAAACATGGCACTATATTCACTAATCTGCTTTGAATTTTTTTTTTAAACAGATAAAGTCCTCAAGTCAAGAGAATCTTTTAGATGAAGTAATGAAAAGTTTGTCTGTCTCTTCTGACTTTTTGGGAAAAGATAAACCAGTTAGCTGTGGTCTGGCCAGATCAGTAAGTGGAAAAACCCCAGGGGACTTCTATGATAGACGGACAACTAAGCCTGAGTTTTTGAGACCTGGTCCTCGAAAAACTGAAGATACCTACTTCATTAGTTCTGCAGGAAAACCTACACCAGGCACTCAAGGAAAGATAAAATTAGTAAAAGAATCTTCTCTGTCACGACAATCAAAAGATAGTAACCCTTATGCCACTTTACCTCGTGCAAGCAGCGTGATCTCAACTGCTGAAGGAACTACACGAAGGACAAGCATCCATGATTTTTTGACCAAGGACAGTAGACTGCCTATATCAGTTGATTCACCACCAGCTGCTGCTGACAGCAACACCACTGCAGCATCTAGTGAGTACCATTTACACCAGTGGTCCTCTCATATACTTGACAGCCCAACACATACTATAGGTTCTTGTGCCCAAAATGATTTAGCTATAGACATGCCTGAGCCTCTATATGCCCAGGCTAGAAACTCAAGAACAGAAAGGTCACATTTTCTAAACCAAACTTTTGCCACTATTAGGATGCCTAGTGATGCATTCGGAATGTTGGCAAAAGATAGCATAGGACCATTTACTGTGGCGCATTCATCTCAGCCATTCTTATCCCTGAATACAGAATTAGTTAGTAACATAAGTGGGTTACCTCCTAGGCCAGTCATCAGAATATCTGACCAGGCTTCTGCCTCTTTGGATAAACCTGCACAGAAAGAAAATCAACAGTTTTCTGATCATCAGAACCCTAGTAATAGTAACCTACAGTTTTCTATAAATAGCAACAATCTTGTCACTTCTGCATGCCTCTATCCTGATGACACAGAAGCCGCATTGTTGGTTTCTGAGGATAATCAAACTGTTTGGTATGAATATGGTTGTATATGATCAAAACTGCACAATATAATATATTGATGTTATTTGATATACACTGCTTCTCTAATATGATTTGAAAAGTTGCTGTTAACAAAATTATCATTTGGCTAGGTTTTTATTTTTTATTTAAAATTGTTGCACAGTGTTCAGCTGTACATGATGGCATGTATATTAATGTGAATGTGTAACCACACCAAAACCTGCATGAAATATTAATTACTTTGTCCATTTTCTGCATGCCTTTAAAAACCTTAACCATATATGCTCCTCCTTCACATTTTTTGTCGCCTGATTGTTACTTTGATATCCAGAAGCATGTTAAAACAGTTGCATGCTCTCTTAAGAAGACATTTCCAAATCATACTTGCTTTGTTGCTTCTGGAAAAAAGTGTTCATTTCCTCCCTCCCTTCCTCCTCTTCCCACCCCTCACTTGCTCTGACTCTCACTCCTTTTTTCTTCCAGAATGTGTACTTTATATTGCACATGTACAGTATCAGTAGGGAAAATGTAAAAAGATGTTGTTTTCTTTTGTCATTTAATTAGGCCATCTGTCCTGTTTTAAAGAAATAGTTAATAATTCAACACTTTATATAACAAATATTAACTAATACCCATATTTATAAAACATTTTTCAGATTTAAAAAATTGTTAATACTTATAAACTTAGTGTTATTCTTAGAAAACCCCATCAAATTTAAATGTGATTTACACAGTGACTAGGAACATTTGTATTTATTGTTTCTTCTCTGCACTTTTCATCATCTGATAAATACAAGAGCTCAAGTAACTGTCTTTTCTTCAAGATGGCTTCTATACTTGAAATCAGTTAATACAATAGTTTTTCCAGTTCTTTTTTATATAGAGTCAAAGAGAAATAAACCAAATTATACTCATTGTGTTGGAAATTTGTATTTTTACTTCTAATCAAAAAGGGTAGCAAGTTTACAAAGTGGTAAAAATTGTTACTTCTATAATTAATCTATTATTAAATTATATTTGTATGTCCTTAAAACAGAATTTTTTTAAATGAATAATCACACTAAAATGTAAAATTAGAACTTGTAAGCATTTAAACAAACAAGTATGTTTCTAGTAGAACAAATTTTAGAACTAAGAATAAATACACTCTTTAGCTTAAAAAAAAAAGTAAGAAAATATTTGTTAACTTTGACTCCAGTGCAAAGAACTTTTATTTTTGTGTTCACAGCACTTTTAAAGCAAATTAGCTAAATTTGAATCTCTAACTCCTAGAATGCTAAAAACAAAAAAAACCCCATAACCCTGATCCGTTTACTTCCAGAGAAATACACATTAGCGTTCTCTCTGGAATGTTTTTTGCCATTTGGATTTAGCCTATATATTATTGATAATGACTCAGCTTGGCACCTGGAAGGAATGCCTTCAAATGTGACCATGTGGGGATGAAATTGTTATACTTGTTGTTGTTGTATTAAGTTGTTATTAACTGGACCAAAGAAAAAATCTGTAGAGAATATTTCCTAATGAAATTTGTCTCCTTGGTAATCACACTTTTTTTCTGATAGCTATTACAAAAAAAAATGGTTCTGGTACAGGTAATCAAATGAACACAATCAGAAGATTGTCATATTTTAGTACCACCTAATATACTTTTTGCATCCTTCTATTTTATTGTCAGTTACTTCCCGGTCAGTCCTAACATTTCAAATATATTTGGTGCTAATATTTTCCCTTTTGTTTTTTCATAGGCCAGTAATAAAACTTAATGGTAAACATAGCTGAGATTAAATGGGGGCAATATATGACACAAATGTTATAATTGGTGTTACTTCTTTTCCACACTGAGTCAAAGATTATTTCACAGCTATTTCAACTTTTTAGATATCATAATTCTGACCATAACACTTTAAAATATTGTATTTATTCATTCAAAATTCATTGAAAAATCACATGCTATTATATTAAAATTATGTGATTATTTTACAAAATTTTACTTATAGGAAAGAACTATTTCCTACCCAAAAAGCTATATGTATATATGCAGCATGTTTTCAAAAGAAAAAAATACACTGTGCATGTAAGAGAAATATGTATCATGTCCGTGTGTCCTGAGGACTGTTGGAAAATACAGCCTAGACTTCAGAAATCATCACCCGCTGTGGAGTCCTAAAATTCCCCCAAAACAACACTAGTAATTTTTTTTTTTGAGATGGAATCTCACTGTGGCCTAGGCTGGAGTACAGTGGCATGATATCCGCTCACTGAAACCTCTGCCTCCTGGATTCAGGCGATTCTCCTGCCTCAGCCTCCCAAGCAGCTGGGATTACAGGAGCATGCCACCACGCCCAGCAAATTTTTGTATTTTAGTAGAGACGGTGTTTCACCATGTTGGCCAAGTTAGTCTCCAACTCCTGACCAGCTTCCCAAAGTGCTGGGATTACAGGCGTGAGCCACTGCGACTGGCCACAACACTAGTTCTTATCAGTGTTTTTTCATAGCATTTGGAATCAAATTTTTAGTGGTGAAAATACCTTAGAAATCATATGGAACCGGTCGGGCGCGGTGGCTCACGCCTGTAATCCCAGCACTTTGGGAGGCCGAGGCGGGCGGATCACGAGGTCAGGAGATCGAGACCATCCTGGTTAACACGGTGAAACCTCGTCTCTACTAGAAATACAAAAAATTAGCCGGGCGCAGTGGTGGGCGCCTGTAGTCCCAGCTACTCGGGAGGCTGAGGCAAGAGAATGGCGTGAACCCCGGAGGCGGAGCTTGCAGTGAGCCGAGATCGCGCCACTGCACTCCAGCCTGGGTGAGAGAGCGAGACTCCGTCTCAAAAAAAAAAAAAAAAAAAAAAGAAATCATATGGAACCAATGTGTCCCAAACATTTAAGAAAAAAAAAAATACTTTCTGTAAGTGAAATCTTACATAGATGCCCCAAATTTTAAAAAAACAAATTTCATTTAAAGTAAAAGTGAAGCAACTCTGACTCAATTGAGCAGTTGCACTTATTTCCTCTAAGACACCTCCAGTTTTCCAAAGGATTATTTGTAAAACTATTCGAAGATTCAGTACCCTAATTTTATAAATGATGAAGCTGGATAGCTTTCAGTATTCCTGGCCTAGCTTTCTAGAAATTATAAACATATTCTTATGCACTGCATCCCCTTTGACCAAAGCAATTTTAGCTCTAACCAATGTTAAGGAGGAACATTATTTGCCTATAAAATATGCATCAAGCCCTGGTTTTCTTAGTAAATAATACAAATATTTCATTCCAGATGGTTTTGCTACTACATGCAAGATTATGTTTAAGACTGTAGGTAACCATTTAGTAAATAAACATAGTAAGGCTATCTGGCACTAAGGGGGGAAATGTAATTGTTTTAGTTTTTTAAAAAATTGTAGCTTTCCTAGGAATATTACTTATAGCTTTAAAATATAAAAATCAATCTTTAAGTATTGAGATGCCTATGAGATTAATAATTTTCCCAGACAGTTACAGATTCCTTCTCCTTGCCCTACTCAGTGAGAGTGTATTTCTTATCTTCTGAATTGTATTTTATTTCATCTTTGACTAAATAACATGAAATGCTTTTCTCCTGCAGATGTGGACAAAGTACAAGAAAGCAGAAATTCAAAAAGCAGGTCTAGGGAGCAACAAAGCTCCTAATTCTATTACCCACTACATGACATGTGGGCCAAGTGGTGAGTTTCCTGCTTAAAATGTAAATGAGATTAGTCTCATTTATACAAACTAACCAAATTAAGTGTGAAACAAGTGCACATTGCATTAACAGATGTAAATATTGCTTGCTTAATTCATTGACATTCTGTTCTACTTACTAGTGAAGCAAGATTAGTTGGCTGCCATAGGTTTTTACCTGTCAGTGCAAGGAACAAGTATTTTTTTTTTAGTTTTTTTCTCACTTTAAATTTAATTTTACTAGTGAATTATGTTCTAGGAATTACTTTTTTAGTTTGAAGCCTTTTGTGGTAGGAATACAACTTCCCCACAGTTTTCTTGAAAATTAATGAGAGTAAACTAAATGCCTATTCTATGATGAGCCACTCAAAAATTATCTCTGATTGTCTGTCATTCTCATTCTTTTAGAAATACCTGGTGCATGCTGTTCTTATAGTGGCTGCTCTGTATTTTGTGTCTCTCTTCAAGCTTTTCTTATATTTTCTTTCTTCTTTCTACCTTCCAACTAAATACAGAGAGAAAAGTGCCCTTCAGTTTCTCAGTATGAAGCCTTTATTTCTGAAGTAACAAGACACCTAGCAACTATAGGAATCATTTTTAAAAATCTTTAAGGAGACTTTTAACAGTCCTTCGTGAATAGAGCAGGCAAGAAATACAAACCTTCATTCCTTGAATCAAGGAGCACTACTGGATTCAACTGCCAAAATTTTTTAAAGGTTTTAGGACTTACTATACCTTGTACCGTTAAGATCTACTGAATAAAGGACGTTCTCTCGCTAAGGACCAGGTGTTTTAAGGTTAAGTGTTTAAAGAAGTACTCCAAGAACAATCTGCTTTTTTCATCATTTGTTTTATGAATTTGTCCATGTTTGCTTAATGCTTCTGCTAAGTGTTAGCCAAAATCTAGCCATTTATATTTAGTTGTGTAAACCTAAATTAAATGCTGTAGTATTTTGTGGAATGTACTCTATAGCAAGATACAGAGAAAATTGTTTTGGCATGTCAGAGCCTTATTTGGTTAGCAGACTGCATGTGTTGGTACTTTTTTTTTCTTAAAGCCAATTATTTTGATGCAAAAGAAATTCAGTTTATAAGATAAATCTGAAAAATCCATAATGAAATAGGAGTTATAAAAAATTTATAGTGATATTAATCATTCCATATTTCCCGTTAAGCAACACTAAGCATTCATAAGTTAACCCACGGTAAAGAGTGTTTTTCTGAAACTTTTCTTAGTAAGATGGTTTTCCAGCAAATGGCATTCCCAAGATAAAGCTGTTGTGCTTTAACTCATTTCTTTTCTTTGGTATTGGGTTATGTATGTGTGTGCATTTTTTTAACTTGAGAGCTGACTGTTGCTTAAGAAGTTTTCTTATGGCAAAAATAATGTAAATAACTTACTATGATCTGCATTTTGCCAGAAACTCATTTATAATTAAGGCTATCATTTATTAATGATTTTTTTCTCCTTTATGATATTACATTAAAGTCGATAACTGTTATTGGTACTTTTGAAATATTTGTATGCATTTGTTACCTTTAAACATTTGGAAGAAGCACAAAAAAATAGATTTAGTTAACCTAAGGAAACATCGGTTTTTTTAGTAGTTCCAATTTTATATCACAGTTTTATTTTCTTATGAAATCAAAAAATGCATTGATACTCATTAATGCAAATTCATTATTTAACATCAATATCAGAGTAATCTTCAAGGTCTGAAATGAGAAACATACTGACTTTTTAAAATTTTAACAGTGTACTTCTTAGGCTTTCATTACCAGCTCTAAAGAACTTTTTGGAATAATTCCATATTCCATAGTGTGTGGTTTATGAGTTGTGGGTTTCATCACTAACCCAGTAACCATAAGAAAAGTCTCTCTCTCTCTCTCTCTTTCTCTATCTCTCTCTCTCTCTCTTTCTTAGGCCAGTAGCAATTTGTGTTCACAGTCTAATTTCCAAAAGACCATCAATAAAAAAGAGAGCATGTTTAAATGGAAATGGAACTTAGAGAACTTGAACTTACGTACTTCAATGCCACGGATAACTTAGGTTTTACCACCAAATGCTGTTAACATTAAATCATTTTGAAAATCTTGGATGAAAGGTGCTATGTAAATGTAAATACAAAGGATTCTTACTAACATACAAATAATGCACAACAGAAATATCTAAAACCTTTTCCGTAGACTTTGAAACATCTCTCTCTGTCATAACTCCCTGGATTCAAGTAGCGCATTGGTAATAGGTATCAGAGCAGTCTAGAGACAACTGCATGTCAAAAAATGTACATTCATTTTTAGGTGGATAAAAGTAAACATAGAAATTATGTTATGGCTAAATACAGTTAGTGGGTAACTTAGATTTATATTAGCTAGCATCTAATTTGCACAACTAGAACACATCCCAGAACAATTACTGAAAAGCTGAAATTTAATGAGTGGTGAGGTAGCCCAATGAGGGCGAATGACATCACAGCTTGATCTCTCCAGAACACTAATATCCTAAAATACAGAACATGGTGGGTTAAGTGCATTAGTGCTTCAAGCAGAAAATGCTGAAAACAGCGTGTAAAGTACTGAATCTGAGGAGGCTGACCCTGAGAAGGGACAATTAAAGAGACAACCAAGAGAACACATTGAGACTACAAAAATATGAATAATCTCAATTATATTCATCACACTTTTTTCATACCATTTCAAGAAACGACTAGACAATAGTAACCACATGAATATTTTACTTTCTCCGGTATACCTTGAGAAGCAAACTTTGTAGGAAGCCACTCTTCTCCCCTAAACAACTTCTGCCAAACAGTAGTAAAGCCAACTGGAAACTAATCAGAGCCATTTTCATTTTCCTAATCGGGGCCTGACATGCTTTAAATTATCTGGCTCTATTATAAATCAACACCTAACCCCTCAAGGAAACTGAAGAATCAATATACAGGGTAATAGCTTTGGCTCAGAGCTCCAATAATGTGCTTCAGATCTGTCCATGTGGAAATGCTTTCATCCAAATTTTTAAATTGGTGGTTACCAAAGAGTTCACAAAACAGGTTTGTATGTAGCACCTTTCATGCAAGGCATGCAAAAAGCCTATTTTAAAATCACTGTGCATATTATAGAGTTGTAGCCACCTCACAATGAAGTACTACAGCCTGTGCTGTCTTAATGGTTTATGTCAGGAAATGAAAAAGATACTGTACCAAATCTGGAATTACAATGGGGAGTAATAATGTATACTAAATGACTTTTGTATTTTAAGTTACTTTTTGTGAGTGGTGAATTTTTGTGTTTTTCTTTTCAGCTACACTTTGTCCTGAGATGTATTTTTTCTTTAAGTCTTGAATGAATACAAAAGGAGCCCATTTTATAATATAAACCTTGATGTACATGTTGAGATATTTGGACAATGAAAATGCCTTAAAAGGAATGCATATGGATAAAGTTGCACTTATAACACCCTTCAACAAAATCTGATTTTAAATTGTCTTTTTCTTTTCTATTAAGGGTTTTCTTTTTCAGTGTCCACCATTGTACTTATAACTGTTATTAAATACCAAATCAAATAATATAAAAGCTGTAACATTTCCTTTAAAACTAATGCTAATAAGGGATTTAGAGTTGAATGGCAAAATGTTTATTACTTGGTAATACCTGATGTCAGTCACAGGCATCTAACTCATGATAAGAGACACTACTGTTTGTTTTTTAAAAAACATTTTTCATTTTGTTTCTCCTTCAAAAATTAAGTTGGACTAACATTCACATATCAAACTAATATAAAAAGAAATAAAACCAAGAGGTGATTTTTGTAACAACTGGTTAGTAATCATTTAAAAATGATATCATTTTAGCCAAGTGTTATTTTATTTCTTTCCGTTTTCCCTAGAGAACTATTGTCAGACATAACCCATGACCTTGTTTAGTTGATTCTGTCATTTCATTTTGTGATAAGTATTAGGGGTTTGGAGAGAAAGAGCGTCTGTCAATTTTATCAGTCCCAAAATAGGTTTAAGTGTAATCTAATAGATTGCACAAATGAATCTCTCATTTTCACTTAGACTTTGGGAGACAAAGGAACTGGCCTCATCCTTGGGCAAGTCAGTTTTTCTGGGCCTGTTTTCCCTATAAGGTGGGGAGGGCAATTAGACCAGATACCTAAGGTACTTAATTTCTGTGTATTCATTAGTACCTTCATTTCATATGCAAAGCAACCTAAAACGGCTACTTTGTGTTAGAGATAGAATACCAAGTATGTAAAAACTAAGAGGAACCTTAGAATAATTCTAAGTCATTACTTTTATTTTGCCTTTTAGTAACACAACTTGGTACAAATTAAGTACAATATTTCTACCAGATGGAAACTACTTTTTGAATGATCAAACTTAGGAAAATGTGGTTCTTTAAGAATATCCCATTTCAGAAAAAAACAAAAACAGCAACAAAAGACAGTCCCATTTGGTTGTACTAGAAAGAAATACTAGAATTTTCATGACCACGAGAAGAGGAATAGCCTACATCAGATCCTCACTCCACTAATGAAGGATTTCTTTTACATTTAAGTGAGGTTTTAAAAATGTCAACTTTTCTGTTTTTGAACTAGCTTATATAACAGATGACTCCACATTTTCCTGAAATTTTATACTGTCTCAGATGCCATAACTGAAAGGGGATGAGTAGGCTGGTCATGGTGGCTCACGCCTGTAACCCCAGCACTTTGGGAGGCCGAGGCAGGCGGATCACGCGTTCAAGAGATCGAGACTATCCTGGTCAACATGGTGAAACCCTGTCTCTACTAAAAATACAAAAATTAGCTGGGTGTGGTGGTGCACGCCTGTAGTCCCAGCTACTCAGGAGGCTGAGGCAGGAGAATTGCTTGAACCCAGGAGGCGGAGGTTGCAGTGAGCTGAGATGGTGCCATTGCACTCCAGCCTGGCAACACAGCGAGACTCTGACTCAAAAAAAAAAAAAAAAAAAAAAAAAACTGAAAGAGGATGAGTAAAACTTCAGTACAGCCTGGAGGACAGAAGAAACTTGGACGAGTACGTTCACATTTCTTTCTGAAAGTATGTTCACATTTCTTTCAGTTCTCCTGTCTTAGCCTCCCAAGTAGCTGGGATCACAGGGATGCGCCACCACGCCTGGCTAATTGCATGTTCACGTTTCTAACCTCTGAGCAAAGACTAAACAAATCCTTTTTTGGGGGGTGGGGGACAGGGTCTCACCCTGTCACCCTGGCGGGAGTGTAGTGGCAGGATCACTGCTCACTGCAGCCTGGACTTCCTGGTAATCCTCCCACTTCAGCCTCCCAAGTAGCCGGGACTACAGTAGCCGGGACTACAGGCGCATGCCATCGTGCACAGCTATTTTTATGTGTTTTGTAGAGACAGGGTTTCACCATGTTGCCCAAACCAGTCTCCTGGGCTCAAGCAATCTGCCCCCACCCTTGGCCTCCCAAAGTGCTAGGATTACAGGCATGAGCCACCACACCTGGCCTTAAATCCTTTTTAATAACGTACAGTCCATAACTACATTTTTTAATGTAATATTTTGTTAAGACCAGTCAAGTGTAGTAGTGGAAAGGGAGGAAAGAGTGGAACAAGGAGTTCCATCTGTAACTGACTGAACAATCAGTTGAGATAACTCACTACCATCAGGCCAGCCTATAAATATAACTTTTCTCTTTTTTTTTTAAAGAAAAAAGAAAAAGAGTCTCACTCTGTCACCCAGGTTGGAGTGCAGTGGCGCATTCTCGGCTCACTGCACCCTCTGCCTCCTGGGTTGAAGTGATTCTCCTGCCTCAGCCTCCCGAGTAGCTGGGACTACAGGCACACACCACCATGCCCAGCTAATTTTTGTATTTTAAGTAGAGACAGGGTTTCGCCATGTTGGCCAGGCTGATCTCAAACTCCTGACCTCAGGTGATCCACCCACCTCTGCCTCCCAAAGTGCTAGTATTACAGGCGTGAACCACTGTACCTGGCCTGTAAATTTAATAGTACAATGATTATGACATAACATATTCCACCCCTAGCTGTTTTTCTGGATTAAAATTTTGTAAAGATATACTTTCATAGAAAGTTAATTAGCTTATTTTTCACTGGGAAAAAAAAATTACTGGTTTATAAACAAACCCCAATAATGGAAAGTATTACCTTTGCCTCCATGTTTGTTTTAATTATCTTGCTAGGGAGTTCTTATTCTTTAATCCCCATTTCCCAAAAATACCCACTATCAACAATTTTTTTTTTTTAAAGACAAAGTCTCACTGTCACCCAGGCTGCAGTGCAGTGCTGTGATCATAGCTCACTGTAGCCTTGAATTCCTGGGCTCAAGTGATCCAGCCTCCCAATATGCTAAGACTACATGTGTGAACCACCACACTTGGTTTATTTTTCCATTTTTTGTAGAGGGGGCGGTCTGTCACTTTGTTGTCCAGCCTGGTCTGGAACTCCTGGCCTCAACTGATCCTCCTGCCTCAGCCTCCGAAAGCAGAGATTACAGGTGGGAGCCACTGCACCTGGCCTCAACAATATATTCCTATATTCCTTTTGATTTTTTCCTTGTATTATGTACACTATCATAATTTTATACATACTGTTTTGCAACTTGCTTTTTTCAAGTACAATAAGCACCCTAAAGATGTAAGCTGGTTAATCTTTGAAGTATTTTTAATTGTTGGAGGCATTCCTGTAATAAGTAGTTGTCATGGGAGATGGAAAACTGAATCTCTGAGCTGACTAAAAGTACCTCCATACATCTTTTTAAAAAGAGCTCTTTTATAGGGCCACTCACAGTGGTTCACGCCTGTAATCCCAGCACTTTGGGAGGCCGAGGCAGGTGGATCACTTGAGGTCAGGAGTTTGAAACCAGCCTGGTTAACATGGTGAAACCCCATCTCTACTAAAATTACAAAGTTAGCCAGGAGTGGTGGTGTGTGCCTGTAATCCCAACTACTTCAGAGGCTGGGGCAGGAGAATCGCTTGAACCCAGGAGGGGGAGGTTGCAGGCAGCCAAGATCACACCACTGCACTCCAGCCTGGGCGACAAGAGCAAAACTCTGTCTAAAAAAAAAAAAAAAGCTCTTTTACGACGAAATACTATATTCCTCCTAAAGTGGTTTAGATAGTCACCAAACTAAGGATACCAAATATTCTTACACTTTCAATGCTTTTTATAAATTACAAATAAGAAAAACAGCTTTCAGAAAGAAATTTATTCTGAACATTGGCCCAATTAGTTGTTTTTATCAAAATTTAGTATTATGGGATCGTGTCCTGTCATCTTCACAAATGTAAGAAAGTCTTCAGGGCTCAATCCCATGGTTGCAGCATTGGTCATTGGATGAAAGTATACCTTTTCATGTCCACCTTCAAGAAAAGCAGAATCCAGAACAAACTTCACATCTCCACCATCACAGAAAAGTGCCAAGGGTGTAGCACAGCCTTGACCAACTTTTAGTTTTTCTAGCATGGCTGTTTCATCAGCAAATCGCAGATTTCCACTCCCAACACCTAACTGCTTGGCAAGCTCATTTAAATTAATTTGTCTATCATGAAGAACTGTCACCAGCCAATAATTCTTTTTCTTTTTGTCTTTAAGAAATAAGTTCTTACTATGTGCTCCTTTCAGATGTTGGATATGAGGCATCATTTCTTCAACTGTAAATACCTATAAAATATCACATAGTAAGTTTTAAAGTAATATGCATGTTTACATATGCACACATTTATACCTATTTTGCCTGCTGGGTGAAAACAGCAAGGTTTGGGAGTGCTTCTCGCCCTGAATTTCACTGTTAAAGACCCATCTTCACCCCATTAACAAATAATTACTTATAAGCCCATGCCATCTTATTTCCTCATCTCAGGACCTCAGGCAGTTTCTTCAGCCATTTTTGTATTCCAATGTACTTGCCAAGACCTCACTCCTCAGCAGCTTTTTCTAAATTTAAGCTTTTGGTTACTGAAAGTTTACAGCAGTTCTAGACTCCTATTCCTTAGCATTCCGTTACGTCTAGACCATGTGACAACCTCCATTCTACAATTATGTAACCACAAAGAAGGTAAGTGGGGAGGCAATAAGAACCCAGACTAACAGAACATCAGAAAAGCCGGCATACGCACACATAAAGAAGGGGGAGAATATAGGACTATATGGGAGGGAGGAAGGTCAGAGAAAATGATTACGGTTTTGATGTTGTATTTGTGAAGGTGAGGAATACTAACTATATTTCTCTACTGTTTGAAGATCACCATATTTAGCCATTATCAACTGTTAAGCCTTGGGTAAACTTCATGTCCTTGCACCACTGAAGTTACACACTGGTTCTGTGAAATATTTGCAAGTGGCCGGGCGCGGTGGCTCATGCCTGTAATCCTAACACTTTGGGAAGCCCAGGTGGGAGAATCACCTGAGGTCAGCAGTTCGAGACCAGCCAGGCCAACATGGCGAAATCCCGTCTCTACTAAAAATGCAAAAATTAGCCAGGCGTGGTGGCGGGCACTTGTAGTCCCAGATATTCGGAAGGCTAAGGCAGGAGAATCGCTTGAACCCAGGAGGCAGAGGTTGCATTGAGCCGAGATCGCACCACTGCACTCCAGCATGGGCCACAGAGAGACTCCGTCTCAAATAAATAAATGCAAGTAAGACTTCCTATCAAAACACAACAAATGTTACAATTTATGAAAATACAGGCATGTCAATTTTGGTAAGCACTTTTAGGGGCGGTGGTGGTTTCTGCCATGCTGCATGCTTTGTGATCAACCCTGACCACAGTAGAAAAATATCACTCTGAACCTCAGTGTCCTGCTCTATGTATGGTGCCTGATACGTCGTACCTACTGAACACACTATTAACCACTTGCTTATATTATCTACACAAAAAGTGGACAAACTGACCCAGCACCCCAGACCGATTTAAGATGCACAGTCCTCCGTATGTTGTGCTAGTTCTCAACACGGAATGTAAGCAAGTCACTCCCAAGAGGAAAGATTTCCTTGCTAACTTCATGTCCCAAGACGGAAGTCCTCTGCTGTCCCTGCAAGGTGACTTTCGTATTTTGAGACCCGGGAAATATCCCAGGAGCGACATTCTCACGATACATGGACCCTGGGACACTTGATCTCAGCGGCCTCGCCCGACGGACGTGCAGCACAGCCCACCCCGCTGGGCCTGTCTCGGGGGTCGCTTCTAGAGTCCTCACCTCGGGGTGCTCCACGACCTCAGTGTGGATGGCCAGGGCACCGAGCCGCTGCTCTAGCGCCGCCCGCAACTCCGCGCCCGCCATGCAGCCGCTGTCGTGGCGATGGGCGGAAAAACGGCACGGCTTCCCGCGGCTGCGCAGACCGGAGCCTGAGACGGAACTGCCCAGAGGGATCTCGGCCGACGCCGGCAGCGTAGTGCTGGTGCCTGCTGAAGGCGGGTCAGCCCTGTCCGAGCGCCTCGCCCGCTAGTCCCTGAACATCGTCCGCTGAGGGCTCCGGCTTGCGAAGGCCTGCGGGAGCTCTCAACAGGCGCCTCGCTGCTGGGCGGCGCCTGCATCTCACAGCCCTCCCTGATCCCACTTAAAGTTTCCCAGATCATCATATCTTCTGTTGAGGGTTTGGGAGTTTTTTGGGTTTTTTTGTTTTTCGAGGCGCAGCCTCGCTCTGTCACCCAGGCTAGAGTGCCGTGGCGCGATCGCGGCTCACTTCAACCTCCGCCTCCTGGGCTCAAGTGATTCTCCCGCCTCAGCCTCCCGAGTAGCTGGGATTACTCGCGCCAGCAACCACACCCGTCTAATTTTTGTACTTTTTGTAGAGACAGGGTCTCGCGTTGCTGCCCAGGCTGGTCTCGAACTCCTGGATTCAAGCGATCCTCCAGCCTCCCAAAGTGTTGGGGTTATAGGCCTGAACCACCGCTTCCCGCCGCTTTTATTGCTTAAACCGCAGATAGGCAGGCGGTGCACGGTGGCTCACGTCTGCAATCCCAACACTTCGGGAGGCTGAGGCAGGATTGCTCAGAGTCCATAGTTTGAGACCAGCCTGGGCAACATAATGAGACTGTGTCTCTAAAAATAAATAAATAATCAATAGTCAATCAAACCCACATAGTAACTCCCAGATTAGGGAGTGTGGAAGGGGCCTAGATCCATATTGTTCTAAGGCTTTTCAACTTTTATTGTAAATTATAATTTTACATTTTACCTTTTCTGACAGTTCTTATTATTGATCTAAGAATAATTGACTGTGCCAACTATGACTCACCTTTTTCCAAGGTAGTTTGACTACCTCCAGGTAGTTTTAAGCTATCTTGGTGTTTTCAGCTGTAAAAAGTAAAGTAGCTATTCCTCTTCAAAGACTTTCCTCCCTGTCTAAGTAGGAATAAATAGTAACTTCTCTTAGAAGCAAAATTTATTCAAAGACCCTTGCTAACATTTTTAAATATCTGCTAGCCATAATAAAGAAATCAGTGTACTTTATGTTTTAGCTCCCACAATTTAGCCTAAATATTTGCCCTGGCATGCTTATACTGGTCCAAGCAAGCATTAGGTTATAGCGTATTCCTCTTCCTTATTTAAAAGTGTTCTTACCTTTCTCAGCATTCCGTAAGTTACTTGCTTTGTTCTCCTCTATCTTTGCTTCTTTTAAAAAGTTCTAAGTTGCTAGCCAATCGAGACAAATACAGAATGTGAGGTCCCGTTCCAGCCAATGGAAACCGGACACAGCAGTAGGGAGGACGTGTCAGGAATGACCCCATCTCCTTTGTTGGGTGTACTCTCCTGGCAAAACTGCTGGCGAGTGTACCCTTTCGGCAGGAAGTAAAAATGGCCTTACTAAAAAATGTTCAAGTGCTATTTCTTTACAGCACTGGGGAACAAGTATTTCAAACACAGCTATCCTGGGAAACACTCCCCACTTGAATGAGGCCTGGAACTCCACCTTAGGAGTTCACTAGTGAATTTAGATTAAGGCTCGAATCCCAGATAACACATAGATATACCTAAGGACATTTAACCTTAGTGTGAATGGGTCATTTCTAGGGTGCAAACTGAACGGCTGGAGAAGGAAGCCTCTTAAGACACAGTAAAATGTCGTAGTCCTTACCTGCAGCCCTGCAGGAAGCTACAAAAGAGGAGGAATTCAAAGTCAACCTCACAGTTTCACCCAGAATTGGCCTTGGATAGCACAATTTTAAAATGTCTCAGTTTAACCTACCTCTTTAATGATTAAATCATGGTTTCCCTTCAAAAACTCCATCTAATTACTTGATCTCTGATTACAGAATCAACAGGCCACACTTCCCATGGCCTACTAAATTCAGATCAACAACAAAAGCAAAGTACACATTATATAGGATTTAGAAAACAGGAAAGTGGGGAAAGATCACTCGGAATCTCGTGGTGCTCATGCAATGTTATTGCCATTTTGGTGTATCTTTCCAGTCTTGTTTCCTTTATTCTTGTTATTTTGGCTATACATAATGAATTTTTCAGATAGTTGAAACTTCCTACACATTAAGTTTTGTGTCCTGCCTTTTTATTACTTATAAGCATTTTCCTCTGTTGCCACAGTGTCTTTCTTTAATAAAGATATATTGTGTTGCTGGATCATATTATCCATTATGTTTTGTTTTCGTTTTTGTTTTGAGACAGAGTAGTTCTCTATCACCCAGGCTAGAGTACAGTGGCATGATCTCTGCCTCCCATATTCAAGCGATTTTCCTGCCTCAGCCTCCTGAGTAGCTGGGATTACAGGTGCACACCACCATGCCGGGCTAATTTTTGTATTTTTAGTAGAGATGGGGTTTCACCACGTTGGCCAGGCTGGTCTTGAACTCCTTACCTCAAGTGATCCACCCACCTCGGCCTCCCAAAGTGCCCAGAGTCACCGTGCCCTGCTGATATTAGCCATTACTTTGAATGGCAAAAACCGCAATTACTTTTGCACCAATCTAATAATTTTCTTAACCATTTCCATATTGGTGGACATCCTTGTTGTTAGTGAATCATGACATTCGAAGTTGCTTTCCAAAAATTATTATAATGTATAATTAGCAATGTATGAATTAATCTATTTTACTATATTTTTGCCCAAATTTGCAGAATATATATATTTTTTAATTTGCAAATTTAATAGACAAATTTAATGTACCTCATTTAATGTGCATTTCCCTGATTATGAAGGGCCTGGACACTTTTCTATGTTTATTATTTTATTTCCCCATTTGTGAATTAGCTCGTTCATCATCTCTTGGCTCATTTAGCCACTGAATGAATATCAATGGTTTTTACCTTTCTATACAAGCTCTTCAGATAATGAAATTATGAGCTTTTTGTCATATATCCTTCAAATAGTTGGTTTTAGTTCGTTTTATGTACAAAAGTTACCCAATTTTACAAAACTAAATGTCATTCTTCCTTTTTATTCTGATCTAAATTTAGAAAGTTAACCTCTAGCAATAGAATATTCAGTCTTTTTCTTAACAATATTCAATTCCTTATTTAAAATTTACTTTGGTTTTTAAGGTGTGGTAGGCTCAGTTTTTTCAGTATGTTTCCTTCTAAGAATGAAATTAGAACAGCAGCAGAGATCACCCTCTGAAGAAATAGCAGGCCAGGCATGGTGGCTCATGCCTGCAATCCCAACACTTTGGGAGGCCAAGGAGGGGGAATAACCTGAGGTCAGGAGTTCAAGACCAGCCTGGCCAACATGGTGAAATCCTGTCTCCATTAAAAATACAAAAATTAGCCGGGTGTGGTGGCGCATGCCCGTAGTCCCAGCTACTCGAGAGGCTGAGGCAGGAGAATTGCTTGAAGCCAGGAGGCAGAGGTTGCAGTGAGCCGAGATCACACCACTACACTCCAGCCTGGGCGACAGATGGAGACTCTGTCAAAAAATAAAAAGGAAAGAAAGAAAGAAAAAAAGAAATGAAAAAGGGAGGGAGGGAAGGAGGGAAGGAGGGAAGGAAGGAAGGAAGGAAGGAAGGAAGGAAGGAAGGAACGAAAAAGTGAAAACTGTCTCAAAATTTAAAAAAAGGTAATAACCAGTTAACCGGTTATATGGAATACAATTTCTTTCTAATTAAACCGTAAAATGGATGAACACATTGCTTGCTTGCCTGGGAAAACACTGGTTTCATGCAATGTGAACAAAACCGACATAGTAGACGACAACTGGGTTAAGTAGAGAAGGAGTAGGTAAAACGATAGCAATCGTTTTCAAGTGTTGTGCCTGTTAGGTTCAGTTAAAAAAAATTTCCAGGCCTAGCACGGTGGCTCACACCTGGAATCATACCACTTTGGGAGGCTGAGGCGGGCAGATCACTTGAGGTCAGGAGTTCAAAACCGGCCAGGCCAGTTGTACTAAAAATACAAAAAAATTAGCCGGGCATGGTGGCAGACACCTGTAATCCCAGCTACTCTGGAAGCTGAGGCAAGAAAATCGCTTGAACCTGGGAGGCAGAGGTTGCAGTGGGCTGAGATCGTGCCATTGCACTCCAGCCTGGGTGACAGAGTGAGACTCCATCTCAAAAAAAAAAAAAAAAACTTCCAGGGGAGGAGTTTGCATTAAATCATTCAGTAACACCGATTGCACACCTTTGTAGTAGGCACTGGGAAAGTGGGGAAAAAAAAGAGGTTGGTAGGTTGGGATAGGGGCATGAGTTAGGAGGTAAGATGATGGTGTAGCAGGACAAGCCGCAGACAAAACCTCTCAGACACCGAGTTGTAGAAGGAAGGGCTTTATTCAGCTGGGAGCATTGGCAAGCCACTGCCTTAAAATCCAAGCTCCCTGAGTGCACAATTTCTGTCCCTTTTAAGGGCTCACAACACTAAAGATTTCACATGAAAGGGTCGTGATTGACTTGAGCAAGCAAGGGGTATGTGACAGGGGCGGCATGCACCGGTGGTCAGAGAGAAACGTAACAGGGCAGGGAGTTTCACAATGTTCTTCTCTACAATGTCTGGAATCAATGAATAACATCGGTTTCTAGGTTATGAGTTGATTTTTAACTACTGGGTTTAGGCCAGGCAGGCCCAGGCCTGGTTTTGGGCCTGGCGCCGGACTGCCTGTCTTTGATTTCACTTCCCTTTTTTTTTTCTTAAAACAGGTACCGAGTATAAAACAATATAAAACAATATGAGAGGGTCTCTCTCTTCCCTCAATGGCAAGTATGCTTTTGAGTAATGAACTTCTGTACCATACCAATTACCCAGGGGAGTGGTAGATCTTAAAGACAAAGATTAATTGATTGATTTTGTTTTCTTCTCAAATTCCTTTTGCCAAAAGACAGAGATAATAAAACAATATTTATATTTGAGACGTGGTGATGGTTGTGGTCAAAACGACCAGCTGAAAGACATAATGTCCAAGCAAGGTGAGGGAAAGCTCTGCGGCGGGGTGTAATAACCGTAACAGCAAACACACACTATGAACCAGGCACTATTTATCAACAGTTTATCAACATATTAAAAGCTTATTGCAGCCGGGCGTGGTGGCTCATGCCTGTAATCCCAGCACTTTGGGAGGCTTAGGTGGGCAGTCACCTGAGGTCAGGAGTTCGAGACCAGACTGGCCAACATGGTGAATTAGCGGGGCATGGTGATGTGCCCCTGTAATCTCAGCTACGACGGAGGCTGAGGCGGGAGAATCACTTGAACCCAGGAGGCGGAGGTTCGTTGCAATGAGCCGAGATCGCGCCATTGTGCTCCAGCTTGGGCGACAGAGTGAGATTGTCTCAAAAAAAAAAAACAGTCTGGGAGCGGTGGCTCACGCCTGTCATCCCAGCCCTTTGGGAGGCCGACGCGGGCGGATCATCTGAAATAGGGAATTTGAGACCAGTCTGACCAACATGGAAAAACCCTGTCTCTACTAAAAATACAAAATTAGCCAGGTGTGGTGGCACATGCCTGTAATCCCAGCTACTGGGGAGGCAGAGGCTGCGGTGAGCCGAGATCGCGCCATTGCACTCCAGCCTGGGCAACAAGAGCGAAACTCCGTCTCAAAAACAAATAGAAACAAAAACAAAACAAAAACCTTATTACAATCCTATGAACTAGCTACTGTCATTACTGTAATGTAGATGAACCAACTGGGACGTGGACAGTTGACAAAACATCTCCAACCACACACTAGGAATGAGCTGGGATAGGAAACCAGGCACTCTGGCTCTATTACTCCTAATGCCATACACACGAGCTGACTTAGGAGAAAACAGAATGTACTGTTCGCACAATACTAACTGGTTCTACGGCCACTGTTCCTTGCATTTCTTTTTTCCTTCTTGTTAGGAACACGTATCTTTGAAGGAGGTATCATTTCTCCCACAATTCTCCATTTAACGTTTCCTCCAGTGTTAAGCACCACGAAGGCCACTCATAGGCCCAGAGGAGAAGTAATTTGCTTCCTAGAAATCCTCACTGTATGCAGATTCCCTCCCAGAGGAGCCATCAGTTCTCATGGGTGGCACTTTTTCTCCAGCTGATTACACTTTTTTCTGTACCAGTTAATTTTTCCAACTTCTAATTGAATAAAGGCAGTTTTCTTAAAAAAAAAAAAAAAAAGAAAGAGAGAGAACGAAAAACGGAAAGGAAGGAAGGGGAAAGAAAGGAAGGAAGAAATGAAAGGAAGGAAGGAAAGAAACGAGAGGGACAGAAAGAGAAAAAGCAAAGAGAGAAAGAAAGAAAGGAAAGGAAAGTAAGAAATGGAAGGGACCTGCAGAAATGATTCACCACGCACGGCTGACCCTGGGAGGAGCCACGGGTTGAACCAGCGCCTCCCAGGCTGGATGCCCGCCGCGGACACCGCAGACAGTCCCACCCCCGGTGGCGACAGCAACTCTTCTGAATTCCGGAAAGAGCCTTTTCCAGCGGGACCGGAAGCCCGGCGGGGACCGTAGCGGGGACGGACTGACCTACCGACCTTTCTTCCGGGTCCAGAAGGTGATCTCCGTCCGTGCTCAAAATCCAAGAGCCCGGGGCTGTAGGTAGGAGTTAAGTGGGTAGGGTCCCTTAACCAGGGTTGTCCGGTACAGGTGGCGTGTGTTGTTTCGCCTAACGTGTCAGTGGCACAAATCACGCGAACTTCATAAACATTGTGCCTTCGGAAGCCTTTCCAAGATGCATTTAATCCCTGCGTGAGCCCATGTTAGGCATTCACAAAGGCATGTGCGCTGTTCTCTCGGAAGCGGCCGGCCGGCTTCCCCTCCTCGCGCGCGGCTGTGGGTGCAGGTCCTCACGTCCCAGCCTCCCATGGGCCCAAGGCCTTCTGGGCTCCAATTTGAGGCGAAGCCACCCCAGATCCGTAATTTTCTGCAGTGATTTATTTTTATGTTTCAGGTAAGTTCCAAAGCTTCCAGCTCACATTCAGACATTTTCACTAACGCAACTACGTATTGCAACATACTTTTTTCAGATTCCTTGACAAGGATATCCTAGCGGCGAAACAACACCGTACTGGGAGTCAGAACGTCTGGGTTCTAGTCTTGACTGCCATTAACTACCGGTATGACATTGGAGAAGCTTTTTTGACCCTTCTGGATTTCCGTTTCCTTTTCTGTAAAATGAGGAGCTTGGAATAAGTGACAAGTTTCCTTCCAGTTTTGACATTTGGGTTATTGCCTCCAATGTGTCTTTCCAGTTCCTGCCTCAGTTACATATCTGTGCTTTGGTTAATGTCTTGTAGGGTCCTTCCTCCCGTTCCATTAATCTGTGCTCTTCTCAAATCTGGTTTCATACTCATTTAAAAATTATTTTCTCAAGGAATCCTGTGTTTCCCGAGCACTCTACTTGGTCGAGGGGCACAAACGTAAATAAGATTTTTTCTATGTGCCATTCTTAAAAGTATTTAATGTGTGTAAATACTATTGAATGAATTTCCAAATCTTTTTTTTTTTTTTCTTTAGACAGAATCTCACTGTCGCCCAGGCTGGAGTGCAGTGGCGTGATCTCGGCTCACTGCAGTCTCTGCCTCCTGGGTTCAAGCGATTCTCCTGCCTCAGCCTCCCAAGTCGCTGGGATTACAGGCGCCCGCCACCATGCCCGGCTAATTTTTGTACTTTTGGAAAGGGGGGGGTTTCACCATGTTGGCCAGGCTGGTCTCGAACTCCTGACCTCAAGTGATCCGCCCGCCTCGGCCTCCCAAAGTGCTAGGATTACAGGCATGAGCCACCACGCCCGGCCTGAATTTCTAAATCTTAATGAGTTTATTTCGTTGGCATGAAGTCAGATTTTTCCTTGATCTTTACTTGAATAAGCCTTTTAAGGTAAAATGCTTGCTCGATTACACACACATACACAACCTCATAATTGTCCGAAGGTAAAGAAGTTAATGACTTGTGAATATTTTTAACTTATAAGCAATGAATCCTCAAAGCTTATAAGCCAGTACCAAAACATGTGATACGGTTTTAAAATAGCTGATGATAAGGTATATATGTCATCTCATTTTCTCCTCATAGTCTTGTAATAGGAAGGACAGATATTCAAACACTTATTTATTTATTTATTTTTAACAGCGATCTGGAAAATGAGGCCCAAAGGAAACAAGTGACTTGCTGATTCCAGATAACACTTACTGTCAGAGTGAGTGTCCACCTAAGGTTCCTTTGTTGCCTAATAAGATACTGTCTTCACTATACTGTACTTGTTTCCGTTATCATTTCTTTTCTTTTTTTTTTTTTTTTTTTTTTTTTTGAGACAGAGTCTCGCTGTCTCCCAGGCTGGAGTGCAGTGGCGCGGTCTCGGCTCACTGCAGGCTCCGCCCCCCGGGGGTTCCCGCCATTCTCCTGCCTCAGCCTCCGGAGTAGCTGGGACTACAGGCGCTCGCCACGTCGCCCGGCTAATTTTTTTGTATTTTTAGTAGAGACGGGGTTTCACTGTGTTAGCCAGGATGGTCTCGATCTCCTGACCTCGTGATCCGCCCGCCTCGGCCTCCCAGAGTGCTGGGATTACAGGCGTGAGCCACCGCGCCCGGCTCTTTTCTTTCTTTTAAAAAATACTCAGTGTAGGCCAGGCGCGGTGGCTCACGCCTGGAATCCCAGCACTTTGGGAGGCCAAGGCGGATAGATCACCTGAGGTCAGGAGTTCAAGACCAGCCTGACCAACATGGTGAAACCCCGTCTCTACTGAAAATACAAAAAAATTAGCTGGGTGTGCTGGCAGGCATCTGTAATCCCACCGAGTTGGGAGGCTGAGGCAGGAGAATCCCCTGAACCCAGGAGGCGGAGGTTGTAGTGAGCCGAGATCACACCATTGCACTCCAGCCTGAGCGATGAGCAAAACTCCATCTCAAAAAAAAAAAAAAAAAAATTAAGTGTATTCTATTTACCATGTCAGAACCATAAATTTATTATGTCAGAACCATAAAATACACTTTGGGAAGATTGGTTGAAATGTAGCAGGCTAGGTGTGGTGGCTCACGCCTGTAATCCCAGCGCTTTGGCAGGCTGAGGCAGGTGGATCACCTGAGGTCAGGAGTTTGAGACTAGCCTGGCCAACGTGGTAAAATCCGGTGTCTACTAAAAATACAAAAATTAGCCCGACACGGTGGCACACACCTGTAGTTCAAGCTACTTGGGAGGCTAAGGCTGGAGAATCGCTTGAACCCAGGAGGCAGAGGTTGCAGTGGGCTGAGATCACACCACTGAACTCCAGCCTGGGCGACAGAGCGAGACTCCATCTCAAAAAAAAAAAAAAGAGAAAGAAATGTAACATTTAATGGCTGGTTATCTAGCAAAGATCACCCATCCAGAGCCTGAATTTCTTTGGTCACATCAAATAACTATTATCATTTGTGAACAATTTTAAAGAATATCTAGTAGAAAATATCTAGTAGAAAATATATATGTTGTATATAAATATAAAATATAAGCATATTGTAGAAATGCCGTATTATGAGAGAAATCATTTAAAAAAATTTTTTTTTCTTTTTGAGACAGAGTCTCGCACTGTCTCCCAGGCTGGAATGCAGTGGCGTGATCTCGGCTCACTGCAACCTCTGTCTCCCGGGTTCAAGCAATTCTCCTGCCTCAGCCTCCCAAGTAGCTAGGACTACAGGCATGTGCCACCACGCCCAGGTAATTTTTTTGTATTTTTAGTAGAGATGGGGTTTCACCATGTCGGTCAGGCTGGCATCGAACTCCTGACCTCAAATATCTGCCTGCCTTGGCCTCCCACAGTGCTGAGATTACAGGCATGAGCCACTGCGCCTGGCCAAAAATTTTAAGACTTTGTAAAAGTTTATAATTTGTTCAAGATAGCTTTATTGGTTTCTTTAGACAGTGTCACTGTCACCCAGGCTGGAGTTAAGGTAAACACATTGAAATAGTTCATAATTTCCATTCTTTTTTTTTTTTTTGTAATGCTGAAGAATATATGTGTATCTATGGGGCATTGGTTCCAGGACCCCTGCTGCTGCATACCAAAATCTACAGATGTCCAAGTTCCTTATATAAAATGGTGTATATTTACATGTAACCTATTTACATACCGTTGTATACTTTATATCATCTCTAGATTACTTATGATACCTAATACAAAGCAAATGCTATGTAAACAGTATACTTTAGGGAATAATGACAAGGAAAAAAGTGTACATATTCAGTAGAGACAGAACCATCTTTTTAAAAAATTAAAAAAATTTTCGATCCACAATTGTTTGAATCCACAAATGTGGAACACATGGATACAAAGGGCTGATTAGTAATGTTTAATGATATTAAACAATATTCACAATATATTCTTTAGTGTAAAAAGTTGTAAAACAAAATTAATATGACCTTATTTTTGTGAGTAAAATAGATAAAAGCACAAAGAAAAGAGTTGAAGATATATTAAAATATTAACTAAAGTTACTTTTGAGTAGTGAGTAAAAGAAAATCTGTACTGAAGAGTCTAAAAAGCTATACCCACTACTTGGAAATGTACTCTCCATTGAAAAGCAAACAGACAAACAAAAAAAATCTTAAAATGACTTCACAATTTATAGAAATAATTTTGCATATTATTGCAATGAAAGCGTGACCCTAGGTTATAATCAGTCATCGTATGTAGTGTCTGGTGTGCCTGAGATTCATTGTATTGGCAAGCTTGCTTTAACGACAATGAACTGTTTGTGGAATGGACCCTAGCTTATTAAACTTTGAATCAACAATATCAAGCAGAAAGCCTGGCATATGGTACTTAGGAAATGTTTCCTAAGAATAAAACATGTTCTTAATTTTTTTTTTTTTTCAAGACAGAGTTTTGTTCTTGTTGCCTAGGCTGGAGTGCAATGGCATGATCTCGGCTCACTGCAACCTCCAGCTCCCGGGTTCAAGTGATTCTCCTGCCTCAGCCTTCTGGGTAGCTGGGATTGCAGGCACCCGCCACCATGCCTGGCTGATTTTTGTATTTTTAGTAGAGACAGGGTTTCACCACGTTGGCCAGGCTAGTCTCGAACTCCTGACCTGAGGTGATCCGCCCACCTCGGCCTCCCAAAGTGGTGGGATTACAGGCATGAGCCTCCACACCTGGCCGGAAAACATGTTCTTTTTACATTGTTTTTGTCATTCCTGCCCTTAAAAACTGAAAAGCAAAGCCATAGAAATGCAGTCTTGAGAGCAGAGGCAATAGAGGCCACTGGGAGGAAAAGAACTATATTACTAATGAGTTCTGTTACAGTTTTCTCTCAAAAAAACTCTTCTTTCATTCTAAGAATAATACTCAAAAGGCATTATTCAATAAATATTGGGTATCTTCTTCCTACTATAAAGCATCTTTTTTTAGGGGGTGAGATGGGAAGATGGAAAAGTGTTAAGAGTTGAAAGACAATTCCAACTAGAGGAAGTGTGTGCAAAGTTTCAGAGATGAGATGAGAAACCATCAGAGATGACAGGTGGATTACAGTAACAAAAGCTTGAGAGGTAGGAGTGTAGAGACTCTAAGAGTGTAAGAAATAAAGTAAGGCTGGGCATGATGGCTCATGCCTGTAACCTCAGCACTTTGGGAGGCCAAGGTGGATCACTGGATCCCAGGAGTTTGAGACCAGCCTAGACAATGTGGTGAAACACCATCTCTACCAAAAAAAACAAACAAAAAATTATCTGGGCATAGTGGTGCGCACCTGTAGTACCAGCTATTAGGGAGGCTGAGGTGAGAGCATCACCTTAGCCTGGGAGGTCGAGGCTGCAATGAGCTGTGACCACACCACTGCATTCCAGCCTCCAGCCTGGATGATAGAGTGAGACCCAGTTTCAAAAAAGAAGTTTCAGGGTGTTTAACAGAAATGTTATCATTTGGAATTTGCACTTTAGAAACATTACTCTAGTTGTGATTTGGTTAGTTGATATTTCAAGAGTGAAAAAAGAGCCTTTTACAAGTTGTTCAATTCTATCATAGCAGTAACATTAACAGTAATAATAATAGCTAGTATCTAGAGAGTACTTGGTATGGAATCCCATCTCTTGATGAGACTGAGATTTTTCAGGGGAAGAACCCAGTTTTACTCATCGTTGTAAGTCTAGTGAGCTAAGTGTAGCCCAGTGCTATGCATATAGTAAATATCCAATTAATATTTGCTAACTTGATTTGAATATTATTTTAAAACCTTTTTTTTTTTCCAGGAGAAACATGAACCAGAAGCTACTGAAGTTGGAGAACTTGCTACGATTTCACACTATTTATAGGCAACTGCACAGTCTGTGTCAAAGAAGAGCATTAAGACAGTGGAGGCATGGGTTTTCATCTGCTTACCCTGTGTGGACAGCTCAACTGTATGCCTGGCCCTGGCCAACAGATGTGCTCACTGGGGCTGCTTTATCTCAGTATAGGCTTCTAGTAACAAAAAAGGTAGTTAGAGATTTCTTTTTTTTTTTTTGAGGCGGAGTCTCACCCTGTCACCCAGGCTGGAGTGCAGTGGCGCGATCTCGGCTCACTACAAACTGCGCCTCTTGAGTTTAAGTAATTCTCCTGCCTCAGCCTCCTGAGTAGCTGGGGTTACAGGCATTAGCCACCGCACCCGGTATAGTTACAGATTTCTGTAAGTTATTGTATTACTTGGTCTAAAATGAAAGTGCCTAGAACCATGAATAGAAATCCATTTTGAGTATTTTATCATTTACAGAATATTTATTACTTAATGCTCTACTCCAAGCAATAGAGCTTTGTGAGAAAGGGAAGTTCTGGTTAATTGTGTGGTGCTGATGAATTTGGTTCCTTGGAAATCAGTGTAAAACAGTGAATTAAGGATGCAGGATTTTAATTTTAGCTTAAGGTTTAACTACTTATGGGAGTGTTTGTTGGTGGAAATAGTAGCTATGGCCGGATGTGGTGGCTCACGCCTGTTATCCCAGCACTTTAGGAGGCCAAGGCGGGCGGATCACAAGGTCAAGAGATGGAGACCATCCTGGCCAACATGGTGAAACCCCATCGCTACTAAAAATACAAAAATTAGGCCAGGCGTGGTGGCTCGTGCCTGTAAATCACAGCTCTTTGGGAGGCTTAGGCAGGCAGATCACAAGGTCAAGAGTTCAAGACTAGCCTGGCCAACATGGTGAAACCCTGTTTCTACTGAAAATACAAAAATTAGCCAGGCATGGTGGCACATGCCTGTAGTCCCAGCTACTCAGGAGGCTGAGGCAGGAGAATTGCTTGAACCTAGGAGGTGGAGGTTGCAGTGAGCTCAGATTGTGCCACTGCACTCCAGCCTGGGCAACAGAGTTTGACTCTGTCTCAAAAAAAAAAAAAAAAAGAAAAAAAAATACAAAAATTAGCTGGGCCTGGTGGTGCACACCTGTAATCCCAGCTACTGGGGAGGCTGAGGCAGGAGAATGGCTTGAACCCAGGAGGCAGAGGTTGCAGTGAGCTGAGATCGTGCAGCTGCACTCCAGCCTGGGTGACAGAGCAAGACTCTGTCTCAAAAAAAAAAAAAAAAAAGAAAGTAGCTATGATTGTGGTAGATATTTGAGAATAAATCTAAATTGTCACTTAAGTTTTTTCTTCCTTTTTATTTGTATGTTCTGATTTTTTTAATAGGAAGAAAGACCATGGAAATCTCAGTTATCTTCAACAAAATCTAAAAAGGTGGTAGAAGTATGGATTGGAATGACTATTGAGGAACTGGCCAGGGCAATGGAAAAGAACACAGGTGAGTCAGATATTTTTACAAAGCAAAATATGGGAATGTTGGAAGACCGGGCATTTTATTTGCAATGAGATTAAGGCATTGAAAGATTAAAAACTAGACTGGCACTTAAAAAATATATTAAGTCATTATAATAGTCTTCACTTTAAGTCATAATCCTTAGTTAGTTTCTTGACTCTGCCAAATGTACTTCTCCAAGATTTTGCTTTTAATTAAAGTGGAAAAGATTTTCTTACATGAATTAAGTTTTCTTTCTCGGAAGTTTTGTGGGCTATTAGAATAAATCCAAAGAATGTTTTTAGACTGAGGGGCTATACTTACATACTTTCTCTTTTTGTTTTTCTATAATTTTCTTTTTTCTTTCTTTTTTTTTTAGTTTTTTTTTTGAGACAGGGTCTTGCTTTGTCCAGTGTAGTGGCACGATCATGGCTCACTGCAGCCTTGGCTCAAAACAGTCGTTCAGCCTCAGCCTCCTGAGTAGCTGGGTCTACAGGCATGTGCCACTATGCCCAGCTAATTTTTTATTTTTTGTAGAGACAGAGCCTCACTATGTTGTCTAGGCTGGTCTTGAACTCCTGGGTGCAAGTAATCCTTCTGCCTCAACCTCCCAAAGTCCTGGGATTGTAGATATGAGCCACCATGCCTGGCCCGATAATTTTCTGATTTCCTTTTTTTCACTCTTTTTATTATTATTTTTTGAGATGGAGTTTCACTCTTGTCGCCCAGGCTGGAGTGCAGTGGCACGATCTCGGCTCCCTGCAACCTCCGCCTGCCAGGTTCAAGTGATTCTCCTGCCTCAGCCTCCTGAGGAGCTGGGATTACAGGTGTGAGCCACCATGCCTGGCCTGTTTGGCATTTTTAATAATTTTGCAGATGGATTATTCAGTCATTTTATAGCTAGAAAACTTTGAAAATAAATGAATATGGCTATGTCATTCAGAATTTTTCTAAGGAAAATTGTATTGGTGTGGTTTTATAAGTAGTATTGATAATAGGCTTGATTTTTAAAACTTTTTTTCTGAGGCAGAGTCTTGCTCTGTCACCCAGGCTGGAGTGCAGTGGCAGGATCCTGGCTCACTGCAACTCCTGCCTCCCCGGTTCAAGCAATTCTTGTGCCTCAGCCTCCTAAGTAGCTAGGATTACAGGCATATGCCACCACACCCAGCTAATATTCGTATTTTTAGTAGAGACAGAGTTTCACTATGTGGGCCAGGCTGGTGTCGAACTCCTGACCTCAAGTGATCTGCACACCTTAGCCTTCCAAATGCTAGGATTATAGGTGTGAGCCACTGCGCCTGGAAGAACTTTTTATTATTAGCAATTATCAGACAAATATGGTAGCAGAAAGAATGGAATAAGCTTAAATGTATGCATAAGTCAGTGACAATAGATATTTTATTTTATCCATAAATACTTGAGTATGTATCTCTAAAAGATGAGTACTCCTTTTTTTTTTTAAACATGACCCCCTACCCCTATACACAGAGGAACCCATAACCATGATTCTTTAGTATGACTAATAAATAGAATGATTAAAATACAAATTTAGTCTCATGGAGCAGTACTCTAAAACCCAAACTGATTATCTATGATGAAAATAAATGTGTCTATTTGAAGCTTATTTCATATTCAAATCTCTTCTGAATTAAAGATAGTTTTCATGAGGTAATTATTTTTAACTACTGTATACATTAGTGATATGAGTGCATTTATTCCCTCTTCTGGGTCAGTTAAGTAGCTTGATGTAATATTTCTTGTTGCAATATGTTGGACACCTTTCTACATGTAAATATTTATTTAAGTCTTGGATAAAAATAAAATAGTATGTTAATACCATATGCATTTAACACAGAGGGGAAACGATTCTCTCTCTATGTAAGCTACCTCTCAAAAGTTCGGTATAATGTATTGGAAAACTAGAGTATTAGGTATTTTTAGCATTATTAGAAATAGAATTGTACTCATAATTTTTTTTTTTTTTGAACAGAGTTTCACTCTTGTGCAGGCTGGAGTGCAATGGCGTGATCATAGCTCACTGCAACCTCCACCTCTCAGGTTCAAGCAATTCTCCTGCCTCAGCGTCACGAGTAGCTGGGATTACAGGTGCCTAACATGCCTGGCTAATTTTTTTTTTTTTTTTTTTTTTTTGAGACAGAGGCTTGCTCTGTCACCTAGTCTGGAGTGCAGTGGTACGATCTCAGCTCACTGCAACCTCTGTCTCCCGGGTTCAAGCGATTCTCCTGCCTCAGCCTCGCGAGTAGCTGGGACTACAGGCATGCGCCACCACGCCTGGCTAATTTCTGTATTTTTTTTTTTTTTTTTTGAGACGGGGTCTCGCTCTTTTGCCCAGCCCAGAGTGCAGTGGCGCAATCTCGGCTCACTGCAAGCCCCGCCTCCTGGGTTCACGCCATTCTCCTGCCTCAGCCCCCCGAGTAGCTGGGATTACAGGCGCCCGCCACTGCGCCCGGCTAATTTTTTTGTATTTTTAGTAGAGACGAGGTTTCAGCATGTTGGTCTGGCTGGTCTCAAACTCCTGACCTCAGGTGATCCGCCCACCTTAGCCTCCCAAAGTGCTGGGATTACAGACGTGAGCCACTGCGCCTAGCCGCCTTGCTAATTTTTGTATTTTTAGTAGAGATAGGGTTTCACTATGTTGGTCAGGGTGGTCTGGAACTCCTGACCTCAGGTGATCCACCCACCTCAGCTTCCCAAAGTGGTGGGATTACAGATGTGAGCCACTTTGCCTGGCCAACTCATAATTTTTGTTTTGAAATAGCTTTACAGTTCTCTGAGAGCATATTCACATAGTAAATTTGACTTGTATCATTCTTAAAATGTGTTTCCTTGGGAAAGCATGTGGTAGAAAGATAAATAGGAAATGGCTTCTTGGCATTATTGTGGAGTACGATCAGTGGCTTGCTGGTTCTGGCTTGCATCAGCTTGTGAGCTTATTGCTAAATTATAAGGAATTATGTGAGCTGGTTGTTAAACACAACCATTTAAAACAATTAAGTCACAAAGGTAGTGAAAACTCAAAAACTCACTGGCTGGTTGCAGTGGCTCATGTCTGTAATCCCAGCACTTTCAGAGGCTGAGGCAAACATACCGCTTGAGCCCAAGAGTTTGAGATCAGCCTGGGCAACATGATGAAGCCTTGTCTTTACAAAAGAAATACAAAAATTAGCTGGGTATGGTGATGCGAGCCTCTAGTTCCTGCTTCTTGGGAGGCTGAGATGGGAGGACTGCCTGGGAGGCAGAGGTTGCAGTGAGCTGAGATTGTGCCACTCCGCTCCAGCCAGGGCGACAGAGTGAGACCCTGCCTCAGAAAACCCCAAACAAACAAACAAAACCAACTCTTCACTTCCCAGTTATTTTATTGCATTTTACAATTATCTGTGTTCTCAAGGTTATTTATGCCTATCATATCTATATGGTAAAAAAACTATATAGTAGTCTACTACTGTGCATCTTTTCCCAACTCTGCATTCAGTGACTTTATGTTGGTAGCTTGTAATCAACCATGGTGGGCATATTTGCACCATGGAAATTGGAGAATACTGTAAATTAGAGATTTATTTTTGAGAGCATAGTTATTAAACATTTGCCAGCACACCAGTGAATAGGATGTTCTTTTAGTGTAATGTTCTGTTTATCTGAGGATGGCTTTCTTCCTTTTTTTTTTTTTTTCTTGAGACGGAGTCTCACTCTTGCCCAGGCTGGAGTGCAGTGGCGCAGTCTTGGCTCACTGCAACCTCTGCCCCCCGGGTTCAAGAGATTCTCCTGCTTTAACCTGTGGAGCAGCTGGGATTACAGGTGCATGCCACCGTGACCAGCTAATTTTTTGTATTTTTAATGGAGATGGGGTTTCACCGTGTTGGCCAGGCTGGTCTCAAACTCCTCATGTCAGGTGATCTGCCCACCTCGGCCTCCCAAAGTGCTGGGATTATAGGTGTGAGCCACCGCACCTGGCTGCCTTTCTTTCGTATCTACTCTTTAAATATATTTTTATAGGGTGACTGCAAGTCTGGAACATAAAACTACTTATTTCATTATCATCACAGATACATTTATTTATCATCCATAGGGAAACATGACTTGAGTTAAAACAAAGCACATTAAATAAAATGAAAAAGAGAATAAGTAAATATTTTTCCTATATTTCAAGAGTTTTTGGTTTGGGTGCAGTAGCTTTCACCTGTAATTCCAGAACTTTGGGAGGCCAAGGTGGGAGAATTGCTTGACCAGGAGATCAAAACCAACTTGGGCAACATGGCAAGACCCCTTCTCTACAAAAAATTAGTAGGATGTGGTGGTGGCACCTATGGTCCCAGCTACAATGGAGGCCGAGGCAGGAGGATTGCTTGAGCCTGGGAATTTGAGGCTACTGCAGTGAGTTAGGATTGCGCCACTGCACTCTAGCCTGGGCAACAGTGCAAGACCCTGTCTCAAAAAAAATTTTTTTTTTTTTTTGAGATGGAGTCTCGCTCTGTCACCCAGGCTGGAGTGCAGTGGCGTGATCTTGGCTTACTGCAACCTCTGTCTCCCGGGTTCAAGCGATTCTCCTCAGCCTCCTGAGTAGCTTGGACTACAGGCGCTGCCACCATGCCTGGCTAATTTTTGTATTTTTAGTAGAGACAGGGTTTCACCATATTGGCCAGGCTGGTCTTGAACTCCTGACCTCGTGATCTGCCCGCCTCGGCCTCCCAAAGTGTTGGGATTACAGGCATGAGCCACCGTGCCTGGCCAAAAATTTTTTTAAAATAAAAAATAAAGACTTTTTGGACACCCTAGGTACATAAACAAGTAAATGAATTGCGGATACATGTATTCAGAGATATATATTGTGTGTGTGTCTCTGTGTGTGTGTGTGTGTGTGTGTTTATGTGTGTGTGTGTATACATACTGTCAGTTCTCATTATGAGTGGATTATTTTAGGTGTGGATTCTGTATGTGAAAATTCACCTACTCAACAAAATGTATTTGCATCTCAAAAATCAGTACTTGCCGGGCACAGTGGCTCACGCCTGTGATCCCAGCCCTCTGGGAGGCTGAGGCAGGCGGATTACCTGAGGTCAGGAATTTGAGACCAGCCTAGCTAACGTGGTGAAACCGTGTCTACTAAAAATGCAAAAATTTTAGCCAGGCATGGTGGTGTGCACTTGCATTCCCAGCTACTCAGGAGGCTGAGGCAGAAGAATTGTTTGAACCTGGGAGGCAGAGGCTGCAGCTAGCCGAGATTGCCCCACTGCACTTCAGCGTGGGTGACAAAAGCGAAACTCTGTCCCAAAAAAAAAAAGAAATCAGTACTCAGGTTCTCTTGCAGTTATTACTGGACATGTGCAGAACAGTGAAAAATGTGAGTTGTCCATTGTGCATGTTCTGAAGCTGAGGTTGAATGAGGTGACATTCTGTTTCAGCTGTCGTACTGCAAACAAGTGTCCTTTTTGTATTCTATTTAGTGCCACATTTTTTTCACATTTTTATGCTTTTTGTTGGTAATTTTGCTGTTTAAAATGGTTCCTAAATGTGGTACTGAAGTCCTATCTAGTGTTCCTAAGCCCAAGAAGGCTGTGATATGCCTTACAGAGAAAATATGCATCTCAGATAAGCTTGTTCTGGCATGAGTTATGGTGCAATTGGCCATGAGTTCAATGTTAATGACTCAAATATATATATAAAATACATGTATTTATATATAAATATTTTATATATTTGATTTATATATATTATATATAATACATATTGAGATATATATAGTATTATATATTACATATAATACTATATATGTAAATATATATATAGTATCTTTAAACAGAAATGCATAAAACAAAATTATGTATTGATCAGTTGATGAAATGTGACTAAAGGCTTGCAGGAACCCAACTCTATATTTCCCCTCAGAACAGTGGTTCAATATTTGCTAACTCAATAGTTTTGGTGACTTTATAGAACATAATTGTTGCAAATAATGGGAATTGATTGTGTATACACACACACATTTGTGTATACATGACATTTGTGACCTTAAATTTTTAGAGAACTAGACAACAATCAATTATTATGAATACTAAATTTATCTTAATGTTTTATTGATGATTCAGATGGCTCGAATACATATTCAAATATTTATGAATATGCAGAAAAGTCAGTTAATAGAAATGTATCATATTTTAAATAATTAAAAAACATTTTTTAGCTTCCTTGTAATTTGTTAATATTAGAGAAAAAGTTTGCATAGTTATTCCTCTCATTGAGTGTACTGTTTATATAGACATTTATTAATAGAGATTACTTTCTTGAGCATTTAATTAATGATCCTAAAAGGTTTTGTTTTATTCCAATCAGATTATGTATATGAAGCTTTATTGAACACTGCTATTGACATAGATTCACTGGAAGCAGACTCACATTTAGATGAAGTCTGGATCAAAGAAGTGATAATGAAGGCAGGGATGAAGTTAAAGTGGAGTAAATTAAAACAGGACAAAGTCAAAAAAAATAAAGATGCTGTAAGAAGGTAAAACTTAACTGTATATACTGGCAGGGTTTGGGGGAGACTACACAGTTATATTTATACTTTTTAATGGAAAGATTTGCTTTAAAATTTCTTTTGTAATAAAGATATGTGTATATAAACTTTTCTTCAAAGTACTTAAAGCATTAGAAAGTGTATTATACATTCAAGTTATTATAAAACTTTAAGGATTTTTTAAAATTTGCTGAATGTATACATTGATCTGAATTTTCAAATTTGATTCAGTTCTGCTCATTGTTATGAAAATGCAAACCACAGGTAGGTAGGCAGTTATTAAATAGTCTGTCATAAGTCATTATATGTATAGGAGGGGGAAATAGGTCTAATCCATGCTGAATATTGGGTTTTATTGTTAATGGTAGTTCACAGGGATAAATGTGAACCAATTTACAGGCTATAAAGTATTTCTGATATTTAAGAAATGAAACTCTTTTGCTGTTAATTGTAGGCCCCAGGCAGATCCAGCTTTATTAACCCCAAGGTCCCCAGTTGTTACTATAATGGGCCATGTTGATCACGGGAAAACGACATTACTTGACAAACTTCGAAAAACTCAAGTGGCAGCAATGGAAACTGGAGGCATCACTCAGCACATTGGTGCCTTTCTTGGTATGAACACAAATTACCTTACAATGTGCTTGGGAACCCCACTTATTATTTTCTTAAACTAAATGTCATAGTATGAAATATACAAATTCAACATAAAAGAGAAGGCTAAAGCTTACACTCATTGGTTTGATGAAATGTAGAGCAAGTGGTTAGTAAAGCTGTTTTTTGTACTTTCTATAAGAAGAAAATTGTGTTAACTGTTAACTTTTTTTTTTTTTTTGAGACAGAGTCTCACTCTGTCACCCAGGCTGGAGTGCAGTGGTGCAATCTTGGCTCACTGCAACCTCTGCCTTCCCAGTTCAAGCAGTTCTCCTGCCTCAGCCTCCCAAGTAGCTGGGACTACAGGTGTGCACCACCGTGCCTGGCTAATTTTTGTATTTTTAGTTGAGACAGGGTTTCCCCATGTTGGCCAGGCTGGTCTCAAACTCCTGACCTTGTGATCCGCCTGCCTCAGCCTCCCAAAGTGTTGGGATTACAGGTGTGAGCCATCGTGCCCGGCCTAATTTTTTTGTATTTTTAGTAGAGATGGGGTTTTGCCATGTTGGCCAGGCTGGTGTCGAACCCCTGACCTCAAGTGATCTGCCCATCTTGACCTTCCAAAGTGCTAGGATTACAGGTGTGAGCCACCGCGCCTGGCTGAAAGTTGTGTTAACTTTTAATTCTAGCTCATTCTTAGTTTGATTTAATGAGCCTACAATTTTTTTATTAATTAATTATGTTTATATAACCTCCTTTGCTAGGTTGTGATAATATTTGCTGATAATAATTAAATAATAGTCCCATTTACGAGCACCTAGCATGTTTCCAGTACTGTGCTAAGCACCTTATATGTTTTGTCTTTTTTATCTTGACAACAACATCGTAAGGTAGGTATTAATAGTTGCACTTACAAATAAGGAACCTGATACTTCTCTGAATTAAGCAACTTTCCCACAGTATATAGCCAGTAAGTAGCATAGCCAGGATTTAAACCCAAGGTCAATGGACTCAAATCCTGAGCTACTGCCTACTAAATTGCCTCTCTGTAGCTCAGGGAGTTGTGCAACTCTGATTTGCTAATGTAAGGGTGGCTGCCTGTACAACAATTGGTCTGTTCTGTCTCTAAAATAGATATATCAGTTGATACGTTTATGAAAGTAGTTATGTTCTAGAAATATGGAGACTTTAGTTTGAAATTTTTACACAGAAAAAAGCCCATAAGAATCTCACTGGCATTTTATCACTTTTCATTGTGAAATGATGATCTGTGTTCTGATTAAGATTAATGGAAGGAATAAAATTATTTTAAAGAATTATTGATGGTTTCTGATAATGTCACATATATTCTTTGGTATTAAGGAAGTACATGTTTGAATCCTTGATATTCTTGAATTTCTGTTTCCACAGTCTCTCTGCCTTCTGGGGAAAAGATAACTTTTCTTGATACTCCAGGACATGCTGCTTTCTCAGCAATGAGAGCCAGAGGTGCTCAGGTCACTGACATTGTCATATTGGTTGTAGCTGCAGATGATGGAGTGATGAAACAAACTGTAGAATCTATTCAGCATGCCAAAGATGCACAAGGTACTGTGTGGCTGACTTAATGGATCTACTACATAAAGTCAAAGTTCTGGGGCCATTTACATGTAGCTCATTTTAGTCTTCACAACAATCCCAGAGTTGTTATACCTGTATTACAGATAAGCCTCAAAGATAAATTGTTTTCCTGCAGACTTATAACTAATAGGAAGAGTATAGCAGGATTCAACTTGGGACTTGTGACCATAAGTACAGACCACAGGTACAATCTTTCCTCTACTATGCCTTTTTTTTTTTTTTCTTCAACTTTTTATCATGGAAATTTTAAACAGATACAAAAGTAAGAAAAGAATAAAGAAATTCGATCTACCCATCACCTAAATTCATTAGGCGTTGCATGGTGGTTATATTCTGTTATTTCCTGTTAATTTATTATGTGGAATTCTTCTCTAAAGAGAAACTTTCCCTTCTGCTTTAAATAAGTTCTTATCTGATCAAATGTATAAAATTCAAAGTTTTGGAAAATCACTTAACCATCTTCTCCCTTATTTCTTCATTTAAAAGTTATAATAATAAATATCCACACATGTAGTTATACATTCTAGGCTGGGAGTGGGGGCTCACGCCTGTAATCCCAGCACTTTGGGAGGCCGAGGCTGGTGGATCACCTGAGGTCGTTGGGAGTTCGAGACCAGCCTGACCAACATGAAGCAACCCTATCTCTATTAAAAATACAAAGTTAGCCAGGCATGGTGGCACATACCTGTAATCCCAGCTACTTGGGAGGCTGAGGCAGGAGAATCACTTGAACCCGGGAGGTGGAGGTAGTGGTGAGCCGAGATTGTGCTATTGCACTCCAGCCTGGACAACAAAAGCAAAACTCCGTCTCAAAAAAAAAAAAAAAAAAAAAAGTTACACATTCAGTATATTCATTTTTATTCTAAAATGACCGTACCCCTACCCTTACTGAGAAAATGTACTCGATGAAGTGTGTCATATTCCCCCCAGGTTTACTGGCAAGATTTTTAAAAGGTTGGGAGTTATTGAACTAGTCCAGTTCTTTCATTTTACAGCATGAAAACTAAGACTCAGATAGCAGCCAGAACTCTCCCTAATTATATACAATTATACACTAATTTTCAGTATGTCTGCATTTGGAATTTGGATCTGCTAGCTTCCAATGTTATTCTCATTCCTTTTTAATTCCTCAAAACTGCCTTCGTGTGATGTATTATGTTCTTAATGATTCTAGGGAATACATGCAAGAAGAGAGGGATAAATTTGCCAGGGATCCCATTACAAAGCAATTGGTTGAGATAGGATAAATTCATTAGATCATGCTTTGTACACCTCTTCTCTTGGTACCTGTTAAGTTCCAGCTTATCAACATAGAATGTACTTTTTCTTTTCCTTTTCTTTTTTTTTTTTTTTTTGAGATGGAGTTTTGCTCTTATTGCCCAGGCTGGAGTGCATTGGTGCAATCTTGGCTCACTTCAACCTCCTTCTCCTGGGTTCAAGCGATTCTCCTGCCTCAGCCTCCCAAGTAGCTGGGATTACAGGTAACTGCCACCACGCCTGGCTAATTTTTGTATTTTTAGTAGAGACGGGGTTTTACCATGTTGGCCAGGCTGGTCTCAAACTCCTGACCTCAGGTGATCCACCCACCTCCCAAAGTCCTGGGATTACAGGCATGAGCCACCGTGCCCGGCCAGAATGTACTTTTTCGTAATAGTACGTTGTGGATTGCAAAACTTTTTTGTATCTTTTAAAATTTCTGTTTGATACCTGAGAAAATTACAGAGATGATGAAATGCAACCAAAGAATTACCTCGTAGAATTTTGTGTGATGTCTCTAAAGAGAGGATATGTCTAGCGATAGTAAGTAGATTAAAAGATTATTTGGTCCTTTCATTAAGTAAACATTTATTGAGAGCCTACTAGGTCACTGACCTAGGTGTATGAATAAATAGTATAAGTCCTAAAAGAAAATTTGTGATATTGGTACTTAGTTTTAACCTAGGATGAGATGTTGGGTTTTAACAATGAGTTAATAAACCCTGGAAAGAAGAGGCAAATGATCTAGCAGTATTGAATTGGAATCTTCTCATGATTTTTTTTTTTTTTTTTTTTTTTGAGATTATCTCCAGTGTACTTACTGATCTTGCTTTTAGGTTTAAGGATAGGCCTTTTTCTACCCAAAATACAGTTGACCTTTGAACATCTCGGGTTTGAACTGTGTGGGTCCGCTTAACACACACATTTTTTTTCAACCAAACATAAATAAAACAGCATTCACAGAATTCGAAACTTCCTTACATGGCTTTTTGTACACACGGTTCTGCAGGGCTGGCTGCAAGACTTGAGTATGCCGGGATTTTGGTATAGGCAGTGGTGGGGGCCCTGGAACCAATCCATCAGTATACCCGGGGATGAATGTATTGTTTGCTGTGTTTTTTTTGAGATGGAGTCTTGCTCTATTGCCCATGCTGGAGTGCAGTGACACAATTTCAGCTCACTGCAAGCTCTGCCTTCCTGGTTCAAGCAATTCTCCTGCCTTAGGCTCCCGAGTAGCTGGGATTACAGGCGCGTGCCACCACACCCAGCTAATTTTTGTATTTTTTAGTAGAGATGGGATTTCTCCATGTTGGCCAGGCTGATCTCAACCTCCTGACCTCAGGTGATCCACCCGCCTCGGCTTCCCAAAGTGCTAGGATTACAGGCATGAGCCACTGCACCCAGCCCGACTGTATTGTGTTTTTTTTTTTTTTATAATCTCAGGTGTCTGTTATGCACCCAGAATCTGCTTATAATTATACTTTTAACATCTTGCATCTGGATTTCTCTATATGTAGAGCACAGAGTAGGGTCATGTGACTCTAAAGTGGGTTATTTTGGCCTTTTGTTAGATAAAAACATCCACTGAGTAAAGAGAAAACCAGAACGGAAAGTTGGTGTCTTTCACTGTGAATACCTGGAATTGAAGGTGTCATCATTTTCACTCTTTTTAACTCCATTTCTTTCAGTTCCTATTGTCCTTGCCATAAATAAATGTGACAAAGCTGAGGCTGATCCTGAGAAAGTGAAAAAAGAGCTGCTGGCATATGATGTGGTATGTGAAGATTATGGAGGTGATGTTCAGGCAGTGCCTGTCTCTGCACTTACGGTAAATGCGGGGACCTCATATAAATATGCCTGGATGGGAATGCTGTACATAATGCACACAGTATATTACATCTAAAGAACATTTTGATGTACATAATTTGTGTTGTTTTTAAAAAGTTTTCTTGGTGCCAGGCAAAGATGGTATTATCTTGGTTTGGCATATTAGGAGTTAGGCTCAGAGAGGTCAGTCACCAGCTAATCAGTGGGGAGTCAAGTCTAAATGGAATATATTTTTTATTATGAGATACTTAGGATGAGAATAAATGGGGAATAAGGGAAATAATAGGATAAAGACATGGTGCGATCACAGCTCACTGCAGCCTTGACCTCCAAAGCTCAAGTTGGCCTCCCACCTCAGCCTCTTGAGTAGTTGGGGCTACAGGCAGGTGCCACCCCATGCCTAGCTAATTTTTAAATTATTTTGTAGACATAGGGTCTCACTGTGTTGCTTAGGCTGGTCTTGAACACCTGGCCTCAAGCCATTGTCCCACCTTGGCCTCCCAAAGCACCGAGATTACAAGTGTGAGCCACCATGCCTGACCAAAGACTGTCTTAAGCAGAAATGAAATCCAGTTGTTAACAAAATAGTGCTTATATTTCATGTCTCTTACAAGTGGAAAACAGGCCTTACAGCATTTAAGAGATTTAAACAAAAAGTTCATGAATACCAAGATTAAATATTAAGGTTGATTTTGTTATTGATTGACTGAATGTTTTTGTGGATTAAATTGCTACATGTTTTAAAATGTTATTTATAATGAATTCCATTTTCTTTAAGATTACCGTCTATTCTTTCTTGAATATAAACACCAAGGAAACTCAGTGCTTGCCTCATATCAGTGTTTTCCAATTCTCTTACCCTATAGAGGTTGCTGCTAAGTAACAATTTCCTTTTTTGTCCATCCTTATTATATTACAAAGTTTATTTATAATATAGCCTTTTTTTTTTCTCCTGATCATTCACTGAAGGGATGGTGGGTTACTCTACCACCTTCCTCCAATTAAATCTCATTTCATCTTTACTTTTCCTAAATGTGTTACCTCCAAGATACTTAGAAATTATGCCTCCATTAATAGTAAAACTGTGCATCTTTTTCTCTGAAATTTATAAAATGCTACCTTACTTTGTTATCTTCTGCACTATCCCCCAATTGTTATTGCACTCTGAAAGCCAAATGTTAGGCTTACTACAATAAGATTAAAATATTTGGCCGGGCGCAGTGACTTACGCCTGTAATCCTAGCACTTTGGGAGGCCGAGGTGGTCGGATCCATTGAGGCAGGAGTTCAAGATCAGCCTGGGCAACATGATGAGACCTTGTCTCTATAAAAACACAAAAATTAGCCTGGCTTGGTGGCATGTGCCTGTCGTCCTAGCTATTGGGGAGGCTAAGGCTGGAGGACCACTTGAGCCAGGGAGGCGGAGGTTGCAGTGAGCTGAGATGATGCCACTGCACTCCAGCCTTGATAACAGAGTGAGACCTTGTCTAAAAAAAAAAATTAAAATATTTGAAGAGTTGACCACCTTTTCTGGCCAGATACCATCAGATGAGTAGGTAGATGTAAAGCTGCTTAGGCAGATTTGGAAGCGTGTCAGAGATGATTCCAAGGGAAGGGAGGGGATTGGAAGAGAGCAGCAGGGAGGTAAGATGAGGCCTTCTTTTCCAAGATATATAAAGGATTACTTCATGCAAGGAAACAACTCTAGTTCTGCTTTTTGGAGCAGCATTTTGTAAATTGGAATAAATACTAGGAATAAGTGGGTGGGTAAGCAAAGTATTTAGTCAATTTTGTTTTGTTTCGTTTTGTTTTACAGTTGTCTGTTGTTTTATTTTTTATTTTTTGAAATGAAGTCTTGCTCTGTGTCTCAGGCTGGAGTGCAGTGGCGTGATCTTGGCTCACTGCAATCTCTGCCTCTGGGTTCAAGCGATTTTCCTGCCTTAGCCTCCTGAGTAGCTGGGATTACAGGCACGTGCCACCACACCCGACTAATTTTTTGTATTTTTAGTAGAGATGCGGTTTCACCACGTTGGCTGGTCTTGAACTCCTAACCTCAAGTGATCCGCCTGTCTCAGCTTCCCAAAGTGCTGGGATTACAGGCATGAGCAACCGTGCCCGGCCCTTGTCTGTTGTTTTATACTTGGTAACAACTGTGAGCAATCTCTTAGCTGATAGGAGGAGTGGAAAAATACCTTGCCTATCAGTTCCATTTCCATCACCAGTTAATCAGCTGTGTGATCTTGGAGCCCTAGAGAGCATAGTAAACATAGACCATGAAAGGTAAAAGAATCACCCACTCCAGCTTCTTTTTATGGTTGAGGTAAGGAGATCCAGGGAGGTGAGGTGATTTTTTTTAAAGGCTGCACAGCTGGGTGGGTTATAAGGCACAGCTTAGAGCCTAGATCTCTAGTTAGTGCTTTTTCTCCTCATTTATTTAATAGGGGTAAGTCATGCTTGATTTACTTTGTAGGATTCTTGAGTTGATCAAATGAAATAATAGATGTGAAATCTTGTTCAGTTGGATAGAACTTAAACAAAAAAAGAAAGCAAGAGGAAGGAAACACAATTGTAGGGACAGACGGAGGAGAAAGAAAATGAATGAAGCATTACATGTGTTTATGAAAGGGATAGTAACAAGCCCACCAGTGGCCATCCTTTAAAAAAGCCACTGGTTCCTTGCAAGATCTGTCCATGGCTCAAGTATTCTTGCTGATCCCTCCCTCCCTTCCATTCTTCCCATTCTCTTTTTTCTTATTTTTGTTTCCCCTCCCTCCCTTCCTTTCTTTGTTAAATTGAGTAATCATGCTTTTAATGATTAAAGAGAAAAGTATAATATAACTTGCAAGGATTATGTGACTTTCTGTCCCTGGTATTTACATTTACAGATAATATTTATTAATGTGTATTAACAACCTTTGTTATTGTTAAAGGGCAATAATCTGATGGCTTTGGCAGAAGCAACAGTTGCTCTTGCAGAAATGTTAGAATTGAAAGCAGATCCCAATGGTCCAGTGGAAGGAACAGTAATAGAGTCTTTCACAGACAAAGGAAGAGGGTAGGACTCTTAAAATGCTTGCCTTTTTAATTTGTTTCGTGGTTTTTGTGACTTGATTTTATGACAATATATTATTTTTGTTGCATGTTATTGTTAGTTCATGAACAATATTTTCAAGGCATTTGTTTTAAAAAGTATTTTATTGTTTGTATTAACACAAGAACACAAAAATGCAGTTATTATCAGTAGACCATAGCAACTATCCATATACATCTAGTAGTCATATTTAGGTGACATAAGTAGTTCAATTTGTTTTATTTTTTTTCCCTCACTGACTCGACTGAATTGGTAAAGTCTTATAGATAACATAAATTAGAATGAAATACCAACGGTTGCATTTTAGGGTTTGTAAATTCTTTATACTTTACCCATTAATATAATACGCAGAAGGGTCTTTGAAACGGTGTGCTTGAATTTTCCTCCGTATCAGCAAGAGAGATTTTCTCATTGCTTTACACTCTCTAACAACTGTGAGTAATCCCTTAGCTGATGGAGACTGGGATAGAAAGTGGTTTAAGATTCTGTCAGAACACTTTGCTCCCTGCTTCTTCTCTTAGCACAACCTCATAAGAAATTATTTTTTTTTTAATTGTGGTAAGAAACACCTAACATCCCATTTATTATGTTAACCATATTTAAATATATAGTTCAGTATTGTTGTTTATTCACATTGTTGTGCAACAGATCTTATTTTATCTTGTGAAACTGAAACTCTATACCTTTTAAAATTACCCTTGTCCCTCTCCCGAGCCCTTGGCAACCACCTTTCTGTTTTCTGCTTTTCTTTTATTTATTTATTTCTTTTTGAGACGGACTTTTGCTCTTGTTGCCCAGGCTAGAGTGAAGTGGCCATGATCTCAGCTCACTGCAACCTCCACTCCCTGGGTTCAAGCAATTCTTCTGCCTCAGTCTCCCAAGTAGCTGGGATTTACAGGCACCCGCCACCAAGCCTGGCTAATTTTTGTGTTTTTTGTAGAGACAGGGTTTTCGCCATGTTGACCAGGCCAGTCTCAAACTCCTGACCTCAGGTGATCCAACCACCTCGGCCTCCCAAAGTGCTGGGATTACAGGCGTGAGCCACTACTCCTGGCACTGTTTTCTGTTTTTATTTTGTGCCTACTTTAGATACTTCATGTGAGTGGAATCATACAGTATGTATCCGTTTGTAACTGGCTTATTTTATTTTGTATAATGTTCTAGAGTTTCATTCATGTTGTAGCCTGTGAAAGATTTCCTTTTTAAAAAAAATTTAATATTTATTTATTTTTTAATTTTTCTTTTTTTGAGATGGAGTCTCATTCTGTCACCCAGGCTGGAGTGCAGTGGTGTAATCTCAGCTCACCACAACCTCTGCCTCCCAGGTTCAAGTGATTCTCCTGTCTCAGCCTCCTGAGTAGCTGGGACTATAGCCACGTGCCACCACACTTGGCTAATTTTTGTATTTTTAGTATAGACGGGGTTTCAGCATGTTGGCCAGGCTGGTCTCGAACTCCTGACCTCAGGTGATCTACCCGCCTCAGCCTCCCAAAGTGCTGGGATTACAGGTGTGAGCCACTGTGCCTAGCCTATTTTTTTTTTAATTGAAATAGGGTCCTGCTATGTTGCCCGGGCTAATCTCAAACTCGTGAGCTCAAGCAATCCGCCCACCTTGGCCTTCAAAAGTGCTGGGATTACAGCCGTGAGCCACCACACCTGGCCAATTTCCTTCTTTTTAAAGACTGTATAATATTCCTTTGTATGTAAAATCCACATTTTCTTTGGAAGAAATGTCCATTTGTCTTTTGATGGACATTTGGGTTGCTTCTACTTCTTGGCTATTGCAAATAAATTTGTTTAAAATGGTCTTGATAGGCTGACTTTGAACTCATGGGCTCAAGTGATCCTCTTGCCTTAGCCTGCTGAATAGCTGGGATTGCAGATGTGCCACTGCACCTAGCTTTGAAATGTTTTTATTGTATGAAAAAACTGCTTAAGAAGTTAAGAAGTGGTGGAATTAATCTTGTGTATACACATGTTTATATAACTTAAACTTCATAAAGATATCTTTGCTCTACTTAAAGTACATAATGACATTAAAATATACTTTTATTTTAATTTTAGTGTTGTTACTACAGCTATAATTCAAAGAGGAACTTTAAGAAAAGGCTGTGTTCTGGTTGCCGGAAAATGTTGGGCAAAAGTACGCTTAATGTTTGATGAAAATGGAAAAACAATTGATGAGGCCTATCCCAGTATGCCAGTGGGAATTACAGGCTGGAGAGACCTTCCTTCTGCAGGAGAAGAAATTCTTGAAGTAGAATCTGAGGTGTATCAGGCTTAATTCCTATATATTAGATATAATATAATGATTTTAAATGCCAGTTTACAATGTTATACCAAATATGTGTATTAATGTTAACAAATCTAGATTATAAGGGGCTGTGAGGAAGCAAGTTGTGCTATTTTAGCATTAGACTATAGAATTTTGGGGGGTGGGGATAAGATTTTTCAATCATTTCAATTATACAAGCTCTCAAATTAAAATTTTACATGTTTCTTGAAACTTATAAAAGTAGTAGTTTCATACATGAGTTAAGCTAATTTCCTACTGCGGGACAACACAAAGGCTTTAATCTAGCAGTCATTGATGTCTATTTCATTAAATAATGCGTTTTTCCCCTATAAAGCCAAGGGCACGTGAAGTTATTCACTGGAGGAAATATGAACAAGAACAGGAGAAAGGTCAAGAGGATCTGAAAATAATAGAAGAAAAGCGAAAGGAACACCAAGAAGCACATCAGAAAGCCCGTGAGAAGTATGGCAATCTACTGTGGAAGAAGAGAGCATTTCTACGGTTTTTAGAAAGAAAAGAACAAATAGCCTTAAAGCCAAAAGAGAAAATGGAAAGAGATTCAAATGTATTTTCTGTGATTATTAAAGGTATCTTTTTAAAGATTTTACATTACAGTTCATTCTTTGAATATATGTTTTTTTTTTTTATTATTCTCATAGTTTGGGCCTTTTCATTTACATGAAAATTATTTCAGTATTTTAGGAGAGATTTTCTTAGTCAACATATTTCTTGCTGATTTTGTTGTAAATGTACATTTGGCTCATTATATGCTATTAAGTCAAGTAGATGTGTAATGCTAAGCCTAAATAAAAGTAGATTTAGTGATAAATGACATTCCTATCATGGCTTTAAATAGATTATTGTCATTTTTATGTCTGCTGATGTCTAACTCTTAAAAGCAACAATTATAAACTTTTTCTGTATTTAGGTGATGTTGATGGTTCTGTTGAGGCCATTTTGAACATTATAGATACCTATGATGCTTCACATGAGTGTGAACTAGAATTAGTACATTTTGGAGTGGGTGATATAAGTGCAAATGATGTTAACCTTGCTGAAACATTTGATGGTAAGGATTCCATTTCTTCTTGTTAATCTGTGTTCCCCAAATAACACTGAACCATCTGCTTCTGTCTTTTGTTGCTTGGCTTGTCAGCATCACCCTTCCTGCTATAGTCCAGTCCCAGCTAGCAATTGAAACTTAATAGGATGTGCAGTATTGTGGCCGTAGCTCCATTTGTTGTGGTCGTACTGCAATTTTGGGGGACTATTTCAAGACCTGGTCACGTTTATCTTTTTTTTTTTTTTTTTTTTTTTGAGACAGAGTCTTGCTCTGTCGCCCAGGCTGGAGTGCAGTGGTGCAATCTCGGCTCACTGCAAGCTCCGCCTCCCGGGTTCACGCCATACTCCTGCCTCAGCCTCTCCCAGTAGCTGGGACTACAGGCTCCCGCCACCACGCCGGGCTAATTTTTTTTTTGTATTTTTAGTAGAGACAGGGTTTCACCGTGGTCTCGATCTCCCGACCTCGTGATCCGCCCGCCTCGGCCTCCCAAAGTGCTGGGATTACAAGCATGAGCCACCGCGCCCGGCCATCTTTTTTTTTTTTTAAAGCACCATAACTGCCCCCTCTCGCTACTCCTCCTAGTTCTTTACTATCCCAAGGTTGATTCTCATATCTTTCATTAGACTTCTGAATGTTCCTAACACTGTAATCACCCTATTCAGTTCTTTCCTTCATCTTTTACTTTTGGCTACCTGTCTTTGGTAATTGATAACTTTATACGTCGTATCTTTTTACAGCAAAAGGTCTTTTTAGCTTTCTAAGCCTAGAAGGTAGGGAACTGTCTTTATTAGTTGAATTTATGATACACAAAAAGGGGGACTCATGACTGTTAAATAAATCAAACACCTAGTAAAGCAAAAACATTGTTGAGTGATTAGGAATCATTTAGGAAAGAGATTCTTTGAAACCTGACTTGATTAGAGTTAGATGTCACCTCTACTACTGAAAAGGATAGAGGTAACATCTAACTGATTAATTAAAAGTATTTGGTAGGCACTGACTGGCTTAGCACTGTGCTGTAATATAGATAGTGTATTGAATGATATTGAAATGACTTTTTTTTGGCCGGGCGCGGTGGCTCACGCTTGTAATCCCAGCACTTTGGGAGGCCGAGGCGGGTGGATCACGAGGTCAGGAGATCGAGACCACGGTGAAACCCCGTCTCTACTAAAAATACAAAAACTTAGCCGGGCGTGGTGGCGGGCGCCTGTAGTCCCAGCTACTGGGAGAGGCTGAGGCAGGAGAATGGCGTGAACCCGGGAGGCGGAGCTTGCAGTGAGCCGAGACTGCGCCACTGCACTCCAGCCTGGGCGACAGAGCAAGACTCCGTCTCAAAAAAAAAAAAAAAAAAAAAAAAGACTTTTTTTTTTTTTTTGGAGACAGAGCCTCACTCTGTTGCCCAGGCTGGAGCGCGGTGGCACGGTCTCAGCTCACTGCAACCTCTGCCTCCCTAGTTCAAGGGATTCTCCTGCCACAGCCCCCACTGAGTAGCTGGGATTATAGGCATGCACCACCATGCCTGGCTAATTTTGTATTTTTAGTAGAGACAGGGTTTCACCATGTTGGCCAGGCTGGTCTTGAACTCTCCTGACCTAGGTGGTCTACCTGCCTTGGCCTCCCAAAGTGCTGGAATTATAGGCATGGGCCATTGTGCCTAGCCAATTGAATGACTTCTTTTCCTTGAGACGGACTTTTGCTTTTGTCAACCAGGCTGGAGTGCAATGGTGCAATCTTGGCCCACTGCCATCTCTCCCTCCTGGGTTCAAGCGATTCTCCTGCCCCAGCTTCCCGAGTAGCTGGGATTATAGGCACCCACGACCACACCTGGCTAATTCTTGTATTTTTAGCATAGATGAGGTTTCATCATGTTGGCCAGTTTGGTCTCAAACTCCTGACCTCAGGTGATCCACCCACCTTGGCCTCCCAAAGTCCTGGGATTACAGGCGTGAGCCACCGCACCCAGCCTGAATGACTTCTTAATGATAGGACTTTCAAGGTGATTGTATTTTTCTCCTGATTAAACTGTTGGGGTTAATTTTTTTCATTCATGTTGTTTAAGACAAGAGTGTTTTGCTTTTTTTTCTTTTTGGGTTTTTTTTTTTTTTTTTTGAGATGGAGTCTCGCTCTGTCGCCCAGGCTGGAGTGCAGTGGCACAATCTTGGCTCACCGCACCTGCCGCCTCCTGGATTCAAGAGATTCTCCTGCCTTAGTCTCCTGAGTGGCTGGGATTACAGGCGTCTGCCACCATGCCTGGCTAATTTTTGTATTTTTAGTAGAGACAGGCCGTCACCATGTTGGTCAGGCTGGTCTCAAACTCCCAACCTCAGGTGATCCACCCACCTTGGCCTCCCAAAGTGCTGGGATTACAGGCGTGAGCCACTGTGCCTGTTCAGGTTAATTTTTTTTCATTCATTTTGTTTAAGGCAAGAGTGTTTTGCTTTTTTTTTCTCCCAAAGTATTTACAGTTAAATACATTATTTGTTTTTTGGTAAAATGGTCAGCTCCATGAAACTTGCTTCTTAAAAATAACTCTTGACCTTTACCAATTAAGTCACTATTTTTCCCTCCACCCCTTTAAGTCACTGTTTTTGGGCATCTTTTGGCCATCTGAATACCTAAGTGCAAACCACAAAAATTGTAGACAATAAGATTATAATTTAATAATGTAATTGTTATTAAAATGAAGGAATAGTATTTTAGCCCTGGTCATTTTTTGTGTTTTTATTTCTCTGGTATGAAAACCAAATTTTGTTTAGCATACTGCTTTACACGTTATAGGCACTTAATGTTCCTTAAATGAATGGATTTAAAATTATAAAGAAATTTTCTTTGTTAAACAAGCCACAATACAATTTATAAAATTCTTTCATCAATTGGAAAATTTACTAGTTTTGGTGAGAAAAAAAATGATAGACCTTCTAACCTCCTCTAATTGCTATTTTTTTTTTGAGATGGAGTTTTGCTCTATTTGCCCAGGTTGGAGTGCAATGGCGCGATCTCAGCTCACTGCAACCTCCGCCTCCTGGGTTCAAGTGATTCTCCTGCCTCAGCCTCCTGAGTAGCTGGAATTACAGGTGCCCACCACCACACCCGGCTAATTTTGTATTTTTAGTAGAGACGGGGTTTCACCATGTTGGCCAGGCTTGTCTTGAACTTCTGACCTCAGGTGATCCGCCAGCCTCAGCTTCCCAAAGTGATGGGATTACAGGCGTGAGCCACTGCACCTGGCCTCTTATTTGCTATTTTAATTTAGAAAATAAAAGAATTTAGATTCAAGTTTCTGCTTTAAAGACAAATAAATGATTATAATATAATCTTTGTGCTACTTCATTGATCATATTTCTTTTTGGTAGGTGTTATATATGGCTTTAATGTGAATGCAGGCAATGTTATCCAGCAGTCAGCTGCAAAAAAAGGAGTAAAAATTAAACTTCACAAAATAATTTACCGTCTTGTTGAAGATTTGCAAGAGGAACTGAGCAGCAGATTACCCTGTGCTGTGGAAGAGCACCCAGTGGGTGAGTGATCACTGAATGTTACTTTTAAAAGTTAGTGTATTAGGTGCTATAAATAGCACTTCAAAGCAAAGCTTAGAGGAAACGTTTTCAGTGTTGAAAGATATATCCTGTGTTCTAGAAAAAAATGACTACCATGAGAATCCATTGTAACTTCTTATGTAAACACCTGCCCTGTGTAACACATTGTGCCTATGCCTTGAGGATACGAAAGCAAATAAGGAATCAAGAACTTGCCCTCCAGTTTAGATACGAACAAATAATTATAATACAAATTACACTACTATTGAACGCATAAAGATTATTAACAGTGTCATAGAAAGAGCTGTTGACTTTGTTGTGGGGCTGGCAGAGAAGTCTACCATAAGAAGAAAATTTACATTTAAATATTAAATATTTAAAACTATTGTTTCTAGCATATATCATAGCCAGAGTAAAGACTGAGTTTATTTAAAATTTATTAAATCACCTCATCTGTTTTTTTTTCCTCCCCACATAGATTTTTTTTGGTTAACTTTTAACTTTGATAATAGTTTTAAATTTCCAGAAAAATTGCAAGAGAAATACCAGGAACTCCTATATATCTTTTACCTAATTCATTAGTTGTCTACATTTTGTCCTATTTGCCTCATTTTTGTCCTGCTCCATGCACACATGATTTTTTTTTCCCCGGACCATTTGAAAATGTTTGAGATATAGTGCCCATTTGCCTCGAAATATGTACATCTGCTAAGCAAAAGGATACTATCTTATAAAACTACAGAACTAATCAAATTCAGGAAATTTAACATTTATTTATACAATGCTCTTATCTAATACACAGTCCATATTCACATTTTGTCCATTGTCCCAACAATGTACTTTTTTTCCCCGGTCCAGGATCATTGATTATAATATATCCATGTTGTCATATCTCTCTAGCTCTATTTAATCTGGAACAGTTCTTCAATTTTTGTTTTTGACCTTGATATTTTTGAAGCATATTGGCCAGCTATTTTGTAGAATGTACCTTGATTTGGATTTGTCCAGTGTTTCCCCATCATGAGATTTGATTTTGCATTTTTGGTCTACATAACAGATTTATTATTTTAGGTTTTTCTGACCTGCTCAACATGATCATACAGAGATTTTTATGTTCTTGTGCTAAGAGCAGTTTGGAAAACTGAGTCATGAGGGTTTATAGGATTAAGCAAACACACCAGTCAGATAACACTAACAAATAACACCAGTAAAATAGCACCCTAGAAAATTGGTTGATTATAGTGCCTGTTACTTCATTATTGGAATTTGTATTTTTAGTCGGTGAAAAAAAACAGACTCGGCTGGGCATGGTGGCTCATGTCTGTAATCCCAGCACTTTGGGAGGTTGAGGCAGGCAGATCACCTGAGGTTGGGGGTTCAAGACCAGTCTGACCAACATGGTGAAACCCCGTCTCTACTAAAAATACAAAATTAGCCAGGCGTGGTGGCGCATTCCTGTAATCCCAGCTGCTTGGGAGGCTGAGGCAGGAGAATCGCTTGAACCCGGGAGGCGGAGGTTGTGGTGAGCCGAGATCACGCCATTGCACTCCAGCCTGGGCAACAAGAGCGAAACTCCATCTCAAAAAAAAAAAAAAAAAAAAAAAAAAAAACACCAGACTCAGAATTAGTAGAATTAGTACTTCTAAGTAGATATAAATTACCTGTGGCAAAATGAAAAATAATGAGGCCAGGTGCAGTGGCTCAGGCTTGTCATCCCAGGACTTTGGGAGGCTGAGGTAGGAGCATCGCTTGAGGCCAAGAATTCAAGACCAGCCTCCACAACAAAAAAGATAAAAATAAAAAATTAGTTGGGCATGGTGGCACGCACCTATAGTCTTAGCTGACTAGAAGAATTGCTTGAGCCCAGGAGCTTGAGGGTACAGTGAACTATGATCATGCCACTGCACTCCAGCCTGGATGACCCATCTGTAAAAATTTTTTTAAAAAGATAACAGAGAAATAAGTAATGATAGATGATCTACTCTAGAAAATATATTGAAGGAAAGCTTAAAACAAGGTTTTAATGGAGCAGACAAGAATAGGCAAAGATGGCTGGGTGCAGTGGCTCACGCCTGTAATTTCAGCACTTTGAGAGTCCGAGGCAGGTGGATCACTTGAGGTCAGGAGTTTGAGACCACCCTGGCCAACATGGTGAAACCCCGTCTCTACTAAAAATATAAAAATCAGCTGGATGTGGTTGTGGGCGCCTGTAATCCCAGCTACTCGGGAGGGTGAGGCATGAGAATCGCTTGAACTCCGGAGGTGGAGATTGCAGTGAGCCAAGATTAAAAAAAAAAAAAAAAGAATAGCCAAAGATTTTCATGCATTTTTATTCTTAATATTGGTCAGGAAAATAAAATTGGAGTTAAAGAAACCCAGACTTTTTTCTAGGCATGAATTTGGATTTTTGTCATACCTTTAATTCTTATACCACAGAATGTCAGAAATTACGTATTTCTCAGAATCTTTAGTTTTCTGCACATTAATGTTCTCTTCTTCCTAAAGGTGAGGCATCTATACTAGCTACCTTCTCTGTGACAGAAGGGAAGAAAAAAGTTCCTGTGGCTGGCTGCAGAGTCCAAAAGGGACAGTTAGAAAAACAAAAAAAATTTAAATTAACCCGTAATGGACATGTAATTTGGAAGGGTAAGCAACATCAAAATCTCCTATAATAGCATATCCAGTCACCAAAACCTGTTGACTGTATAACCATCTGAAATCTGTTCATCTTTCATGCCCATAATCTCAGCTCAGGCCATTTCTTATTGCTGTTGTAACTCCTAAATTGTCTGTAGTTGATGGGTTCCCTTTGCCTGAGATGTATGTTCTTTTTACCCATTCAAGTCCTGAGTACCATCCTATCCTCAGCAAAAAGTTTGTCTACCTTTGAAATAGGAGATTTAGGTTATTTTGCTACAAATCAAGTCTTATTCACAGCAAACTTCATTTTTGAAGGGGTTCCCCTGGTATTTAGTCCCATCATTTAACTTGACAGCACCATAAAATTTTTAAGAATTTCAGTGTAATTTCCTGGTTAACACCATACAATGTAGTATTTAGTAGGTACTTATCATTTATTGAATATACTAACCTTAAATTATCTTTTTAAGGCTTATTAACCTCATTGAAACACCATAAAGATGACATTTCAATTGTCAAAACGGGAATGGATTGTGGTCTCAGTTTAGATGAAGAAAATATGGAATTTAAAGTGGGAGACAGAATTGTTTGTTATGAAGAAAAGCAAATTCAAGCCAAGACTTCTTGGGATCCAGGATTTTAAAATTATATTAAAAATGTAAATAACTCAATGTGTTGCTTGTTTGAAGGTAGAAGTGCACTACTACTGGCCAAAAAGTATCTAAGTTGTCTTACCATGTGTTCATATGCATTTGCACAAACTGTCAAAAGTGCTCAGAAATAGGAAATCTTAAGGATGCCTCCAACCAGAAATCCTTGAATGGAAAAATTGGCAGTATGGTAAAAGGGAATTGTTATTTACACATCACCGATTTCTTTAAAGTGTATGCTTTAGTTAAGAGGCTTATCAAGTGAACCAGCTTTCCCTGAATTGAGCTCCGAAGGAAGATATGCTACCCAAGTCCTGCTTAAAACTAAACTGTCTTTTAATGTTAACAGTACAAATAAGTAATCATTCCTTTATAGGGATCCATCCTGAACAAACATTAAATTCCCAAGAGTTGTACAACAGACGGCAAACATTCCACTGAAACCACCGAGACTGAGGATGCATTTTTTTCTTTTTGAAACAGGGTCTTGTCCAGGCTGAAGTGCAATGCGTAATTACAACTCCCGGGCTCAAGGGATCCTTTTGTCTCAACCTCCCCAGTAGGCGGGAGACATGGGGGTCTTGCTGTGGTGCCCAGGCTGGTCTTGAACTCCTGGATGCCCAAGTGATCCTCCCAAAGTGTAGGGATTACAGGCATGAGCCACCACTCCCAGCCAGTATCCGTTTTTGAGTTGGCAACTTTAGCTTTTAACAGAAGTATGCCATACCCTCTTTTAAGCCAAGGTCTTAACACCCACACAAACCACGATTCTCCAAGACAGGAGATAGGCACTACTGGCCATTGAATGGGTAGAGGGAAGAGATGCTGCTCATCACATGACAGACCCCACAACAAAGAATTACCTGGCCCCAAATGTCTATTGTGTTGAGGTCAAGAAATGGACAGAAACACAAACTGGCTTATATTTAGACAACTTACATTAAATATAACTTCTGCCAAAGCATAGGTAGTCTAAGAATTGAAAATATCAAGACCTTTACAAGTGGTTGGCACCTGGCAGGTATACAGAACCATTGGGTCACACAATCCCCAGAAGCAACATTCACACAGTGGCAGCAGTAGCACTACTAAGGGAAATGGGATGACCATCAATTTGGTGCTTAAAAACTATTCTTTTTACTGCAATAAAATCCAACAATAAATGTTAGTTCATGTCTTTTATTAACTCATACAGTTACTTGTCCTCTGGTTTGTTGAAGCAGTAAGTCAGACAACATTTGCCACAATAATGTCTGTCAAAGTGGCTTGCCATAAACACCCCAGCACCACATTCATCAGAAGGGCACTCTCGACGAAGGCGACTAATTTTGCCATTCTCATCCACCTGAAAAGTACAAACCTGCTGTAAGATAATTTTACAACACATTCTGAAGTCTAATTTAAGTGACTCAAAATATTTAAGCTTTTTACTGTGTAATACTGGTAGTTTTCATGCTTACAAACCAAAGCACCTTAAATTCTCACCAGTTATTATTACAACAATGAAAACATTCAGAAGTCTTGGGACTTTTGAACACTAAAGGCCAGCTTTGCAAGTGGTAGACAAAGGTAAGACCTGAACCCAAACCCGACTTTAAACTCAGAACCCTACTACATAACTGATTTCAAATACCTAACAGGAAAAACCCTAGAAAGTCTGAATTTCTCATTTCCAGAATACCTCATTTAAACCAAAGTGGGATAATATTGGATACTTAAGTCCAAGAAAATATTGACAAGTACTATAAAGTTTTCCAAATAAGCCAAGACTTTGCTGACATTCTGCCCTTCGCTTTAACTGGCTCACCTTGTAATATTTCAGGACAGCCAGCTTAACCTTCTTTCTCTTGTGCTTATTCTTCTTGGGAGTGGTGTAAGACTTCTTCTTCCTTTTCTTAGCACCACCACGAAGTCTCAACACAAGATGAAGAGTAGACTCCTGTTAATGGAAGAATGAAGCAAGCTTTCATGATGCCACTAAGAATGGGCACATCCAACATTATGCATCTTCTAATTAAAAGCAGTAGCAGTACACAATAACATTTATGAGGGAATCTTGCAGCCCCCAACCCCAATAAAGTATCAGATTCTTAACTAACAGTTTACAGGGAGATTAAAGAATGCATTACATTACACCATGGGATGCAACTTGCAAAATTCATAATGGGAGAAACTGTAGCAGTGCTTCTCAAGTATCAGTATAGGAGTTACCTAAAAATCTACTGCTAATCTAATGCCATTCTCCCCTTTTGCGTGTCAAAATGTCCAAAATACACCACATGGTGTGGCTCACGTCTGTAATCCTAGCACTGGGAGGCCACGGTGGGAGTATCACTTGAGCCCAGGAGTTTGAGACCTGCCTGGGCATGGTGGCAGGTGCCTATAGTTCCAACTATAGAAGGCTGAAGTGGGAGGACCACCTGAGTCTGAGAGGTGGAGGCTGCAGTGACTGCACCACTCACTCCACCCTAAGTGACACAGTCAGAGCCTGTCCTCAAAAAAAGTAAAATAAAAAATTTCCAAAATAACTTAAAGAGGCTGCTCTTCCCCTAGACGGACCTTTTGAATATTGTAGTCAGACAAAGTACGTCCATCTTCCAGCTGCTTGCCAGCAAAGATCAGTCTTTGCTGATCAGGAGGAATTCCTAATGAGAAAAAACAAAAATTAAGTCACAGCACACCAAGCCTGTGATGTGCTCCAGATTTATAAGGTAACACCCCTTAATCAAATACATGATACTAACGGCTGACAATAAGTCCTTACTAGAGGTTAGGCATGGTTCTAAATCTTTACACATCATATTTTACCGCATTTAATCTTAGGGACAATACTTGGCTGTCTGCAGGGGCTCACACCTGTAATACCAATACTTTGGGAGGCCGAGGTGGGCAGATCACTTGAGGTGAAGAGTTTGAAATCAGCCTGGCCAACATGGTAAGTCTCTACTAAAAATACAATAAATTAGCCGGGCATGGTGGTGCACGCCTGTAATCCCCACTACTAGGGAGGCTGAAGCACAAAAATCACTTGAACCTGGGAGGCAGAGGCTGCAGTGAGCCGGGACGAGCCAATGCACTCCAGCCTGGGCGACAGAGGAGATTCCATCTCACACAAAATAAATAAGTGTCCAAATTCACACAAGTGAAATACATCTCAAGGATTCCAATCTAGGTACTGTGCTCCCCGATCACAAATGTTTATTGTGTTATTCCACAAGTATTTCGCTTTGTCAATCTGACCCTTTCCCCCCTCACCAAGAGCGGGTATGTCTAGCACCTACAGGTAGGCTGATGTCTCCACAGGTTTTCTTAACTACAAACTACTACTTGCCTTCCTTATCCTGGATCTTGGCCTTCACATTTTCTATCGTATCCGAGGGTTCAACCTATGAGTGTTAAAATGAAAGTATGTTGGTTACATATTAAGGAACTACAGCAGAACTCATTTAGTTTGACAATTACCACTGAACCGCACCGGCGACAGGACTGAAACCTACTCAAGAGACCTACTACCCACCCAGTGGGCAACCTCCCAAGTCGGCTACCGGAGAGCACCTTCATCTCCCCAGCCCAGAGCGGGCGGCGGCCGCAGGGCCACACGTGCTCGCGCTCGGCGGGCAGAGCGTCTCCTTCCCCAGCGCAGCTCCTCCGTTTTAACTAACTAGCTGGAACCCCTCGAGAGGAGACAGGCCCAGCCTTTGGCCACCGAAAATCACCTGTAGGCCGTTGCTCAGCGAAAGGTACTCATTTCAAAGCTTAAGTTTTAGAACCAAAATTCGGAATCATGGTCTAAGACATGGAAAGCAGCGCCGGTCCTAAAATCCACCTCAGGCCTTATTCGGACCTTGGCTTCCTCATGACCACCCGGCCCGTACCTCGAGAGTGATAGTCTTCCCCGTAAGGGTTTTCACGAAAATCTGCATTTTGGTGGCGGCTTCACCTGAGGTTGAGGAAAAGGAAGAGACGGGTTAGGTCAGGGATCACAAGAGAACGCAGCATACAGTACTGGCCCGAGAGCAGCCAAAGAGCAGACACTCACCGCAGATGGCGGATCGAAAAGGAAGAACGCCGCGCAGACCCACGGGGTTTCCCGGCGCCCCCGCCGAAGGACCCACCCCTTAGGCGACCACACCAAATGCCTGACTGCCGTCCCAGCGACAATCCAACACGGTGCCAGACTAGGACGTGAACCTCGTTTCTCCTCTCCCTAGCCTGGGCTTATTTGTCACTTTAGCCTTCGGAATGCTTCCGAAATGGTAGGTTTAAGCAACGTAAAAAATGTTTTAAAAAGGCTTTTCCCGTACAATCAACGTGGCTAAGAGAATCTTTAAAAGGAGGCCGAGGGGGGGCCTCATTGGGGAAGAGGTAGGAAGTGGAAGTGCATTCTGGGAATTGTAGTTCTCCACTGTTTTCTTTTACCTTGGACTACTTGTCCCAAGATGCAGTTCCACCTCCCAGATTCCCTGGTTACTATCTCTAAGCACTGAAGTCGGTGTTTGGAGAAAGGGACTCAGGTGAGGCCTGAGGTAGGATGACGCGGAATAATGGTTTCCGGAGCGTGGGAACGGGCCGGAAGTGGCTAGGAGCAAATGTTAAGGGGCGGGCAAAGGGTGCGGGGCACAAAAGGTGTCATTGACCCATTTGTAGAAACGGTGAGAGGCAGTGAATCAGCAATCTACCAGACCTTCTCTAGGCCTCCAAGGAAAGGGAATCTGCGTGACTTGCTCCAGGCAAACTGAAAAACAGGTGAAATCTTCGGAAGCAGGGATTGAGCCCTTTCTCGCCTGTGTCCTTCCCTGCTTTCAACCGCCGAGTTTTTCCTAGCTTAGGGAAGAGTCTGGGTCTTGTGTGTTACTCCTTAGTGTGACATGCTTTAATACTCAGGAGTTTTCAAATTTTAAAGTGAAGCCGTACGGAAAAGAAACCTGCAGAATGGTTATTTAGTTGTAGAATTTCCAAATTTGGGCATTGGGAGTCTTGGATCTGAGAGGAAGTTTTTGGAGTATGTATGGAGTGCTTCTTCCGGCAAGGTGGCCAATTAGAAGCAAGTTCCCCCTGTCCTTTCTCCACTCCACAAACCAGGGCCCTTTCTAATGTCTTCTGTATTTATTTCTTCATCCTCTGCCGCCTGCGACCCCATGCCCAAATTCAGACCTTAATTTTCTCTTGTAGGGGTTCCGTATCTAACTCTTTATCTCTCTCCAGTCTTTCCTCCTTTCTAACCCACCTTCACTATTGCCTCCAAAATATTCATTCTGAAAGGTAAATGTGTGTTATTATTTTACTTAAAATACCTCACCTTCAGGATACAATTCAAATTTCTTAGAATGACATTCAGCCTCTGCCTTCCTTACAACCTAATCTGCTAAACCCATTACTCTACATTTTAGTAAATAAAGCTAATTTAATTTCCTGACTTATGCTCTCCCATGTTTTGGCATTTCTGAAGAATCCAATCGTTCCTTCTTCCTGGAAATTTTTTTTTTTTTCGTGAGACGGAATTTCGCTGTGTTGCCCAGGCTGGAGTGCAGTGGCGTGGTCTCAGCTCACTGCAAACTCTGCCTCCCAGGTTCAAGCAATTCTCCTGCCTCAGCCTCCCGAGTAGCTGGGATTACAGGCGCCCACCACCACAGCCGGCTAATTTTTGTGTTTTTAGTAGGGATGGGGTTTCACCATGTTGGCCAGGCTGTTCTGTAACTCCTGACCTCAAATGATCCATCCTTCTTCGCCTCCCAAAGTGCTGAGATTACAGGCATGAGCCACCACGCCCTGCCTCCTGGAACATTTTTCATCCCATAGTCCACCAACTAGTCAATACAACAAAATTTCCTAGAGTTGCTTGTGCATATTGTCTCTAATCTTTCCCTTCCCTTGTCTGAACCTACTCTTGTCAGGCTTTTGTCCCTACCATTCTGATGGGATAGCTCTTGTAATGGTCACTAATGACCTCCATGTTGCTGAATTCAATGGTCATTGCATCTTATTTAATCTGTCAGCAGTATTTGACACAGTTGCTCATTCCATCTCTTTTTGAAACCCTTTCAAAGACTTCACCTCTCAGTTTTTCTGCCACCCTGGAGGCTCTTTTCCAGGCTCATTTGCTGCTTCCTCTTGATCTGCCAGACCTCTAACCGTGGAGTATCCCCAAGGCCCAGTCCTTGGACCTCCACTTTGTCTGCATTTTCTTGGTTATCTCATTTTGTTTAATAACTTTTAAAGTATCATCATATGCAAATGACTCATAAACTTATCTGTCACTCAGACCACTTACCTCAACTTCATATTCACATATCTAGCTATCTACTCAACATCTCTAATGGACAGGCCCCAAACGCTTAATTTCATGAAATTGTTCTTCCCATCTTTATATATGGCAATTCCCATTTCTCCAGTCACTAAGGCCAGAAACTTTATGGTCATCCTTGACTGTTCTTTTATATCCCACATCTTATCTACCTTGGCAGATCTTGGCTTTATTTTCAAAATATATGCAGAACTCTTCCCACTACCTCCATTGTTAGCACCCTGATTCAAGCCACCATCATCTTTTGCCTTGATTATTGCAATAGCTTCCTAACAGCACTTCCAGCTTTGACCCTTGCATCCTATAATCTGTTTTCCACAGAGCAACAAGAACAATTCTTTTTTCTTTTTCTTTCTTTTTTTTTTTTTTGCGATGGAGTTTTGCTCTTGTTGCCCAGGCTGGAGTGCAATGGCACAATCTTGGCTCACCACAGCCTCCGCTTCCCGGGTTCAGGTGATTCTCCTGCCTCAGCCTCCCCAGTAGCTGGGATTACAGGCATGCGCCACCACGCCCAGCTAATTTTGTATTTTTAGCAGAGACAGAGTTTTTCCATGTTGGTCAGGCTGGTCTCGAACTCCCAACCTCAGGTGATCTGCCTGCCTCGGCCTCCCAGAGTGCTGGGATTACAGGCATGAGCCACCATGCCTGGCCAAGAACAATTCTTTAACATGTTAAGTCAGCTGTTCCACTCTTCTGCACACAGGCCTCTAAAGGCTTCGCATCTCACTCAGAGGAAAGCCTAAATTCTTACAAGTGAGGCTGTTGCTCCAGTGCTGGAACAAGTAGAGGCCATAGTCCAGTGTTGCTCCTCTTGCCAAGTCTGCCCAGAGAAAGGGACCTCTTTTTCTAAACCACACAAAGGTACCCCCTGGGCTGATAGTAGTTCTGCCCTCAAGACCCTACATGCTACATAATCTGGCAGTTACCTCTCTGGTCTCATCTCTTCTCTCCCTTTCTCATTCTCTTCTAGCCCCTCGGGCCCTCTTGCTGTTCCTCAAATGTGTTGTCCCACCCTGAGGCCTTTGGACTGGCTACTCTCTTTGCCTCAGCCACTCATTTCCCAGGAATCTACATGACCTGCTTCTGAAATGTCACCTTATCAGTGAGGTCTTTTGTCTTTCCTGACTTACTGCCCTTATAGAAAATAGCATCCTCCCTCCTTCCTTACTCTCTATCCCCCATACCTTGTTTATTTTTCTTCATACAACTTAACCCCTATCTGTCATACTATATTTCTATATATATATAATTTTTTTCTTTCTTTTTTTTTTTTTTTTTTTTTTGAGACAGAGTCTCCCTCTGTCACCGAGGCTGGATTGCAGTGGTATGATCTCAGCCCACTGCAACCTCCGCCTCCTTGGTTCAAATGATTCTCATACCTTAGCGACCTAAGTAGCTGGGATTATAGGTGTGAGCCCCCGTGCCCAGCTAATTTTTGTATTTTTTAATAGACACTGGGTTTTGCCATGTTGGCCAGGCTGATCTCGAACTCCTAACCTCAAGTGATCCACCTGCCTCAGCTTTCCGAAGTTCTGGGATTACAGGCATGAGCCGCTGTGCCTGGCCTATTTTTTTTCTTGTGTGTTGTCTGTTTCTACATGAATGTAACCTCTATGAGATTAGGGACTTTGTTTTGTTCAATCCTGTGCCTCCATTGTCTAGAATAATGGTAGACAAACAATAGGTGTCCCCCAAATATTGAGTAAATAAATGTAACACAACTTAAGCATTGCCCTAGATTTTGTTTTACTAGATGTTTTCCCTAATGTTTCCTTGCCCCCTTCCACATGCTGATGAGATGCACCTCTGGCCTTCTGTAGCCCATTGTGCTCACCTCTGTCACACTGCCTTTTCTGCTTTGTAGCGGTGGCTCATTTACTAGACCTGAAACACTTGATTGGAAATCCTTGTGACTTGTCAACATATCCCTAAATGTCTAATATGAATGAACGAATGAATGGTAATCTTCATTGGTTTATGTAACTCAATGGCATTTTGTAGATGCTAAGGAACAATCACTTTAGCTGTGTTCTGGTTTGAGAGCATCACAAGTCCAATGTCTTATGAATAGACTAAATTATTGTTCAGTGATTACTGATTATTCACCAAACATATGTTTGAGTACTGCTCTGCTAGAAACCGCATTATGCACTTGAATGCATATGGTGGAGGAGGGATAATGGGGAATGAGAACATTTTGTTTCCTGATCTTGTCAGGCTTACAGCCTAACAGATGAGACACAATATAAACAGGAAGTCTGTAAGGCAGTGTGGTGGAAGGATAATACCATGATGGAGGAAGTGCACAGTATTATGGGAGAACATAGCAGTGGCATCTGACCAATTTTAAGGGAATCCAGGACAGCTTTCCTGAAGCTGAAGAAAGAGTAAAAGCCAAGTGAATCAAAGTGATAGTATGTATGTGTTTTGGGGGTTGGGGGTAATATAGGAGGATGGTCTGCAGGGAGGGGGAGAGAATTATGTAAGATCCTAAGGTAAGAGAGGAAGTTCATGGGTGTGGGGATGGGGATATGGGGCAAAGGACAGGGACATGAAGAGAGTAAATTTGGTCAAAGAACAAGAGTCATTGGTTCTTGAAGGGCACTAATAGGCCAAGTAAAGGAACTTGGATTTTATCCTAAGGGTAATACCGTAGGAAGCCACTGGTGTCCAAATGTCACTACTCCCTCCCTAATGATAACACCCAGTTCTTCCTCTTTTGACTTTTATCTTTTACTTTTTTTTTTTTTTTTTTGAGATGGAGTCTTGCTCTGTTGCCGAGGCTAGAGTGCAGTGGCGCCATCTCGGCTCACTGCAACCTCCACCTCCTGGGTTCAAGTGATTCTCCTGCCCCAGCCTCCTGATTAGCTGGGATTATAGACATGTGCCACCACACCCGGCTAATTTTTGTATTTTTAGTAGAGATGGGGTTTCACCATGTTGGTCAGACTGGTCTTGAACTCCTGATCTCGTGATCTGCCCAAAGTGCTGGGATTATAGGCGTGAGCCACCGCGCCCGGTTCTTTTACTATTTGAAATTATATTATTTATTTATAGTTTGTCTCCCCTACTAGATCATAAGCTCCAAGGAACCAGGGACCTTGTCTTACTTATTGCCAAATTCCTAGCTGTGAAATGGTGCCTGGTGCTTTGTTGACACTCAGTAAATACTGGCTGAATGAATGAATAAAAAAATGTATTTCTCATTTAGGAAAACTTGATTCATTAATGAGTTATTCCCTTGCTGGAACTACTTTATATTAATTTATAAATGGACTTTTTGCTATCCAGTTCATCAACATGAAGATAATTTTGGCCTTTTAATCTTCAGAATTATTTTGATGTCTCCTCTTCTGTATATGGCTATGGGCAGTATTTACAGGCTGTATATGTTATTCAGATAACCAGATATCAATTATATTGCCAGAACATGATACAATTGATTTAGACACTTACTTATCATGGCATTGTTTATATTAGTGAAAATAGCAGCTGGGTGCAGTGGCTCATCCCTGTAATCCCAGCACTTTGGGAGGCCAAAGCAGGCTGATCACTTGAGGCCAGGAGTTCAAGATCAGCCTGGCCAACAGGGTGAAACCCCATCTCTACTAAAATTACAAAAAATTAGCCAGACATGGTGCCCTGTGCCTCTAGTTTCAGCTACTGAGGAGGCTAAGGCAGGAGAATCACTTGAATTCAGAAAGTGAAGGTTGCAGTGAGCTGAGATCACGCCACTGCACTCCATCCTGGGTGACAGAGCAGGACTGTCTCCAAACAAAACAAAAATAGTGAAAATATCTGACAATGGGGGAATAAATTAATGGAACATCATACTGTGAAATGCTGTGTAAGCTTTAGAAGTCATGTTTTAAAACACGATTTAACAACATGAAAAAGTGCTTTTAATATTAAGTGAAAAAAATTGGATGCACAACTGAATATAGAGTTTAATTTCAAGTTTTATAATGTTTGGAAGGAAATATTCCAAAATATTAAATAGATATTTATTTCATTAATTTTGTTTGGTTTATATCTTCTGAATTTTATACCAGGAGTATGCTTCTGTAATTAGGGAAAAAGTTACGATGTTTTGCCTTGCCAGCCATTATTAAGCAAGCCAAGAGTTCTGTTTGAACTTAATGTGACTAAATCTTAGGAACCAACTTCTGTATCCAACTTCAGTTGGACAATTTTTTTTTTTTTCAGTAAAAACTCTCTTTCTTTTTTTTTTTTGAAATGGAGTCTCGCTCTGTTGCCCAGGCTGGAGTGCAGTGGTGCGATCTCAGCTCACTGCAACCTCCGCCTCCTGGGTTCACGCCACTCTTCTGCCTCAGCCTCCCGAGTAGCTGCGACTACAGGCGCCCGCCACCACGCCTGGCTAATTTTGTATTTTTAGTAGGGACAGGGTTTCACCGTGTTAGCCAGATGGTCTCGATCTCCTAACCTGGTGATCCGCCCGCCTCAGCCTTCCAAAGTGCTGGGATTACAGGCGTGAGCCACCACGCCCGGCCTTTCAGTAAAAACTGTATTCATTCCTTCATCACGTGACAGTTGGCCTTGAGTAGTTACAAAGACAGAGCAGTTCCTGCCTCTCAGAACTCTAAGCAGACATTCCAGAGCTCACAGATCAGTGCCCCACCAACTACTACCTGGAAGCTTCAGGGAGATGGGGAGCCTGGAGGAGGGGATGCTGCAGGAACCCCTGGCAGGCAGAGGGGCCGGGCTTCGAAGGCACCCAGGACTGAATTCGAGATGGCAGGCGGCAAGCAGGCAGGCAGCGTGATGGTCATGAGGTGTGGGGTGAGGGCAGGAAGCCCACAGCATTCCTGACTTGGGGTCAGGGGAGACAGATTGGAGGGGCTTGAGCTGAAGCCAGAGCCTGAGGGAACTGGAGAGACTGTAAGCCAGCACTCAGCTTCCCAGCAGACCCCAACCATTGCCGGGTCCAGAGTGCCCTGGGAGAATGTCAGGTATCCAAACGTTTCAGTGGAAGATTCCTTTTCCAAGCATTAGCTGGTTCTTTGGATTTTTAATTATAAACATAGTACATGATCAAGGTTAAACCATTTTCCAAGCATCACATAAGGATGGGAAGTAATTCTATCCCGCTCTAGACCTTCCAGACTGGCTCCAGAGGCAACTGCTGCCAGTGATTTTCCTTACAGAGACCATTGCAGCGACTACCTTGCGCCATGGCCCCGAGACAGCATGGCGTCTTCCTCCACACGGACCTGCAGGTGGCCTCTTAGGAACTGCCTCGCTGAAGGAGGTCATCCCTCTCAGTCACATATGAGCAGCACTCACTCAGGCCTCGGCCCTCAGGGCCATGCGGGGGCGCCTGGCCGGGTTCCCGGCTGTGTCTGGTCTGGTATTGTCTGCCTTTGGGCTACCTTTGCGGCACAGCTCCCTGGGCCTATGGCTGCTCCAAGCTGGACTCCAGCTCCCCTGGGCTGCAGTGCTGCTCCCAGTGGTCCAGAAACAAGGCCGGGCACAGCGGCTCCCGGCTTAGCAGCATCTGTGGCGCAGGCTGGCCCAGGAGCTCCGTGCAGGGTGTTGCCCGTTGACTCAGCCCCGGCTGTACTCACGTCCAAGAACCGGGCTGGCTGGGGGCCCTCTTTGACGGAGCTTTGCTTTACTCCAAGTCTTGCAGAATTTCCTGAGGAAAAGCACTGATGTTCTCATGGACACAAGGGAGGCAGAATCTCTTGAAGTAGAATAAACTGCACTCCTTTCCAGTATTCCTTTCTCAGCTTCTCCTGGACCGCCAGCTCCTCCATGCGCCTCAGACACTCCCTACGCCGCACTGCGGAGGTTCCTCCCGCCCTGGCCCATCTCATCCCCCTTGGCTGTTGATACGACTCCCCTGTGTGCATGTCGCCCTGTGGCAGATGCTCGGGGACTTCTCAGACTCCGGGATCACTCCCAGTACACTGGCCACACAGCCTGCTGCACAAACTCCAGCGCCAGCCAAGGATCAGGAATCTGACTTTGTCGGAGGTGAAGGGATCCTTCATGACATAGCTTTCCTCCAGGAGGACCATCCACTGGGTGTCGGGGGAGCTTCTGCCCCAAGTAGCAGTAGGGAGCTGTCAAGGCATAGAGTTCACACTCAAACACTCCCAGAGGGCGGCACTCTGCATGGGACACCATCCAGCTCCTTCTTTGGCTATGGAATCAAGTACATTATCAGCTGGCCCCTGGCTCCTGGCTGTGACCTCCCTTCGCCTGAACTGAGCCTGGTGTGTAAGGGCGTATCAAATTGTATGGGCGTATCAAGTTGTATGGGCGTATCAAGTTGTATGGGCTTCGCCGCTGAGTGACCCCAAATGCAACTCCAGGAAGCGTGGGTTACCAATGACTTTAAAGTTAACGATCAGCTGAGCGCGGTGGCTGACGCCTGTAATCCCAGCACTTTGGGAGTCTGAGGCGAGTGGATCACGAGGTCGGGAGTTCAAGACCAGCCTGGCCAATATGGTGAAACCCCCGTCTCTACTAAAAATACAAAAATTAGCCGGGCGTGGTGGCGGGCTCTTGTAATCCCAGCTACTCGGGAGGCTGAGGCAGGAGAATCGCGTGAACTCGGGAGGCGGAGCTTGTAGTGAGCCGAGATCGCACCACTGCACTCCAGCCTGGGCGACAGAGCAAGACTCTGTCTCAAAAAAACAAAAAAAAAGTTACGATCCGATCGCGGGTGTGCGTGAACCTGATCCCGCTTCTCTTCTGAACACCGGGGCGTCCTAGGCCCCTGCCGAGGCTCCTGGGGGCGGTGCCTGTGAGCAGGGACAGCTGAGCGGGCCAGGGGGCGCCAGTGGTCCCCGCGAGCCTCCGCGCGCCCTCCCTCGCCCCAGCACCGCCCGAGGTCGGGGAGACCGTCCCCCGAGGCCGACACCCCGCTTCTCCATCTGGTCCCCAAAGCCGAGAGCGGCCGCGCCGACCCTTGGCGCTCGGAGCACAGCAGGCCACTCAGGCGGCGAACTCAGTCCCGGTGAGCAGGAGGTTCCCTGAGGCTACGCGGGGCCGGCCCACAGCGCGCTCGCCCCTGCCAGGCCGCAGCCGCCCATGATTCTTTACTGAAAGCAGTGTAATGCGGCTGTTTGAAAGCTATACTCTGAAAAATACTGTTATTTTTGACAACATTGAGGGATAGATTTTAGCAGAAGGCCTGACCTCTTTTTGCTTGGTACTTTAATATTAAAGATGAGAATTATAATAAAGTTTATTATAAAAATAAATACATTATTTATAGCTATCGTGTACTGGATGAAGCTAGGCCAGATAAGCACCGGGGTCATAAAATATTTGACCTTGTTTGTGTCAAGAGGCACACAAACTAGTTTTCCCACATGACACAAATACATGTAAAATACCAAACCTTCTATTAGAAAGTGTGAACTATACATAAGAAACCATCAATTATATGATACATGTGAGAGGAGTTGTGCACAGTTAGGAAGAGAAGAGCTCTTCATTGACTGGTGTTTGGTATTTCTGTCCCAGAGCAGCAGCATATGGCAGTGGAAAACCTAGACCTTTTTTTTTTTTGAGACTTGAGTTTCACTCTTGTTGCCCAGGCTGGAGTGCAATGGCACGATCTTGGCTCACTGCAACTCCGCCTCTGGGGTTCAAGCGATCCTCTTGCCTCAGCCTCCCGAGTAGCTGGGATTACAAGCATGCGCCACTACGCCTGGCTAATTTTGTATTTTTAGTAGAGACGGGGTTTCTCCATGTTGGTCAGGCTGGTCTCGAACTCCCGGACCTCAGGTGATCCACCTGCCTCGGCCTTCCAAAGAGCTGGGATTACAGGCATGAGCCACCACGCTTGGCAGCATAGACCTTTTAATGCATAGGTTGAAGTATTTATCACAGAGACAGATGGGAAATTTTTTTCTAAAAAAAATACATTTTTAGATCAATATTTGACTTAATGTAAAAAATTATATTAATTGATGCTCTTTTTTTTTCTTTCAGGCTTATCAAAGTTTTGGCTTTGTTGCAAGAGCAGGTCAAGATTTAGCTGTTCTTCAGTGAACAAGTGTGAAGATTGTCAAATATGTCAGTTCATCAAATAAGAAAACATGCAGTTCTCCCACCTATCATTTGTAGAAGTGACAAGGAATTTTTGGAAAGTATGCAAAGATACATAATTACAGAAACTGAAAGACTGGGCTGTAGTGAGGAAGGACCTGCTGATGAATATTACATCATATACCGAAATGTTTTTGATAAGGTATCATAATGCTCTTAAGACAATTACGTTTTCATGAAGGTAGCAATGATCTATGTTGACAACCAATATTCCTGCCTTAGTAACACCACTGTTTGAATGATCGCATTCCATTTGCCGATTTTGAGAAGTTCATCCAATTTCTCAGAAAGGCATGAATGGGAAAAATGCAATTCTAGATTTGTATTTCCTGACTGAATGAGTGTTTCAGTTATTTTAGCTTGAGAGCAGATTATAAGTTTCCTTTATATATTTTTTAAAGACAGAGTCTCACTGTATCACCCAGGCTGGAGTGCAGTGGCACACTCATATCTCACTGCAGCCTCAGGCTCCTGGGTTCAAGTGATCCTCTTGCCTCAGCCTCCTGTACAGCTTGGACTACAGGCTTGTGCCACCACTCCTGACTAATTTTTAAAATTTTTTGTAGAGACAAGGTCTCTGTGTTGCCTAGGCTGGTCTTGCACTCCCAGCCTCAAGCAATCCTATCTTGGCCTCCCAAAGTACTGGGATTACAGGCATGAACTACCAGTGCCTAGCCCAGACTATCAGTTTTTGATCAGCTACCTGGCTATATGTACCCTCTGATAATAATTTTGACCTTTTCATCTAAAAGTATCATCTGATTTGTTAGGAATTGGGCTGCAAGCAGGAACATGATACTTCCTTGTTATTTTGAGTTTGTTTGTGGTATCATTAAAATCTTGGTTTAGATTTGATCTAACATTAAATTGAGGTTCCTTGTAGATTGGAGTTCTATCTAGAATTATCTAGTCATGGTTTACAAGGAATTAGACTGGAATTAATATTGGAAATATGGAGATCAGCTTAGAAAATGCTCTGACTTTGTGGAACATATTTGATTTTGCTTTTTAAGATTTTAGAAATACCTATTATCCTTCTAAACAATTGCAGTTTGCCCACCAATCCTAATTTATTTATGCAGCTTTTTTTTCCACCCCATCCCCGGAAGATGCTCTGACAGTGAAATAAATGAAATCAGCATCTTTCCTCTTTGCCAGAGGAAGTACTTGGCTTAAGACTTCAGTGAACTGTTGGTCTCTGAGAAAACCGCCACAGGCAAAATAGAAACTCAGTCTTTTAATTTTTAAACATTACACACTATGACTCTTATTTCTCTTCTAAATAAAAACCTAGTGCCTCACTCTAAGGGAAAGTGAGCTTCAGATAGTGATATACACCTACCAGTAGAATAAGGAAAGTTGATACGTATTCATAGGAGTATAAAATAGAGAAACAGAGTCTTTCCTTCCTTTTATATCATACAGAAAATCTGTGTTTTAGAAGTAGTACATTGGCAGGTTAGCTTAATTTTATATGCTGTTAAGATCAATGATATTGCTCTGGGTGTTTTAGTTATTAAGGAATGTATTGAATGAATGTTTAAATAAAGGTAATGTATTGAATAGGTTTTATAAATATCAAGAGTCATGTGACTCTACTGTGTGAAATTAGCAAAGGAAAGTCATAACTGTAACATGTATATCTTTGCATGCCCAAGTGCTAACACTTGTCAGAATTTTTCTTACATGAAGAGCTCATTGCTTTACATTAATGTAGTTATAGTGAAGTCATTTTGTAGGTATTGTTGGTAAATTTAATTCCTAGAGAAAACATATGGTGTTAAATAGAAAATAATATTGACATATATGGTCCCTGTTTCTTTTCTCCTGGTGAGGAGAAAAGATTTCCATTTGTACTATTTGCACACTGCATAATTGTAAATTTTACCTTGTAAAGAATTCTGTTCTTCAGGACTGAGAGGGGATCTAGAAATGGAAATCATTTGGTACTTAGAGAAACTTTTCTTCTAGCTTCTTGATAACAGGTAATTTACCTTCTTCATTTTCACATTATTTTAGCACATTTGATTGTTAATGAACTATTAATGACTGTCTTCTTTGATCTTCCTACCCTCTTAAAAGGAACTAGTTGGGCAGAAGATAAAAGTGTCAGCTTGCATCTCTGGGTACTTGGAACCGGGGAACAAATACCAAATTGTGTTTAAAATCAAAGATAGATGGTTTGACCTGGAGAATCATACCTGAATCAAAGCAAGGAGGACTTGAAACTCATACCAAGAGTTGGGGGTGGACTGTAGGGTGAGCGAAAAACCTAGTAAGCAGAGAAGACCAAAGCTCGGAAGAATGAACTTTTTTAGAAATGGATGACTTACTGGGCTGGGTGTAGTAGCTCATGTCTGTAATCCTAGAACTTTGGGAGGATTGGTAGGAGCATGGCTTGAGGCCAGGAGTTTGAGACCATCCTGGGCAACATAGCAAGACTCTGTCTCTACCAGAAAAGAAAAGAGGGGAGGGGATATGGAGGTAGCTGGACTCTGTAAAGTGGCTGACCTTTTGTGTTCCTGTAGCATATTGTACAAATAGTTCAGATCCATATGTAGGAGCTGAGGTGGAATGAAAACCATTCCTCTTCTCCCTTAGACCCCTGTACCTGGTAAATATAGCTATGGTTATTTTCTTGGATTTAGTGGCAGCCTTAATGCTGGGGTCTCAAACTTAAATGCCTGCAGAGGCCACCAAGGTAATATAAAAGAGTTAAGTGGGCTGGCTATGAGAGAATAAGGAATGGTGGGGATTGTCATAAAATGAAAAACCACAATAAATAAATAAATAAATAAACAAATAAAACCATGAATAAATAAACCAGTAAAGGAGATTGTAATTGAAAGCTCCAGCTATTATTGCCATTAAGGAATAGGGGTTCCGTGTAGGTAGATTTTTCAGTTTCCAAGAGAAGCTGAAAATGTGGTTTTGGGGTGAAATTTCCTGAATTTTAAAATATTTTGTTGGTTAAGCAGAATTGCCAGCTGTATTCAACCTGTGATGTGCCAGTTTGCATATTTCTACTTTAGTGTATTTTCTGTGCATTCTTGAAGGTTCCCATGAGTGCTCTTCTGAAATCTGTTTCTTCTAGCAAACAGACTTGGGAGCTGATCATGATACCACTACATATTTATTATCTACTCATTAATATATCTGAGTTGTCTTGGATTGTTGGAGCATATCAGAGGAGTATGTGAAGTAGATGGCCAGGAGCAACAGGGTGCTTAATTTGGAAAGCTGCAGATTGATGACCTCTGTTTTATTAAGGATTCTTGATTTGGGTGGATAGGTAGTAAGGTCATGTCAAAAAGACCACAAGTTCCTTCCTTCCTTCCTTCCTTCCTTCCTTCCTTCCTTCCTTCCTTCCTTCCTTCCTTCCTCCCTCCCTCCCTCCTTCCTTCCTCCTCCTTCTTCTTTCTTCTTCTTCCCCTCTGTGGCCCAGGCTGCAATCTACTCGGCTCACTGCTGCCCGCGCCACGGACTACCTGGGACTGCCGCCGCGCGCCACCGCTGCCTGCTTTTTCTCCTTTGCCTGCAGGCGCGCGTCCGCCATGTTGCCCACGCTGGTCGCCAGCTCCTGACGCCGAGTGCTCTGCCCGCCTCAGCCTCCCGAGGTACTGGGACTGCACACGGAGTCTCGCTCACCCGGTGCTCGGTGTTGCCCGGGCTGGAGTGCGGTGGCGTGGTCTGGGCTCGCGGCAGCCTCCGCCTCCCAGCCGCCTGCCTTGGCCTACCGGGGTGCTGGGATTGCAGCCCCTGCCCGGCCGCCGCCCCGTCTGGGAGGTGGGGAGCGTCTCTGCCCGGCCGCCCCTCTGCCCGGCCTCCCCATCTGGCAAGTGAGGAGCGCCTCTGCCCGGCCACCCATCGTCTGGGAGGTGAGGAGCGCCTCTGCCTGGCCACCCATCGTTGGGAGGTGAGGAGCGCTTCTGCCCGGCCACCCATCGTCTGGGAAGTGAGGAGCACCTCTGCCTGGCCGCCCCGTCTGGGAAGAAGTGAGGAGCGCCTCTGCCGGCCCCGTCTGGGAGTGAGGGCCCTGCCGGCGCCCGTCTGGGAAGAAGTGAGGAGCGCCTCTGCCCGGACGCCCCGTCTGGGAAGTGAAGAGCGCCTCTGCCCGGCCGCCCCATCCGGGAAGAAGTGAGGAGCGCCTCTGCCCTGCCGCCCTGTCCGGGAAGAAGGGAGGAGCCCCTCTGCCCGGCCACCCCGTCCGGGAAGAAGTGAGGAGCCCCTCTGTCCAGCCGCCCCGTCTGGGAAGTGAGGAGCGCCTCTGCCCGGCCACCCATCGTCTGGGAAGTGAGGAGCCCTCTGCCCGGGCGCCCCGTCTGGGAAGTGAGGAGCGCCTCTGCCCGGCCACCCACCGTCTGCGAAGTGAGGAGCGCCTCTGCCCGGCCACCCACCGTCTGGGAAGTGAGGAGCGCCTCTGCCCGGCCACCCACCGTCTGGGAAGTGAGGAGCGCCTCTGCCCGGCCACCCACCGTCTGGGAAGTGAGGAGCGCCTCTGCCCGGCCACCCACTGTCTGGGAAGTGAGGAGCGCCTCTGCCCGGCTGCCCATCGTCTGGGAAGTGAGGAGCGCCTCTGCCCGGGCGCCCGTCTGGGAAGTGAGGAGCGCCTCTGCCCAGGCACCCATCATCTGGGAAGTGAGGAGCGCCTCTGCCCAGGCGCCCCGTCCGGGAAGAAGTGAGGAGCGCCTCTGCCCGGCCGCACAGTCCAGGTAGAAGTGAGGAGCGCCTCTGCCCGGCCGCCCCGTCTGGGAAGAGGTGAGGGGCGCCTCTGCCCGGCCACCCATCGTCTGGGAAGTGAGGAGCGCCTCTGCCCAGCCACCCATCGTCTGGGAAGTGAGGAGCGCCTCTGCCCGGCCGCCCCGTCTGGGAAGTGAGGAGCGCCTCTGCCCGGCCACCCACCGTCTGGGAAGTGAGGAGCGCCTCTGCCCGGCCACCCATCGTCTGGGAAGTGAGGAGCGCCTCTGCCCGGCCGCCCCGTCTGGGAAGTGAGGAGCGCCTCTGCCCGGCCACCCATCGTCTGGGAAGTGAGGAGCGCCTCTGCCCGGCCGCCCCGTCTGGGAAATGAGGAGAGCCTCTGCCCGGCCACCCATTGTCTGGGAAGTGAGGAGCGCCTCTGCCTGGCCACCCACCCTCTGGGAAGTGAGGAGTGCCTCTGCCCGGCCGCCCCGTCTGGGAAGTGAGGAGCGCCTCTGCCCGGCCACCCACCGTCTGGGAAGTGAGGAGCGCCTCTGCCCGGCCACCCACCGTCTGGGAAGTGAGGAGCCCTCTGCCCGGCCGCCCCGTCTGGGAAGTGAGGAGCGCCTCTGCCCGGCCACCCACCGTTTGGGAAGTGAGGAGCGCCTCTGCCCGGCCACCCCCTCTGGGAAGTGAGGAGCGCCTCTGCCCGGCCGCCCCGTCTGGGAAGTGAGGAGCGCCTCTGCCCGGCCACCCATCGTCTGGGAAGTGAGGAGCGCCTCTGCCCGGCCACCCCGTCTGGGAAGTGAGGAGCGCCTCTGCCCGGCCACCTATCGTCTGGGAGGTGAGGAGCGCCTCTGCCCGGCCGCCCCGTCTGGGAGGTGAGGAGCGCCTCTGCCCGGCCGCCCCGTCCAGGAGGAAGTGAGGAGCGCCTCTGCCCGGCCGCCCCATCCGGGAGGAAGTGAGGAGCGCCTCTGCCCGGCCGCCCCGTCCGGGAAGAAGTGAGGAGCGCCTCTGCCCGGCCGCCCAGTCCGGGAAGAAGTGAGGAGCGCCTCTGCCCGGCCGCCCCGTCCGGGAAGAAGTGAGGAGCGCCTCTGCCCGGCCGCCCCATCTGGGAAATGAGGAGAGCCTCTGCCCGGCCTCCCATCGTCTGGGAAGTGAGGAGCGCCTCTGCCCGGCCACCTATCGTCTGGGAAGTGAGGAGCGCCTCTGCCCGGCCACCTATCGTCTGGGAAGTGAGGAGCGCCTCTGCCCGGCCGCCCCGTCTGGGAAGTGAGGAGCGCCTCTGCCCGGCCGCCCCGTCTGGGAAGTGAGGAGCGCCTCTGCCCGGCCTCCCATCGTCTGGGAAGTGAGGAGCGCCTCTGCCCGGCCACCCATCGTCTGGGAAGTGAGGGGTGCCTCTGCCCGACCACCTGTCGTCTGGGAAGAAGTGAGGAGCGTCTCTGCCTGGCCGCCCCGTCTGGGAAGTGAGGAGCGCCTCTGCCCGGCCGCCCCGTGTCTGGGAAGAAGTGAGGAGCTCCTCTGCTGGCCGCTCCGTCTGGGAGGTCTACCACGGAGGCCAGAAGCAATGTGGGGGCTGGACGTGGTGGCTACGCCTGTGGTCCCGGCACTCTGGGGGGCGAGGCGGGTTGATCACTTCGGGCTAGGAGTTCGAGACCAGTCTGGCCAACTTGGCGAAACATGAAAAATACAACAGACAAACCAACCAACCAACTCAGTGACAACAAAACAGGTCTACCCTGGAGTCATACTCTAATTTTTTCTATTTTCCTCCCTTTCTGATCCTTTATCCCACTTTCTTTTTCTTCCTCTTCCTACTCCCTCTTCTTTGTCAAATAGAGGATTGAGTTATTATCACTGATCCATATAAAGTCCCTCTCTCATTTATTTTAACTCCCACCCCCCATTTCTATTCCCCGACTTCCCATGTGTAACCTTCCTAATATGTTTGATACGCATCTTTTTGTTTGTATGTATTTTTAGAAAATGTTTATTGTTTTGTGTGCAAAAAAAATTAATAAAAAAAAAAAAAAAAAGACCACAAGTATCACCCACTCAAATATCCTCTCCTGGCACTTGCCAGGAGATCAATAATCTCCTTATATCATTTGCTGATAGACCAGATGCCTTCCTAGATAATTTTTTCTAGATATTGCCTAGGTAAAGAAAGCCAGTGGGGGATACCAGAGGCTAGAGATGTAGCAGGAATAGAAAGCATAATTGCAGCTTTCTGAGAAAATTAGGGATTGAGCCTGTCTATTCTCTGTATTCATCAATCCCTCTGAAATCCTCATGTGCAGAATTTGGAAACCATACATTATTTATAACTTGTCTATTTTTATTTTTTGACTCATTTAAAAATGTTTCTTTATTTTTGCATGGGTAATACATATATAAGATTAACAAAAAATAAATGAATAAATAAACCAGTAAAGGAGATTGTACAATGGAAAGTCTGGACCTTCTCATCTCAGATTCTACTTCTCCTGTCCTTCTTTGCAGGCACCCACTGTTTCTGTTTTCTTCTGTTATCCTTCCAGAGATTTTCTGTGCCTAAACACCATTTGAAACCATGAATGTATAGTGATGAGGGGTTTTTTACAGTTGCACATGACATCCTGGGAATAGAAATGCAATTAGATGTTGAGAATATTGATGAGCCAATAGGAGCTGATGGGTTAGAAAAATAAGGAGGTGAAGAGAATCCAGGATTTTAAGGTTTAAATGAAGTTAGAGACTAGATTTGGAGCGAGTAAGAGAAGATACAGAATTATATTTAAAAGATTCAGAACTGGGAAAATCAGAACTAGCATTAGTTTTAACTGAAATCATATAATGCATGTGTTCATACCAAGTAGAACAAAAATGGCCTTTTTTCCCTCTCATATTTAAACTCCACATTATCTACTGTAATGTTCCACAAAGAGCACATCTTTAGTAAATATTGCCTTTAGTGTCCAATTATGTTTGAGCTTGCTGTAGAGTTTAGATTTCTAATTGCTAATCATGTTTCATTTTAAAAATAATCTATAATGTTATTTGCAAGAATTTCAATCCATAGTCTTCTAGAAAAAAAAATCAATACCATAGGCAGAAAAATAATATTTCAGGTAATAGAGCATGTCACTGCATACAAATCCATTCTTACTTCAATCAAAAAAGAATATGATGCCTTTATTGAGACAATAAAGAAAGGCCGAAGAACTACATTTTGTCTTCATGGAAAACTTAAAGGTTTGGCAGCAGAGCCTACAGCTTTGGTATATCACAGGAAAAGAACAATCCAACTTGAAGCAAAGTAAGTAGTTTAGTAACTAGCCCAAAAGATGGTAGTTGTTGCTTGATTATAATAACTAGCCAGTGTAACTCTAGCCGGTGGTTCTTAGTCTTATTGAATTTCAATTTTATTTAAATGCTGCATTTTTATGTTACCTTCTCCTAGTAACTTGAAGTTACTGTATTGTTTACTTACTTCAATTAAAAAATATTACTTTTGTTTGAGAATTGAGAACTTTTATAGTACCTCTTAGTGTGTATATATATATATATATATATTTTTTTTTTTTTTTTTTTTTTTTTTTTGAGACAGGGTTCACTCTTGTTGCCCAGGCTGGAGTGCAGTGGTGCAATCTTGGCTCACTGCAACCTCCGCCTCCTGGTCTCAAGCAGTTGTCCTGCCTCAGCCTCCTGAATAGCCAGGACTACAGGTGCATGCCACCATGCCCAGATAATTTTTTTTAATATTAAAAATAGAGATGGGGTCTCACTATGTTGCCCAGGCTGATCTCGAATTGCTGAGCTCAAGCAATCCTCCTGCCTCAGCCTCCCAAAGTGCTAAGATTAAAGGTGTGAACCACTGTGCTGGCCAAAAAGACAAGAGTGGGCAGTTATAGTCTTTTTGTTTGTTTGAAGCAGGGCTTGCTCTGTTGCCCAGGCTGGAGTACAGTAGCTTGATCTCGGCCCGCTGCCACCTCTGCCTTCCAGGTGCAAGTGATCCTCCCACCGCAGCCTCCCAAGTAGCTGGGGCTACAGGCACAAGCTACCACGCCTGGCTAATTTTTGTATTTTTTTGTAGAGATGGAGTTTTGCTATGTCAGGCTAATTTTTGTATTTTCTGTAGAGACTGGGGTCTCACCATGTTACCCAGGCTGGTCTCCAACTTGTGAGCTCAAGCGATCTGCATGCCTCAGCCTCCCAAAGTGCTGGGATTACAGGCGTGAGCCACCACTCCTGGCCCTCTTAGTATAATTGAAAACACATTTTGTATCATAAAATGAGGGTCTGCACAGGGTGGCTCACACCTGTAATCCTAGCACTTTGGGAGGCTGAGGTAGGAGGATTGCTTGAGGCCAGGAGTTTGAAATCAGCCTGGGCAACATAGTGAGTCCCTGTCTTTACAAAAAAGTTAAAAAAAAAATTAGCTGGGTGTGGTCCCAGTTGCTTGGAAGGCCGAGGTGGGAGGATTGGTTGAGCCTGAAAGATGGAGACAAGTGAGCCATGATTGCGCCACCACATTCCAGCCTGGGTGACAGAGTGAGACCTCATCTCAAGAAAAAAAAAAAGGAATAAAATAAAATAAATAAGGGATGCAGGTAATTGCTCCAGGTAATTTCCTCCATGGAAGATTTAATAGTACAATTTCATGATTACTATCTGAATTAGAGCACTTAATCCTGTTATTCACAAAGGTAGGTAACCTACTGGGAGAGGATAAGATGCTCAGTCTTGTTAAGTAGTCTTATATTTTCAGTATTACATTTGGTCAGTGATGGATAAATTAATTTTATAGATAATTTTTTTTTTTTTGAGACAGAGTTTCGCTCTTTTCCAGGCTGGAGTGCAATGGTGTGATCTTGGCTCGTGGCTCACTGCAACCTCCGTCTCCCAGATTCAACCGATTCTCCTGCCTCAACATCCCAAGTAGCTGGGATTACAGGCTCTTGCCACCATGCCTGGCTTTTTTTTTTTTTTTTTTTTGTATTTTTGTAGAGATGGGGTTTCACCATGTTGGCCAGGCTGGTCTCGAACTCCTGACCTCAGGTGATCCGCCTGTCTTGGCCTCCCAAAGTGCTGGGATTACAGGCATGAGCCACCGTGCCCGGCCTTTTATAGATAATTTTAAGTCAACTTGGAAAATTATGCAAAGTTTGACCTCCATTTCTGGCAATATGGCTGGCTAGATGTTGAGATAGACCTTCCTACTGGGGAAAAATACTACCTAATACATTTTTTCAAAAATCTTTTGAAAAGCATCAGAAAGTCAAAATCAGGGCAAAATCTAACAGAAGACAAAAGATAAGTGGAGCACTAAAACTGCTTTGGCCCCGAGAACATTTTTTTAAAAGCTAGTGACCATAATTTTCAGTTTTTACTACGGCATGCAGAATAAAAAGCACAGCCCAAGGTTGCTCCACCTGGTATAGTCTATTGGGAAACACTCACCGTATAAAGCTAGGATGCTAAAAGGCTATCATCATAGGGTGAACCAGAGGTAAACTGCTCCACCCCTGGGACTGCAAGGAAAATTGCCCTTTACTCAGCTGATCGTTGATGGGTACCCAGTTTATTTGGGGCCAATAAAATGTTCTGGAATTAAATAGTGGTTGTGGTTGCACAACTATACTAAAATTCCTTGAACTATGTATACTTTACAAGGATGATTCTTGAAGTATGTGAACTATATCTCAATAAAGCTATTATGAAAAGATGGAGGACAGAGTGAGAAGGTCATATTATTATGTCTAATCACAGCTCTACAATGAAGAGAATATGGGACAAAGACAATATTTGAAGAAATAATGGCTGAGAGTTTTCTGTCTTCTGTTAGATTTTGCCCTGATTTTGACTTTCTGATGCTTTTGGAAAGATTTTTTAAAAATATATTATGTAGTACTTTTCCCCAGTAGGAAGGTCTATCTCAACATCAGGCCAGTCATATTGCCAGAAATGGAGGTCAAACTTTGCATAGTTTTCCAAGTTGACTTAAAATTATCTATGAAAATAACTTATCCATCATTTACCAAATGTAACACTGAAAATATGTGAAAGATACCCATTCACAGATTCAACAAACCCAAAGAATCCCAAGCATCATAAATACTAAGAAATACTCAACTAGGTTCATCTTAGTGAAGTTGTCAAAAATAGAGATCATAAAATTAGCATAGAAAGGAGCAACAATTAGATACTTTCTCATCCATGTGGTAACATGTATTAGAACTTAATTCCTTTTTATGGCTGAATAATACTCCATTGTATGTATATACTACATTTTGTTTATCCATTCATCTGTTTTTGGACACTTGGATTGTTTCTATTTTTGGCTATGTGAATAATGCCACGCTGAAAATTCATGTACAAGTATCTGCTTTCGGTTTCTTTTGAAAACCTGCTTATTTTTAACATATCTTTTGTTTATAAGCACAAATCTATTTGGAATAAAGCCAGTGGATATTTTATTTCCACAATCCTTTCATAAATACTGCAAGCTCTTACTCTGAGCCATCAATAGTTACCAAGAGCACTATATAATAATCAGAAGCAGCAGCCAGCAGTTATCTACTGACAAACTCGTTTTTTATTTTTTTTTATTTTTTGAGATGGAGTCTTGCCCTGTCTTCCAGGCTGGAGTGCAATGGCATGATCTCGGCTCACTGCAACCTCTGCCTCCCAGGTTCAAATTATTCTCCTGCCTCAGCCTTCCGAGTAGCTGGGATTACAGGTGCCCACCACCACAACCAGCTAATTTTTGTATTCTTAGTAGAGATGAGGTTTCACCATGTTGGTCAGGCTGGTCTGAAACTCCTGACCTCGTGATCTGCCCTCCTCGGCCTCCCAAAGTGCTGGGATTACAGGCATGAGCCACCGCGCCCGGCCCAAACTTGTTTTTAATTTGCCAAAAACCCTTTGACATTTATATATTGACAAAAATTCTCTTCCTGATCAAATTTTACTCAGGGTCCCCTGAACCCTTTTCAGCTAGGCCTGACTTTTGGACTTCCACATTCATCTCTGCACCATTCAGTTTTAGCAAGAATCCTGTGAAGTAAGTTTAGCAAGAACCCCCCATCCATGACATGTGATGCCCCAACCATCCTCCAGGTGATGTCTAGTTACCGTGACCTGCCTTCAACAACAATCCTCTTAGGTCAGTTTATCCAGAATCTTTCCTCACATCTGATGTTTTCTTTTAGTAATTTGTCATCCACTGACCCCACCCTGCTCCTTAGCTATCACTTCCCACTTGCCCATGTCGTATTCAGATTGAGTCCAATCATTCTACATTGTAGTAGTTCCTGTAGATATTTGCATGGCCCCTCTTGAAAAAAGTCTTCATTACTATGCTTTAACAAGTGTCAAAAATAATTTTTCTGTGTGTATTTTAATATGTTATTTCTCCCTTGGGCCAACATAACTAGGAAGAAAACTTCAAATAATACTTAAGAGAAGTTTATACTACCTTTTGGTCTTTAAAATTTTCATTTCTGGATAAACTCAGTTTTATCTCAGAGAAGTGCTGTCCTTCCTCTAGCTCTAGGATCAAAATTACTGTAGTAGGCTCAATAAAGCTTCTCAAAGGCATCAGGTCCTACTCTCTAGAACCCCTAAATGTTAACCGTATTTGGAAAAAGGGTCTTTGCAGATGTGATTAAAGATTTTGAGATAGGGAGGTTATAAAAGTAAGCCCTAAATATGATCATAAATGTCCTAATAAGAGGGAAACAGGAGCTTTGCCATAGGCAGAGGAGAAGGCGGTATGACCATAGAGGCAGAGACTGAAGTGATGAAGTCAGAATGCCTGCAGCCCCAAGGCTGGAAAAGGCAAGGAACAGATTCTGAAGGAAGCACGGCTCTGCCAACACTTTGATTTTGGTCCGGTGATACTGATTTTGAATTTCTGGCTTCCAGAATTGTAAGAATAAATTTCTGTTGTTTGTAGTCACAAGGTTAGTGGTAATTTGTTACAGTTGCCACAGGAAACTAATATAATTACTTACAAAAATACTTTTTAAATTACAAAAGTAATTTTCCACTAAACAGAATAGTTTGTGGTCATATTACTGTGATTTGCACTTATGAATTTCCAATAGGGTTCAGAATCATAGTATGAGATTTTATTAATGCTCAGAAAGAAAATTGTTCCTCATTTGTGAGGCTAGATAACTTTTTGAGGGCATTTCACCTAGTCCATAATGGTTCAAAATAAAGTAATGATTTAACCTGTTTTACCTTAGGTTTTGTGGTTCAAGAATTAAGTTAGTTGAAAGACATAATAAAGCCTTTCTGTTTTCCAGAATGAAGATTATCGAAAGTAATTCCTTGAAGATTCAATCTCAAATAGATCAAATCAAGCAGTGTAGGGCAGAGTATGACACAAAAGAAGTAAAATATTGTACTTTCTCCAAAGATCCTTCAAAACCTATTCCAGGTATTGTATTTTGTTTAAAATATTTGAGAGAAATCCTGAGTATTTCCAATTTTTACCTAAGCCACGCATTAATATAAATGTGCTGATGTATGTGCATCTTGCACGTGTGTGTTGTACACATAATTTTAGTCAGGACTCTAGGTAGATTCACGGGAATGGAAAAACAAACTCTAAAAGATTGAATTTCAGTCAGCTGGGTTATATAAAGTGTAATGCAGTGGCTCCTGAAGTGTGGTTTCCTGTATCAACATCAACATCACCTAAAGACCTCTTAGAAATGCAAATTCATGGTTCCCATCAGATCAGAGACTTAACTGTGTCAGAAACTCAGTGGGTGGAGTTCAGCAGTGTCTTAACAAGTCCTTCAGGTTTTTCTTTTCTTTTCTTTTTTTTTTTTTTTTTTTGAGACCTAGTCTCTCTCCGTCACCCAGGCTGGACGTGCAGTGGTATGATCTCGGCCCACAGCAACCTCCGTCTCCAGGGTTCAAGCGATTCTTGTGCCTTGGCCTCCCAAGTAGCTGGGATTACAGGCGTGTGCCACTATGCCCAGATACTTTTTGTGTTTTTAGTAGAGACGAGGTTTTACCATGTTGGTGAAACTCCTGGTCTCAAACTCCTGGGCTCGAGCTATCCACCCACCTCAGCCTCCCAAAGTGCTGGGATTAAAGGCATGAGCCACTGTGCCCGGCCACTTCAGGTTTTTTTGATGCACTCTAAAGTTTGAGAACCACTGGTATAATATAAGGAAAACTGTAGTGTATTAAGTTTTGGTGGATATTGTTGATTCATGTTGATGTCAGCATTCACTGCTTCCACATCTTCAGCATAATACTGTTACCACATTTTAAGAAATTGTAGTATATCCTGGAATTCATCTAGGATATGGAGAGGTTTTTACAATGAGTGGATAGAGGAATTACAGATATTCATCCTGGAAAAAAGAAAGACTTTGAGAATAGATAATGGTATTCCAAACTTTCAAAGATTTTGGCTAGTGTTTATTCTGAGGCAGGATTAATAGATAGAAATTTTAGGAAGCCAGATTTGGTCTTGGTGGAAGAAGCTGTGTCTTGAAGTAATGAGCTACTCTATACTAGAGGATTTCAAATGAGATTGAATAATCATCTTGTGTTTCATAAAAGTAGGGACTAGATTCACTTTTTTTTTTTTTTTTGCAGACATAGTCTCGCTCTGTCACCCAGGCTGGAGTGCAGTGGCCCGATCTTGGCTCACTCCAAGCTCTGCCTCTGGATTCACACCATTCTCCTGCCTCAGCCTCCTGAGTAGCTGGGACTACAGGCGCCTGCCACCACGCCCGGCTAATTTTTTTGTATTTTTAGGAGAGACAGGTTTCACTGTGTTAGCCAGGATGGTCTCGATCTCCTGACCTTGTGATCCGCCCGCCTTGGCCTCCCAAAGTGCTGGGATTACAGGCATGAGCCACCGCGCCTGGCCTAGATTCACTTTCAAATATAAAACTGTGACTAGCAAATGACAAATAAGATACATATTAATAAGTACAGTATAACTGACAAATTGGGACTAAGTGCTGAGAAAATTCTGGGTAAGGGACTGGTTAAAATCAAATAGAATCAATCCAGGTAAGTTTTTGGAGGAGGAGTATTTTGTGATATGTACTAAAGTCAACAATTGGCCCAGATGAGAAAGGAAGATTATTTAGGGCTGGGCACAGTGGCTCATGCCTGTAATCCTAGCACTTTGGGATGCTGAAGTGAGAGGATCTCTTGAGCCCAGGAGTTTGAGACCAGCCTGGGCAGACCCTGTGAGAGCCTCTCTCTCTCTCTCTCTCTCTCTCTCTATATATATATATATATATACATATTTTTTAAAGGCATTTGAAGAGAGAGAGAGTTATGAGTAATTAGAGGTGACAGTGAGAGAGAGGACTGAAGATTTGGCAGGCATTTATATTCTGTGTTGAGAATAATAAACTAATTAGTCTAGGGTTAGCTATAATAGGGTAATGAGAGATTTGTTTAGAGAGAAATCTGTTGACAAATCCTGAATTGTTAGGCAGAAGCTCTTGGCATTACTGAGTAACAGTGATATTTAGGGATCTTCAGGTGTGTTAATGAAATCACTAAAAAATTTTTTTTCAGATGCTAAGGTTTGTGTGTTCTCAGTCTTCACCGAGTCTTCATTGATAATGTTTAAAACTGCTAGCCTGAGGCTCGGTGTGGTGGCTCATGCCTGTAATCCCAGCACTTTGAGAGGCCGAGGTGAGCAAATCACCTGAGGTCAGGAGTTCAAGACTAGCCTGGCCAACATGGTGAAACCCCGTCACTACTAAAAATACAAAAATTACCCAGGCGTGGTGGCAGGCGCCTATAGTCCCAGCTACTTGGAAGTTGAGGCAGGAGAATTGCTTGAACCTGGGAGGCAGAGGTTGCAGTGAGCCGAGATTGCACCACTGCACTCCAGCCTGGGCGACAGAGTGAGACTCCGTCTCAAAAAAAATAAAAATAAAAATAAAATGAAATAAAATAAAACTGCTAGCCTGGCCTGGCACAGTGGCTCACGCCTGTAATCCCAGCACTTTGGGAGGCTGAAGTGGGCAGATTGCTTGAGCCCAGGAGTTTTAAGACTAACCTGGGCAACATAGCAAGACCCTGTCTCTATTAAATAAATAAATGAATAAATAAATAAATAACCTGCTAGCCATTCACAAGTTTATGCTGATTTTACTTATGTTCAGTAAGCTATAAGTACATACTATCATTTCTAATTGTTTCTTAACATAGTTAACTGTCTTTCTAAGACTTGCTCTTTGAACACAAGTGTCCCACACATGGCTTGGCCTGTTTGGTTTGTTCCCTTTTCCCGTAGGCATGACTCTACAAGAATCCATGAATCTAGATGCTCTCACTAAATATATGAAACATCTTGAAGATAAATATGCAGAAATTAAACAAGCTATGTTGATAAAATATGTGCCAGCTCAGAGGAAGGCTGATTTAGATGAAGAAATGATTGTGTTATTAAAACGGCGAGATGTAGCTGAAAATCTGAACAAAAAATTACAGTTTTGGTATGGAAGTTGATTATATGTTTTTAAAGTTTGGAGTTTTAATTGTGTTTATTCTGATATTCCACCATTTGATTTTAGGCTCAGTGTGTTATTGACGTTTTTTATCTTTATAGTCATCAAAGACTGCAGATAATTTCACAGGCACTTACTTCATGGGCAAAATCTGATATGAGCAGCCCATTTCAACACTTTGTGGAGCAAATTCAGAAAACCAAATATTTACAAGGTAGATTATCTATATTTTTAAATTAGTACCAATAGTGGAAGACATTTTTTTGCTAGCAAGTTAGAATGGGGTTTTCTTAGGCTGAGTTTAAATAAAGCAAAAACATACTTCAGCTAGTTCTCTGTTACCCTATGGGTTTCTTCCTTCAACAGCTAACAGGTAATTAGTAAAGAATAGACTTGGTAAGCCAAAGACAGAATGCCTGAAAATGTACATCAAAATAAACAGGAGGCCGGGCACGGTGGCGCATGCCTGTAATCCCAGCACTTTGGGAGGCCGAGATGGGCAGATCACGAGGTCAGGAGATCAAGACCATCCTGGCTTACATGGTGAAACCCCGTCTCTACTAAAAAAAATACAAAAAATTAGCTGGGCGTGGTGGCGGGCACCTGTAGTCTCAGCTACTTGGGAGGCTGAGGCAGGAGAATGGCGTGAACCCGGGTGGCGGAGCTTGCAGTGAGCCGAGATCGTGCCACTGTACTCCAGCCTGGGTGACAGAGCTAGACTCCATCTCAAAAAAAAAAAAAAAAAAAAAAAGAGGAAAGGCACAGGGAGGCCACCAAGTTTAGGAAGAGGTTGATGCTGTTAGAAACCATAGCAATACGTTGTTGGTATTAAACACATGTATGTTTATTGTTTTCTATTGATAAGTAACCTTAAATATCTTCCAGTAGTACTTTCAATATTTACAGGTGACCAAGGCATTGCTGAAGAACTAATGGAAGATGATCCATGCAGGGCAAAAGAAGCTGAAATTATGCTTCACTACATGGAAAGGCAAATATTTTAAAAGCTTTAATTTTTCAGAGTTACGTTTTTTCATAGATTCTTTGTAAATAAAATACCAGATTGGGAATCTAGGAGATTTTTCAGAGGAGATAAGAGGATTATAATGTTGATATGTTTTATTTATACAGGTTAAGCATTCCTAATCCAAAAATTTGAAATCTGAAATTCTCCAAAATCCAAAAAATTTTGAGCACTGACATGAGATAGTGATACCTCTGTTTTCTGATGGATCAATATGTACACAAACTTTGTTTCATGCATAAAATTATTAGAAGTATTATATAAAATTGCCTTCAGGCTATGTGTATATGGTATATATGAAATATAAATTTTGTGTTTAGGCTTGGATCCCATCCCCAAGATATCTCATTATGTATATGCATATATTCCAAAATATGAAAAAATCTGAAATCCAAAACACTTCCGGTCCCAAGCATTTAGGATAAGGGAAACTCAGCCTGTACTTTCCTTACATTTCCTAGCTATCAACCTGATGTTACAAAATGTTTTTGAGAATGTCTTCCTGATTCAGATTATTCTAGCCAATTCAGTCCTTTCTTTCTCATTATTTCTATCCCATGACTTATTAAGGAGGCATATTTCTCCCTAATACTTAAGTTATATATAGTATATAATAGAAGATTAAAGAGCTTTAAGACTATATTCTTTTTTTACTTTGTTTACTTTTTATCAAATATTACTTTCATCAAATATTTCAAGTATACATAAAAAATACAGAGAATAACATTAACAAAATGTTTTTCTGTGTACCAACTTGGCAAGAAATTAACATTTTGCAGTATTTACTTCAGCTCTTTTTGTAGAAGTTTGTTACAGTTGACATCCCACTGTGTATCATTCCTCCTATCTTCAATTCCTTTTCCCTCCTTTTTTCCCCTCACAGCTCCTCTGCTGGTGTTTAACATGCACGTGCATTTTTAAACATTTTTAATACATAGTAAGACTATATTCTTTAAGAGGTTAATTCATAGGCTATGAGGCTTATCTGTAATGAAAATATGTAATGTTCCTGTTCTTTATATGTTAAACAGTTTTCAACTGTTAATTGGATTGTTGGTATGGTAAAAAGAAGGGAGTAAATATAATTTGGGGCAGAGCACAAAAGCTCGTGTTATTTCCTTACACTGTAATGCTTCTCTAAGTCTGACAGTTTGATATGAGAGAAAAACCCTTGTTGAGATTGAAAGTTTTATGTATTTTGCTTAATATTACTTTAGTGGGTTTTCCGCCTGGGGCTCCACATTCATTTGCAGCACTATGTAACTTCTGTTTATCATAGTTTTATTAATTGTGAGGTAAGGACTGATTTGAAGACCTTTTGCCATAGGGAGAGGAGTAGAGGCTTAAGTTATCTTAACTATTATCTTTCCTTCTTGTGCCAATCTTTGATTGGGAGCCTGGTGCCTGGCAGAACAACATAGGCTTCTGAATACCAAGGACACCTCTTGATCTCCAATTTGGCAGCTTCTTTTTTTTTTTTTTTTTTTTTTGAGTTGGAGTCTCACTCTGTCACCCAGGCTGGAGTGCAGTGGCACAATCTTGGCTCACTGCAACCTCTGCCTCCCGGGTTCAAGTGATTTTCCTGCTTCAGCCTCCTGAGCAGCTGGGACTACAGGCACCTGCCACCACGCCCGGCTAATTTTTTTTTTTTTTTTTTTTTTTTTGTATTTTTAGTAGAGACAGGGTTTCACCATGTTAGCCAGGATGGTCTTGATCTCCTGACCTCATGATCTCGCATCCTCGGCTCCCAAAGTGCTGGGATTACAGGCATGAGCCACCATACCCGGCCCAATTTGGCAGCTTCTATCTTCAGTTAATATTTCCTTTAGGCGACGTTTCTAAGCAGATTGCCCTTCTTTCCTCTGATGCCAGTACTTTTTCATGTGGAGATGATATGTGGGGAAAAAAATCTGAGTCCATAATAAATTCAAGTTCTTTCTTCCATTCTCTATGGCTTGCTGTAAGTGCTATAGGAATAAAGTTTAGGATGATGTTCAAAGTCAGCTAGCAGGTGGGAGTTTTATTGAGACTTAAAAAAAACCCAACAGAGCATTAGAGAAAGATTTCAAAGAACATCTTACAGTGTGAATGATTCTAGTTATAGTTTATTAGAATTCCTTTTTGTTTTTCCTTGTCGTTATGCCACTATATTTAGTCTGTATTAAACATTTTTAATCAGTTTTTTCTCTTTTTCTTTGTGTCATTATAATGCATTATAAAATGTGATGGCTATAGATTTAACGAGTTAATCTCACTTGGTGAATATGAAAAGGCAGCTTGTTATGCAGCAAACAGTCCCAGAAGAATTCTTCGAAACATTGGTACAATGAATACATTTAAGGGTAAGCATTTCTCTCTGAACCTTATATATGTATGCAAATTTACTACTTTTTCTCTCATAAAATGGAAAAAGCATTAAACTGGGAGACTAAAGGTCTAGGCCCCAGCCCTTTCTCTACCATTTACTCAGTTTGCTTAGCAGTAACATTAGGGGTTTGATTAGATTTTCTAAATTACATTATGAACGATTTTAAGTATACAGAAAAGTATGGAGAAGCATTAACACCCATGTACTCACTATCAAGATTTAATAAATATTAAAACTTTGTCAAATTTGCTCCACATCCTTTTAAAACACAGCTTCCTTGTGGTAAATTGACATAATACAACAAATTGTACATATTAAAGTACACAATTTGGTAAGTTTTTTTTTTTTTTTGAGACAGAGTTTCATTCTTGTTGTCCAGGCTGGAGTGCAGTGCGCAATCTGGGCTCACTGCCACCTCTGCCTCCCAGGTTCAAACTATTCTCCCAAGTAGCTGGGATTACAGGTGTGTGCCACCACACCCAGCTAAATTATTTGTATTTTTAGTTGAGATGGGGTTTCACCATGTTGGCCAGACTGGTTTCAAACTCTTAACCTCAGGCGATCCTCCTGCTTTGGCCTCCCAAAGTAATGGGATTACAGGCATGAGCCATCATCGTGCCTGGCCCAATTTGGTAAGCTTTGACATATGCATACACCCATGAGATTATTACTCAAAAGTTCCCTCATGCCCCCCAGTATCCCTCTCTTCCTGCTACTTCCTAGTTCTCTCGCCCTTTCCTCACCCTAATTTATTTTACTTAGGATAATGGCGTTCAGTTTTATTTTATGGCTGAGTAGTATTCTGTGGTGTGTGTGTGTGTGTGTGTGTGTGTGTGTGTGTGTGTGTATTTTCTTTATCCAGTCATCCCTTGATGGACACTTAGGTTGATTCTCTGACTTTGCTATTGTGAATAGTGCTGTGATAAACATAATGAATGCAGGTGTCTTTTTCATATAATAGTTTATTTTCCTTCGGATAGATACCCAGTAGTGGGATTGCTGGATTGAATAGTAGCTCTATTTTTAGCTCTTTGAGAAATTTCCGTACTGTATTCCATAGAGATTGTACTAATTTACATTCCCACCAAAAATATAAAAGCGTTCCCTTTTCTCCACATCCTCTCCAACATCTGTTGCCTTTTGACTTTTTATTAATAGCCATTCTGTTTGGTGTAAGATGGTATCTCATTGTGATTTTGTAGTTCCCTGCTTTGTAGATTTCCCTGCTTTGGGCAGTATGGCCATTTTAACAATTTAACTATTTTTTTTAACCCATTAAACAGCCCCAGCTCCCCGATCCAACTCCCGTACTACCCTTCATAGCCTCTGGTAACCATCCTTCTACTATGTTCATGAGTTCAGTTGTTTTTATTTTTAACTCCACCAACAAGTGAGAACATGTGAAGTTTGTCTTTCAGTGCCTGGCTTATTTCACCTAACATAATGAACTCCAGTACCATCCATTTTGTTGCAAATGATAGGATCTCATTCATTTTTATGACTGAATAGTGCTCCATTGCCTATACCTACCACATTTTCTTTCCATTTGTCTTTAGATTGCTTCCAAATCTTGGCTATTGTGAATAGCACTGCATTAATCATAGGATTGTTGATCATATGGTATGCTCATGGGATTGCTGGATCATATGGTAACCCAATTTTTAGTTTTTTGAGGAACCTCCAAACTGTTTTCCATAGTGGTTGTACTAATTTACATTCCCACCAACAGTGTACAAGGGTTCCCTTTTCTCCACATTCTTGCTAGCATTTCTTATTGCCTGACTCTTGGATAAAAGCTGCTGTTTTAACTGGGCTGAGATGATATCTCATTGTAGTTTTGATTTGTATGTCTCTAATGATCAGTGATGTGGAGCACCTTTTCATATGCCTGGTTGCCATTTGTATGTCTTCTTTTGAGAAATGTCTATTCAAATCTTTTGCCTTTTCTTTTTTTAGCAGAGTTTCCCTCTTGTTGCCCAGGCTGGAATGCAATGGCGCAATCTCGGCTCACCACAACCTCCGCCTCCCAGGTTCAAGTTATTCTCCTGCCTCAAACTCCCTAGTAGCTGGGATTACAAGCATGCACCACCATGCCCAGCTTTTGTATTTTTAGAAGAGACAGGGTTTCATCATGTTGGTCAGGCTGGTCTCGAACTCCCCACCTTAGGTGATCCACCCGCCTTGGCCTCCCAAAGTGCTGGGATTACAGGTGTGAACCACCACGCCTGGCCATCTTTTGCCCATTTTTAATCAGATTATTAGATTTTTTTTCCTATGGAGTTGTTTGAGCTCCTTATGTATTCTGGTTATTAATTCCTTGTTAGATGGGTAGTTTGCAAATATTTTCTCCCATTCTGTGGGTTGTCTCTTCACTTTGTTGATTGTGTCCTTTCTGTGCAGAAGCTTTTTACCTTGCTGTGATCCCATTTGTCCATTTTTTCTTCGATTGCCTGTGCTTGTGGGGTATTATGCAAGAAATTTTTGCCGAGACCAATGTCCTGGAGAATTTCCCCAATGTTTTCTTTTAGTGGTTTCATAGTTTGAGGTCTTAGATTTAAATATTTAATCCATTTTGATTTGGTTTTTTTCTATAAGAGATAGGGGCCTAGTTTCATTTTTCTGCATATGGATATCCAGTTTTCCCAGCACCATTTACTGAAGAGACTGTCTTTTCCCCAGTGTATGTTCTTGTCACCTTTGTCAAAAGTGAGTTCACTATAGGTATGTGCATTTGTTTCTGGGTTCTCTGTTCTGTTCCATTGGACTGGGCATCTGTTTTTATTCAATTACCATGCTGTTTTGGTTACTATAGCTCTGTAGTAGAATTTGAAGTTAGATAATGTGATTCCTCCAGTTTTGTTCTTTTGCTTAGAATGGCTTTTGGCTATTCTGGGTCTTTTGTGGTTCCATATAAATTTGGGAGTTGTTTCTTCTATTTCTATGAAGAATTTCATGGTATTTGGTAGGGATTGCATTAAATCTCTAGATTGCTTTGGGTAGTATAGACATTTTAACAGTACTGATTCTTCCAATCCATGAACATGGCATATCTTTCCATTTTTTGTGTGTCCTCTTAAGTTTCTTTCATCAGTGTTTTATAGTTTTAATTGTAGAGCTGTTTCAATGCTTTGGTTAATTCTAGGTATTTAATTTGTGGCTACTATAAGCAGGATTACTTTTTTAAATTTGTTTTTGAGATTGTTGTTGGCATATAGAAATGCACTGATTTTTATATGTTGATTTTGTATCTTTCAACTTCACTGAGTTTATCAGTTCTAACAGTTTTTTTTTGAGACTGAGTCTCACTCTGTCACCCAGGCTGGAGTGCAGTGGCACAATCTCAGCTCACTGCAACCTCCGCCTCCCAGTTTCAAGTGATTCTCCTGCCTCAGCCTCCTGAGTAGCTGGGACAACAGGCGTGCACCACCATGCCCAGCTAACTTTTTTGTATTATTAGTAGAGATGGAGTTTTGCCATGTTGGCCGGTCTGGTCTTGAACTCCTGACCTCAAGTGATCAGCCCGCCTTGACCTCCCAAAGTGTTGGGATTACAGGCATTAGCCACCACACCTGGCCTCCAATAGTTTTTTGGTGGAGTCTCTAGATTTTCTTATTTTACTTTTTTTTTGTTTTTGTTTTTGTTTTTGAGACAGAGTCTCGCCCTTGTACCCCAGGCTGGAGTGCAATAGCGCAATCTCAGCTCACTGCAACCTCCGCCTCCTGGGTTCAAGCGATTCTCCTGTCTCAGCCTCCTGAGTACCTGGGATTACAGGCACCTGCCACCAGGCCTGGCTAATTTTTGTATTTTTAGTAGAGACAGAGTTTCACCATGTTGGTCAGGCTGATCTCGAACTCCTGACCTCAGGTGATTGGCACGCCTTGGCCTCCCAAAGTGCTGGAATTACAGGCGTGAGCCACTGCGCCTGGCTAGGTTTTTTTTTTTTTTTTTTTTTTTTTTCAAATATAAGATTACATCATCAGAAAACAAAGATAATTTAACTTCTTCCTTTCCAATTTGGATGCCCTTTATTTCTTTTTCTTGTCTGATTGCTCTAACTAGGACTTCCAGTACTGTGTTGAATACCAGTGGCGAAAGTGGGCATCTTTGTTGTGTTCCATATCTTACAGGAAAGGCTTTCAGTTTCTTCCCATTCAGTGTGATTCTAGCTGTGGTTCTGTCATATATGGCTTTTATTAGTTGAGGTATATTCCTTCTATCCCCAGATATTTTTCTGGTTTTTATCATGAAGAATGTTGAATTTTATTAAATGCTTTTTCAGCATCACTTGAAATGATCATATAGTTTTTGTCCTTCATTCTGTTGATATATGATACATTACATTGATTCATTTGTGTATGTTGAACCATCCTTGCATCCCTAGGATAAATTCCACTTGGTTATGATGAATGATTTTTTTAATGTGTTATTGGGGTTTGCTAGTATTTTGTTGATGATTTTTGCATCAATGTTTATCAGAATTATTGACGTGTAGTTTTCTTTTCTTATGTATCTTTGTCTGGTTTTGGTATCAGGGTAATACTGGACTTGTAGAATGAGTTTAGAAGTATTTCCTCTGCCTCTATTTTTTGGAACAGCTTGAGTAGGATTCATATTCTTTTTTAGATGTTTGGTAGAGTCAGAAGTGAAGCCATCAGGTCCTAGGCTTTTCTTTTCAGGGAGACTTTATATTACAGCTTCAATCTCATTACTTATTGGTCTTTTCAGGTTTTGGATTTCTTCATGGTTCAATATTGGTGGGTTGTATGCGTCTTAAGAATTTATTCATTTCTTCTAGGTTTTCCAATTTATTGGCATATAGTTGCTCATAGTAACCTATAAGGCTCCTTTGAATTTCTGTGTTATTGGTTGTACTGTCTCCTTTTTCAGCTCTGATTTTATTTATTCAGGTCTTCTCTCTTTTTTTCTTACTTAGTTTGGTGAAGGATTTGTCAATTTTATTTTTTTAAAAAAACTCTTCATTGATTTTTATAATTGTTTTCTTCATTTCAATTTCATTTATTTCTGCTCTGATCTTTATTGTTTCTTTTCTTCTAAAAACTTTGGGTTTGGTTTGCTCTTACTTTTCTAGTTCTTTAAGATGCATCATTAGGGTGTTTATCTGAAGTTTTTCTTCTTTTTTGATGTAAGCACTTACAGCTATAAACTTTTTTCTTAGTACTGCTTTCGTTGTTATCCCATAGGTTTTGGTATGTTGTGTTTCCATTATTGTTTGTTTCAAGAAATCTTTAAATTTCCTTCTTAATCTCTTCATTGACCTGTGTATGGTCAGTCAGGAGCATATTGTTTAGTTTCCATATTTGTATGGTTTCCAAAATTCCTCTTATTATTAATTTCTAGTTTTATTTCACTGTGATCAGAGAAGATGCTTGACATTATTTCAATTTTTTGAATGGTTTAATACTTGCTTTGTGGCCTAACATATGGTCTTTCCTTGAGAGTGGTCCATGTGCTGAGAAGAAGAATGTGTATTTTTCAGCTGTTGGGTGATAAGTTCTGTAAATATCTATTAGATCCATTTTGTCTATAGTGCAGATTAAGTCTGATGATTCTGTGTTGATTTTCTGTCTGTATGATCTGTCCAATGCTGAAAGTGAGGGTGTTGAAGTCTCCAACTATTATTGTATTGGGGTCTATTTCTCTCTTTAGCGCTAGTAATATTTGCTTTATGTAGCTGGGTACTCCAGTGTTAGGGGCGTATATATTTACAATTGTTATGTCCTCTTGCTGAATTGAGCCCTTTATCATTATATAATGACTTTCTTTGTCTCTTCTTATAGTTTTTATCTTGAAATCTATTTTGTCTATTCCTGCTCTTTTTTGGTTTCCATTTGCATGGAATATCTTTTTCCATTCCTTTATTTTCAGTCTATATGTGTCTTTAAGGATGAAGTGTTTCTTGTAGGCAACAGATCATTGGGTTTTATTTTTTAATCTATTCAGCCACTCTTTTTTTTTTTAAGACAATCTTTTTCTGTCACCCATGCTTTAGTGCAGTGGTATGAACACAGCACACTGCAGTCTCAACCTCCTGGGCTCAAGTGATCCTACCATCTCACTCACCCTGTCAAGTAGCTGGGATCACAGGCATGCACCACCACACTTGACTAATTTTTTAAATTTTCGTGGAGACAAGGTCTCACCATGTTGCCTGGGCTGATCTTGAACTCCTGGATTCAGGTAATCCTCCTGCCTTGGCCTCCCAAAGTGCTGAGATTACAGGTGTGAGCCACTGTGTCTGGTACACTCTATGTCTTTTGATTGAAAATTTAGTCTGTTAATATTCACTTGATATTAAGTAAGGACTCACTCCTGTCATTTTGTTATTTTGTGGTTGTTTTATGGTCTTCTCTTCCTTCTTTCCTTCCTTCCTGTCTTTCTTTTAGTGAAGATGATTTTCTCTGGTGGTATGTTTGAATTTCTTGCTTTTTATTTTTTGAGTGTCCATTGTATGCTTTTTGATTTGCAGTTATCATGAGACTTGCAAATAATATTTTATAACCCTTTATTATAAACTGATGACAACACTGATTGCATAAACAAACAAAAAACTAACAAGCAAAGAGAAAACTAATAAAAATTCTGCAGTTTAACTTTGTCCCCTAGGTTTTTAATTTTTTGTTGTTTCTATTTATATCTTATTGTACTGTCAATGTCTTTAAAAGTTTTTGTAGTAATTATTTTTGATCAGTTCATCTTTTAGCCTTTCTACTTAAGATATGAGTAATTTACACACAATTACAGTGTTATAATACTGTCTTTTTTGTGTGAACTTACTATTACCAGTGAGTTTTGTACCTTTAGATAATTTCTTATTGTTCATTAATATCCTTTTCTTTCTGATTGAAGTACTCCCCTCAGCATTTCTTTTTTTTTTTTTTTTTTTTTTTTTGAGGTGAAGTCTCACTCTGTTGTCCAGGCTGGAGTGCAGTGGCATGATTTTGGCTCACTGCAACCTCCACCTCCTGGGTTCAAGCAAGTAACCTGCCTCAGCCTCCCGAATAGATGGGACTACAGGTGCACGCTGCCATGCCCAGCTACTTTTTTGTATTTTAGTAGAGATGGGGTTTCACCGTGTTGCCCAGGCTGGTTGCGAACTCCTGAGCTCAGGCAGTCCTCCCGCCTTGGCCTCCCAAAGTGCTGGGATTACAGGCGTGAGCCACTGCACCTGGCCACCTCAGCATTTCTTAAGGGACAAGTATGATGTTGATGAAATCCCTCAACTTGTTTGTCTGGGAGAGTCTTTATTTCTCCTTTGTGTTTGAAGGATATTTTTTGCCAGATATATTATTCTAGGGTAAATGTTTTTTTTCTTCAACAGTTTAAACATGTGCTGCCACTCTCTCCTGGCCTGTGAGGTTTCCACTAAGATGTCTGCTGCCGGACATATTGGAACTCCATTGTATGTCATTTATTTTCTCTTGCTGCTTTTAGGATCTTTTCTTTATCCTTGACCTTTGGGAGTTTGATTATTAAATGCCTTGAGATAGTCTTCTTTGGGTTAAATCTGCTTGCTGTTCTATAACCTTCTTGTACTTGAATATTGATAGCTTTCTCTAGGTTTGGAAAGTTCTCTGGTATTATCCGTTTTGTTTGTTTTGGATTTTTTGAGACAGTGTCACGCTCTGTCACCCAGGCTCACGTGCAGTGGTGTGATCTCAGCTCACTGCAACCTCTGCCTCTGGGGTTCAATTGATTCTCCTGGCTCAGCCTCCTGAACAGCTGAAACTACAGGTGTGCCACCATACCCAGCTAATTTTTGTATTCTTTAGTACAGACATGGTTTTGCCATGTTGGCCCAGCCCATCTCAAACTCCTGTCCTCAGGTGATCCGCCCTCTTCGGCCTCCCAAAGTGTTGGGATTACAGGTGTGAGCCACCGCACCCAGCTAGGTATTATCCCTTTGAATAAACTTTCTACCCCATCTCTCTCTTTCTACCTCCTCTTTAAGACCAATAACTCCTTGATTTGCACTTTTGAGGTTATTTTCTAAATCTTGAAGGTGTGCCTTATTCTTTTTTATTCTCTTTTCTTTTGTCTCCTCTCACTGTATATTTTCAGATAGTCTGGCTTCAAGATCACTAATCTCCTTGATTAATTCTGCTGCTAAGAGACTTTGATGCATTCTTCAGCATGTCAATTGCATTTTTCAACTGCAGAATTTATGCTTGTCTCTTTCTAATTATTTCAATCTCTTTGTTAAATTTCTCCGATAGGATTCTGGATTCCTTCTCTGTGTTATCTTAAATTTTGTTGAGTTTCCTCAAAACAGCTATTTTGAATTCTCTGCCTGAAAGGTCACATATCTTTGTCTTTCTAGGATTGGCCCTGTTACCTTATTTAGTTTGTTTGGTGAGGTCATGTTTTCCTGATTGGTCTTGATGCTTGTGGCTGTTTATCTGTGTCTGGGCATTGAAGAATTGGGTATTTATTGTAGTCTTCACAGTCTGGGCTTGTTTGAACCTGTCCTTTTTGGGATGGCTTTCCAGATATTCAAGGAGACTTGGGTGTTGTGATCTCAGTTTTTGGTTACTGCAACCATATCTGCATTAGAGGTACCACCTTTGTGGTTTTGGATAAGATCCAGAAGAATTCTCTGTATTGCCAGAGAATTCTTGTTCTTTTCCATTACTTTCTCCCCTAAAATGGAGTCTCTCCAAGTTGCAGTCCTTATGATCTAGACTGTGTCAAATCTGTGCTGAGCTGCCTGGAGCTGGAGAAGGGGTGAAACACAAGCACCACCGTGGTCACCAGCTCTGGGAGTATAGTAGGTCAGACCTGAAGCCAGCACAGCACTGGGTCTTGTCCAAGGCCCACTGTAACCACTACATGGCTACCTCCTACATTTGCTGAAGGCCCTAGGGCTCTGCAATCAGCAGGTGGTGAAGCCATCCAGGCTTTTTTTTTTTCCTTCATGGTAGTGAGTTCCCTAGGCCTGGGTGGCTCCAGAGGTACCATCAGGAGCCAGGGTTTAGAGTTGGAAACTTTAGGAATCTACCTGGCACTGTATTCTATTATGGCTGAGCTTGTACCCAGACCATAAGACAAAGTCCTTCCCATTTTTTCCTCTCCTTCCCACAGGCAGAGGAGTCTCTCCCTATGGATAGCACTGCCACAGGCCCACAGGAAGTACTGCCAGGCTACCACCAACGTTCACTCAAGGCCCAAAGCCTCTTCAGTCAGCTAGTGGTGAATGCTACCAGGCCTGAAACTCACCCCTCAGGGCAGTGGGCTCCCCTCTGGTTCAGGCTAGGTCCATAAATGCCATCCAAGAACCAAGTGCTGGAATTGGGGACCCCAAGAGCCTGCTTAGTGCTCTACCTCACTATGGCCAAGCTGGTACCTAAGCTGCATGACAGTCTTTTTTACTCTTCTGCTTTTCTCAAGAAGAAGCTGATCACCCAGCTGATAGCCATTACAGCTGGGAATGTGCTAGGTCACACCTGAAGCCAGCATATCTCAGTCTTACCCAAGGCCCGCAGCATGTACTACCTGGCTACTGCTGCTGATTATTCAGGGCCCAAGGGCTGTTTAGTCAGCAGGTGATGAGTCCTGCCAGGATTGGGTCCTTCCTTTCAAGACAGTGGCTTCCCTTCTGACTAGTGTGTGTCTAGAAATGTTGTCCCGGAGCTTCGGGGGCCTGGAATAGGGGCCTCATGACTCTGCCTGGTTTCCTATCCTATTATGGCTGAGCTGGTATCCAAATTGCAAGACAAAGTCCTCTTTACTCTTCCATCTCTTCCCCTCAAGTGGAAGGAAGGACTGTTTTTCACAGTTGTGAGCTGCACTCTCTGGGTTGGGGGAGTGGTGGCACAAACACTCCTTCGGCCACATCATCTGATTTCTTACTAGATAATATGCCCTCCAAGTCCACTGGCTATGAGTCCAGCACAGCACTAGTACTTGCCTAGGAGTTGCAGTCCTTGTGGTGCAGACTGCCTTTCAAGTTTATTTAGGACCCCAAAGCACTTGAGCCTGTGGTGGTGAGGCTTGCCAGAACTCAAATTCCAACCTGCTGGGATAGATGATTCTCTTCTGGCTAGGGCTGGTCTAACTGCTTCCTGCATGAGAATTGGCTGAGTTCTGCCTGATGTTGCTTTCCACTGTGGAAGGATGGCACTGAGTTCTGATGTGAAGTCCTACAATCACTGCACTCTCCCTCCACCAAGCACAGATTCTCCATGGCACATGGCCACTGCCAAAGGATGGGGGAGTGGTGACTTGGCAATTCAATACTGTCTTTCTACCCTCTTCAGTGCCTCTTTCAGTAACATGAGGCTATAATCAGGTGCTGTGATTACACAACTGCCTTTTGGTTCTTATGAAGGTGCTTTTTTGTGTAGGTGGTTTTTTTGTTTTTGTTTTTTGTTTGTTTGTTTTTGAGACAGAGTCTCACTCTGTCACCCAGGCTGGAGTGCAGTGGTGCAACGGCTCACTGCATCCTCTGCCTCCCGGGTTCAAATGATTCTCCTGCCTCAGCCTCCCGAATAGCTGGGATTACAGGTGCCTGCCACCATGCCTGGCTAATTTTTTGTATTTTTAGTAGAGATGGGGTTTCACCATGTTGGCCAGGCTGGTCTTGAATTCCTGACCTCAAGTGATCTGCCTGCCTTGGCCTCCGAAAGTGCTGGGATTACAGGTGTGAGCCACCATGCCCGGCCATGTAGACAGTTAAATTTGTTGTTCCTGTGGGGAGGACAATCAGTGGAGGCTTCTATTCAGCCATCTTGCTCTGCCTTCCTGGGTATTTTAACAATATTAATTCTTCCAGTTCATAGCATGGCATATCTCTCCATTTATTTGTGTCTTCTTTAATTTCTTTCATCAGATACAACAACATGGATAAACCTGGAGCACATTATACTAAGTGAACTAAGCCAGGCACAGAAACACAAATAGTACATGATCTCATTTATTTGTGGAATCCAAAAAAGTCGAATTCATAGAAGCAGAGAGTGGAATGGTGGTAACTAAGGACAGGGTAGGTGGGGGAAATAGGGAAATGTTGGTCAGAGGATACAAAATTTGAGTTATGTAGGATAAATGTACAGCATGTTGACTATAGTTAATAATACTATATTGCATAATCGAAATTGCATAGCTGAGCATGGTGGCACATACCTGTAGTACCGGCTAGTTGGGCGGCTGAGGCAGGAGGATTGCTTGAGCCCAGGAGTTTGAGACTGCAGTGAGCTATGATCACACCACTGTACTCCAGACTGGCGACAGAATGATACCCCATCCCCCGCCCCCAAAAAAAACTTGCTAAGAGAGTGGAGTGTAAGTGTTCTCAACACACATGCACACACACACACACACACACACACACACACACAGAGGTAATGGATATGTTAATTTAGCTTGACATATTAATCGTTTCACTATGTATATCAAACATCATGTTGTAGACCTTAAATATATACAGATATACAGTTTTTATTTTTAAAAAAGATTTAAAAAAATTCAGTTAACTTTTGTATATTGGTCTTGTATCCTGTGACTTTGCTAAATCTTTGTTAGTTCTAGTACTTTTGTGGCTTTCTTAGAATGTTCTGTGTAAGTGATCATGTCATCAGCTAATAAAGACAGTTTTACTTTTTTTCAAATCTGGGTGACTTTTTTTTTTCTTGCTTTATTGTACTGGCTAAATTCTCCAATACAGTTTTGAATAGAAGTGATAAAAGGAGATATTCCTGCCTTGTTCATGATCTTAGGGATAAAGCATTTAGTTTTTTATTATTAATTATTAGCTATAGGTTTTTCATATATGCCCTTTATGAGGTTGAAGAAATTATCTGTATTCATGGTTGCTGAGAACTTTGATCAGAAATGGATATTAGATTTGTCAAATACTTTTTTTTACATTTATTGAGATGATTATGTTAGTTTTGTTCTTTTCTATTAGTATAATGAATATGTTGCCTTTGTGGGAAAAACTCCACCAAATTTAATGATTTTACTGTAATACAGAGTTGTGAAACCATTACCATAACCTAATTTTAGAACATTTTCATCATTACAAAAATAAACTTTATACCCGTTAACTCCTCATTCCTTGGTCTCTTCTTCCTCTCCAAACTGTAGGCAACCACTCATCTATTTGCTGTCAGTATAGATTTACCTGTTTTGGTCCTTTTATATGAATGGGCTCATACATTATGTGGTCTTTTTGTTACAGGCTTCTTTCACTTAGCATAATGTTTTTGAGGTTGGCTCATGCTGTAGCACGTATCATTTCTTTATATGGCTAAATAGTATTCCATTGTATGAATGTACTGCATTTTGTCTATACATTCATCAGTTGATGGTCATTGGGCTTTTCCCACTGTTTGGCTATTATGAATAATGCTGCTATGAACATTTGTATACAAGTTTTTGTGTGGTTACATATTTTTATTTCTTTTAGGTAGAGACTTAGGGGTGAAATTGCTGAGCTAAATTTTGTGGTAGCTCTGTATTAACACTTTGAGGAATTGGTAATCTGTTTGGTTGCACCGTTTTCCATTCATGCTAGCAATGTATAAGGGTTCCTTATGAACAGGATGTGTTTTTATCTGTCTTTTGATTATAGACTTTCTAATAAGTGTGAAGTGGTATCTCATTGTGGTTTTTATTTACATGTCCATAATGACTAATAATGTTAGGCATCTTTTCACTTGTCTCTTGGCCATTTGTATATCTTCTTTGGAGAAATATCTATCCTTTGCTCATTTGTAAATTGTGTTTTTTATTATTGAGTTTTAAGAGTTCCTTATATAGTCTGAATTAATACCCTATTTGATACTTGATTTGCAAATATTTTTTTCCCACCTATGGGTTGTCTTTTCACTCTTTTTAATTTAAAAAAAAGTGTTTCGCTGGTTTCTTTTGAAGTTAAACGTTTTTAATTTTGATAAGTTCCACTTACGAATTTTCTCTTTTATGGCTTTGCCTTTTGTGTTGTAGCTATGAAGTCTTTGCCTAACTTAAGATCACAGAGATCTGTCCAGGCGCGGTGGCTCATGCCTGTAATCCCAGCAGTTTGGGAGGCTGAGGCGGGTGGGTCACAAGGTCAGGAGTTCAAGACTAGCCTGGCCCAAATGGTGAAACCCCATCTCTACTAAATATACAAAAATTAGCCGGGTGTGGTGGCGGGCACCTGGAATCCCAGCTACTTGGGAGGCTGAGGCAGGAGAATCGCTTGAAGCCGGGAGGCGGAGCTTGCGGTGAGCTGATATTGTGCCACTGCACTCCAGCCTGGGTGACAGAGTAAGACTCCATCTCAAAAAAAAAAAAAAAAAAAAAAAATCACAGAGATCTACTCCTGTTTTCTTCTAAGAGTTTTACACATTCAGATACATGATCTACTTTTGGTTAATTTTTGTGTATGATGTGAGGTAGGGGTCCAGTTTCATTCTTTTGCTTAAGGATAATCTGGTTTTCCCAGCACCATGTTGGGAAAATACTTTGTATCCATTGAATTTTGACCTCTTTGTCAAAAATCAATTGACTATGAATATTTAGAGTTATTTCTTGACTTTCAGTTCTATACCATTGCTCTAGATGTCCACCCCATGCCAGTAGTATACTATCTTGATTACTGTAGCTTAGTAGTAAGTTTTGAAATCAGAAGAGTGATTCCTTCTTTCTTTAGATTAGTATTAGCATGGTTTATCTTCTTCAGTCCTCTAACTTTTAATCTATTAGTGTCTTCATGTATAAGGTCAGTTTCTTCTAAGCAACATATACTTGGATCCTACTTTTTAAAAATACAATTTGAGGCCAGAAGCAGTGACTCACGACTGTAATCCCAGCACTTTAGGAGGCCGAGGTGGGTGGATCACTTGAGGTCAGGAGTTCGAGACCAGCCTGGCCAACATGGTGAAACCCTGTCTCTACTAAAAATACAAAAATTAGCTGGGCATGGTGGTGAGTACCTGTAATCCCAGGTATTCGGGAGGCTGAAGCAGGAGAATCGCTTGAACCCGAGAGGCATAGGTTGCAGTGAGCCAAGATCACACTACTGCACTCCAGCCTGGGTGACGGAGCAAGACTCCATCTCAAAGCAACAACAACAACAATCTGACAGTCTTTGCCTTTTAGTTGAGGTGCTTAGATTATTTACATTTAATGTTGTTGTTGACATGTTATGTTTTGTTTTTATTTATTTATTTTTAGAGTCAGGATTTTGCTATGTTGCCCAGGCTGTAGTGCAGTGGCTATTCATAGGAACAATCATAGTGCATTACAACCCAAACTTCTGGACTCAAGGGATCCTCCTGCCTCAGCCTCTAGAGTAACTGGGAGTGCAGGTGTGCACCACCACACCACTACACTTCGCTAGTGTGTTTTATTTTGTTTCCATCTTTTTTTTTTAAACTTTTTTCTGCTTTTTCTGGCTTCTTTTGGATTAATTGAATATTTTTCTCCTTTGTTGACTTAGGAGCTATATAACTCATTATTGTCTTATTTTGGTTGTGCTGTAGGTTTTATAGATTATATCTTTAACTTACTCCATTCTATTCTCAAGTGATATTATACCACTTGATGTATAGAATAAAAACACTTCACATCTAAATACTTACATTCATAGCATATACCGTATCTAGTCTTCATTTCTTTGTGTAAATCTATTTTTCCGGCTGGGCGCGGTGGCTCACGCCTGTAATCCCAGCACTTTGGGAGGCCAAGGTGGGCGTATCACAAGGTCAGAAGTTCGAGACCAGCCTGGCCAACATGGTGAAACCCCGTCTCTACTAAAAATACAAAAATTAGCCATGCATGGTGGCGCGCACCTGTAATCCCAGCTACTTGAGAGACTGAGGTAGGAGAATCACTGGAATCCAGGAGGCGGAGGTGCAGTGAGCTGAAATCACTGCTCTCCAGCCTGAGTGACAGAGAGAGACTCTGTCTCCAAAAACATATGTATATTTTTCCATCTGGCATCATTTTACTTCTGCTAAAACTACCTTTAATCTTTTAGTGCAGATCTGCTGGTGACAAATTCATTCAGCTTTTAAATTCTGCATTTTACCTTCGCTTTTGAAAGATATTTTTACTAGGTATAGAATTCTAGATAGACTTTTTTTTTCTTTCTGTAGTTAAAGGATTTTGTTTCACTGTCTTCTGGTTTGCATTATTTCTGCTGAGAAATACTATTTCATCTTTATCTTTGTTCTTCTGTACATATGTATCTTTTCTCTGTGACTACTTTTAAGATTTTCTGATTTTTACTTTTTTTTGGCAATTTGATTGTGAGCATTAGCATAGTTTTATTTTCATGCTTCTTATGCTTGGAGTCCATTGAAATTCTTGGATCTGTAGGTTATGGTTTTCCTCATATATGAAAATACATAGCCATTATTTTTCAAATATGTTTCTGCCCCAGCCTCCCTTCTCCCCACTCACTGATTCAGGGATGTCAATTATATGCTTGAAGTTGTCCTACAGCTCATTTATTCTTTGTCCAAGTTTTAGTCTTTTACGTTTTCTTTTGGATATTTTCTATTGCTGTTTTTAAATTCACTAATCTTCAGTATCTAATCTGCAGTTAATCCCATCCAGTGTATTTTTCATTTCAGACCTTGTAGTTTTCATCTCTGTAACTTTGATTTGAGTTTCTCTTATATAGCTCATGTTTCTACTTAACATGTTCCATCTTTCCTCTCCCTCGTAAATATGAAATAATACAGTTATAATAACTTTTAATATCCTTTTCTACAAATTCTGTCATGTCAATTTTGATTTATTAAATTTTTTTCTCATTATGGGTAATATTTTCTTGCTTTTTTGCAAGTTTAATTTTTGATTGGATGCAAGACGTTAAGAATTTTAGGCTGGCCATGGTGGCTCATGCCTGTAATCCCAGCACTTTGGGAGGCCGAGGTGGGTGGATCATGAGGTCAGGAGATCAAGACCAACCTGGCTAACACGGCGAAACCCCTTCTCTACTAAAAAAATACAAAAAAATTAGCTAGCTGTGGTGGTGGGCGCCTGTAGTCCCAGCTACTCAGGAGGCTGAGGCAGGAGAATGGCGTGAACCTGGGAGGCGGAGCTCGCAGTGAGCCGAGATCACGCCACTGCACTCCAGCCTGGGCAACAGAGTGAGACTCCGTCTCAAAAAAAAAAAAAAAAAAATTTACCTTAATGGTGCTGAATTTTCATAAATTCTTCTTAACCTTTGTTCTGGGATATAGGTAAGTTACTTGGAAACAATGTGATCTTTCTGGAGCTTATTTTCAAATTTTGTTAGGCAGGACTGGAGCAGTGTTTGGTTGGAAGCAAAACCCTTCTGAATATTCTACCTGATACCTGAGGATTATGAAGTTTGCCATTCTGGTGGAAGAGTTATTCTCAGCTATTTCTGAGCCCTAGGGATTAGTCCCTCTAATCCTTCTGAATAGTTCTTTCCCTGGCCTTAGGTAGCTTCCTCACCGGTATGTGCTAATCAGTACTCAGCTGATGACTTGTGGGGAACGCTGTGCAGATCTCTGAAGCTCTTACCCTAGGCAGCTCTCTTTCTTCTGGTACTCTGCCCTGTGATCTTTATATGCATTGACCTCAGCAGACTTCCAGCTCCATGTCCTCAATTCAGGAACCCAGACTCTAACTGGCTTCTCCATCTTTGTACTGTGGCTTGGAAACTCTCTCCAGGCAGTAAACTGAGGCTATTGTTTGGTTCACCTTGATTTTTTTCCCCCATCTTTCAAGGATCACTATCCTTCACTGCCTTATGTCCAATGACTTGAAGGCTGTTATTTTATATATTTTATCTGGTTTCATGCCAGAAGCAAGAGTTTAGTTCATTTGCTATAACTAAACATAATTAACATAGTAACTATTTAACAAAATTATTGATATATTTGGTCTTAAGCCTATCATCTTGCTATATTTTTCCCAATTATTTTCATCAGTTCTTTGTTCCTTAGTTTCTTCTTTTCAATCTTATGTTGTGTTAATTGAGTAGTTTTTAAGAATTCCCTCTTTTCTCCTATCTTGGCTTTTTGGCTACGCTTCTTTGTATTATTGTTTTAGTTGTTATTCTAAGGATTATAATATTCACGCTTGCTAGAGTCTACCTTGAATTAATAATTTACTACTCTACACATAATGCATGAATCTTACCATCACCTTTCTTCTTTTGTGCTATTATCATATACATTGTTACTATTTTTGCCTTAAATATTCACTTGTGTCTTAAGGAAATTATGAAAATAAAAATATGTCTTTTATATTTACTGAGATAGGCAGCTGGATCACATCCTTGTAATCCACTGCACTTAAATGTGAATTGAATTATACTGTATATATTCTTTAATCCTGCATGTGTTCCTGAATTATACTATTGCTTATACTTATATTGTTTTATGTCTTTTTTTCACTCAACATTAGTTGTGAAATTTAGCCTTGTTTCTACATGTAGCTGTGGTTTATTTTAAATCTTCTAGATTGAAATATACTACAATGTATTTATCTGTTCTGTGGTGGATGGACATTTAGATGGTTTCTAGTTTGGGGCTATTATAAACAATTTTGCTATGAAAATATATCCTGGGGCATGTATGTAAACTTCCCTGGGATATGTATCTAAGACCGAACTCCCTGAGTCATAAGGTATGCATATCTTCAGCTTTTGAAGATAATGAGAAACATTTTCCCAAAGTGTTTGTATTAATTTATATTCCCAGTGGTAATGTATGCGATTTCCTATGTTCCATATCTTTGACAATGGTTGGTAGTGTTAGACCTTTAAATGTTTATCATTCTTGTGGTCATGTAAATTTATTATGGTTTTAATATGAACTTGCCTCATTACCAGTGAAATTGAGTATCTTTTCATATATATGTATACACATATACCGTTTGGTTAAGACAGAGTCTTGCTCTGTCACCTAGGCTGGAGTACAGTGGTACAAACATGGCTCACTGCAGCCTCAACCTCCTGGGCTCAAGTGATCCTCCCACTTCAGCATCTTGAGTAGTTGGGACTACAGCTGTGAGCCACCATGCCTGGCTAATTTTTAAAAATTTTTTGTAGAGATGGAGACTTGCTATGTCCCCAGGCTGGTCTCAAACTCCTGACCTTAAGCCATCCTCCCACCCTGGCCTCCCAAAGTGCTGGGATTACAGGTGTGAGCCACTGCACTCAGCTCATATGTATCTTTGTATTTGTATTTCCTGTTTTGTGAAGTACTTAAGATCTTTTGCCCATTTTGCTGCTGGATTGTCTATATTTTTCTCGATTTTTAGGAGTTACTTATGAAATGTAAATATTAATCTTTTGTTAATTAAAATGAGTTACAAAAATCGTTTCTCATGATGATATCTTAAGATGAACAGAAGTTTTTAATTTTAATGTAGTGGAATTTATCAGTCTTTTCCTCTGAGGTTAATTATTTTTATTTATAATGTAAAATTCCTTCCCTACCCTAAGTCATTTTTCTTTTTTCTCCTCTGAAAATATCATAGTTTTGCTGTTTACATTTGGTTTTTAAGCTACCTGAAACTTGTTTTTGTGTTCAGTATGATTTGGGAGTTCAGTTTTTTTCTTTAATAATTTTTTTTTTTTTGAGACAGTCTTGCTCTGTCACCTGAGCTGGATGGAGTGCAGTGGCTTGATCTCAGCTCACTGCAACCTCCTCCTCCCAGGTTCAAGTGATTCTCATGCCCCAACCACTGAGTAGCTGGGACTAGAGGCATGCACCACCACACCCAGTTAATTTTCATGTTTTTGGTAGAGATGGGGTTTCGCCATGTTGGCCAGGCTGGTCTGGAAGCGCTGGGTCCAAGTGATCTTCCTGCCTTGGCCTCCCAAAGTGCTGGGATTACAAGCATGAGCCACCATGCCAGGCCCAGTTTTATTTTATTTTATTTTATTTTATTTTATTTTATTTTATTTTATTTTATTTTATGAGATGGACTTTCACTCTTGTTACCCAAGCTGGAGTGCAATGGCGCAATCTCGGCCCACTGCAACCTCTGCCTTCTGGGTTCAAGCGATTCTCCTGCCTCAGGAGTAGCCGGGAGTACAGGTGCATGCCACCATGCCTGGCTAGTTTCTTTTATTATTTTGTTTGTTTGTTTTTAGTAGAAACGAGGTTTCACCATGTTGGCCAGGTTGATCTCAAATTCCTGACCTCAGGTGATCTGCCTGCCTCAGCCTCCCAAAGTGCTGGGATTACAGGCCTGAGCCACCGCGCCCGGCCTCATTTTTTTAAATATATAGTTTCTCTGTTCTAGTACTATTTATGTAAAGTCTGTACTTTCTCCACTGATTTGTAGTGCCACCTCAGTGATCATATCTTTTGTTTCTAGAACATTTCAAATCTGCTTGTTTTAAAAATCTGTTCCTCTTTATTATGGCTTCCATTTCTACCTTTATATTTCTAATAATTTTAAACATATAATTTTTTTTTGAGACATGGTCTCACTTTATCATCCAGGTAGGAGTGCAGTGGTGTGATCACAGTTTACTGCAGCCTTGACCTTCTGGGCTCAAGTGATCCTCCCACCTCAGCCTCCTAAGTAGCTGGGTACTAGGCACACCCACCATGCCTGGTTAATGTGTTTTTTGTTATTGTTGTTGTTGTTGTAGAGATGACATCTCACAGTGTCGCCCAGGCAGGTCTCAAACTTTTGGGCTCAAGCATTCCTCCCACCTTGGCCTCCTAAAGTGTTGGAATTATAGGCGCGAGCCACTGTGCTCAGCCAAACATAGATATTTTATACTCTCTTTTATAGTGAGTTGTTTGTAGTTCTGAAGTATAAATTCTCCAGATTATTGGGTATCCTAACTCATGCTCATGGATGTGCTTTGATTTGTGTGACTGATAATTTTTATTTATAATATTGTAAGCTTTTTACATTGATAATATTGTGAGCTTAATTTCTTCCCCACTGTGGGATTACTGTGTATTCTCTGGAAAGGCTTTGTGTTTGTCTCTGCCTGGTCTCTAATGTTTCAACAGCCCGCTGATCTTTGTTAATTTGTTGGCTTTGGCTTCCTGAATCACATACATAACTGAAATTCAGACTTCATTCCCATGTGGATGTAGGTTGTTTTATTTTATCTAAGGAGAGGGAAAGATATAGCCAGGAATGGTAGTCCATGTGAGCCACACTGTCATGTTTGCAGAGTCTTAGATCTTTAAAGGCCCATCTCAAGTTTGATAGCTTAGAATCGATTAAAATCACTTAAATCTTAAAATACTTATTTTTTGGACAATTGCTTTCTGTTTTTAAAAGTTTGTATAAAATCTAGTTTTTAAGACATATTAAAGCTCAAAGATATCATTGGTAGAAGCAGAGCTTCTAATAAAATAATGTTCACAGCAGTATATTCCTATAACATTTTCAGAAAATTTTAATAAATAGACTGTTTTTAACTGTAGATTAAACTGTTATGACCTAGGTACTAAGATACAAAGATTAGTAAGACCCAATCCTTTCAATGAGATAAAGGACTAATTGGGAAGAGAGATAAAGAGGCAGACAAGTGTGGAGCCAGCTCATTCATTTGTTTATTCGTTTACTCTTCATTCAACAAAATTGATTATCTAATATGTGCTGGGCATTGTTCTAGGTGCTGGGGATATAGCAGGAAATGAAACCTGCAAAAATGATTAGCATCATGGAGCTTACATGTAGTGTGATTCTAGTGATGAAGAAAGTTCTCTGGAAATTCAAAAAAGGCGTATTAATAGTTTGGTATTTCTACCCTTAACTGTGCCTGTTGTCTTCATGTAGACACCTTTTGTTTTATCTTTTTCAGAGAATAAGCCTCAGCTTTTTCTACATACTGGAAGGGGGTATCACCTGACTGGGTGAGGGATAGCTTTTTAAACAGCCTTTCAGCCAAGATTTCTAGTTTTAGCCCATCTCATTACAGAGGTTCCCGGTGCTGGCAATTCCTGAGACTTTCTGTGTTGTTTGGTGCGAATTGAATTGCTTCTTCTTGGTTTTCCTTATTGGTAGTTTAGAATCAAACTTTTAAGGCTCTGCCATGCTGGTTTCCACTCTCTATTTTCTGGCTTTCAGAATTTTGTTATTTCCTTTCAAATTTATTCTTATGAAATCCCTTTACTATTATTTTAATGATTTTAATGAGCTAAAATTGAATGTGTGTGTTCAGTCTACTGTCTTTACCTGAAAGTCTAATTGAATTGTCGTGAATCTTGTTAGTCCATAGTAGGTATAGGAAATCTTTTTTTTTTTTGAGACGGAGTCTCACTCTGTCACCCAGGCTGGAGTGCAGTGGTGCCATCTCAGCTCACTGCAACCTCCGCCTCCTGGGTTCAAGCGATTCAAGCCTCAGCCTCCTGAGTAGGTGAGATTAAAGGCACGTGCCACCACACGTGGCTAATTTTTGTATTTTTAGTAGAGACGGGGTTCCACCATGTTGGTTAGACTGGTCTCGAGCTCCTGATCGAGATGATCCCATGATCCACCTGCCTTGGCCTCCCAAAGTGCTGGGATTACAGGTGTGAGCCACCGTGCCTGGCCTAAGAAATCTTTTATCTTCTGCCATCATATGTATGTGTAAATGTATATATGTTTAACTTATCACAAAACATGAAGATAGAATGTTATAAAATGTTGAATAGGAGGCACAATATCTTTGTTTCAATTTTGTCTTTAGTATACACTTGCATTGTGTTCTTTGAGCAAGCTACTTTACCTACTTGAAACTCAGTTTTATTACTTGAAAAACAGGAATGTTGGCCAGGTGTGGTGGCTCATGCCTGTAATACAACACTTTGGGAGGCTGAGGTAGGCAGATTGCTTGGCCCAGAAGTTCAAGACCAGCCTGGGCAACATGGCGAAACTCTGTCACTGCAAAAAATACAAAAAATTAGCTGGCCGTGGTGGCACATGACTATAGTCCCAGTTACCCAGGATACTGAAGTGGGAGGATCACCTGAGCCTGGGAAGTTAAGACTACAGTGAGCCGCGATCGTGCCACTGCACTCCAGCCTGGGCGACAGAGTGAGACCCTGTCTCAAAAAAAAAAAAAAAAAAAGAAAGAAAAGAAAAGAAAGAAAACAGGCCAAGCATGGTAGCTCACGCCTGTAATCCCAGCTCTTTGGGAGGCTGAGGCAGGCGGATCACGAGGTCAAGATATCGAGACCATCCTGGCCAACATGGTGAAACCCCGTCTCTACTAAAAATACAAAAATTAGCCGGGCGTGGTAGCACGCACCTGTTGTCCCATCTAAATGGGAAGATGAGGCAAGAGAATTGCTTGAACCCGAGAGGCAGAGGTTGCAGTGAGGCGAGATCGCACCATTGCACTCCAACCTGGCGACAGCGAGACTCCATCTCAAAAGAAAAAAAGGAAAAGAAACAAAGAAACAAAGAAAAGAAAACTAGGAATGTTAATGACACCCACCTTGTTAGGGTTATTGGTTAAGACCAGTTGATAATTTCAAAGCACTATACAAGCTTTAGGGGTTTTTAGCACCATGCCACTTATTCAGAATTAATTTTCTTTACAATACAGTGTATCTGAGAGTTGAGAAATAAGTTTAAAAAGTCTGTGAACAATAAAAAAATAGATATTATATATTGTCTTGTGAAAATCCATGCATTTCATTAGTAGACTCTCAATCAGACGCAGAATCCATTTTTTATTTCATACCTGGTTTTACCAAGCTTTGATCTATGAAACTGGATCATAGATCAGTTAGACATGATAGAGTCTAAAGTTCAAGCTAGACTTGAAAGAGTACAAAGCAAGAAACAATTTTATTCTTCCTCACCATTGCCCTTTAAAAGGGCTGTGTTGACCTTCCTATTTCTTTTACTGGATAATATCTTGGTCATGTCACATAGCTTTTTTTCACTCACTTTTAGATATTAATAGTTTTATTTTTAGGTACCCAAAAGTCTAGTCTAAACTAAATCGAAACTGCAATCTCTTGTTTAATCTAAAATTTTTCCCCTTACCCTGGTTAGGCTCTGATTTGGCTCTAGAACCTATTGAGGCTCAGGAGACATGTTTGCTTCTTCTTTACTCTGCTACTCCCTCCTCTTCTAATCACTAGGCAGCTTTACAGTGGGGTTATGTAAGAGACAGGAAAGGTCTTACTCAACTGGTGCAGTGGTCATTTGGCTTTGATGTTTCTTGGGTGTGGTAGATGCCCAATGTTGGCTCCTAGTTTACTGCTTTAGTCTTTGCTTTTTAGGGCCTTCCCTCACTGGGGACTTTCCATTGTGCCTTTTATTGTTTTAGGAGGTATTACTTTAGCTGGCTGCTAATGATTTCCCTTTAGCTACTTCTGGTGGTGTGTACCCCCAAAGACTCTCTCAGGTGGGGTTATCTGGTCTGCATGCAGACCTCTCTGAGAGAGCCTTTTCAAGACAACCAGCCTACCTGCCTTTCATGGAATCTCCTTCACCCTTAAGGAACATGCAATCTTTGAAAGTAGAATTTGCTTGTACTTTAATTCTCTTTACTCACTCTAACCTTTCACCTTTAAACTTTCCAGGCAAATATCAGGCTCTGGTCTTTTTGTTCTCTAAATTCCAAGACATCCATATCCAGTTGTTCTCTCTAAATTGTCTCACTTGATTTTGAGGAGGAGAATTAAATAAAAATCTAGAAAATAAGATATGGTGATAAATTTATTTTCTGCTCACAAAAAGGAAAGTAATCTGATGGATTAAGAGTTCAAATTGACAGTCTTCCTCCCCTGCAAGTTCAAGCATTGAGTGTACAGACAGCTTAATAAAAAATGAATTGTAGTCATGCTGATTTGGGATTGACATACTTTATTTGGTCACTGGCTAAATCAACATGTAAATTTCAGGATCCTAATTTGTCATCCTCGTTGAATTATTTTCTATGTTAGGGTGTGTTAGACTAAGTATATACTTTTAAATGTCCAGTTTTATATTTGCCTCATTTGATTGGTCATTAAAGCAGGATAGTTTGCATTAGGAATTTTATCCCCTGTGTATCTGCAGCTGCACCTTTTGTTCTCTTCGATCATAGCAAATTGGCCTCATTAACAGGAAAACTCTATGACTTAAAAGAAAAATATATTCGCTCACAGTTCTGGAGGCCAGAAGTCTGAAATCATGGTGTCAAGGGTTCATTCCTTCTGAAGGCTCTAAGGGAGATTCCATTCCATGCCTCTCTCCTAGCTTCTGGTTGTTGTCAGCGATTTGTAGCCTCCCTTGGCTTGTAGCAGATCATTCCAATCTCTGCCTCCGTCTTCACATGGCACGTGATATTTAGTCATTATCCAAAATATAAAGTTTAATCTATAAGCATGAGTTAAAAATTATAAATGTATAATTTTAGATTGTTAAAGTTTTAGAAAAGCAAAGGCACGAAAATAGTTATATGAAATAAGAAAAAGCAAACTATTTCTTAAAGTATTTGACTCTGAAAATTTTGTCCTTTCTGTAGCTGTTGGAAAAATTAGAGGAAAGCCTCTTCCATTACTCTTATTTTTTGAGGCCCTCTTTATCACAAGTCATGCTTTTCGATGTCCTGTTGATGCAGCTCTAACCCTGGAAGGAATCAAATGTGGATTATCGGAAAAACGGTTAGATTTAGTTATCAATTGGGTTACACAGGAAAGGTAAGCAAAGTTAAGCTTTAAACTTAATTTTGACATTTGGTTAATAAAGTTGTTTGTTCTAAAAATATTAATAGTTTTATCAATATGTTACTTGAACATTTACTTCAGGTCCCTATTGCAATTAATCAGAAAGTGTTTAGTGGTTGGGTGTGGTGGCTCATGCCTCTAATCCCAACACTTTGGGAGGCAGAAGTGGGAGGATCGCTTGAGGTCAGGAATTCAAGACCAGCTTGGCCAACATGGCGAAACCCTGTCTCTACTGAAAATACAAAAATTAGCCAGGCATGATGGCCAGGTGCTGCAGCTCATGCCTGTAATCCCAGCATTTTGGGAGTCTGAGGTGGGCAGATGACTGGAGGTCAGGAGTTCAAGACCAGCCTAGCCAACATGGTGAAACCCCATCTCTACTAAAAATACAAAAATTAGCCAGGCATGGTGGCGCACGGCTGTAGTCCCTGCTACTCAGGAAGCTGAGGCAGGAGAATCATGTGAACCAGGGAGGCAGAGGTTTCAGTGAGACGGGATTGCGCCACTGCACTCCAGCCTGGGTGACAGAGCGAGACTCAATCTAAAATATATGTATATATATATATGCATTTAGTTTCCTGTAGAAATCTAATTTTCTTAGCAAATACACCACTACATTCCAAATAACTTTATTTTCATATTGACTATTATCTGGGTGATAGAAATTGACAAGAGTTATCCATAGACATAGGCAAAGGAGAGGAGATCCTTTAAAGTAACATCTGTGGGAAGATGGCTCCCATCTAGAGCAGAGAACAGAACAGCATCATTTCAACTGAATGTTTGATTTTCCTGGTCTATGAACGTTCCTCACTAGTTACACAGCTGCAAAGGGTGAAAATCCTATCAGGTCATCTAAGAAATGAATCTTAGGTTTTCCTGTAAGCTTTTTTTCTCCTCGTGGATACTCCTGGCTATAAGTAGAACAATCGCTATGCCTGCTGGCTTTTCATAATTATGGGCAAACCATAAAGCAACTGTAGGAATGATTGTAAAGTAAGTGCACACTCACCCTGGGGATCTACATAGTCATATACATATCTATCAGAATTATAAGCTTGGGAGCAAGTAAAGACCTTTCATATAACATTCCTGTGTGAATACCTTGGGGTAGGGCAGAATCAGTCTTCAATTTTCATACAAAGAATAACCACATTTGGCCGGTTGCCATGGCCCACGCCTGTAATCCCAGCAATTTGGGAGGCTGAGGCGGATGGATCACTTGAGCTCGGGAGTTCAAGACCAGCCTGACCAACTTGGAGAAACCCCGTCTCTACTAAAAATACAAAGTTAGCTGGGCGTGGTGGCGCATGCCTGTAATCCCAGCTACTTGGGAGGCTGAGGCAGGAGAATCGTTTGAACCCAGAGGTTGCGGTGAGCCGAGATCACGCCATTGCACTTCAGACTGGGCAACAAGAGCGAAACTCCATCTCAAAAAAAAAAAAAGAAGAAGAGGAAGAACCCATCTTAAGGCCTGAGAGCCTATTCCCATGCACCTAAAATTATCATGTTTGGCAAAATTATACAGTCTATTCAGACATTGACTTTTTATTTAGAAATGTTTTGAATTTTGTTAAGCCTTGAACAAAACAAGAAAATCAGTTTTGTTAGCTTCTAAAGAAAATTTCAGGGCTGGTCATGGTGGTTCATGCCTGTAATCCCAACACTTTGGGAGGACAGACCGGGAGGATTGCTTGAGCTCAGGGATTCAAGACTAACCTGGGCAACATAGGAGACCTCATCTCTATGAAAAAATAAAATAAAACAAAATAACCCAGACATGGTGGCGATGCCTGTAGTCTCAGCTACTTATGAGGCTGAGGTGGGAAGATCACTTGAGCCTTGGAGATCAAGGCTTCACTGAGCTTGAGCATGCCACTACACTCCAGCCTGGGCAACAGAATTAGATGCTGTCTCAAAAAACAAACAACAGCAACAAAAGTATACATTAGGGAAAATGAGAAAATTATTAAACAAATTATGTTAGATTTATTTTTGAAAGTCTATCAGTATTTTTTAGTACCACTTACAGGTCATGTACTCTGTTAGAGTGGTCATTTAAAATTGCTGTTATAATAATATAGTCTTAAGCCCCTCCCTCAATGATTTCTCACAAAAAAACATTGGAATGTTTTTACCAGTGTAAGAATAAAATAAGTGTGGAATGTAAGTATTACCTACACAACAGAGCCAGTTGCCACAGAGTAAAAAGCTTGTGTTGCTTTTGAAATACTTTCTAATTTCCTGTTCCGATAATAGCACTAATGTCAGAGAAGGAAACCCTTAATTAAAATGAAGCTTTATAGAAAGTGTGAATGACATCTTTATCAGATGAATAAAAGTATATATATTAACATTGTCATCTCAACAAAAAATTGACAAACTACGTAACTCATTATAATAAGTGCAATCTCTCTCTTTTTTACTACTGGTAAAATTGACATTACAATTTGAAAATAAATACTTCCAAGCTAAAAAAAAAGTTAATCTCATCCCAAAATACCCACAGACACACCCAGAGTAATTTTCAACCAAATATTTGGGCGCCCTCTGGCCTAGTCAAGTTGACACATAAAATTAACCATCCCAGGAAATTTGTGCTTCCCATGCCTGCAACTTTAGTGCCTGTGAGTCTAGAAGTTTTGACTGACTTGATTATCATGAACAGGTAGGACTGTTGCTGTATAATGGAGCAGAGAGGAATATTTTTGGCACTCAGCTTCCCTATTTCCTTGAAGAAAACTTGAGACTTGTATTAGGGTGCAGATCATTTACTAATAAACTACTCCTCAGGAAAATTTTTAAGGGGAATGAAATAGGATGGGACTTAGAAAAGAGCCAAGCAAGGATGTGAACTCAGTTCAAGTCTAGTATTAGCCATTATCACAGGGAGAGGGTTACAGAGCATAGACATTACACAGAATTCTTTCCTTTTATTAAGGGGCTGGCCTTTTGTAACTCCTATCAGTCACTGGGGGTTGAGTGTAGACTATTGGGGGTTGTGGATAGGCATAATTTTCTGAGTGAGGTGGCTACAGACACCTGAGGACAATTCTTCCGAGAAGGGGGCAACTGTGAGCTGTTAGTAGTCAGCTGGAGAAGGGGCACTGGTTCAGTAAATGGGACCTGGATGAGGCACCAGAACAGTGTCTACCACAACCATGGAACAACTTAGGAAGATCAATCAGAGAATAGATAGCAGCTGCTTATACTATGTCTTTGTGAAGTTGGGCTGGGCTGTGTATATTGGAAGGCAGACTAGGGAAAGGCCTCCCTGTCATCTATCTAGTAGTTATAGCCTGCTACTGGCAGCATAAGGGCTATGCTTACTTGACTCTGAATGCATAGGGATGTAGAATACATATTAGAGAATAATGAACAGCTCTCATCTTTAAGAAGGGTATCATCTTATAAGGAGATAGATGGACATTAGTAAGCAAGCACTTCCTAAATAAATTCATGACTTAGAAATGTCCCAAACATAAAAATGGTAGCTTTGCATACTACTGCCTACTACCACTCATTTCAAATTCACCGTTTCCCCTATACAACTCAATAAAGCTATCTTGATGGCACTATTTACCAGTGCAAAGTATTTCTCCCACCCATTCTTATTATGGCCTTCATTTACTGTCCACATAATAGTTTAATTTTTTTTTTTTTTTTTTTGAGATGGAGTTTCACTCTTATTGCCCAGGCTGGAGCGCAGTGGCTCAATCTCAGCTCACTGCAACCTCCACTTCCCGACTTCAAGCGATTCTTCTGTCTCAGCCTCCTGAGTAGCTGGGATTACAGGCATTCACCACCATGCCTGGCTAATTTTTTGTATTTTTAGTAGCGACGGGGTTTCTCCATGTTGATCAGGCTGGTCTCAAACTCCCGACCTCAGGTGATCCACACGCTTTGGCCTCCCAAAGTGCTGGGGATTACAGGTGTAAGCCACCACTCCTGGCCTGTTAATTTTCTTCTTCATATGTATGCCCTTCTTTTCTCTCTTTGCCGCCCTTCTCTCTTTCTCTGCCTGATCATGTTTCTACACCCTCCACAAAAAGTACTTATCAGGGAGTACTGGAAATGGTTTGGACTTGAGGACATCATCAGAAAGTGTATGTTCTTTACCAAAACCTGTTTTAAAAAGTTCTAGTGCAAAGACACTTCAGACAAGATTAAGTTTCTTACACATAGTGATGGTTCTTGACCCATTCAACCTTTTAGTTGTAAGAATTTAAATTTTTTAATAACTATGCAGTTGTGTGACTACATGCATTGAGGAAATGCCACTAGTTTTAAGGATCCTGAGATAATATAACAGGGAATATTAAAGGCAATTCACATTCTTCATACTTAGTCTCTGTTTCCTGGTTTCTGCCTCTGATTATCTGGCCTGTGTCACATGACTACCTTAAAAAGCCTTCCAGTTCATTCCCAGAAGCTCAGCCTAGAGCTAGCCCTTTAGCAGCCTGCCGTATGGGCTAATCGTGGCTCTCTCAGTCATTCTTACCTGTGAAAAGTCTAATCACTTGGTCTACAAAGTCTAAATTTTAAGAAACCATCCTTTACCGGTATTACTTCTCTTAATTGCAGACATTGCTCCCAGAGGAAGATAAATATCCTCTGAAATTTTAACTTTGCAAACTCAATCCTAGAAAGTAACAGTAAATAAATTTTACGTGTAGATTTAGAGATTGTATATTACCTTTATTTTGACATCAAAAAAACTAAAAATCAAATTTATAATCAAATATGTCTTAGATTACTGTGGGGTTAAGCGTATTTTATTTATTAGCTAGCTATTCATATTCTCCAGACCTAGCCTGGTCTCAGATCCACTTTCAGAAGTCCCAGAAAGAGTCCTCTTTGAGTTAGGAGTAAGGGTGAGAAAACCCAACAAAGGGACTTTCGGAAAGCAGAAAGAGGGTATGATGAGGTGATTGGAGGGAGAAAGGGGGAGGGAACTTCCCTGGCCCACTTCCCAGCCCTGGCCTTCTCTGAGGTGGTGACCCTTAAAAAAATAATGGCATTAATAAGATAAATAAATACTAAAATACTGGCATTATGATTTTGCTACAGTATTTCAGTCACTACATAGATTGAAATAATTAACTTGTTCAGCCTCAGGAATTGTGGCAACTGTAGCTACTAAAACCTATATTTTGGTATTAAAGTGTGGAAGTCAGAGAATTGCTTAACTGAATAATTGATTTGTACTCAAACTGCTTCTTGATTTGACTCACCCCTCTGCTGCCCACCCCAATAAAAACAGAAGGCTTTATTTACTGAATTTTCAGTAAAGAGACATTTTGTAGGGGGTTCAGGATTTCATTTTAATGTTATCAGCATTTTTAGATGTATACAGACACCAATATCACATGATTGCCGTTATTTTGTAACTATTAATTAAAAATATAAAGTATACTTTTCATACCACTAGTAATTAGAAGTGATATCTTTAATCTTACACAGATGTTCTTTTGGCTATGCCTATAGTTTCTGGGTGAAGTTACTCTGATAGTACATCAGATGATTAACTTCAATTGTGTATAAAGGTGGTACATTAAAATCTATTCAGTTGTATATAAAAGGTGGTACAAGTGAAATCTATTCAGTTGAGCCATTTCAAAAGAACTGCTTCTTCAGTCTTTCCTAATAGGCAGAATTATGTCCATTTTCCCCTTTTGCCTCTTATAAATCTATAACAAATTTAAAAAATAACACTGCTGTCGCACTTTCTGTTTTCCTTTTAGTACGAGTGCTTGCAATATCCACCTCTATGAGCTGAAATTGTTGTCACTATCTATAACCAACATATAATAAGCTTTTATATTCCATAGGGTTTAGAATCTAGATAACTGCTTGAGAATATTAAGACCCCCAATTATGAGAGCATTTTTTGTTTACCTTGTAATTTTTAGACCCATCAGTCTTTTTAGGAGAGTTTTAATCTTGTTTGTGGATTTTTTTAAAACTTGAGCTTTTGAGGAGCCAAAATGTCTTCCTCCAAGGGAATACACACTGATTGTTTGTTGTTGTTGTTGTTAAATCTCAGATATGTTTAATTTCTCCTACATAATCAATTGCCTATTAAATTGTAACTTGGAATTCTTACAGGCAATAGAAAATCCAGTTCTACTGTGCTGAATTTTCAAATATTTCAGTCTCAGCCACTCATCAGGAATTTTCTAACATATGTCTTATTGATCTGCTTGTTCTAGACTGACATTTTCTGAGGAGGCTGGGGATGTGATTTGTGATTATGGGGAGCAGGATACTTATAACAAGGCCAAGTGCCTGGCTTTAGCTCAGATTATCTACAGTGAATGTGGCCTGCACAAGAAAGCTATTCTTTGCTTGTGTAAACAGGGGCAGACTCATAGGGTCATGGAGTACATACAGCAGTTGAAGGACTTTACTACCGGTAAGTTAAAAAGTCTGCCATTTGTATACATTTGAATTCTGGACTTTAATTGTAAGATTACCCATAATAGCAAGCACTACTTTAAACTTATGTTATAAAATCAATTTTATATATACCAATAAGTAGAAGATTTCTTTTGTAATTTTTCGTGAACATAGGTAAGCTGGAATTGATTGGCTTTCATACTAGACATTCAAAAATATTATGTATTTCCTCAAAATACAAACATTTAATAAACCATATAGTCCTGGAAATAGACAGCTTTAAAGATAAACTTAGCAGATATGCTAGAACATACTACATATATGATTTTTAAAGATAACTTATTTGTGATATATAATTTTTTTTTTTTTTTTTTTTTGAGAAGGAATCTCGCTCTGTTGCCAGGCTGGAGTGCAGTGGCGCGATATTGGCTCACTGCAAGCTCTGCCTCCTGAGTTCACGCCATTCTCCTGCCTCAGCCCCCCAAGTAGCTAGGACTACAGGTGCCCGCCACCACACCTGGCTAACTTTTTGGATTTTTGATAGAGATGGGGTTTCACCATGTTAGCCAGGATGGTCTTGTTCTCCTGACCTTTTGATCTGCCCACCTCAGACTGAGCCACCGCACCCAGCCTGCGATGTATAATGTTTTGAACTGTGATATAAGCATTATAAATGAAGAATTGCTAATTTATTTCAAAATTTTAAAACACAATTGAACAGTAATCTGAGATTACAATTGAATGGTAATCTGAGAGAACTGTGGACCTTAGGGTGACCCTAGTTGGAAGAGCGGATCTCTTACTCTGGATCTAGTTTGACAATAACTCTAAGTGCAGGCATTGCTGACATCTCCCCATCCCCCAGGCCAGTGCCTGTCCTGATTTGCAGGCTGTGTATCCCAGTTCTAAGAAGATGCAAAATGGAACCAAACATGGCCATTTTAGGTCACATTATTCCAGGAAAAAGGAGTTTTAGTGGTTGTTGAATCTGATCATTTTCAAGCAATTAATTGAGTTTTTCTTAGAACCTATGTTTTTTTTTTTAAGTTACAAATTTCTTCATTAATAACAGCATGCCCTATACTATTATTGTAATAATAGCTAGGCTTTTTTTCATGGATTATCTCACTTAATCCTTATGTTGACTCTATGAGGTAGGTTTTGTTATTGTCCCATTTTATAGATGAAAAAAATAGTATGTTTCCACAGAGAGGCTAAGGCACAGCTAGAGCTAAGTGATTTGGTTATGTAGTGACAGGACAGAATCTGGCATAGTAGGTATTAATTAATATTCCATTATGTAAGTATACAGTTTCAGTTTCTGTGTTGTTAACTATTATTTTTCCATATGTAAGAATTATATTAGTTAATGTTTAGACATGGGATATAGATTTTAATTACTCTTAGAATTTAAAAATTTTAGGGATAGGGTCTGTAGTCCCAGCCACTCAGGAGGCTGAGTTGGGAAGATCGCTTGAGCCCAGGATTTCTAGGCTGCAGTGAGCTGTGATTGTGGCACTGCATTCCTGCCTGGGCATCAGAGTGAGACCTTATCCCATAATAATAATAATAATAATAATTTTTTTAAAAAGAAAATGGATTTTGAAATGTAATAAGCAAAAGGGAGACGAGGAGTTCAAGAGTAGCCTGGGGCAACATAGTGGGACCCCATCTCTATATATTAAATACACTTTAAAAACCCAAGGCTTTCAGAGTTCAAATTATGTTTATGGTAGTTCTTGAAAGGCACTCAGAAGTTATTCTAAAAATTACCTCTATTGTGGCCCCAAAATAATATTTTTACTTTAAAAAATTTAGGAAGTTAATACAAAGTTTATAAATTTGAGAGTATAGAGTGGGACATGGTGGTGCACGCCTGTAGTCTCAGCTATTGGGAAGGCTGAGGCGGGAGACTGCTTGAGCCCAGGAGTTTGAGGATATAGTACACAATCATTATGCCTATGATGAGCCATGCACTCCAGCCTGGGCCACACAGTGAGAATTTGTTTTGAAAAAATTTAAGAATACAAATCATAATTGTAGCTTTAGATTACCTCAGTGGTTAACTAGAGATTAACCCATATGGAATTGTGCTTTTTGTGGTCAAATATAGGAAACTTCATATGGCTCCGTCTCTAGCTACTTGAAATAGCTAATGGCTTCTTAAAGTTTTCATTTTTGAATTTTTAAATGCTTGATAGTTTTAGGAAAAAAATTACTGAGTTGCTTTTTCTGTGCAAGGCACAGAAAGAAAGACATTATACTCACCAGAATTTGGTCCAAATATGAGCAACAAGATATAGACAAACAAACTGTAGTATTAGATGGAACCTTAGAAATTATCTCAAATTCTAGCACTCTTCAGATGTGAAAACTGAGTTCCAAAAGAGTAAGTGACTGATGGAGCTATGATTAGAATTCAGGTTTCCTAATAGCCAATCTATATTTTTATTATACCACATTTCTTTTCATTATAATTATTTGTTTATGTTTTGGATGCTCTTATGGGTAGTTTTCCTTTGTTTTTTACTATGCTGAGCATGATTTTTTTTGAGGGGGGCTAGGGGATAGTACTGTTGAGTTTAGGTTGGAGTGGATCATTGAGGGCTTCGAAAGGATTAGAAAAACTGTTGATTGGCAGGTATAGACATTAGCTAATCCTAGTTTCTAGTTGATTTATCATATTAGGGCACTGACATAAAGTTTTTCATTTTCGCCTTCAGATGACCTGTTGCAGCTATTAATATCATGTCCCCAAGTTGAATTAATTCAGTGTCTCGCTAAAGAGTTGAATGAGAAACAACCATCTTTATCTTTTGGTCTTGCCATACTTCATCTGTTCTCTGTAGATATGAAAAAAGTTGGCATTAAGCTACTTCAAGAAATAAATAAAGGTGGGATAGGTAAGTAGAATAAAATGTTGTAGAGGAAATAGTAGTGGGTTATCTAGGGAGAGGTTCAAGATGATTATGCATGAGTTAACTCAAATTTCCCTAAGAGTTCCTTCTTAGCAAGAGTTATTTTTAGGAGTTTGTAAATGTAAAGATTGCCATGTAAATAATAATCTATTGGTAATAGGATATATTTCTTGAGAGAATTAGAATGAAGGGAGTATGTTTATGAAGACTAAGGGGAATATTACAATAATTATAATCACTAACACTAAAAACTTTATATATGTTGATATATGTGTATATTTAGCTTTTATATGTATTTTAAATGTTATGTAGATATAAACTATATGTTTTAATTCCTAAACCAAATGTATGTGTATTTACATATGATATTCACTCTGAACCTAACTCTGCTGTGGATTAGAGAATAACTAATTAGGCTGGGTGCAGTGGCTCACCCCTGTAATCCCAGCACTTTGGGAGGCTGAGGCGGGTGGATCGCTTGAGCTCAGGAGTTCAAGACCAGCCAGGGTAACCTGGCAAAACCCTGTCTCTATGAAGAAAATACAAAAATTAGCCAGGTGTGGTGGCATGCACCTGTAGTCCCAGCTACTGGAGAGGATGAGGTGGAAGGATTGCCTGAGCCCAGGGAGCTCAAGCCTACAGTGAGCCGTGATTGTGCCACTGCACTCCAGCCTGGGTGAGACCCTCAAAAAAATCGAGAGGGAGAGAGAATAATTAAAACTCACTTTTATTTTCTTTTCATTAATTTAATATAGGAAGTTGAACAGACAACTTGATTTTAAATTACTTGAAAACATATTTTGGAAGATAACTTTATATTTTGAAATTATCATTACAGATATCAACTAAAATATTTTTATAGAAAAATAATAATTATGGTAGAAATAAAATTATAGTGATGACAGTATTCTAAAAAGTGATCCTCTTTTATGAAGTACCATAAGTAATGCAGGTAATAGATAAGAAATGAGTTCCATAAATTGATAGATCACTAAGATATTTTAAAAAGTAAATAATATTAAATTTCTTTAACAAACAAAATGATTTTATTTCCTTAAGAAAAATATTTGTTATAGAAGCCCCATCATTAAGAGGTCTCCAGCTAGAGATAGGATAAAGAGTTTGTCAAAGAGTTTCTTCAGTCCTTGGGTTAGCTCCACTAAGGCATTTATATAAGTGTTTGAAATCATGAAAACTTGACCTATAGGTCCACAGTTATTTGATAGTTTCTAGTGGTGCCTTATAGACTCTGTGAATAAGGATGAGCCCACATTCATCACTTTCTGAGTTCCTGCCTTGTAGCCTTCAACATCTGCTACCTTAACAAGAAGGAGATGAGTGGAGACGTGGAATGTCAGAAGTGGTAGAGGGTTGAATTGAGACATGAAGAGGTTAATGGTAAGGGAGGAGGAGAAGGAACTAACATGAGTACTTACCATGAGCTTGACTGAGCACTGCATGTTATATCATTAATCTTAGGGGAATCAGATAGAGTTTAACAGTAACTGAGTTGAAATTATGTCCTTTTCTATTTTTGAAGAATCACTGAAGTATAGATTATCAAATAAGTGCCATACTATAATATTGTATTTTTTCCCCACAGATGCAGTAGAAAGTCTTATGATAAATGATTCCTTTTGCTCCATAGAAAAGTGGCAAGAAGTGGCAAATATATGTTCACAGAGTGGCTTTGACAAATTATCTGATGACATCATGTCTATTCTTCGATCTCAGGCTGCAGTTACAGAAATTTCTGAAGAGGATGATGCAGTCAACCTAATGGAACATGTGTTTTGGTAGTTCTATATCTTAACCAGCTGAGGGAGCTTGTACAACACCTTATGTATGCTGGTTGGGCAAACTGATTTTAACATAACTAACTTATAAATAAATCTAGAGTAAGAAGATCTCAGAAATAAATCACACTTTTGTTATGATGACATTTAGATTTGTCTTTGAAATATTTATACTATTGCTTCCTTTTTCCCATATGGTCATTTCTTATATTGAATCTTGCTAAAATCCAAGATTATAACTTTGTGTGAAACAGTGTAGGCATTTTTATCTAAGGACATAAGCTAATGTCCAGATATATTACTTTCTGGTGATGTAATATGATAGCAAGAACTGAGGAAGGTGTGGGTAGTATCCTGTGTGTTAGACTGTCTTCCCAAACATGAAATGCTAAAAGCCTGTCTTGACAAGAAAAGCAGGATATCATTTTAATGTTGGACTTGCTGGCAAAAACCTAGAGTATAGTAATTTTGTACTGCTGATTTAAAAATGTGCCCCATGCTTTGATATATATAAATATGGTAAAGCTCAGGCTTCTAGTATAAAAGCTGGGAATCTTGGCATGTTACTACTTAGAGAGAAGACCAGTCGAATTTTGCATAGAAGTAGACCTGTGATACCTATAGGTATGAAAAATATGTCATAAGAAGTGGTTTTGGATTATTTCAAGTGTCTGAATAAGTATTTGATTGAAAACTCTGAAAGTTCTGTGCCATGGACAGGTGTAATTTAAAAATATTTAATGATTAGTATGGCATGGGCACAAATCAAGCAGAACAGATACCTAGTTAATCAGAACAGCCTTTAGCCCTTATGCCACACCAGAGCTTACTAGCTAAATGTCAGCCTTGACCATGGAACATGGTTAAAATGAGCTGCTGGCGGGGCAAGGTAGCTCATGTCTGTAATCCCAGCACTTTGGGAGGTCGAGGCAGGAAGATCGCTTGAGCCTAGGAGTTTGAGACCAGCTAGGCAACACAGTGAGATCCCGTCTCTGTTATTAAAAAAAGAAAAAAAATTTTCAAGTAAAAAATGAAAATGAGCTGCTATTAGAATAACAGCAAAGAGCATAACTTTTCCCCTCCTAAATTTAAATTGAATATGTATTTTTATGTTATAGTGGAAAGAAGATGAACGGGGAGTCAGACAGCTTCATATTAAAATTCTGGTCCTACCTCTTACTCATTTATAAAATATGGGCAGTCCTCCCTTAGGCTTGTTGTGAGGATTAGTGATAATGTATGTGTAGTGTAAGTGTATAACATGATAGAGGAACTTAGTGAAATATAGCTGTAATTCCTTTGTAATAGGCCCCAGAAACACACATTTCTCTACTTAGTTTGTACTTACTAAATCCCATATGTCTATTCATTTGTATTTATATGTTTTTCCTTCTTTAAAGTATTTGATATATTGGTACAACTTATTGCTGATGATAAGTTATCTGTCCACACTCGTATTAGGTTTGCCTGGCTTATCTTATAAATTCAGAAGCATTCAAGCTGAGTTTTTAATTTTTCCATTTGGTGCTAAACAGAGTACTGGATAATTATAATTCAGCTTTCTAAAACGTAGCATTTTTAAAGTAATACATGTGCATAGTTTAAAAAGCAATTTATTACTAAAAGGCTTATCAAAATAATATTTTGATTTTTGGCCTTCATACAGGCTGTTGAAAAGAGCAGATAAAGGATGGAAAAAAGGAATGGAAAGGGAGAGGTATTTCGGCAGCACTGGTTCTTTGTGTACCAATGGCTTAAAACCTTTTTTTTTTTCCTTTGAGACCTATATGATTGATAGAAAGCTATTATGTGTCCATTGACAGAGCTTAGGAAAAAAAATGTCTCCATGAAAGCCAGGAGGATAAAGTAGGTATATAAATCTAGAGAAAGCTTAAACAGCCGTTGTTGTTATTCTTCTAATTTTGCCTTGTTTTTCCTTTGCTCATTATTACTCCTTCTCAGTTAGCATTGCCTTTGGCAGCTTTCCCAAGGAAAGTAAAAGTTGTCAAGTGAATATAAATTAAAATGCCTGGCAATGGAAAATGGAGTTGGGAGGAAGAGCAAGATTATAAAGTTAAATGAGAAAGGAGAAGGAATTGAGTTGTGAGCTACAGAGGGCTTTGAAGCTATAAGAGCCTCCATGTAAGCTACACTGAAGGAGGTATAATCTGGGCCTCAGCACAGAAACCTGCATTCTAGACCAGCCCCACCACTGTCTAGCTATGTGTCCTTTTCCTCATGCTTAAGTTTATTTTGACTAGATACCTCCTCTTGTCATTTCCAACTCTAAAATTCAGTAATTCTGAAAAGGTACAAATTATTTCCCAATGCTTCTTGACCTTCAGCCTAAATTTCAAATACTACAATTCAACATCAGCGTCAACAACATCTACTGAATACCTATTTTGCACACAATTTCTGCTAGCAAGATTACAACCTCAATGGAAACACACAGCATATTTTAAAAGTTACTAATAATAATTCCTTAGCATTATCTAATAGCCAGTCCATATTCAAATTTCACCAGTTGCTTAAAAATGCCTTTTAACATTTGAATTGTTCCAATGAAGATTTAACCAACATTCATGTACTCTATCAGGTCTTGCTGTCTTGAGTGTGTCTTCTCTCCTTTTTTCCTCTTGCCATTGATTGCTTTACATAGCAGTTGCATAGCAAGGGTCATGATGAACTAAGTTTCTCTGATTTCATATTAGGTTTTCTTTCTACCATACCAGTGAGGAAAGGAAGATATTTCTTCCAAGGTCTGAAAGATTTAATTGTAACTAGTTACATTTTTGTTTATTATAGTCAAGCTTGTATCAAAATGAATTTCTATTAAATTCATTCATTTGGAAAGGTTTAGAGATGTTGAACAGAAGTCTAATGTAATGAAAAAAATTTTTTTAATATTTAGAACTTTTCCTAAATCTTGAATTAACTAAGAAATGACTATTAACTTAATCACTTTTTTAACGTTAAAAGATGAAAACCTGTTACTTTTTAGGTGCCTGGAATTCTGTTAGATTGCTAAAGCATATGTTAAGTCAAAAATCCAAGCAGAGGCCTTTTTTTTTTTAACTTTGTACATTTCATAGAAAGCTCATACATTTCTTCCATTCTTTCTCAGAAAAAAACAGCATTTAACAAAATGTTCAGTATATAAAGCTGTCAGTTTGCTAGTAGTTATAATTTGTTGTGTTCTTGAATAAAAATGTATTGGATACATAAAAAAGACACTATTATTTATATAGTTTTTTTAGTTTTTTTTTTTTTTTTTTTTTTTTTTCTCTATAATTTTTTTTTTTTTTTTATTATACTTTAGGGTTTTAGGGTACATGTGCACAATGTGCAGGTTTGTTACATATGTATCCATGTGCCATGTTGATTTCCTGCACACATTAACTCGTCATTTAGCATTAGGTGTATCTCCTAATGCTGTCCCTCCCCCCTCCCCCCACCCCACAACAGTCCCCGGAGTGTGATGTTCACCTTCCTGTGTCCATGAGTTCTCATTGTTCAATTCCCACCTATGAGTGAGAACATGCGGTGTTTGGTTTTTTGTCCTTGCGATAGTTTACTGAGAATGATGTTTTCCAGTTTCATCCATGTCCCTACAAAGGACACGAACTCATCATTTTTTATGGCTGCATAGTATTCCATGGTGTATATGTGCCACATTTTCTTACTACAGAATGGGAGAAAATTTTTGCAACCTACTCATCTGACAAAGGGCTAATATCCAGAATCTATAATGAACTCAAACAAATTTACAAGAAAAAAACAAACAACCCCATCAAAAAGTGGGCAGAGGACATGAACAGACACTTCTCAAAAGAAGACATTTATGCAGCCAGAAAACACATGAAGAAATGCTCATCATCACTGACCATCAGAGAAATGCAAATCAAAACCACAGTGAGATACCATCTCACACCAGTTAGAATGGCCATCATTAAAAAATCAGGAAACAACAGGTGCTGGAGAGGATGTGGAGAAATAGGAACACTTTTACACTGTTGGTGATTTTTTTTTAATTGATAATTATCTACAGGTACCCTCCCTACCTTGAGGATCTGTGTCTACCTATAGAGGTTTGGCACTACTGTAAATGAGTGAAATGTATCACAGTCAGGGAAAGGAGGATCTGGGGACTTTTTGAAAGGGACAATTGTGATAAATTCCAGGCAACTTTTATTATGCAGGACTGTGGACTCAGTGTTACCTTCTTGGAAGCTGGAAATGCAGATGTGAGCAGTACTGTGTGGGCCAAACAAAACACATCTGCAGACCAGACTTGACCTGCAGGTCACTAATTTGAAACCTCTGTCCTAAACTGAGGCTAAATTTGATTTCTCGTTTCCATCAACTTTTATTTATTTATTTATTTATTGAGACAGTCTTGCTCTGTCACCCAGGCTGGAGTATAGTGACGCAATCTCAGCTCACTACAACTTCTGCCTCCTGAGTTCAAGTGATTCTCCTGCCTCAGCCTCCCGAGTAGCTGGGATTACAGGTGCCCGCCACCACACCCAGATAATTTTTGTATTTTTAGTAGAAATGGGGTTTCACCATGTTGGCCAGGCTGGTCTCAAACTCCTGACCTCAAGTGATCCATCAGCTTCAGCCTCCCAAAGTGCTGGGATTACAGGCATGAGCCACCATGCCTCGCCTCCATCAACTTTAAATGAAGCTTTTTGAGTGGATAAAGATAGTAAAGAATTATCATATTTTCTTATTTGGTGCCAGGCGCAGTGGCTCATGCCTGAATCCCAGCACTTTGGGAGGCCGAGGCAGGTGGATCATGAGGTCAGGGGATCGAGACCATCCTGGCTAACATGGTGAAACCCCATCTCTACTTAAAATACAAAAAATTAGCCGGGCATGGTGGCGGGCGCCTGTAGTCCCAGCTGTTCGGGAGGCTGAGGCAGGAGAATGGCGTGGACCCGGGAGGTGGAGCTTGCAGTGAGCTGAGATTGTGCCACTGCACTCCAGCCTGGGCGACAGAGTGAGACTCCGTCTCAAAAAAAAAGAAGAATTACTATATTTTCTCATTTGGAAAAGCCTACTGCAGAATACCCAATTTACTGATGTAACACAAGGGAGGATAAAGGGTAGAGCTACTATGTGGAAGCCAATCCAGTATGGAGGCCATTTTGATTTCTAATGCAGAGGAACATGGAAGATAACACAGATGTAATTTGTGTGTAGGAAGAGAAAAAGGTATGGAGTCTTTAAGTAATTTTGACTTCCCCCAACCTCACTCTAAAGAATTAATCTATAGTATTCTTCCCCAACTGTATGCCATAAGCTTGGTTAAGAAGCAGTATTACAGTTTTAAAATAGAGAAATAGAGGCTACAAAATTACATTTTGAAGATTTGCCTACATGGATCCTTGCCTCTATCCAGTTAGCTCTTTAGTGGAAATTCCACTGTGGCTGTGGGGCGTCTCCATTATCATGTTGTATATCAAACTGCAGCAATAATCACCACCAAGCATTTTTAGCTCTCTACTGGGTGCAAACTCTACCTTTAAGCTCCCATGTGTATTAATGTGTTAGGGCCACACTGAGAAGGATCCATCTTTTCCACTCAAGGAACAGTTGTATGGGTTAAATTCTGTTATCTTGTTTTATTAGGTCAGATAATAAAGATACTATCATAAATAGAGTGAGCTTTAGGTGGGTTTGTGCTTAACAGGAAGGGCATGTCACCCTTCTACCACTTTGGTTGTACACAGATCAGAATGTGTGACAACACATTCCCATCCATTTTCTCCTGGAACTCTTCCTTCACCTCATACTGCTCACACATTTTGACTATATTGTTGTTGTTGTTTGAGACGGAGTCTTTTCCTCTGTCGCTCAGGCTAGAGGGCAGTAGTGCGATCTTGGCTCACTGCAACCTCCGCCTTCTGGGTTCAAGTGATTCTCCTGCCTCAGCCTCCTGAGATTACAGGCGCCCCCCACCATGCCTGGCTAATTTTTGTATTTTTATTAGAGATGGGGTTTCACCATGTTGGCCAGACTGGTCTCAAACTCCTGACCTCAGGTGATCTGCCCGCCTTGGCCTCCCAAAATGCTGGGATTACAGGCGTGAGCCACCATGTCCAGCCTGCTCACACATTTTGAAAATGTACATTTTGGAAGCAGCCCCTAGCAGTGGGACTGAATTGTCAAAGATTTTTGCCAAATTGCTTAAAGAGTTAGGCATTTATGAATTAACAGTGATGAGTTTTGATTGCAGGCCCTGACCAACCCAAAGAGCAAACAGTTTAAAAAGTCAGCTTGAAAAGTCTGCATGCTGTTTTTGGCCAGCCTCCCTGAGGTGAGTACTTAATGTTGATCAGCTTCTGAACACAACATCCAGAAACAGGTTTGTGCTGCTACTAGGATCAATAATGAGGATGTGAAAACATTGGCAGAGAGATTCCAGTGGCCTTCCAGATTGCAGTGCAGAGAGCCTGCTTGCTAAGAAACCAAAGATAGGTATTAATCTTGGCATCAGAGAATGTGACTCTCCCTGTTTTCTTGAGGGTGCAGGGACAGGGAGAATAATTGCCAAGGCTATTCCTTCTATTCCTTTGCCCAGGTTGGTCCCCTAGAGATGGGAAAAACTCCTTTATGCTATTTGTGTGTATAAACAGTCTCCAAGTTTCTTCTACCCTCTGGGTATGCTTTTTCAGGTGTCAAATGAACATGATAATATTTTCTAAGAGATGATTTTCATGCTGACCATTTCTCTAAGGAACAAGAGGTCTTGAACAGCTCATAACACCAGCAGCAGATACCAGAAAAAGGTGCATATCTTAAACCCAAGTGACACATAAATTAGACATCAATAAGATTACAGCTACTCTCATTCTGTGATTTGTAATCCATGAGAAATTGCTCATAAAATGAATATTTTCTAAACAAAATAGGACTGAAATGGTTATTTTGAAGAAATTTTCCTGGGAATGCCCTGTGAGATGAATCACCAACTCCTAATTTATCTGCCTGGTAAATGTTAGGTTTGCCTAATGCAAGGTGTCCCATTGATAGGGATAATAGCAGGCACCACAAACAGTTGTTGAAATCATCTTTGTCCAAATGCTAGAGTATCGAAACTAGTTTTGAGGCTTCACATTAAGAAAACTATTACTAATTTTAAGCATGTATAGATCATGAAGATGTAGAAAGAAAAGTTGAAGGAATGGGGTTATTCAATTTGGGAAGAAAAAAACAAACATATAATCACAGTTCTGCCTTTGAGTGTCCAAAAGCCCTCACCTTAAGGATACGACAAACTCTAAGCCACATGAGCCATAGAACTAAATAATAAACCATTTTTATTTGAGACAGAATAATTTGCTGATGGTGGAGATTGTGAAGGCTGATATTGAGTGAATAAAGAAAGTTGTAGAAGGAGCTACTCTGAAGGCCTTAAAAAATAAACTAGTTGCTCTCTTCCGTTTGATATAATTATGGTAGTTTCAGGGTTTTGGAGGAGTCCTTAAGAAAATTCTTGAGATGATCTTTTTGGAGAAGTCCTGTGCAACACTCAAAATTACTTAATCCAACAACCATTTCTTGATTACCTACTAAAAGATGAATAAGACATCCTATGTATCTCATGGGTACTTGCAATCTAGAAGTAAAGTTATACACAAACAATTGTAATACAACATGGTAAGAGTTAAAATGGAAACATACAGAACAATGACCTTTCTTGGTTAGGAGTTACTAGAATATGTGCCAGTTTGACTCAGTAGATGGCAGCAGAGATGCCAGCAAGACCTTCCGTGATTGGAATTGTTTTTATGGGGAAGAAGTGAGGCTGGTCCTATTGTTTCTAGTCATATTTTTCAATACAGTCATATTTTCTGGTTGGAAAGCTTGAGCAGCTCGAGGACCATTCTTGGAGAATTTGTATTCTTAAGAAGATGGACCTTTAAAGAAAAAAGTTACTCTATATGAAAATATGTAAATATCCAAGCACTTTTTCGTATTTAGCTTTTCAGTGAAATAGGGATGAGGGTGGGGTGAGTCCAGGCCTGGAAAGAGGACTTTGTTTTCTAAACATAGAATTTATTTTCAAGGCACTTCAAAGGCTGTATTGTAGTAAGATCCTGCTCGTTATGCAGCAATCCTACACTGTTAGACGCTTGACCAGGCCCCTCGTGGCTTGGCTGACTTTTCTGTTTGTGCTGCTTTGGGCTGAAGCACGGGCTAGTTGAAGAGTTGTTGCTGATGCCGTAACTGTAGCTTTGAAACCTTTTGGCATGCCCAGTGTATTCTTCAGGAAACTAAGAAATGTAGACTTAGAAATAACCCAAGCCAGACAACTTGTTGCCAGATTGTGGGGAATGTATTCTCCCAAAATCATTGAGATGGTTTCAGAACTAATTGAAGAGAGTACCTGGTTATTCTGCTTGCACAGTGCTCAAGCCTTGATTCAAAGTGGGGCAATGAGATTAGTACAGAGGTGAAAGCAAGAGGCATCTCTGTATGCCTCTGAAGAGACCCTAGCCTAGGAAGTAATTCTGAGACTTTATTATTTTCTGACCAGAACTGTCAGCTCACGGATCTCCACATACCGCATAGCTTTTGAAGGGAGCCTGTGAGCCAAGGTTAAGTCTTCTTTCACTCCACAGTTGGGGTTTTATTTGTTGTCTTTGTTCCTCAGCTCTGTCTCCATCAAAAACAAGATAATGAGCTTGTTGGTCAAGCAGCTTGTAATTTTCCCAGGTCAGCTGAGTGTCTAGAGGAGGAGAAACAAGGCCTGATGATTCCTGAGTAGGTGAATATATTTAGGAGGACAGAGAATTATTTGTAAGTCAGGGTTTCTCAACCTCAGCACTATTGATAGTTTGGATGGGATAATTCTTTGTTATGTGAGGTTGTCCTGTGGCCTTGTAGATGCAGGACACTAGATGCCAGTAATCACCCTTCCCCACCCCAGCTCCCCTGGCTATCAGAAGTGGTGTTAGGCCACGCCCAGTGGTTTAGCACCACTAGTGTGAGTTTTCCTTATGAGTATAAAAACTCTACCACTCCACAGTTAAATGTCATAGTTACTGGGTGGGTCTTCTGTAAAGAGGGTCAGAGATAGCAAAGTAAGGACCTGGACCTCCCTTATTTCTTTCTCCAACATAAATCACTACTTATCATTGCAGATCCAGAAAGCATCTTTTTTTTTTTTTTTTTTTTTTTTTTTTATTTGAGATTGAGTCTCACTCTGTCACCAGGCTGGAGTGCAGTGGCGCCATCTGGGCTCACACAACCTCCAACTCCCTGGTTCAAGCGATTCTCCTGCCTCAGCCTCTTGAGTAGCTGGAATTACAGGCACGTGCCACTGCACCCTGCTAATTTTTGTATTTTTAGTAGAGACGGGTTCACCATGTTGGCCAGGATGGTCTCAATCTCCTGACCTCATGATCCACCCGCCTCGGCCTCCCAAAGTGCTGGGATTACAGGACTGAGCCACCGCACCCGGCCCAGAAAACATCTTGAGCTATGTACATGGAAACAAACAAACAAAACAAAACAGGCCTTATCTCACTTTCAACTCAGAAATCTAAGTATCTCAGAGATTCTTGGTAAGACAGAAGTAACTGATGTGCTCAGATTTCTCTTGTAGGCAGAAGCCTATCACCTTCAAGCATGAGCTGCCTGCCTTCTGAACTCTGCAGACCGCCTCTTCTGTTCTCAGGGGGCACATTGGCTTCTGTGTTCCTAGGTTTAACCTTTCTTCTTCCCACCTCTTGATCCCTTTATATCTTCAGTTAGGAGCCCAGGCTGTGGAAATGCTTGCCTGGAAGAGTGGGAAGTAAAGTGCCCTCAGTGGCTTTAGAATGTGACTTGTTATTGCATCCACTTGTGCCATTTGCCACAGAGAATGATAAAGACTTGGCTCAATAGGTGAGAAATTGGCATAGCCATTAAACTGACTGACATTCAAACCAAGCTTTATTACAGAAAGCTACAGAGATGATAGGATTGAAAACATGACCTTTTGCCAGAAAGCTCGTGGGAAATGGGATCATTAACCTTGAAGAAATATTAAAGACGAACCATAAACGATTACTGAACAGAGAACCTTATACATGTTTTCTACTTCTGCTTGAGACAACAAAAAGAAATTAACACAGGAATTTAATTTAAATTAAAACTTTAAATTATTGCAGGGAGATGTTTTTGATAGTTAAGGTTTATGAACTTTATAAGGGGTGACAGTTCGAAGGGTGGGTTTGGAGTGCTCTTTAAAGGTCTTTAAGAATTGGCTGTACCTATATCTGACTGATTGGTTGAGGAAGGGCAGGTTCTGCGAGGGAAGGGATCACCTTTTCAGTCCCCCTGCTCTGATGCTTGGATGGCCCAACACACATGTTGTCTTTGACTGTAAGGTGGCACCAAACTTAATTCTCTAAATAAGGAGTTGGGCAATATTCTTCACGATGTGAGTTACCTTACCAGACTCAACAGATGACAATCTTCTCTCTGACTTCAGCAGGGCTCTGCACATTTACTTCATAAGCAGTGTTGAGGGTAGGGGTCCCTGAAAAGCTGACTCTGAGACAGAGGTTTTTGTGCAGGCTGTTCATTAGGAAGTGCTCTCCGTATCCACATTGTGGAAGGGAAGAGAAGAAGGCAGGGTTGGGCACAGGGAGAAGCTAAGCTCTGAAGCAGTCCCAGAAAAGTGCTCAGCTGACCACTTGGAATGCACTGAAGCTGGGAGGGCCCTTCTGAGGTATCCCCAGTTGGTGTGTGGAGCCAGGCCTTTAGACTCCTGTGGATGAGTCACTGGATGGGGGCTGCCACTGGAAGTAGGCATGACTTGGGCAGGGTAGTTTCCTTCAGCCCAGGGAGTCCCCAAGAGTGCCGATGACCAAGGATCTTGCTCTAGCAGCTTTTCGACCATGTGGGGGACTAAACTCTTCATTCATGAAAGGGGACCTGGGGAGCGTCACAGCGTCCACCACAGCAGCTTCCCCTGGCTTCTACTTGGGTCTGAGTCTTTCCTTCACCCTTTACGTAAGAAGCCTTTTCCTCCAGGAACATATTTCCCTTCCCCTCATTCCCACCCAACCCTTTGCCACCCCAGTACAAGGGGTGAGTGCAGAGCCACAGATTCTGTTTGTTCTGAAATTTATTCCTCCCTCCTTCTTTCCTCGTCTTCTTTATTTCTCTCTTTCACCTCTCATCAGGCAGATTCATGGCCTCGTGACAGCCAGCCTAGATGGCAAGCTAAATGTCAAGCTGATTTCTTCCTCTTTGGAGTTTCCATTCTCCCTTTCGTGGCTGCGAATTCCTTCTCTGTCCTTTGCAAACACCTTGTGGATGAATCCCCATGGCAGTAGTGCAGTTGACAGAATGCTGGACTGCAGCCTGCATTAGCTGAGGCACTCGTTTGTAGGAGCTCAGTCAAGGCCTGTTTCCTCCATTAGTTGTCCGAAACAGGGAAAGGCCATAGAACCGAGTAGTCTCCATCACTCCTAACTCCAGCATTCAACAATATTTTGATTTGAAGGATTTTCGCAACAGGAAATGGCAACAAAAGAGATGCCAGAGTCCCTAGTTAGTCTTTGCTTCTTATCTCACCCACACAGAATACCAAAGTCTCTTTTCCCAAATAAACGCAAGATGTGGGATTAGTTATGGCATAGCCTGAAGTGTTTGGGGGAGTGAAGTTTTAAAACCCCAGAACATTTTGGAAACCAGTCTGTATTGAAATCAGCAAGTTCTCAGCAGCTCATCTTGCAGCTGCACCTAGCCTGTCTGCGAGGCTCCTGTGTAAGGGTAAGTGAAGGTGAATCAGGACTTGTGTTGGGCTGCATTTGAAATGCACAGAGCAGCACACTGCAGCAAGAGAGGTTTCCTGCTGGCTTCATTCTACTGGCCTCCCTCCCTTTTTATTAATCTTAATTTAATTGGATTTAGCTATCAGTGTTGGTATTTTCTGTAGTGATTTTTTTTTTTTTTAAGGCATGAGTCGGAGCCATCGTAAACACTGGCCCTTAGAAGGAACTCGGCTCAGATACCGGGTAGATACCCCCTTCAAACTGTCCTTTCTGTTCCAGGCTGGGTGTCTCATTCAGTAATGACAGACTGAGAAATTAGCGGCACAGGGTAAAGATAGAGGAGGTGGAAGCAGGAGAGAAAAGGCTAGTGGAAAAGTGAACTTGGCTGTTCAGAGGGCAGAGCTGAGCTTATTTGCATAGTAACGCAGGTGTGGTTACTTATTTACGAAACACATTTCTTATGAGGTGTGGAAAATAGGCTACCTGTGAACCCGATCCCTGGCCTAGAATGCTCATGGTCAGGAGGCAGAGCCCGGCAGGGACCCCACTCCCAAGCCCTTCCATTTCACCTCTGTAATTCCCCGCAGAAGCAGCAGAATCCGAAACGTCTTGTTTACTTGTCTTCCCCTCCCCGCGAGACTCTGAGGTCCCGAAGGGCCAGGATCAGTATTTGGTCACTATTGTTTTCCTTGGCACATGGCAGGCCTTCAGTAAATAAATGGGTAATGAATGAGCATCGGAGTAACCTGCTGAGTGACTTGGCAGTGAAGATTGCAGCAACCTGGAAGTTGGAGGCAGGTAAATACAAAAGAGAAGGAGAGGTTTTGGATCTCCCAGACTTAGACAGGTACCCTGAAGTGAGAGGAGGGAGTTATGTCAGAGCCTGAGGGACAGAGCGGCACCATTTGAAGTAGAGGTCAGCTATAGACACACTGCAGGAGAAGATCCCAAACAAACTTGACCTTCTACCAAGTACATGGACCTGACTTATTCAGAACAAGGCAAAAACCAAAACAAAACCTTAAAAAAGTCCTACCCCCAAACAGGAATTCCCCCAGACTCATGGTAATGCTGTAGTTACACAGCAGAAAGAACAAAGAAGTGATCTAAGCACTCTGAAATTGAAACAGCTATTGCTAAACGCAGGAGAATCAGCAGAATCATTAGATTCCAGAAAATGCCGAACCTCTGAGGCCTCTGTTTTCTTCCATCCTGATGTTAGATTGCTGGCAGCCCACGCTAAGCTGCTTTATGAGAATGTGCAGCTAGGCCACTGCCTCTAGAAAGATGAGGGAGAAAGGAAGGGCAAGCTTGATTTGCTTGGAATGTGGAAGCTCTGTGTTGAAGATGAATGAACCAGCACCGGGCACTGCTGTCTCTCTGCTCCTGCTGACGAATGAGGATATGGCTGGCCCTTTCAGCTAATTAGATGCAGACATAGGTATCTCCGAGTATATATATCAGTCAGGGCCCGCCTTACAGGAAAATAGAATTTATCCATAAAGGTTCAAATAAAAAGACTGTAATAAAGAGATTATTACCAGAGATTTGGGCAAGGTTAAGAGAACCACTAAGAAATGTTGAGTACCCAGAGGCTGCCTCAGTCAGGAACCATTACCTCCCATGGAGATAGGGCATGAGGAGGAAGAAAATCAAAGTACCAGAAACAGGAAGAACTAGAACTCTGAGAAGGAGCCTCTGTGGGAACTGTCATCATGCAGGGCAGGGATGCAGGGACATGGCTTTCAGCCACTTTCAGAGACAAGGCACCAAAGAAAGGAAGGGGTGAAAAGGAAAGATACCCCACCATCACTGGTGTTACCACTGAGGAAGGAAAGGGAAGCAGAAAGGCCTGAAGCCTCGTGGTCCTGAACAGCGCATGTGGGCCGGGTACATGGGGTGCGTGGCTTATTGAAGATATGGATCTCTGCTGATTGGTCTGTTTCCCCAACTGAGAGGCTGGGATGGCTTCTCTGCAAGCTGGTGTGAGTGACCCTCCAGCGATTTGGGGACAGCAGGCAGCAGACACTGTCATTAAGTCGACTTTACTGTAAGGTAATCCAGGCAAGAGTGGACATTTGATCTGAAACGCCAGGTCTTATCACCAAATAAATATTTTATCATTCAAGTCCCCTCTGAGCTGATGCAGGGACAGGGCTTTGGTGCATGTCTGAGCCCTCTGCCTCCTCTCAGATGTCCAATGACCCCTGTCCAGGGAAGGGGGCGGGACTGGGGCTGAGCCATTAGAGGAGGTGGGAAAGGAGTGGGTCAGGAGACAGGGGCTGGGTTTTCCTTTCAGGACTTCTTTTCTTTTCAGAAAGATCAAATGCGATAACACGTGAAAGCATTTTGGAAGGCAGAAAATATCATAACAAACTGACCATGTCTTTTCCGAAAATGTCCCTCAGGAGGTCTAAACCATAGCTGAGCTGCTTTTATTCATTCATTTAACAGGTATTTACTGAGGACTAGCCATATGCCAAGGGCTTATTTTCTGCCTTATGGATTGGCAGGGTTCTTTGTATATTCTTTTCCACTCACCCAGCCTGAACTTTAGAGGTTTTATGTTAACCTGTGTTGTCCAGGGTTGATGGGGATTATAGAAGAAAGTAGAATGCTTGTCAAGGAGTGACGGGAAATATGTTGGCGGAAATGAGATTTCAACACCTGCTTCTCATTACCTCCAGCCTCATTGGCATTCTGCCTTTTTGCTAAGGAGCTGCAGCCTCGGTCTGCATAGGGAGCGAGGCCTTGAATGGCACTGCAGGGCACCATGGCAACCACACAGGTTTGCCACCAGGGAGTTCACGTCAGGTTGTACCTTGAAGCTCATCAGCTGTGGGCTCAGAAAAAAAAAAGAAGAAGAAGGAAAAGAATGAAACCCTTTCCCATTCTGTGAGGTGGAGAAAAGGGGAAGGGAGGTCAGTGTGATGGATACTGCTCAGACAAGGTGCTGTCAGTAGGAATGCATTCATCAGCGGGGACTTTTCACTTTCAATGGAAGCTCTGCTTGTTGGGAACTTGGGATGCCAGGTCCTAGCATGGATAAAGGCACACATGCCTAGCTTGGGTTATGAAATGCCAGGATGTCCTGTCAGGATGTTTGTCTTTGAGCAAGAATCAAAGGAGTAGATGGCTTTCCCCTGGTGGGGCAGTTCAGGAATCCCTGCTTGTCTTGAAGGGGAACCCCTTTGAACAGGTCCTGGATAAACCACCCACTTCCCCCATGTCCCAGACCCATTGCTTCTGGGTGAGTAATATTTTGCTGTTTCTTTCCCTAGTCAATAAATCAATCCTCCCACCTCATTCATATCCTGGTAAAACATGTTGGTGGGTGCCCAGTATATGCCTGGATTATCTGATGAAGCTAGCCCTAATCCAGAAGAAAGTTGTTTGCAAAGTATCACTAAATAAGCATAAAATAGTGTCCTTACTGTAACAGAAAAGGGAAATAAATGCAGGGCAGGGTCTTGGGAACTTGATGTGCCTTGGTACTTTAAAAAATGCCCCAACTCAAGGATCCTGCGACCTGGTGAGGGAGACAGAAGCAAAGTCCTTGCTGTGGGCCCCACCACCACCTAATTTTTCCCAGAGGAAGGCCAAGGACTCCGTGGAGTCTCAGATACCTTGGAGTGAGCCTTGTCTGCTAGGAATTCATGCTTCTGCACCTCTCTCCTTTTATCCTGCCTTCTTGTCATCCCCACAGCAACATCTTTAAACACATCTGGTCTGTTTATTTGCCTCATCTACCTGCAGGCAGGCCAGGTGGCTGAGTAGGAGCCATGTCTAATGGTTAAGCAGGGCTGATGCTGAATGAGGAGGAAGGTACAATAGCCTTCTCCTCCTCACTATCATTACTTAAGAGGGGCCGTATGATGATGATGACTGACAGCCCTTCAGGGGATTTATCTTATTTCAGCCTCTGTTTGCAGAGGTGCTTTAGGACTTTATAAAGACCCTCCCAGAGCTCTGGCAATTTGTCTTTTCAGTTTCTCAGACCCAGGATACTACTTGGGTTTAGAAAGTTTGCTTGTTTGTGCTGCAGGAGGTGGTGGCTGCCAGGTTCTTGGAGGAGAGGACCCATTAGTTGGTTATTTCCATAGGTGCTGTGTTGGCTGCCCAGTCGGTATTGATTTTTAGATTGCTCCTGTAATCACACTGCATTATGCTGCACTGGCTCAGGGCCTGGGCAGGCCTTTTAACTTGAAACATTTGTTCCCTGGAAGGTGCTGGTTCTCTCTTCCTTGGCTGCCCCTTCCAGATCTCCTGGGGTTCCCAACTTGTCACTGACATTCTTCCTACTGGCTTGTTTGAAAAGGTCAGAATGGCATCCATGCTGATGATTTGCTAGGCACAGCAGCTTGGCTTCAGCTCTTAAAGTTGCTTTAGTTTTGGAATGTATGGTGGGAAGGGGCTGAGCCGAGGCAAGTTCTTAAAGAAAGATCATGCATTTACATCAGAAACCTGCAGAGTAAGAGTTTGAAAATACCCTGGTTAGAAGAAATATACTGTATTTGGAAATAAAAATAAGGATTAGTGGCCAAGTTTTTCTTTGCAAAATTGGCACCTCAACCATACTCTTGGGAGCATTTCATGATTAAGTGAAAGGGGTTCCAGCCTGGGCTACATCGTGAGACCTTGCCTCTACTAAAAATTAAAAAAAAATTAGCCATGTTTAGCCAGGTGTGGTGATGCACACCTGCAGTCCCAGCTACTCAGGAGGCTGAGGCAGGAGGAGTGCTTGAATTCAGGAGTTCAAGGCTCACTGTCACATGGCCGTGAGCTATGATTGTGCCACTGCACTCCAGCCTGAGTGACAGTGAGACTTTATTTCACACACACAAAAAAAAAGATAAGAAAGGGGTTGTGCTTTTAAGAAATAGACATAAAGGTCTTAGAAGAGTCCTGGGTATGTGGGAAATACTATATAAGTATATAATATAATATATATTTTGTATAATAAAATATACAGCAGAACCAAGGGCCAGAATGGGACTGGAGGAGCTGCAGATAGGAATATGCAGCTGGTGTAGAGAGAGCTGTATTTGGGGTTTAGGGAAGGTTGTCACTGATGGTGCAGAACAAGATGTACGAGAGGCTGATGTTCCCTGAGAATTCATGAATTGCTGCTGGGAGGAAGGGGTGCCCCCTCCCTTAGCTGAGTACCCAGTGCATGTTAGGTGCTTCACAGAGATCATCTCAACGAGTCAGCACCATATTCTGTGAAGCAGGTGTTGCTGTCACTTTTTTACAGATGAGAAACTGCCGAGGGTCACACAGCTGCTGCGCGGAGCCACCTCTTCCTCTCTGAGGAGGAAGTCGGAGCAGAAGACAGATCTGGGCCTGTTCTCCCTCCCATGTTGTTGTGGGGAAGGGCAGTACACCCTCAATCCCTTCCCCAGTGGGCTCAGGGCCACACATGGGAAGCAGGTCCCTGCCCAGTGGAAGTGGAGGGGGCAAGGTCATAGTGGTGTCACTTTAGCATGTGCTCAGGGGGCTGAGGCTGCCCTCTTCCTGGAGTACTCTAAAGCTGCCCCTGACTTGTTGCTCTCCCTCTCTCCAAGGACTTGTTGGCCAGAGGCCCAGGCTCTGCTGATAGAGAACTGACTGATTTCCCAAAATAGGAAGCCTCAGCACCCACCCATTCTCTTCCTTCAGCTGAGCTGGGTCGGGGCCTCTTTAGTATAAATCTCTCTTTATAGTTTGTTTTACCAGAAGAAACTTTGGCAAAAAAGAGTGGGGCTTGGCTGGGTGCGGTGGCTCACGCCTGTAATCCCAGCACTTTGGGAGGCCGAGGCGGGTGGATCACCTGAGGTCGGGAGTTTGAGACTGGCTTGACCAACACGGAGAAATCCTGTCTCTACTAAAAATACAAAAATTATCTGGGTGTGGTGGCAGGCGCCTATAATCGCAGCTACTCAGGAGGCTGAAGCAGGAGAATCGCTTGAACCCAGGAGGCGGAGGTTGCGCTGAGCCCAGATCGCATTGCACTCCAGCCTGGGCAACAAGAGTGGAACTCCGTCTCAAAAAAAATAAAAAAATAAAAAAGAGTGTGGCTGAATGGATACCTGTGGTCCTAGGGCCAGTTTGCAGCCAAGGAATTTATAGCCATTGAGCCTGGGGATTAACTGGAGTGATAGAGGGGTGGTGGTTGCACAGGAGTCTGTGCGGTCCCTGACTGAAAGAGGAAAGAAGGCTGAGGAGCTTCACTGGCTACCCTGCTGATTTCTTCCTTTCTTGCAGCAGCCCAAGGCTGGGAGCTCCAAGCTTGGCAATAGAAGAGTCAAATGTTATTTTCAGTCTGCAGGGCCTGGAGCAAATCTTCCTGAGACTTGGTTTTCTCATCTGTGTAATGGCTGCAACAGCCCTTGTCCTGACTACTCACAGGTTTATAGTGTAGTCGAGAGAGGTAGCCTTTGTATGCATTCAGAGCTGAGTGAGGTGCCCTGGTTACACTTCTCAAACTAATAAGAGATAAGCTTGTGCTGGCTCAGAGATAACACATACACACAGGGCCTGGAACAGGAAAGGTGAGCCCCAGCGAGCCTCACATACAGCTTCCTTTCTGCGGCTCCAACTGGATCAGCCTCTCTTCCCCAAGCCCTGCCTCTCTTTCACATTGATTTTAAGAATAACCATGCAATTCCCTGCTTTGCTGTTTGGGTTTTGCTTGGCTGCTTTAATTCATCATACTGTCACATGGGTTTTTCCCTCTTTCCACAATCAGTTGTTCTGAAATAGGATTTTACCTAACGAAGCAGAATTTCCCACTCTTTTGTTTATGAGAGGTGTGGGTTTTGTTTTGTTTCTTAATCTTATTTTGTTTTTACTGTTGAGAATTTACCTGATGTTCTGCGTTTCCCACTTTGCTTGTGATTAGAGGGAGAGGCCATAGTAAGAACAACAGTATGAAGGTCACTTTCCCTTCTCCTATGTGTGTTTCTGCCTTTAAAATAGTAAGGAGTGGGAAGGGACAGACCTGGTCTTATAGTCAAAGTCACGCTTACATCATCCCTGTTCTTTGGTGCACTCTATTAGTGGTGAATTTGGCAGGACAGACAGAGTCATAAACATAGGCCCTGATCCTTCTGCTGATGGCTATGGGAATAGCCTCGATGGCACAGTTGCCACCTACTCTCACTAGTGTAAGCAGGGATTGGGGGGAGGCTTATCAAAGGAGACCCTGCTCCCCTCTTGGCATGATTGGCTTTGGGTGTTTGGGGTGGAGGTGGAGAAAGAGATAACTGTGGTAAACAAAAGACAAAGGCAGAATGGCTAAACCCAGAGAGGGCTCCCAGCCACCTTTGCTAAACTGGAAGCAGAGTCTTGCCCAGGGCCCCTGGTGAGCAATGCAGTGAGACCTCCATGCCCGGCTTGGAAGCTGGAATCAGTACCCACTCCTCAGTGACAGATACAAAAAAAGCAGATTGAGTCTCTGTGCATAAGGAGCTGAAGATCTACCAGAGATTAAAATAATCCCCAAAAGCATGAAAGATGTGGCAGTTCTTACAAAACAACTAGGTGGGTGGATGGCTCTGAGGATGGCATTTTCCCTGGGCTCACTTTGGCCTTCTGAACTAGCAGAAGAAAGTAGATAACAATCTGTCTCTCTTCCTCCCTCCTTGTTTCCCTTCCTAATTGAAAGCCTACTATTTGTATAACACTGTGCTAGGTTCTGGGTGGGGAATAATGTGTTCCAATAAGGGATTCAACAGTTTCTATGCAGGGGTGTCAGTGCCAGAGTTGGGGAGCACTATCAAGCTATGCTACCTGAAGGAGCAGGGACTGGACTTTCAATACCAATATCAGGACCAACAAGCCTTGTCCAAGGGCATCATTCTGGACTGACCACAACCTAACCTCAGCTTCTGTACCTACTCTGTTTTTTTGTTCCTGCCTTTGAATCCAACTCATTTGCATAGATCCCTTCTCCACATGGGCCTTTCCTTTGTTATCTCAGTGTCTGACTTAGACCCCTGATACTACTCTCTGAGGCAAGGCTTTGGGCCCCTTTCTTACCTTGGCCAGACTCCTGGTTTGGCTCCTGGCAAATTGCTTGGGCTGACATTGAGAATACAGGGCTTCAGTCTAACTGAAGAGACGAGACCTAGACACAGACCAATGTTTTGTTTCTTTTTTAAATAGCATGTTAATTGCCAAAAGAACAGTGTTCTGTAAGATCTCAGGGCTTGATTTTGGCCCTGAGAGACAGTCAGGATTTGCATAAATGGAAAGGAGCAGGGAGTGAGTGCATTCTTGGCAGGAGAAAAAGCTTCAGCAAGGGCTCCAAGATGGGAATGTGCTTAATGAATTCAAGAAGCAACGAGTAGACTGGTTTGCTAAAAATACTTACCAAGCACCTTCCATGTGCAAGGCACATAGCAGACACAAAGAAATGGTAACAAGTGATCTTTGTCTTCAAAAATTCTGTAGGTCTTTGACTATGAAATGCCCCTATCAGTGCAGAAAAGCCTGGAAGAAGTCTAAGGAATAAAGCTGGAGGCAAAAATTGAGGGTGCAGGAAAGTGTCAGCTCTCCCATCCCAGAGATTCAGATGACTAAAAAATGTGTGCTCAGGACATAATCTTAGTAAAGCTGCAGATTATGTTTAAAACAAACATTTACAAAGAGGATTGGCATGAGGAATGTGCAGAGAGAGTGAGCAGTTCTGTGTTACAGAGCTTCTGAATTGCTGCGGTAGAATTAGCCAGCAAAAGTGGAAAGAAAAGAAATCAGGGTTCAAGCATGAATGTATTTTAATAGCAATCTTTGCAGCCTGGGCTGATGCTCCCAATACTTGTTATGTTGCTATTGTCTTAGTGACTGTGGCAGCAAAGTCTTATAGGCCTGGGGAGACCTTTCTAGCTTGGTAAATTCTTTGGCTTTTTGAACTTGTCCCAAAAAATTGCTTTGGTTTCCTCTCCCTGAATACAGAGGAATGCCTGTGGTCTCTGAAATGGAGTAACAGTTGACAGAGCTCTGTGTTATTTTACCAGGAAAAATTACTAATGAGATGGATAATTTTGGTCCTTGCGTTTGCTCTCCTGAGCGTGGCTAAATTCTCATGGCTTTTCTAAAGCAACTTAATTTGAACTTGTATTTATAAAAGTTGGTATATCCTCACTCAAGGTACAATTTTAAAAACAGCCAGACATGAAATGAGAGGATAGGAGTGCCAGTAAAATGAATATTCATTCAACAGATACTTTTGTCCCTACTATGTTCAAGTCACTCTGCTGGCACAAAAGCAAATGTCTACTTATAAAAGCCACACTTGTACTATCCAACTAACGCTCAACATCAGGCACTATCCAACTAAATGAACAAGGAATTCCAGACCCTAGGTCTTCCAATGGAAACATTAACTGTCCACATACGGGAAGGACACAGAGACAAGGGAATTCTTCAGTGATTTCTGGCAGCGTCATCCCACTCAGTACTTTGTGACGCTACCAAGTCTCAGAAGAAAAGGCCCTTATCCAGAGCTGGGCATCCAGAGGCATTCAACCAGGAGAGGTGGGAGAATAATCTGCAAAGTGGAGAACAAGAGCCAATGTGGAGTCCTGCAAGGTGGTGGAAACGGGCTCACCTGTGATGAAGCTGGTCCCTTTTACACAACAAGCAGGAGCACTCTGCCTGTTCTTGACCCAGGCTCAGTGAATCTCATCTGAATTAGCCTGCTGAGAAGAAAGGTAACACACCTTTCCCCAGAACTGGTGATGGTGATGCAAAAGCCAGGATTTGAGGGATAGACAGATGTTTGGAGTGGATACAGTTCCCCGTGGGGCAGGGGGGTCACTGTTGGTTGAGTTCAGAAGGCCATATGGAGGAAGGTGTGCTGTGGGATTTAGTCTTTTTGTGCTCCTGCTCACTCCCATGTGAACCAGACACAACTAAGAGGAGGAATTGACATAGGATGATGTCAGAGCATGTGCTGTGGGAGATGAGCTGGGACCGTTGGCAAACTCTGGCTAACAAGTGGTAGAGCCAGATTGTAAGCCAGGCTCACCTGGCTCCAAAGCCATTCCCTTCCACAAAACTCCATTCGCTACTGGCCACCTGTCTCAGATATCTGAGGGCAAAGGAGTGGATTCTGCCCAGAGAAGGTGGCTCCTAGCAGAAAAGGTGGCTGCAGAGCCCTTGCTGTTGAGCACTGGTACCAACACTAACCTCAAGGTGTACTTAGGCTGGTTGTGGTGGGTATAGCACAGTGCCCTTTCTTTCCTAACCTCCGCCTTTGGCTGAAATACCATCTGAAACTGAACTCACCCTTTTTCGTGTAGAAGCCTGCAGTGTTTCTGGTTCCCAGCACCGTAGAGGACAACAAAGCTCAGAAAAGGAAAGAATTTGTCTGGGGGAGATTCACTGCATACCCAGGTCCCTCTTCCCTCTTGCACTTTGAGGATACAGCAAGTCTCCTGTTATGCATGTGACCCACTTGTTCAGAAGAATAGAGGCAGGGGGCGCTGAGGGTTGGGTTTCTGTCCTGGGGCTTCCAGAAGGCCCAGATTTCTGGCAATAACACTTATCTAGAAGCTGTTAACTTTGCCCTAGTTCATTTTATTACATGCATACTTTCCTTTTAGAGATACATTCAGACGATGGGTGTGGTGGCTGATGAGTTAAAACCTGTCTTAATTATGCACTGAAGCCCAGTTTCGGAGTGTTATTACTTGCTTAATGATAGCAGCTTGCAAAACAGTTTCCATGGCTCTCAGCACAGCTAGGCCTGCATTGCCATACATCTGCTCCTGAAAAGGGTTTGCCATTTGAAAATGCAAGCATTTGGATCTAACAAATGGCGCCCTGACAGAGTTATCCTAGTATTCAATGCCCTTTAAATGTCATTGTCTAGTGATCAGTACTGGTTTGGGTAGCTCTTTCAGCTGCTGGGCTATCAGCAACCCCTTGAGGGGATCACAGCCTTTGATACCTGGGGAGTAGCTGCTGGTTTTTAATTGATGTGTTGCCAGGACCAGAATTCCCCAGGCCCTAACATTAGCTCTTCAGAGAAGTTTTTGTATATAACATTCAGAATACTTGTGAAATTTCTGTATTACGTAATCACCATCAATATTGCATGCATAAGACATTTTCCCTATTTCTGGCAATTGCCACCTTAATAGTAACTCAGGAAAGATGCACGATAAGGCAGACATTAAGAGCCAGTTCTTATATATGGTAACATTCTCCTAACTTTCTAGCCTTCTCAGGGAATGATATATTGCAAATAGTATATTTTTCTAGAATCTAAAGCCTGTACCTCTTAAAGTACAAAATTTTAAGATTTTAAACTTTTGTGATACAGCCTTGGCTTCTTTAAATGTGACATATTTCATGTAATATTTTTATTTTCATGACTTGGGACTGTCAGTACGGGAGACTGTACAATAACGCTGCAGCTTGGCAATACTCGCAAGACAGTAGAGATACACTGAGTTGGCCCTTTGTTCCCTTCACTAACTGTCCCCAAATAGCTACATTTTTATTCCCCTGGGGCCTTTCACACACTCTGCTTCCATTTCTCCCTGTTGCCTCATGTTCTGTTGCTTCTCATCCATAGCCTTATTTCTCACACAGTAGGAGTAAGAACTTGGACATGGCCCTCCTTTTTTGAGAAGTTAAGCACAGGAGTCCTACTGCTCAGAGGTCCTCTTTGTTTACTCCAGATTTCTTTGCTGTTTATGGTGGTGGGTGGAGGAAGATGGCGCCCACAGTTTTCCAGGTGTTGCTGGAGTTGACATGAAGCAGAATTGCCGCTTGGGAAAATACCTTCTGGCCTATATGAGGACCTCCCATGTTATAGACGCCTCATACATATCAGAAGGCGAGGGCCCTTTATTTCTTGGTTTGCTACTGCTCTTATTTCTACTTTACCAAGCAGCTGGTAGTTGGTAGAGCAACCTAAGCTTTTTCCCTGCAGTCTCAAGAGGGAAATATGACCTGTTTTGCCTTAGGTATTACCCCTGAGGTAAGCAGGAGATGCCAACATGATACCATAGCAAAGAATTGACCATTCTGAAGTTAAAGCTCTGAATTTCTGAGCACTTCCAAGGATGCTTTGGCAACTCTCATCATGCATGTAATTTCCTGTTTAATGCGTATCTTTCACAACAGACTGTGAGCTTCAAGAAATCGGGACTGTGTGTCTTCTCACTATAGTCCCAGTGCCATCAAAGTGCCTGACATATCCTGAGCACTCAGAATAGTTGTTAGATCAAGTTTGAAAGGGCACTTCATTGACTGTCTCATCTGAGCAGCCCTGCGAGAATATTTAGCAGACAGATATATCCTTTGTACTAGGTGTTTGAGCTTGAAGAAAGGTTTTTAGGGTGGCAAAATTAGTACTATCTCCTGCAAGGCTGACTGAAAAGTCTGCACCACTTTTCTGGTTTTCACCTCTGATTGCAGTCCCATCAGCAAGTGTCTACACTGTGCTCACACCCTTCTAGGTGTTGTGATGGCTGGAAACTCATTGCGAGATGTTGCTCTTGCCAAGAACAAGTGTATACTCCAGAGAGGGAGGCAGCTGCACTCTCATAGGCAAAGTATGATAAATACTGTTAAGTCTTGTGGGATCCAGAGAGGATAGACAATGCAGACCAGAACTAAGACTAGGACCTCCACAGTGGATTCTTAGATATTTGGGTGACACAGACTCTTACCCCTGCCTGTCTTTGGAGGACAGAGTCATTTGTACAGAAATCCCACGTCATTTTCTTACTTGTTTATATTGAAACTTCTCTACTCTGGTCCTCTCTGTTGAGCTAGCTGCAGGCTTGGCAAAATAGATATTTGGCATCTTCCCATGTTGACTTCTTTTTCTTTTCCTGTCTCATTTTCCACATTATTGTTTCCCTCTTTCAGCCCCAATATGTCAATTTTCTTCACATGCCCTTCTCCACCTGCCCAGGCCTCAGGCCTCCAGCCTCCCTTCCCCCTACATGCCTGTTGCACATCTGAATATGCACTGCCCAGGCAGGGACCTGCCCAACTTTCCTTCTACTCACTTTTTCCTACAAACTAACTACCTCTATGGGCCTTCTCTTCTGGGCTTTGCTTTGCATTTTCTAAGATGAGACGAAATTTTGATAATGCATTTATTTGCTTGTCAAACATTTCCCTTTTTTCACATGGTGAAAGTGCCATGATAGGCACCACAGAGAAGCAATGTAATGAGGATCCACCTCTCCAGGAACTCTAGGCCATCAGGAAAGGCCATCAGCGCTTATCTTTTTCTGAGAGTCTCCTAAGATTTACTTTGAAACTTAAGTTGAGTCCTAGGATTGTAAAAATTTCATGTATATTCATAATTATACACCAAGAGGGGAGACAGTGGATGATCCTGATACCCTACATGGAGAAGGAACTTATCGTGGGGTGGAAGAAATTTACATCTGTTTATCCTGACCTTGAACAACCAGCTCACGGTTGGTGGGAGTAAGACATTGGAAGGTATTATTCAATACTGTCTTGTCTAGTTCTGAGAATGCCTCAGTCATCTGCAGACAGAGCTATAAATACCAGATTTCTTTTCTTCCCATCTTTTCACAGGTGTTGAAAATATCAGATTTCTTTGGCAGATGGGAGGAGTCTTACAGGACTCAGGAATTGTCATTACTGGTGAAAAGAGATGCTTCCCCTTCTGCAATGAAAGACAGGAGTGAAAGCTGTGAGACGTGGTGAGCGACAGGCCAGTGGGAGACAAGGCCTTGGTCTCTGCTGCCAGCAGCAGTGGGCTCTGTTGGTCTCCTCTTTTCACTAGGGGAAGTAGTGAGGGACCATAATTCTCTCTCTTTCTTTTTTTTTTTTTTTTGAGATGGAATCTTGCTCTGTTGCCCAGGCTGGAGTGCAGTGGCACAGTCTCGGCTCACTGCAACCCCCACCTCAAGTGATTCTGCTGCCTCAGCCTCCCAAGTAGCTGGGATTACAGGTGCCTGCCACCACATCTGGCTAATTTTTGGTATTTTTAGTAGAAATGGGGTTTCTCCATGTTGGCTAGGCTGGTCTCAAACTCCTGATCTCAGATGATCCACCCGCCTCAGCCTCCCAAACTGCTGGGGTTACAGGCATGAGCCACTGTGCCCCCCGTTTTTTTTTTTTCTTTATTAGTCACAGCTCACTGCAGCCTCAACCTCCTGGGCTCAAGCGGTCCTCCCACATCAACCTCCTGAGCAGCTGGGACTACAGACATGTGCCATAATGCCTGGCTAATTTTTTGTAGAGATGGGGTTTCACCATGTTACCCAGGGTGGTCTCAAACTCCTGGACTCAAGTGATCTTCCCACCTTGATCTCCCAAAGTGCTGGGATTACAGGCATGAGCCACTGCGCCTGGCTTCATAATTCTCTTGGGCAGTGTAGTCATGGGGCATGTTTGGGAATAGCGGGAACCCCGTGTGGAGCTTGAACTTCTAATAACCCAGTGGTGACTGGGTGGAGAATCAGGAATCAAAGACCCAGTGGTTTTGCCGTTGTTTCCCTGGGTTTGATGGGCACAGAAAACAAAGATTACATAAAGAAGAAAAAAACTATGGTTCTTGCTTTCGGAATCACAGTGTGATGGAGCAGTTAGGATACTTGACACACACATAACAGGGGAGTGAACAGAGTTGGGGTGATGGGAAAGGAGAGAAATGTTGTATGAGCAGAGTATGGCATTGGCCAACCTCAGTGATCTGAATGGGAAGAGTAATGTTGTGGCCTCCTTGGAAATCCTTTAAAGGGATAGATAGTGTTTTTTCCTCTTTGTGACATCCATGCTCTCAATATTGCTGATGACGCGATAAGGACTGAACACAAGATCTCTCAGATGGCAAGCTCCAGAGGGTATTTAATGCTATAGTCCAGTGTTTGTCAAACTTAAATGTGCACTGGAATCACCTGTACATGAGGGCTTGTTAACACACAGCTTGCTGGGCATACCCACAGAGCTTCTGATTCAGTGGCTCCAGGGTGGGGCCCAAGAATTTGTATTTCTTTCTTTTTTGAGACAGGGTCTCGCTCTGTCGCCCAGGCTGGAGTACAGTGGCATGATCTCAGCCCACTGTAACCTCTGCTTCCCAGGCTCAAGTGATCCCTCTCACCTCAGCCTCCCAAGTACCTGAGACTACAGATGTGTGCCACCACGCCTGGCTAATTTTTGTGGGTTTTGTGTGTGTGTTTGTGTGTGTGTGTGTGTGTTTGTAGAGACAGGTTTTGCCATGTTGGCCAGGCTGGTTTCCAAATCCTGGGCTCAAGCAATGTGCCCGCCTTGACCTCTCAAAGTGCTGGGATTACAGGCGGGAGCCACCATGCCCCACCAAGAATTTGCATTTCTAACAAGTCCCCAGGTGATGATGGCCCAAGGACCACTCTTTGGGAACCACTGGTACAGTCATTCAGCAGCCAATAACAGTCTGGAGTAGGGAAGTAAGAGCTATATATTTATCATCTTTAATTGACCCATTTGGAGAGTCCATACTGTGTGAGAAGATATGTAGGGAAATAAATTTGTAAAAGATGGATTTAGCCCAAGCAGTGGCTCCATGTTCAGTGGTGAGATGTGATGAGAGCATCTCACTTTTTCCATAGCTGCAATGGGGACTAAGGGAAATGAACCACATAACCCATATTCCTCAAAGGAGAACACTGAGCCCCAGAAGCTTTAAAATTATTTATAAAGCTCTAGAGCAGAATTTTTAACACAAAACATGCGTTTCTTAGTGTCACTTTTTCTAAAGACATTTATTATTTTAGTCATCAATGACCACAAGAACTGGTAGAAGTGTTTTCCATTCAGCCTTGTGATGCTCACCTGTACATGTTCTGTGCACTGGTTAAGTAGAAAAGGCTTTCCATTTTCATGCCTTCCTGCCTTTACTCAAATGGCTCCTGTGCCTGGAATTATCTCCCCTTCCCTACCCTATAGCTATTTGAGCAATTCTTTACCCCAAAGCTTTGACTGCCTTAAATGCTGGCAGACGTGTTTCTGATGAGGGATGTTTTTCAGTTTTGGAAGCAAAGATGGCTATCTCCAATTATTCACAGGCCCATTAATAACCCTAATAGAACCCCAGGAACACTGAAGGCTTTCTGCAGGTGACAGTGTGCAAACAGCCTCTAATCAGCACATAGGCTACCTGTCATTTGCTCATTGTTTCTTGTTTCCCTTCTGGGAGCCTCCAAAGGCAAGTGTTGTGACAGAAGAGGAGATGATTCAGTCCAGACCTTATGGGAAAACAGGATATAAAATCCAATACCACTGGTGTGAGCAATGAACAGTAAAGACAACCTGTATTTAAATGGCATGAATCTTGATGATTATCTCTTGGAGTATCTAGCCTCTCAAATCTGAATGCATCCTTAAGATGTGAAACACATTCTAATATTTTAAGCACTAGTCTCATAAAATGTGCATACTCTAACTGCATGATGTTCTCAGCAATACATTCACTTTTGCCAAGGTTCATGTGTCCAAATGACCGCCTGCATTCCAAAGACTGCAAACAAATTTGAAGTAAAAATTCTGAACTCTTAGCTGGTCTCTGCAGTGCAATGATCAAAATGGTGTCCACTAACGTGACCCCTACTGTCTTCAAGGTGTCACTCATTAGGTCTTCAGCCATTTGAAGGGAGAAGTTTGGGTTAGAGTCACAATGTCACAATGTATTAGCTTTGCAATTGTGGGGAATCAGGCCATCTTTTACTCTACAAATGGATGATAATGACTAACATCTAACATGTCTTTTTTCCTTTCCAGGGCTGTTGTGGAGATCAACTGAATCATGGGTCTCCTTGTAAATGGCAAAACATAGTGGAAATGTTAGTTAATGTTATTATTTTGATCACTCACTTCTTGCTGACTATTCCAAAGCCAGAGACCTTACTGTTTCACCTGACAAACTGAAAGGTTTTTTTGTTTGTTTTTGTTTTGTTTTGTTTTGGAGACAGGGTCTTGCTCCGTCACCTGGGCTGGAGTGCAGTGGCATGATCTTGGATTCTAATCTCTGACTCCTGGGCTCAAGCGATCCTTTTGCCTTAGCCTCCAGAGTAGCTGGAACTACAGGTTTGTGCCATCACACCTGACTGATTTTTGTATTTTATGAGACAGGTTTTCGCCATGTTGCCCAGGCTGGTCTCAAACTCCTGAGCTCAAGTTATCTGCCTGTGTTGGCCTCCCAAAGTATTGGGATTACAGGCGTGAGCCACTGCACTCAGCCTGAAAGATATTTCTTACGTTTATTTCAAAAATTACTCAGTTAGTCCTGGATTATAACCCTAGGTGACTGGGGTTTGGTTGGAAATGGGCACTGGCTTTCGTTTGTGATATTTAGTTGAGATGTTGTGATTAGGACATGGAAAGACTTAGGAAGGACAAATTTGTTCAGGGCACTGACTTTCCCATTGTGATCCTTAGGCAAGTCTCTTTGTTTATAGAATTGTGGGCACTTTGGATTGGAGGGACTAGGGCTTTTGGATTATCAGTGAACTAGTCTAGCATTTCAAGCATTTCAGAAACCCATACCGTGGCATCGTGACAAATGTCTTGCTTGGATACCTCTAGAGTTCCATGGGCTCTTCACCTCAATAGCTCATTTTATTGTTTGATATTTCCAATTGTTGGAATATCCTTTCAACTTTTGAGCCAAAATTGGCCTGTTTTACTTCCAACTGCTGATGCACCTTGACTTACAGTAGGGTTATGTGTTCAACCCATCATAAGTTGAAAATATCGTAAGTCAAAAATGCACTTAATACAGCCAACCTACCTAACATCACAGCCTAGCCTAGCCTACTTTAAACATGCTCAGAACACTTACATGAGCCAACATTTGGGCAAAATCATCTAACACAAAGCCTATTTATAATAATAAAGTGTTGAATATCTCATGTAGTTTATTGACCACTGTACTGAAAGTGAAAAACAGAATGGGTGTATGGGTACTTGACATACATTTTGAACCAAATGCATATCGCTTTCGCATCATAGTAAAAATGGTAAGTTGAACCATTGTAAGTTGGGACATCTGTATGTGTCTTCATTCTTACCTCCGAGAGAACACACTGAAGGCTACTCCCTTCTTGATATGACAGGGCTTCCTGTGCACAAAATACACAGCTAGCATGCTTCTAACAGGTCTTCTCTTGTTGAATTAAACATACCCTGGTTTTGTAACTGTATTTTGTTGATATGGTTTCCAAAACTGCCTCACAATCCTGGTTCCCTCTTCTGAATGAGAAGTATGAATGTCTGTAATGTGGTTGTTGGGATAATAATAGACAGGCAGGGAATAACTAGGTCTTTGATGGTCTCGTAATTCAGCAAACTTTCCCCCACCCCCACACCACACCCTTATTGCAGCACACAACTACAAGAATTCAAAAATTCAAACCCAACAGTGACTGAACCTCCAGCATTTCAAGGCTTCAGGAAATCAATACAGTGACATCTGGCTACAAGGGCAGCCTGATACTGTCTGATATGCAGGATACATTCACTTGATTTAGTTTCTACTGATCATTGCTTTATTTAAAGTGATGGAATTCTTCCCATTAATTCCATACAAATGTATACAAATGTTTAAGCAGAGATGGTGCAGGAAGTTGGATGCAGTGATGAAGTACACAGGCAGACAGATCCAAGTTCAAATATGAATTTAAACTTTGGCACTTTACATCTCGGAGTCTCCGTTTTCTGACTTGTAAAATGAGAATGATGATTTCTGCCTCATGAAGTTGATGTGAGGACTAAATGCACTATTTTCAAAACAGAGCCTGGGTTACAGTAGATGCTTATGAGTGGACTCTGATGTTCTTTTTTTGTTTTTTTGTTTTTTCTTTTGAGACAGAGTCTTGTTCTGTCACCCAGGCTGGAGTGCAGTGATGCAATTTCAGCTCACTGAACCTCCCGGGTTCAAGTGATTCTCCTGGCTCAGCCTCCCGAGTAGCTGGATTACAGGCGTGCACCACCACGCCCAGCTAATTTTTGTATTTTTAGTAGAGATGGGGTTTCACCATGTTGGCCAGACTGGTCTCAGACTCCTGATTGCCCTGGCCTGCCTTGGCCTCCCACAGTGCTGGGATTACAGGCATGAGCCACTGCGCCCAGCCAACTCTGATGTTCTTAGCACATTAACTTTCTGTGTTTGCCTTCTTCCTTCCAAAGCAATCCAGGTAAAGGTGTTAAGTCATTCTGGTGTGGTGATAAGAGCCCAGAAGAATCTAAAGTGGGAGTTGGCAAAGTTCTCTTTTTAAAAGGCCAGATGTGATTACTTTAAATTTAAATAGCCACATATCTAGTGGCTACTGTAGTGAACATAGCAACTTTAGAGCACATGAATTAGAATTGTGACATGTAAGGCTAAGCCCAGTCTGTGGACTGAGTGACAGACCAGTGGGCAACTGGGAAACATTTCAGGTTTTCCAATGGAGAATATTAAGAGCACAAATGTGGAGAATGCCACAATGACCAGCCACTGACACCCTCATGCAGAGTAGACAGGAATTTCAGAAAGCTTTGTGGATTATACAGACCCTGCTGCTACTACTCAGTGCTAATATTTGAGTGCAAAAGCAGCCATAGACAATAATGAAATGAATAAGTGTGGTTGTGTTCCAATAAAACTTTATTTACAAAAACAGGCAGCAGGCTGGATTTGACACACAGGCCGTAGTTGTCAACCCCCAATCTAGAGTCTTATTTTCTTTCTTATTTTCTTAAAATTGTGGTAAGAGCATTGATATAGTTTGAATATTTGTCCCCACTCAAATCTCATGTTGAGATGTAATCCCCAATGTTGGAGGTGGGGCCTGGTGGGAGCTGTGTGGGTCACGGGGGCGTCTTCCTCAGGGCTTGGTGTTGTCCTTGAGATAATCAGTGAGTTCTCACAAGATCTGGTTATTTGGCCAGGTGCAGCAGCTCATGCCTGTAATCCCAGGACTTTGGGAGGCCGAGGTGGGCGGATCACCTGAGGTCAGGAGTTTGTGACCAGCCTGGCCAATATGGTGAAACCCTATCTCTACTAAAAATACAAAAATTAGCTGGGCATGGTGACACGTGCCTGTAATCCTAGCTACTCGGGAGGCTGAGGCAGGAGAATCGCTTGAACCTGGGAGACGGAGTTTGCAGTGAGCCCAGATTGCACCATTGCAGTCCAGCCTGGACGACAAGAGCGAAATTCCATCTCAAGGAAAAAAAAAAAAAAGAAAGAAGAAAAGATCTGGTCATTTAAGTGTGTGGTGCCTCCTCCTGACTTGCTCTCTCTTGCTCCTCCTCTTGCCAGGTGACATGCCTTCTCCTGCTTCACCTTCCACCGTAAGTAAATGCTCCCTAAGGCCTCCCTGGAAGCTGAGCAGATGTCAGCACCATGCTTCCTGTAAAGCCTGCAGAACTGTGAGCCATTTAAACCTCTTTTCTTTATAAATTACCCAGTCTCAGGTATTTATTTACAACAATGCAAGAACAGCCTGATACAAACACTTAACATAAAATCTACCTTAACAAATTGTTAAGTGTACAATACAGTATTGTTAACTATAGTCACAATGTGGTACAACAGAACTCTAGAACTTGTTCATCTTGTATAACTGAAGCTTTATCCCACTAAATAACAGCTACCATTCCCTGAGCCCCTCACAGCCCCTGGCAGCCACCATTCTATTCTCTATATGAGTTTGACTAATTTAGATACATCACATAAGTGGAATCATGCAGTTTTGTCTTTCTGTGACTAGTTTGTTTCACTTAGCATAATATCCTCAAAGTTCATCCAGGTTGTCCTGTATGGCAGGATTTTCTTCTTTTTCAAGGCTGAATAATATTCCACTTATATTCATACCACATTTTTTTTTTTAGACAGAGTCTTGTTCTGTCACCCAGGCTGGAGTGCAGTGGTACTATCTTGGCTCACTGTAACCTCTGCCTCCCATGTTCAAGCGATTTTTATGCCTCAGCCTCCTGAGTAGCTGGGATTACAGGTGCGTGCCACCACACCCAGCTAATTTTTATATTTTTAGTAGAGACAGGGTTTCACCATGTTGGTCACAGGCTGGTCTTGAACTCCTGGCCTCAGGTGATCCACCCACCTCAACCTCCCAAAGTGCTGGGATTATAGGTATGAGCCACTGCACCTGGTCTCTTACCACATTTATTGATTCATCTGTTGATGGGCATTTAGGTTGTTTCCATATCTTGACTATAATAATATAATGATAATGCTGCAATGAACATGGGAGTGCAAATATCTCTACCACATCTTGATTTCAATTCTTCTGGATAAATACCTAGAAATAGGACTGCGGAATCACCTGGTAGTTCTATTTTTAATTTTTTAAGGAACCTCCATACTGTTTTCCATCACGGCTGTACCATTTTACAATCTTAATAACTGTGTACAAGGGTTCCAATTTCTCCACATCCCACCAACACTTGTTATCTTTTATTTTTTTCATAGTAGCCATCCTAATAGGTGTGAGGTGGTTAGAGTCTTATTTTCTAATCTCAGCCCTGGTGACTTGCTTCTGCTGCATTCCTCTTTCCAAGAGCATCTTTCTCTCACCCCAGGGGGTTCTAGGATCCCCTCAGGGGTCACCTGGGCACATAGCCCCAAATCCTGTCTGAAGATTTGCTTCAAGTAGTTTTGGCTCCTGGAGAGGCAGGGAGCTCTATCCACCATTTTTGAGAGAGATAGGAGAGAGAATGTCTACAAATCCTTCAGGGGAGACCCCCCTGAAGACTTTATTACTGGGAGCAAAGTACCTACGTCCTGTGTTTCCATTTGATCATCTGTTAGGTGTGCAGTTATATGCCTCCATGATACCCCATACCATTGCTTTGTAGCATTTAGATCAATTATAATTATTTGTGTGATCATCGGTTTAATGTCTCCCTTCCTTCTTTCCCTCTACGGCTTAAGAAAGCGCCCTGAAGGTAGGGCCATGTTTGAGTTGCTGTGCATGGCTGTATACATAGCATCTAGCAAAGGGATCAACTCAAGATACACACTCAACAATAAATACCTGCTAAATGATGAATGTAAAAGTTCAGTCCCTCAAGTCATCCACAGAACTTTCTCAAATTACATTCACCAGACTTCTTCTTTCTAGCACTGTGAAGGAAAAGTTTGATTTTCAACTGTTAATGGACTCTAAGCCTGAAAAACAAGACATATATTATAGGGTTGGCTTTGACCAAAAGCCTGCCACCTCTGGCCTCAGAAGTTTTCTTGGTAACTATGACTATGAGCTGGAAATAAAAAGCTGCTCTGTTTATTTAAACAATTGGCAACAATTTCTTGGAGGGAGATAACATTAAGAACTTCAGGAACACTTGAAACTTGGAAATAGTTATTCATTCAATACTTTTTTAAATCTCTTTCTTGGAGAGTATAACTTTTTGTACCTGGTGCGCCTTCTTCTTTTAAAAATCTTTTTTGTTTTTGTTTTTGAGACAGGATCACTCTGTCACTTAGGCTGGAGTGCAGTGGCATGATCTTGGCTTACTGCAGCCTTGACTTCCTGGGCTCAAGTGATCCTCCCACCTCAACCTCCAGAGTAGCTTGAACTTCAGGTGTGCACCAACATGACAGGCTAATTTTTTTTGTTTGTTTGTTTTGTTTTGTTTTGTAGAGATGGATTCTCACTACGTTGGCCAGGCTGGTCTTGAACTCCTGGTCTCAAACAATCCTCTGCGACCTCCCAAAGTGCCGGGTTTACAGTCGTGAGTCACCCTGCCCGGCCTGGTGTGCCTTTTTCTGATCTTTTGTTAACTAAGGGTTTTTCCTCTTCCTTCTACAATGTAAACATTAACAGCAGCAGAAGAAAGTGAAGTGCCGAATCCTGTATTAATACACCAGTTGTGGAAGTGCACTCACTTGAGCAGTCTCAGAGTGGACAGAGTTAGCTGACCTTCACAAAGCAGGCCAGCAAGGTCCTGGACAGAAAAGCCCACTGGGAGAGTTTCCTGGGGCTCAGCCAGGCTGCTGCCTTGTTCACACCCCCAGGAGTGTAAAGTGCTCTGGGTTATCCATAGCTCACTCAGTAGGGGTGAGAGGAAGAGGAGGTGAGCGGGAACAGACATATTGATGACGGGGCTCATACAACATGACTTTGTCATTCCAGCCACCTGGTGTCCTCCGTGGGTTTCAGATCCCAAGCTAATGCCCCCTTTTCCCTACTATAGCAATGTTGAAGGCCCCTTCAGCACCCCTATTGCCCTTCATACCATAATTTGGCTGAATAACTCCAGTCCCCACCTTGTCCCATGAATTCTCACAGGTTTCAGTAGGGGTTCAGTGTGGTTTCCTGGTCTTCTCCCTTCCCCTTTGCTTGAGTGATGTCGTGGGTTGAACATATCCCCCGACAAAAGTATGTCTAAGTCCTAACCCCTGGAACCTATAAAGGTAACTTCTTTTGGATAAAAAGTTCTTTGCAAATGTAATGTAAGGATCTTGAGGTCAAATCATCCAGGATTTAGGGGGGAACCATAGATCCAAGGACGCCTGAAGAAGAGGAGAGGACACACAGACCCAGAGGAAAAGGTAATGTGAAGATGGAGTCAGGAATTGACGAGCACCATAAGCCAAGGAACACCAAAGACGGCCAGCAGCCACCAGAAGCTAAGAGAGAGGCACGGAACACGTTCTCCCTCAGAGCCTACAGAAGGAGCCAACCCTGACAACACCTTCACTTTGGACTTCTGGCCTCCACCAAATGAGAGAATAAGTTTCTGTTGTTTTACGCCACCCAGTTTGTTAATTTGTTATGGCAACACCAGGAAACTAGGAGAGTATAATTTGGAAAAGACCTTTAAGATCCGCCACCCAGTTTGTTAATTTGTTATGGCAACGCCAGGAAACTAGGTGAGTATAATTTGGAAAAGACCTTTAAGACCTGAGTGTTATCTACCCACGTTGTCTTTTCAACAGCATTGTGTAAGCTGATGCAACCAGGACTTGCAGGTGTTGAGGAAGGGTGCTAGGTCATGTGTTGTTAACCCTCAGCCCCTAAATCCAGTGGCTGTTCATGGCAGATACCACCTCTCTTATTCTTATCACCTGAGAAAATGAGCGAACAGCCGTGCAGCTGTGGGACCACTCAGCTGGGTGGGGAGGGGGTGGAAAGGGCAATCATTTGAGCAGGGTCACAGGACTTTCCTCTCCACACTTCTCCTTTCTGCTTAGCACATAAGCAGGAAAAGAACAATGTCCCTGTCCACAGCAGCCGCCACCAGTTAGACTGCAAACACAATCCTTTTCTTTTCTTTCTTTCTTTCTTTTTTTTTTTTTTTGAGACAGAGTCTCGCTCTACTGCCCAGGCTGGACTGCAGTGGTGCAATCTCGGCTCACTGCAACCCCTGCCTCCTGGGTTCAAGCGATTCTCCTGCCTCAGCCTTCCAAGTAGCTGGGACTACAGGCGCACGCCACCACACCCGGCTAGTTTTTGTATTTTTAGTAGAGACGGGGTTTCACCATCTTAGCCAGGATGGTCTCGATCTACTGATCTCATGATCTGCCTGCCTCGGCCTCCCAAAGTGCTGGGATTACAGGCATGAGCCACCGCGCCCAGCTATCCTTTTCTTAAATGATGGAATTTTCTCTATGGGGCAAAGCAATGCAACATTCACAATCAGAGAAAAGAAATCCTCCTACCCTCACTATTCTCTTTGGTCTTTTTCTCTCCCAGGCACCAGCCCTTTCACCTGATGTCAGAGCAGCACAGCTGAAAGCTGTAACCTGGGTGATGTGGAAGGCAACTAGCAGGCATGCGCAGGTGAGATCCCCTGAGGCAGGCCTGCAGGGCCAAGGTGGGGCATGGCTTGCTTTGGCTGTTTTGGTTTCCAAAATGTTTAAATGCTGAAAGTTTATGTTGGTAGTTGGTATGTAAGGATCTTAATTTGTTCTGTTGATTGAACAAAAAATTCTCTGATTTTACAATAGAGATTTTTGGCAGTCACTAAATGGTGCAGTGCTATTGCCTCGATTAAGACATTTCTGTCAACATATTTATGCCGTGTATGGTTGCTTTTGTGTCTCTCATTTCATGTGAGTCTCCCAATAGCCTATGAAAGGAGTAGAGCAGGGATTATTACCCCGTTTTAAAGGGAGAGAACTGAGGCTCATGAGGCTTAGGGGATGTATAGTGGGAAAATAGAGAATTTCAAGCTTGGGGAGGAGTGAGGGTTGGGAGTGAGTGTGAAGGAGCCTGAAACAGCCAAGAAATCTTCGTGGCTAGGGGGCAGGGCATGTGGATGAAAGACATGGGGGAACGCTCTGTCATTTGAAGAGGTGCCTGGAGAGGCAGCTGGGGGTAACTAGGAATGCTGACCAAATGGTAAGAAAATGAGGGAAACCTGTAGTTTGTGAGCAGAGTGTCCTTCCTGGAGTCTGAACATTCAACAAGAGGTGAACTTGGGGAAACCGTGTCTCCTTAACCAAATGACTGCCCAACGTAATGATGCTTCATGATAATACAATGGATGAACTTTGTCCTCTGCCATGAAGAGTAGAGGCGGGTACTCTTTATGGTACTTTATGGCAGTGTGTCATTGCATCATGGGCCTGGTCTATCAAACGGGGTCCCCCTACACAAGGGAGCATTTTGGGAAGTTGGCTCTATCGGGCACCAGGAGGCCTGAACTAGTGGATGTGACCGTTGGGTTATTAGCCCAAGCGGCCCTGAGCTTTGAGAGGAGGAACTTGGCACCTCAGCAGGAGGCCTGTCCTCAGCTGGTCTGACACATCACATTTGCTTTTTGATTTGCACACATAAAATGAATCTCTCCAACAACCCTCTCCCCAAAGCCTCATCAATTAGAACTGCTTTTGTCCTTAGCATCCTTTTGTTGACCAGCTTGGAAATTAGTTAGAAGGAAGAAGAAAGGGAAGTTGTCTTTGCGGGTAGTGACACTGGAGAGCTGGCTGCTAATGAAGGAGTCCTGAATGGTGCGATTGTGCTGCTGTTTATATAGTTTTTATTTTAATTTGCATCCGTACCAGGCTCCAATCCCAAGAGTCATTCAGCCGTGTTTGGAGCTTTTATCTCTTTCCATGGAGCCAATTCTGCCAGCTTATCATTTGCCTCAAGGAAATTAATGTGGCTCTCCCCTCCCTTCACTTTTATCATGTGCTGTTGAATTGTTTATACATCCATGGAGAGAAAGAAAGACTCTGCAGAACCGTAGAAGGAGGTTTCTCTCCTCACGTTGGTGGCTCATCTGAGACTCAGCTCTCCAGTTAAAAGGCTTGTAGAGCCAAGATCTCAGAGAGAAAGGCCTGGAATTAAAGCAGGACCTGGATGGAAGGGAAGGGAGGGGGACACAGCATCAAAGGCCCAGACTTCCTGCTGCTTTTTTCTTGTCTCCATATAGCTGTTTTCCTCCTTGACAAAGTAAGCCTTCCCTAGGACTTTCAGAATAGAGAGCAATGATTGTATCTGGAAAGATCTGGAAAGACCCTCTTCTCACATTGTATTGGGTCAGAAATCCTGGTGCATGCAGGGGGCTTTGTCCTTGGGGCCCCTCCCTCGTCCTTATCTCAGCTTTTGTAAGGCAATTCCTGCCAATTTCAGATTACTTTCAAATCTCTATCACCAGCACTCCAGTTCCAGAAATGAAAAGACTTAGATGCTGCCCTCAAGGAGTCATGGTTTGGTGGGCCTGAAGGAGGTTATAAAAGGCAGGGTACAGTGTGCACCAGGTTGCGGAGGAGCTCGTGGGTCTAGAGGCCTCAGGGAGAGCTTCTGGAGGAGCCTCCAAATCATGCCTGGAAGGGTTGGAGTCTTTTCAGTCTAGGTCAAGCTGTGTAACCAGGCACATAGGCTGAGAGGACATGAGGATGGAGGGACATGCACTACTGCGGTGTTTGTGTCGGGGGGAAGGGGGGTGCGGAGCGGCAGGGGGGTCAGTAGGGGGAATGGGGAGAGCCGCTGGAGTGCTCTGGGCTAGCAGGACCATGCTGCATAGGCCTGCGGCAGGTTCTGCTTGCCCAGGGCTTTGTGCCCATGTGAAGGGAAATGAGATTTCAGTCTACAGCTGAGAGGTCGGGGGTGGAGAGAGCGCCATGGGGGAAACTGAGCTGGTAGAAGACACTTAGGGAGTTTAAATCTCTCTGTGCCAGCAGTGGGGTGGTTGGTCTGGACAGGGTGAGGGGGCACCTGTGGGGAGGCTGTAATCAGAGTCCAGAGAAGAGAGGCAGGCATCTACCCAGGAGCAGCAGCCACCACGCATTTCAGAATCCAGCCCTTCCACATGACTCCCACCTAGTCAGTCACCATTTCCTGCCCAGTCTGCTTCCAAATGCTCCAGAATTTAGTCCCTGGTGTCTGTTCCCACTGACATGGTCCAGGTATTCGTTACTCCTGTGTTCTCCTAAAGTGTGGTTCTGGTCTGGCTCTTTCCTGGCTCCGTAGTGTCACTGCATAGAGGTCACCCTCAGCACGGCATGGCTGGCCCCCTCTCTGGCCTCCTCTCCAGCCACCCCCATTTCATGCCCTCCTCTTCTCATGCCCTCCTCTTTGCTCTTAGTCTCCAGTTCCTGGAAGCTGCCTTGCCCTGGAGCATTTCAGTTCCTTTTTCTGCATTTAGAAACACTCCCTCTACTCTGCTTGGTGAATTCTCATCCTCTAAGATGTAGTTCAAAGATCATCTCCTGGGAAACCTTCCCCACCTCCCCAGATGGAAGTGCGTGCTTCCTCCTCTGCCTGGCCAGAGGCCTGTCTTTATGCATCTCTCCCTGGCTTCTCCTGTTGAATTCTAGGTGAAGGTTTATGTGTCTCTCTCCTCCACAGGACTGCCAGTTCCTTGAGGCTGTACCTGGTGAAAGGCCAGTCTGGGGGGCAGAAATGGGTCTCCCCAGGCCGTTCACCTTTGTAACAACAGCTCCCCACTCTGTACCTGGCCCAGGGTATTGATTTGTTGAATTCAATTAAGTAGGCAGTCGGCCTGACTCAGGAAAGTGGACAGCCTGGAAGATAATCTAGATATGCACTGTCCAATAGAAATAACGTGAGTCACATTTTAAATTTTCTAGTAACCTCATTTTTAAACAACGTTAAAAGAAACAGGTAATCAAATGTTCATAGCTACTTTATTTGCAGTAGCCCCAAACTGGAAACAATCCAATGCCCAGCAAGAGGTGAATGTATCAGCAGCAGTGAATCCGTATTTGTCTGTGTTAGCTTGATTCTTGCCGCCTCAGGGGAAAGAATTCATCCAAGGGGCATAAGGTATGGTGAGAGACCGAGGCAAGTTTTAGAGCAAGAGTGAAAGTTTATTAAACAGTTTTAGAGCAGGAACAAAAGGAAGTAAAGTACACTCTGAACAGGGCCAAGCTGGCGACTTGAGTCCAAGTGTGCTGTTTAGCCATTGACTTGGGGTTTTATAATTGGCATGGTCCCGGGATTTGTGTCTCTTCTCCTCTGATTCTTCCCTTGGGGTGGGCTGTCCGTATGCGCAGTTGCCTGCCAGCACTTGGAAGGGGCCGTGTGCACAGGTGTTTATTGAAGTTTTGCACATGCTCACTTGAGGTATTCTTCCCTTACCAGTTGAGTGTTCCTGGAAGAAGGTCATAGACCAGTGAAACTTTGCCCTGTTGCTTCTTAGTGTACATGCTTGAGCCCACTCACCCAACTTCTGAGATCTTATCTGGAAGCGGCTGATCACCAGCTGCAGGTGTTTTCTATCTATTGGGAGACTGCCTTTAAGTTCTGACTCTGGCTGTGACCAATTATTATTTTAGAGAGACAGTTTAACAACCACCTGCTGGTCACCTGACATGCCTGGAGGTGGGGGCCCTCTCCTGCCTTGCTCATATCTGCCTAGCTAACTGCTCTAACAAGTGGATAAACAAACTATGATATGTAATAGAATACTACTAAGCAATAAGAAGGAATGAACTACTGATACATGCAACAACATGAATGAACCTCACAATAATTAAACTAAGTTAAAGCAGTAAAAAATATATATTACTGTATAATTTTATTCACATAAAATTCTAGCAAATGCAAACTCCATATGCAGATCAGTAATTAGGGATGGGGAATTGGCAGGAAGGACTACAGCAGGGCATGAGAAAACTTTTTGGGGTTGACAGAGATGTTCATTATCTTAATTGTGATGATGGCTTCATAGTATTGTATATACACATGTCAAAACTTACCAAATTGTGCAGTTTATTGTGTGCCAATTATACTTCAGTAAAGTGTAAAAAAAAATGAAGCAGAATAATTTAAATGTTTTAACACCATATATTGAAAATGTTATCTTTTAAAAATATATTTAAGGCTGGGCATGGTGGCTCACGCCTGTAATCTCAGCACTTTGGGAGGCTGAGGTGGGCGGATCACTTGAGACCAGGAGTTTGAGACCAGCCTGGCCAACATGGTGAAACCCCATCTCTACTAAAAATACAAAAATTGGCCAGGAATGGTGGTGTGCACATGTAATCGAGCTACTCAGGAGGCTGAGGCATGAGAATTGCTTGAGCCTGGGAGGCGGAGGTTGCCGTGAGTCAAGATTGAGCCACTGTACTCCAGCCTGGGTAACAGAGCAAGACTCAGTCTCAAAAAAAAACAAAAAAAAAACAAACAAACATATAATCAATATAAAAATTACTAGTGAGATTTTAAAACTATGATTTTTGTGCCATTTTTGAAATCTTATGTGCATTAAAAACATTTTTTTTAATAGAAATGGGGTCTCACTATGTTACCCAGGCTGATCTTGAACTCTAGGCCTCAAGTGATCCTTCCGCCTTGGCCTCCCCAAATGGGATTATAGGTGTGAGCCATCATATAGCCTGGTGCTGTGTGCATTTTACACTTACAGCACAGCTCACTTCGGACTCACATTTCAAGTTCTCAACAGCCACATGTGACAAGTGGCTACTGTGTTGGACAGCAGAGATCTAGACCCTCTAGTGAAGCCCCGATCAGAATTGTTTCCTCCTCAGGACTGGGCAAACCCTGAGCAAGTAACTCCTCGCATTTACTTCTGAAGTGATTTTGAGCTGCCTCAAGAGCCCTTTTCGGTGGTCCTGAAATCTTGGGCACTCAGGGGCTGCAGGTCAGAGGCTGGCCCTGGAGAATTAGATTGTAAACCTAGAACTCTGTGTAAGCTCCCACCTCCCGCTCCACCCACCCTTTTTTCTTCCTCATTTAAACCTGAAGAATAACATTCTCTTTGCATATTTGCTTTCTGAGAACAGCTGTTTATGTCAGGAAGCAAACTGCACTTCATTGACTGCATGCAGGAAGTTGGTGCTGCTCTAAGGTGAGTGCCTGCTGGGTGGGCATCAGCCTCTGAGAGATGGAGTGAGTCTGGGGGCTGCCTCTGGACTTTGGACCTGGAGGAGTCCTATTACTGAGTGGCCTTGGACCCCACACAGACCTTCTCCAAGTCTAGGATCTGCTTTCCCATTTCTTCAGCTTCTGTCAAGAGGTCAGGAGGAGTTGGGGGAAGAGGGGAATGCTGATGGCAGTGAGATAGGAGTTCACAAGATACAGATCATAAAGACCCCACAGATAAAACAGGATGCGGTAAAGAAGCCGGTCAAAATCTATCAAAACCCAGATGACCACAAAAGCAATCTCTGGTTGTCCTCACTGCTCATTATACACTAATTATAATAAATTAGCATACTAAAGGAAACTCCCACTAGCGACATGACAGTTTACAAAAGCCATGGCAACCGTCTGGAAGTTACCATACATGGTCTGAAATGGAGAGGAACCCTCAGTTGTGGAAATTCCCCATCCCTTTCCCAGAAAGCTCATGAATAATCCACTCTTTGTTTAGCATGTGATCAATAAATCACCATCAAAATAGCCAACCAGCAGCCTTTGGGGTTGCTTTGCCTGCAGACTAGCCACCCTTTCATTCCTTTACTTAATAAACTTGCTTTCACTTTACTCTCTTGGCTCGCTCTTCCTGTTTGGAGCCAAGAACCCACGTGACTTCCTGGACTGAATCCAAATTTTGGGGTTCACCCTGTGACATCTTGACAAGCAGTGGCTTTATCAGCCGTGTGGTTGCTGAGTCCCCTTAGGGGTTATCTGGCAAGGGCTATGTTAAGGACAGTGAGAGCTATTTATGGTTCTGTCACTTAACCAGCTCAGGGTCCCTAACTAAGTTTCCCTTCTTCTCAGGGCCTCAGTTTCTCCCTCCATAGAATGGAGGAATTGGACTAGACCCCTCAAGGGTACCTTACAGCCTTATGAGGAACAGTAGTTCTAACGGAATTGAACTGAGCACATACCAGTGTGGGCAGTACCCTGCATAAGGAGGAGGTTACAAGAAAAACACATGACACAGTCTTCTCATATTATTGGGAAGTGGATTTACAGCTTTCTGACAATTTTTACAACAAGTATTTATTTACTTTTGCAAGTAAAAAAAGGCAGGGAGAGGGAACAAATAAACTGAAAAATAAAAAGTAAACAAGCAAAAGACAATACCCCATTCTTCATGACGTGCTTATTTCACATCGCATGCCTGTATCAAAACATCTCATGAACCCCATATATAAATACAGTTGCTACGTACCCACAAATTTTTTATTTTTATTTTTAGTTTTTTGAGACAGAGTCTCAGTCTGTTGCCCAGGTTGGAGTGCTGTGGCGTGATCTCAGCTCACTGCAACCTCTGCCTCCTGGGTTCAAGTGATTCTTCTGCCTCAGCCTCCCAGGTAGCTGGGATTACAGGCACCCACCACCACACCTGGCTAATTTTTGTATTTTTAGTAGAGACACGGTTTCATCATGTTGGTCAGGATGATCTTGAACTCCTGGCTTCAAGTGATCTGCCTGCCTCGGCCTCCCAAAGTGCTGGATTTACAGGTGTGAGCTACCACACCCGGCCATGTTTTTTAAAAATAATAATAATTAAAAAAAAAAAACTGGAGAGGGAGAACTAACTCCTAAAATGATCGGTATATTTATCTTTAATTTTCAATTTTTTTTTTTTTTGAGAGAGAGGGTCTCACTCTGTGGCCCAGGTTGGAGTGCAGTGGCAAGACCTCGGTTCACTGCAGCCTCCACGTCCCAGTCTTAGGTGATTCTCCCTCCTCAGCCTCTCAAGTAGCTGGAATTGCAGGCACGTGCACCACCATGCCTGACTAATTTTTGTATTTTTTGTAGAGACAGGGGTATACTATGTTGCCCAGGCTGGTCTCAAACTCCTGGGCTCAAGTAATCTGCCTCCCTTGGCCTCCCAAAGTGCCAGGATTGTAGTCATGAACCATCACTCTTGCCTTTTAATTTAAAAGGTTTTTTTTTTTGAGACAGAGTCTCACACTGTTGCCCAGGCTGGAGTGCAGTGGCACCATCTCGGCTCACTGCAACCTCCGCCTCCTAGGTTCGAGCAATTCTCCTGCCTCAGACTCCTGAGTAGCTGGGATTACAGATGCGTGCCATCACGCCTGGCTAATTTTTGTATTTTTAGTAGAGACGGGGTTTCGCTATTTTGGCCAGGCTGGTCTCAAACTCCTGACCTCAGGTGATTCGCCCGCCTCAACCTCCCAAAGTGCTGGGATTGCAAGCATGAGCCATTGCACCCGGCCTAAAAGTTTCAAACACACATAAAAGTGGAGAGCATAGTATAACGAATCCCCATATCCCCATCACCCAGTTTCAGCAATTAACGTACTGCCATTCTTGTTTCACCTATTTCCCCCAGCTTCTACTTTGTTTTGTTGGCAGTTCTAATGTTTTTAAAGCAAGTTTCTGGTGTCACATCATTCCTCCCATAAATACTTGAGCAGGTATCTAACAGATAAGGACTTTTAACAAAACATGGTATACCATTAGCACAGCCAACACAGTTAACAGTAATTGTTAAAATACCATGTAATAGAAAAAGAAATATGTAATAATGTTTTCAGATTTTATTATTTTTTTGAGATGGAGACTCGCTCTGTTGCCCAGGCTGGAGTGCAATGGTGCCATCTTGGCTCACTGCAACCTCTGCCTCCTGGGTTCAAGCAATTCTCCTGCCTCAGCTTCCCAAGTAGCTGGGATTACAGGTGCACACCACCACACCAGGCTAATTTTTGTATTTTTAGTAGAGACAGGGTTTCACCTTGTTGGTCAGGCTGGTCTCAAACTCCTGACTTCAGGTGATACACCCACCTCGGCCTCCCAAAGTGTTGGGATTACATGCATGAGCCACCGTGCCCTGCCAATGTTTTCAATTTTTCCGATATCTTTTACCACTGGTTTGTTCAAACCGGTAAAAGAATGTTTGGGCCTTTAAAAAGTATTAAAAATACTTTAGGCTGGGCTCAGTAGCTCACGTCTATAATCCCAGAACTTTGGGAGGCCGAGGAGGAAGGATCACTTGATTCCAGGAGTTAGAGACCAGCCTGGGCAACATGGCAAAACCCCGTCTCTACTAAAAATACAAAAATTAGCTGGTCGTGGTGGTGCATGGCTGTAGTCCCAGCTACTCAGGAGGCTGAGACAGAAGGATCACTTGAGCCCAAGAAGTGGAGGTTGTAGTGAGCTGAGACTGCACCGCTGCACTCCAGCCTGGGTGAAAGGGTGAGACCTTATGTCAAAAAAAAACCCAAAAAACAAACAAAACTTGTTAAAAGGAGGATCACTTGAGCCCAAGAGGTGGAGGTTGTAGTGAGCTGAGATTGCACCACTGCACTCCAGCCTGGGTGAAAGAGTGAGAAGTTATGTCAAAAAAAAAACCCAAAAAACAAACAAAACTTGTTAAAACTATCATCATACAATATGTAGTGAATTAAATGCTTGTTTTTCCTTTGTACACCGAAGACAGATGGGGGCCCAGGACTTTTGCATGACTCTTGGACGTCTCTGTTCCAACCTACTATCAGGAGAGTGGTATTCATTACCTTCCTAATACCTTCTTGTTGTTGCTCTAATCTTTCTTTGTCCCGGCTTATCTTTTTGGGTTTTTGCAAGCCACCTCCCTTCATGGCAGCTCTTGAATCAGTCAGACATGAACTGAAACCCTTCTGTGTTACTTGATAGCTCTGTGACCTTAGGCAAATTACCTCTCAGAGCCTCAATTATTGTAAAACTTGACAAGATCTATAGTAAATGTGGCGAGATCTTGACTTACTGCAACCTCCGCCTCTTGGGTTCAAGAGATCCTCCCACCTCAGCCTCCTGAGTAGCTGAGAATATAGGTGTGCACCACCATGCCTGGCTAATTTTTGTATTTTTCATAGAGATTTTTGTATTTTTTTGTTGTTCCGGCTGGTCTCGAACTCCTGGGCTCGAGCAATCTGCCCACCTCATCCTCCCAAAGTGCTGGGATTATAGGCATGACCCACCACACCCAGCCCAGCGTAATGTTTTAATATATGTATACATTGTGAAATGATTAACACAATCAAGCTAATTAACATATCCATCACCTCACATACTTTTTTTTGGCTATCTTAGTATGTATTTTTCCAGATGTATTTCTATTTACAAATACATGTACGCCCTATAAAAATGTATGGTTTAGTGGGGATTGTTTAGTATATGTTTAAATATAAACATAAACATTGTGCATATTGTTAAGCAATTCACTTCTTTCACTTTGTACATCTTGGAAATTTTTCCATGTCAGCGCTCAGTGAACAACCTGGTCTTTCTAACTGCTGCATAATATTCCTTACTACAACTGTTCCATAACTTATTAAGCCATGCCTTTACTAGAGGACATTCAGGTTGTTTTCAATTTTATGCCTTCACAAACAGTTTTATAATTAGCATTTTTGTACATGCTTTTTCAGGCACATGTGCAAAGTATTTCTCAAGGTTAGACATTAGAAGTACAATGTAGGATCAAAGAGCATGCACATTTTTAAATTTAATGCAACCCAGTTGTCCTCCTAACTTCAAGTGCTGGACATTTTTAGTCTTTTTGATTATTGCTACTCTTTTTTCTTTTTTTAAAAAGACAGAGTCGACCAGGCAAGGTGGCTCACGCCTGTCATCCCAACACTTTGGGAGGCAGAGGCAGGCGGATCATGAGGTCAGGAGGTCGAGACCATCCTGGCTAACACGGTGAAACCGTGTCTCTACTACAAATACAAAAAATTAGCTGGGTGTGGTGGCACGCGCCTGTAGTCCCAACTACTCGGGAGGCTGAGGCAGGAGAATTTCTTGAACCCGGGAGGTGGAGGTTGCAGTGAGCTGAGATAGCGCCACTGCACTCCAACCTGAGGCGAGACTCCGTCTCAAAAAAAAAAACAAAAAAAACAGAGTCTTGCTTTGTCACTCACCCAGGCTGTGTGCTGTGGTGCAATCATAGCTCTCTGTAACCTTGAAACTCTTAGGCTCAGGCAGTCCTCCTATCTCAACCTCCTGAGTAGCTGGGGCTACAGCTATGTGTTATTACTACCAGCTAATTTTTAAAGGTTTTTCTGTAGAGACAGGGTCTCTCTATGTTTCCCAAGGTGGTCACAAACTCCTGGGCTCAAGTGATCTGCCTGCCTGGGCCTTCCAAAATGCTGGGATTACAGGTGTGAGTCACTGGCCCAGACTAATGGTTGCTAATCTGATAAGAAAACAATGATATTTTAGTATTTAAATTTATTTATCTGTTTACAGTGAGATTTGACATTTTCCTTTGCTGTTGGCCATTTGTATTTCTGCTACTGTGAATTGCCTCTTTATTTCCTTTGCCTCCCACCCCCTTTTCTTTTTTTTTTCTTTTTTGAGACAGAATCTTGCCCTGTCACACCTAGGCTGAAGTGCAGTGGCACTATCTCAGTTCACTGCAACCTCTGCCTCCTGGCTTCAAGCGATTCTCCTGCCTCAGCCTCCCGAGTAGCTGGGATTACAGGCACCTGCCATCAAGCCCGGCTAACTTTTTGTATTTTTAGTAGAGACAGGGTTTCACCATGTTGGTCAGGCTGGTCTCGAACTCCTGACCTCAGGTGATCCACCCATCTCGGCCTTCCAAAGTGCTGGGATTACAGGCGTGAGCCACCTCGCCCAGCCCTTTTCCCACCTGCCTTTTTTTTTTTTTTTTTTTTTTTTTTTGCTTTTTTCTTATTGAATTGTAGGGATTGTTGGTATACTGAATATTAGTTCTTTGCTTGTAATACCTGCTTCAGATATTTTGTCAGTTGTCTTTTTGACTTTGCCTATATCTTTCATTGTTCTGAATTGTGGGTTGCTATGTTGCCTGGGTTTTTAATCCTTTTATCTTCCTGGCTTGTTTTTATGCCTTTCTTAAGAAGGCCTTCCTTATCCCATGGTTATAAACATGTGGAAACCATTTTTAGGTTGCAATGAGTTGGGACTGTCCCCAGGGTCCAGAATCTGGTTGGCCTTTTGGACTTAGGAGAGAAGTGCAAGTGGAGTAGGTTTGCTCTGGGGGTCTAGAACTCCACATTTTCCTCATCGGAGACAGCAATGCACAGAAGCCATGGCTGCATGGATGGTCATCACAACCAGAAAGAAGCAAGTCGAGAGAGAGTGCTTTAAGCTATTGCTGTTGTCTTCCACCCTAGGAGGGTGCAAAAAAAATGTGAGGCCACCCTGAAGGCCCAGTTTTTGGAGAGTTCAATCCTTTCCTTGCAAATTCCTTGACAGAGCAGTCCCAGAACAATGCAGATAACTGTAACAGGAGTAGTTTTGAGGACATGCTCTGTCCTCAAAGGCAGCTGCCACGTAGTGGAAAAAACAGTCACAGTCCCATTGCGGTGGCTCATGCCTATAATCCCAGCACTTTGGGAGGCCCAGTAGTTTAAGACCAGCCTGGGCAACAAGGGAAGATCTTGCCTCTACAAAAAATAAAAAAATTAGCCAGGCATGGAAGAAAACTTAAGCCCAGGATGTCGAGACTGCAATGAGCCATGATGGCTCCACTGCACTCCAAGTCTGGGAAACAGAGGGAGAACCTGTGTCCAAAAAAAAAAAAAAGCCATCACAGAGAGGTGTGGTTCTGATGCCAAACACAAAAGCATTTATCGTCACAAGGTTTCACAGAAGTATCTGCATTTGTAATGCACCATGCTAGGTAGGGTGTAGAAAGAGTGACTCTGGGGGAATGTCTGTTCTTTTAGAAATGGCCCCCTCCACAGAGGTGCAGTAGAACAGAATCAGACATCTGTGATTGAGTTCTAGCTCTGTCCTTTAGCAGCTATGAAGCTGTGGGCCAATCAGTGAGCCAAGGCCTCAATCTCCTCTCTGAAAATGGGAATTACCCCAGCTTGTGTGGGGTATTATGAGGATGGATGACGTGATGAATGGGAAAGTCGGTTGTATGTGCTCTAAGAAGTATAACATGGACTTAGTGTTTGGGGACACATGAAGAAGAGGATATGGTCTCTGTCCTCAAAGAGCTTGTGATGTATACACATAGAAACATAAAACAGGACAAGACAGGAAATGATCAAGTTGTCAAATTGTATGGTAATAGAAGTTGGAGAAGATCCAGTGTTCAGGACCAGAGTAAAATCCTATCTGTGGCTGTGCTCTTATGAAAGCTGCCAAAAGTGTAAAAGGAAATGAAATCATCCAAAGGTGATCATCTTGTCAGCCTGAGTCTTTTTGTCCTGCCTTGTTCTGAAGAACAGCGGAACACCTCTTGGGGCAGCTTTTGTCATGGGCTCCTGGGTCTAAGGCCACCTCTTTCTTTTTTTTTTAATTAAAAATTATTTTTAAACTTTTATTTTAGATTTAGGGGTACACATGAACATTTGTTACATAGATAAACATGAGTCATGGGTGTTTGTTGTACATAATATTTCATCACCCAGGTATTAAGCCCAGTACCCAATAGTTATCTTTTCTACTCTTCTTCCTCCCGCTACTCTCCCCCTCAAGTAGACCCCGGTGTCTGTTGTTTCCTTCATGTTCATAAGTTATTATTATTTAGCTGCCACTTATAAGTGAGAACATGCAGTATTTGGTTTTCCGCTCCTGCATTGATTTGCCTCTAGCTGCATCCATGTTGCTGCAAAGAACATGATTTCATTCTTTTTTATGGCTGCATAGTATTCCATGGTGTATATGTACCACATTTTCTTTATCCAATCTGTCATCGATGGGCATTTAGGTTGATTCCATGTCTTTGCTATTGTGAACAGTGCTGCAGTGAACATTCACATGCATGTTTCTTTATGATAGAATCATTTATATTCCTCTGAGTATATACCCAATAATGGGATTGCTGGGTTGAATGGTAGTTCTGTTTCTAGCTCTTTGAGGAATTGCCACACTGCTTTCCACAATGGTTGAACCAATTTATAATCCCTCCAACAGTGTATAAGTGTTCCTTTTCTCCACAACATCACCAGCATCTGTTAGTTTTTGACTTTTTAGTAATAGCCATTCTGACTGGTGTGAGATGGTATCTCATTGTGGTTTTGATTTGCATTTCTCTAATGATCAGTGATACTGAGCTTTTTTTCCATATGCTTGTTGGCTGCATATGTCTTCTTTTTTTTTTTTTTTTTTTTTTTGAGACGGAGTTTTGCTCTTGTTGCCCAGGCTGGAATGCAATGACACCATCTCGGCTCACCATAACCTCTGCCTCCCAGGTTGAAGCGATTCTTGTGCCTCAGCCTCTCCAGTAGCTGAGATTACAGGCATGTGCCACCATGCTCGACTAATTTTGTGTTTTCAATAGAGACGGGGTTTCTCCATGTTGGTCAGGCTGGTCTCAAACTCTCGACCTCAGGGGTGATCTGCCTGCTTTGGCCTCCCAAGGTGCTGGGATTACAGGCATGAGCCAGCATGTCCGGGCTTTTTTTTTTTTTTTTTTTTTGAGATGGAGTCTTGCTCTGTCGCCCAGGCTGGAGTGCAGTGGCGTGATGTGATCTCGGCTCACTGCAAGCTGTGCCTCTCGGGTTCACGCCATTCTCCCTCCTCGGCCTCCCAAGTAGCTGGGACTATAGGCTCGTGCTGCCATGCCCAGCTAATTTTTTGTATTTTTAGTAGAGATGGGGTTTCACTGTGTTAGCCAGGATGGTCTTGCTCTCCTGACCTCGTGATCCGCCCAATTCGGCCTCCCAAAGTGCTGGGATTACAGGCGTGAGACACCATGCCTGGCTTTTTTAAAATTTTTGAGACAGAGTCTTCCTCTGTCATGCAAGCTGGAGTGCCCTGGTGAGATCTTGGCTCACTGCAACCTCAGCCTCCTGAGTTCAAACGATTCTCCCACCTCAGCCTTGTGAGTAGCTGGAATTACAGGCATGTGCCACTGTGCCCACCTAATTTTTGTATTTTTAGTAGAGACAAGGTTTCACCACGTTGGCCAGGCTGGTCTCAAACTCATAACCTCAAGTCATCCGCCTGCCTTGGCCTCCCAGAGTGTTGGGATTATGGGCATGAGCCACCGCACCCTGCCGTATGTCTTCTTTTGAGAAGTATCTGTTCATGTCCTTTGCCCACTTTTTAATGGGGTTGTTTTCCTTTTATAAATCTGTTCAAGTTCCTTATAGGTGCTGGGTATTAGACCTTCGTCAGATGCATAGTTTGCAAATATTTTCTCCCATTCTGTAGGTTTCTCCCGTTCTGTTTACCATTGATAGTTTCTTTTGCTGTGCAGAGCTCTTAAGTTTAATTAGATCCCACTTGTCAATTTTTACTTTTTTTGCGATGGCTCTTTGTGTCTTTCTCATGAAATTTTTGCCCATTCCTATGTCCAGGATGGTATTGTCTAGGTTGTCTTCCAGGTTTTTTATAGTTTTGCATTTTACTTTTAAGCCTTTAATTCATCTTTAGTTGACTTTTTTTCTTTTGTGCAGCAGTCTGCATTATTGAACTGATTTTTGTGTATGGTATAAGGAAGGGGTCCATTTTCAATCTTCTGCATATGGCTAGCCAGTTATCCCAGCATCATTTATTGAATAGGGAGTCTTTTCCCCATTGCTTGGTTTTGTCAGTTTTGTTGAAGATCAGATGGTCATAGATATGTGGCCTTATTTCTGGGCTCTCCATTCTGTTCCATTGGTCTGTGTGGCTATTTTTGTACCAGTACCATGCTGTTTTGGTTACTGTAGCCTTGTAGTATAATTTAAACTTGCATAATGTGATACCTCCAATTTTGTTCTTTTTGCTTAGGATTGCCTTGGCTGTTCAGGCTCTTTTTTGGTTCCATATAAATTTTAAGATAGTTTTTTTCTAGTTCTGTGAAGTTTGTTGGTAGTTTGATAGGAATAGCATTGAATCTGTAAATTGCTACGGCCAGTATAGCCATTTTAATGATACTGATTCTTCCTATCCATGAGCATGGGATGTGTTTTCCATTTGTTTGTGTCTTCTCTGATTTCCTTGAGCAGTGTTTTGTAATTCTCATTGCAGAGATCTTTCACTTCCCTGGTTAGCTGTATTCCTAGGTATTTTATTCTTTTTGTGGCAATTGTGAATGGGATTGCCTTTCTGATTTGGCTCTTGGTTTGAAGGCCACCTCTTTGTTTTCCTTTGATTTAGCCTTACATGCCTGCAAGGCTTTTATCTATCAGAGACTTTGCCTCCTTGGTTAAGTGTCCCTGTGAGAGCTTCTAGGTATCAAACCAGGAGCCATCAAACTGGATCTAGACGGAAAGACTGAGAAACTGGCTGTTGGGGCCTCAATACACCCTATGCTGTGCCCCCTCCTCAGGAATTCAGTCTTGTTCCGTGTTGTGTCCCCAAAAGAATGAAGAAGTTCATTAGAGAAGGATACTGACAAAAGAGAGGGGGTTAGGGTGATTCTCTCAGCTCAAACTTGCTGCAGCATCTATGTGTGGGGCTGGTAGTTCCACTGTGGTCTATGGAGAAGAGTCCTGTGACTGGCTTCTGCATTATTTTGCCTTTGCTCAGCTGTGGGCCAGTACAATAAGGATACAAAGTCCTTAGTCCATCCCTGAATGGGCCATTTTACTTCCCAAGACCAGCTGCCTTACAGAGAGATGCTGGACTTCATTACAAAGGGAGGTGGTGACTGAATAGTCCTGGTTAGGGCTTGGCTACACAATTCGCAAGGCCCAGTGCAAAATGAAAATGCAGAGTCCTTATTCAAAAATTAGGAAAGAAAAGTGCTATTGGCCGGGTGCAGTGGCTCACGCCTGTAATCCCAGCACTTTGGGAGGCCGAGGTGGGCAGATCACGAGGTCAGGAGATTGAGACCATCCTGGCTAACACAGTGAAACCCCGTCTCTACTAAAAATACAAAAAAAAAATTAGCCGGGCGAGGTGGCGGGCGCCTGTAGTCCCAGCTACTCGGGAGGCTGAGGCAGGAGAATGGAGTGAACCCTGGGGGGCGGAGCCTGCAGTGAGCCGAGATCGCGCCACTGCACTCCAGCCTGGGCGACAGCAAGACTCTGTGTCAAAAAAAAAAAAAAAAAAAAAAGAAAAGTGTGCTATTAAAGGTACTTTATATAAACTTTTTCTTTCAAAAAGATCTTGTTACTTATAAACGTAATAGGCATAATAGTGTTACATGAGTAACAATATAAACTTACAAATGCAAAAATCCACTTTTGGTGTCATATGGTATTATATAATATAATAAGTGATAATTACCAATGTGATATCTTGATCATAAGATGTTTCTGGCTTACTTTTTTGCAAATTCATTTATGAGGTCATCAAAAGTTTTACTTTTAGCAACCTCATTTTCAATTGATATAATTGAAAGTGACAGTCATTTTTGGCAAATACAAGATCTCAAATAATTTTTGATAGTTTTTAATTTTGAGAATAGTCTTTCTGCTGATGTAATTGTTACTGGAGCTCTTAAGTATATTTTATAGGCTGGGACAGCATTGGGGTAAATTTTTGATAAATTATTTTAAAATATAAATTTTAGTACATTTAGAGTTGATGATAGCCTTCAAGTAAGTCTGAATTTAATTTCAAATATAAATTTATGAGTGACATTTTAATGTTTCCTTTGGCATTTTTTGCAACTTGCTGAGGTCATACAAGAATCAAAAGTGGGCCGGGCGCGGTGGCTCACGCTTGTAATCCCAGCACTTTGGGAGGCCGAGGCGGGTGGATCACGAGGTCAGGAGATCGAGACCATGGTGAAACCCCGTCTCTATTAAAAATACAAAAAAAAAAAAAATTAGCCGGGCGTGGTGGCGGGCGCCTGTAGTCCCAGCTACTCAGAGAGGCTGAGGCAGGAGAATGGCGTGAACCCAGGAGGCGGAGCTTGCAGTGAGCCGAGATCGCGCCACTGCACTCCAGCCTGGGCGACAGAGCGAGACTCCGTCTCAAAAAAAAAAAAAAAAAAAAAAAAAAAAGAATCAAAAGTGGTTTCATGATTTGTATATAGTTAAAAATGCCTATTTATGCATTCTATTGCTTTATCTTCCATTATATAAATTAATTTTATATTTTCTTTCTTGTTAATAATTGGCTTATTCCTTAGAAAATGATGCTCTTTCTGCTGATGCAATGGTCTCTAAATTTAATTTCTATTTCTAAGTCTGTGGATATTGGATTTGCAGTCCTGTAATAATTTTAAAACTAGAGATTCCAAACTCATTGGAGAATTCTAATAACTCTGATTGATGTGCTTTATTGCAATGTCCATATATACATTTGTATTTTGTGGTATTAACCAATTTAACAACCAGGTTTACTGCTTGAGTACTGGCAATTCCTGTCCCAGTGCTCTGGCTGGAGAGTTATTATTTGTGCAGATGGTGCAGGGACAGGCTCTGGGGATGGGTGTGTGTGCAGGTCTCCCACCTCTGTCCTCGTGCTTCCATGTGGAGTTTCTACCTCTTCTGGGGCTGTGGCCACTACTGCCACCTCAGCTTCTGCTGCCCCCCTCACCACTGTCACTAATCTGGGCTCAGCTCTGTTTCTGGGTGCTGCCCAGCACACTGCCTGCTTGTGCGCATAGGACTGACCCATGTGTGCATGGACTGCTGCCAGCTTATCTTCCTGCTCACATGCCTGCTCCATCCTCTCATCAGACGTCACTTACAAAACACAAGTTCAAATATAAAATTATTAAGAATTTCAGACAATAGCCACAGAACAGTAAACCAACTGTGGGGTTCTTTTGGAGCCTTGGGCTTGTGCAAATGACTACACAGGTTGCAGGCCCATGGAGCCAGCTCTGGTCAGGGCCATGTGTGCAAACCTTGGTGGGGAAGTAATGACTTCTTGGTGCTGTAAACCAGAAAGCACTCTAAGTCAGGGAACCTGTAAAAATCAGGAACATGTTCTAAAAAATGGAAACCCAAGGCCAGGTGCAGTGGCTCATGCCTGTAATCCCAGCACTTTGGGAGGCTGAGGCAGGTGGATTGCCTGAGTCCAGGAGTTTGAGACCAGCCTGGGCAACATGGCAAAATCCTCTCTATATAAAAAATACAAAAATTATCTGGAGGGGCCCCTACTTGTGGGGCTGAGGTGGGAGGATAGCTTGAGTCCAGGAGGTTGAGGCTGCAGTGAGCCAAGATTACACCACTGCACTCCAGCCTGGGCAACAGAGTGAGACCCTGTCTGAAAGAAAAAAGAAAATACAGATAAGTAAAAATAAGAAATCCCACCTAGCAGAAATACGGCTACAATTTTGTTATGTGCTCTAGCAATCTTTTTGTTTTTCTGTATGTTTTCAGAAAAATATATAGAAAAGTACAGTGAGTAACATGACATGACAAGCACTCATGTTCTCGGTATCCTGAATGAATAAATATTTACATTTTGGCATATTTATTTCAGGTTATTTTATATAAAAGAAAACATTACTGATTAAGTTTAAGTCCCCTTGGTACCTCACTCAAATCCCATTTTCCTTCCTCCTTCCCTGGTAATTGTCATCATCAGAGGAAGAGTAAGAATAATGGTCGATGACAATGGCATGATAATAATAATGACCTCAGTGGATAAAAGGATCTGTCATGCTTCCCAGAAAATTCTGGATACTTTGATAGATGCTCTATGATTATAATTATATTTTCCCAGAGCCTTCTGTTCAAGAGACTGGTAATAAATAGAACATGAATCAAATGGGTAGATATTAGCTAAAAGTTTAATTAGCTGAAGAAGGAGAAATAGTGGTAATGGTCTTGGGCTGACGTCTCTTGAGACCCTAATCCCAAACTTCGCAGTATCTCTTAGTGATGGTTTTCTTACCAGAGCAACTCCTTGTGGTCAGTTAGATTTTTCCCAATGTTGTACTCATAGCTGCCTGAGCTTCCTCTGTCATAATACTCAATATGTGATTACCAGTTTAATTGCAGGTAATTTTTACCAGACTGTGAGCTCCATGAGAGCAGGGATCGGGACTGACTGTCTCATTCATTGGTCTATTTCCAGTCCCATGTATGGTGTCTGTCAGACACTGCACAATAAGTATTTGGTGAATGACTGGAAAACAGTCTCAGGACATAGAGCTGTTGCTACTGTGTGGGATTCAAGGCTGATTCTGGGTTCTTGGGTTTAGTCTGGGGAAGGCATTGGATGCTGAACGTTTTTATTGGGGGTATTTGGTTCTGTGGCCCCATGGGAATTTTTCCAGCTGTCCTGGTGGCCACCAGGGTTTCCTTATTGGTCAAGTCAACCCTGAAAGGAGACCCTGGGGACCCCTACGGTTGAATGCCATGTCTGGAGCAGCTGCTGCCTGCAGCTATGTGTGTGTGAGCTGGAGACCCAAGCTTTTCTTAATCTCTGAGCCAGGCTGCTGACAATAAACAAGCTTTCCGCCCAGCAGCTGCTGACAGTCGCCTCCCACACGGCCCACCCGAGCCCTGCCTGGAGATGGCATGACTCCTTCCCGGTTGCTCTAATAATAACAACATTATATTCTCAGTCAGAGCTTGAGGGCTTTACTCAGAGACATTTTCTCACTTGCTTGAGAATGGGAGTTAGAGAAAGCATAGAAATGTAGAAAACTCATTTGGACATTTATTTAAACCATCTGCAACTTAATTTGGTCAGGTTCAAGTTTTTAAATATCCCTGCTTGTCTTCTGACTGCTGAGCAGTGGAAAGGGGACAAGCAGAATGGAGGGACAGTGAGAGGTCTGGGGGCCAGCCCCAGCCTGGAGGAAGGGCCCCTTGTAAAGCCTGGGCCAGAGGAAAGTTGGCAGGGCAGGGCCTGAGCCTGGGCTCTAGTTTCCCTGAGCCTGCCAGGGTGCCCAGCCGGGAGTTTCTTTCTGTCTGTGCCCACCCTGGTGAGCTGGAGATAGGGGGAAACCTGCTGGGAAAAGTGGCTTCAGAGAGCTAAAGTGAGAGGGGCAGGAAACATTGCTTTCCTTCTAAGAACCTTTGCTTCCTTCGGCCTCAGCCTCTGCCTGGGGTGACACAGGGTTGCTTTCTTCAGAGATGCGGCTGTGCTGTTCAGCCCCTCCTTAGGCTCTGCCAAGGCAAGGCCTGCGTGTCCAGAGTGGGCATGGGAATCATTCATCCACCCCACCTCTCAGTGCCATGGGTCAGTCTGGGTCTCATGCAGCCCACAGTGAGGCATGGGTTTGCATTTTATAGTCACTTGCAATGACTGCGCTTTTTTCCAGTTCATGGGAGCAAATGGAGAGGTGTTCTGGGAATCCTATCTTCACCCTCCTGCATCTGTGGCTGGTGAGCAGCTGAGAGAAGGAGAAATGAGAAGCCAGCTGGTCAATGGCCTGACGCCTCCGCCCCCGCATAATTATGGGTTGGCCATATAGCTAATCCCATTTTCTCAACAGCCCTATGACATGAGGGAGGGGGAGGTGGTTGTGGAAACCACATGCCCTAGATCCTAGTGGTGCTCCAGCAGCCTGGGAGCAAGGTTGCCCTGGGAGATCCCTGGGGAACTATTGACTTCTCTCCCTGATCTTTTGCTTTTTTGCCTCTTGTAATACTTTCATCATTTTCACTGTGGCTAAGCGAGATTCCAAGTTGGGCTGGTCACTCTGCCCAGAGAATACAAGTTCTATGAAGAAAAGTGCTCTATAAATCCAAGGCATTATGAAATTTACTTCTACTATAAGGCTTTTATACTCACATCCAATAAGTCTGTGTCCCCTAGCTAAGGGATGAAGCCAGCCAGCTATCACATGAGCTCTCTGTTCTTAAATAGACTCAAGGCTTTGTTCAAAGCTTTTCAGATGGATTCATTTAAAACTGCAGCTTCCCTGCCACTTTAAGAAATTCACCCTATCCATCGTCAGCCTGGTACTGTTGAGCATATTACCATTATACATAGAGGCATAGACTATAGCTCCCAGTGTAGAAAACAAAACTTTACATTGAGTAATTGCAGGAAACTTGACTGCAATTCACTGAGAATGTATTTTGATGAATAAGGAAAAAAAATTTCAAAAAATAGGTCAGGGCGCTTTTAGGGAGCCCAAAAAACCCACAAGGATTCTCTGCAGGTGTAATAATTGGGCAGTCCATCCAGCCTCCCACCTCTGTCTCCTTCCCTTCTATTTCTTTTCCAGGCTGCTGTCTGTGATAGCTCAGGAAGGGGCCCCAGGCAGCTCTCCTCTGAATTCTTCCCCCTGACATCTCTCTGCCTTCTTCGCACACAAATCAGTCTCACCAGCACCTCAGCTTCTAATTTTAGCTGCTGTTTTGCATTTTGTGTAGAATACAAGGAAATAGAATGCGGAATTTAGACAGGAGAAAAGGCAGGTTGCTTGCTTCCTGATAAATTGTCAGGGACCCATATCTGATGGTTGAAGTCTGATAGCAATCAGAACAGCAGGGAACATAATGGTTGTGTCCTCATCTGCATTAGACAGCAGTCTCTTTTCAGGGTTCCATGAGCTAGGACTTTTCTGTCCTTTTCCCTCTGCACTGATGGCTGGTTGCATGGCTTCAGAAACCACTAAACTTAACTCCTGGTTTGGTGAAGATTCAACTTGACACAGATAATTGATAATGTTGAGAGGGAGTTTGTGTGTGTGTGTGTGGGGGGGGGGTGGGGGGGGCAGGGAGGATTGTTTTACAAAAGAATCCTGAACTAGATTCAATAGTCTGTCCACTAGAAGCAGAGGACCATATTGTATATCCTTTATCATGTGAAACTTCTTCCTGGGTGTCTTTTTTTTTTTTTTTTTTTTTGAGACAGGGTCTTGCTCCATTGCCCAGGGTGTAGTGAAATGGTGTGAACACAGCTCGCTGCAGCCTTGACCTCTTGAGCTCAAGCGATCCTCCCAACTCAGCCTTCCAAGTAGCTGGAATTACAGGGGCACACCACTTCTCCTGGCTAATTTTTAAAATATTTGTAGAGGCAAGGTCCCAGTATGTTGCTCAGGCTGTTCTTGAACTCCTGGGCTCAAGCAGTCCTTCACCTTGACCTCCCAAAGTGCTGGGATTACAGGCATGAGCTACCATGCCCACCCCGGGTGTCTTTTAAAAGATGAGGCAAAATTTTGAGAGTAGACTAGATCAGTGCTACCGAAAGTGTGGCAGCATCAGCAACATTTAGAAGCTTTTAGAAATTCAGTCTTCTCAGGGGTGGGGTTGCTACAAATTTCCTTAGTGAGACAAAACAGAAAATCCCAAACAAACCAACCTTTGTTATTATGAAATATAACACACAGAAAACTGCATAGATGCATTATATAAAGGGAATCTTATAAAACCAAATGAATTATAACAAAACGAACCCTGTGTCATTTCCACCCATGTTAAGAAATAGAACATTGCCAGCACCCCAGGAGACCCTTGCCTAGTGGAATTCCAACTCCCTTCCCTACCCCAAAGGTAATCACTCTCCTGGCTTCTGTGCCTTTTTCTTTTCTATATTTTTTACCATCAAAGAATGCATCCCTGCATAGCACAGAGTAGTTTGCCTGTTCTTGACCTTTATCTAAATGAAATCATGAAGTGCATACTTCTTTGTGTCTGGTTTCTTTTGCATATTTTGTCTGTGAGATTTCATGAAGATTTTAACACAGCAATTGTTGCCCTTTCCAGAGCTGCCATGCCCTCTCATTGTTTAGATCCATAGCAACCCCTCAGAAAAGCATAGATTCTCCTTTAAAATTATAGCAAGTTAAAATTAATTTGATTAATGAGAATTTCATTGTGCTCCTTGAGCCAGGTGTTATTCCCTGGGATGCTGCTGAGTCAGGATTGGGACTTACTGCTCCAGGGCTCTAGCTGTGTCTTCTCTGTTCCAGGATGAACTTGAGGTGATGGTTAGGAGGCCTTTCAGGAAGAGGCTGCTCATTGAAGGAAATGCTTGAAGCCATGAGCTTTCAGGAGCCTCAAAACTCAATATTCAACCAGTGTGTGACATTGGATCAGGTCTGAGATGACCCAGGGCTATTTCAAGGTCTCACATGTCTGTCTTTATGCTTTTTTCATGTAAGTTTTCTGATCCATCACATAAGAAACAGCTATCTGGCTGGGTGCGGTGGCTCACACCTGTAATCCCGGCACTTTGGGAGGCCAAGGCAGGTGGATCACTTGGGATCAGGAGTTCAAGACCAGCCTGATCAACATGATGAAACCCCATCTCTACTAAAAGTACAAAAATCAGCCGGGCATGATGGCGAACACCTGCAGTCCCAGCTACTTGGGAGGCTGCAGCAGGAGAATTGCTTGAACCCAGCAGGTGGAGGTTGCAGAGAGCCAAGATTGCACCACTGCACTCCAGCCTGGGTGACAGAGCAAGACTCCATCTCAAAAACAAAAAAAAGAAAAAAAGGAAGAAAAAGAAACAGCTATGCATAAAGGAGAGTGCTGGGAAGTGTAGAAGAGATGAGACATCTAAGGTGCAGTTATTGACCCGCCTTTTCCCCTAGAATCTTTCTCCCCACAGAGGTTAAGGGCATGCATGGTCTTTAAGTCAGACCAACCTGGATTCTGGTCCTGCCTCTGCCACTCATCAGCTGTGTGACTGTAAGTTCATCCTTATCTTAGAAAGGAGATTATAATAATAGTACATACCTCATGGGGCTATTTTGATGATTAATTAAGAAATGCTCGGAAAATACTTAGCTTAGCATCTGACTAATAATTCTAGCTAACAGTGAATGCTTCCAATGTATCAGTTACTGGAATCCTATATGATTGATTCTATTTTTATCCTCAATTTCAGATGAGGAAACTGAGGCTCAGAGAGGTTAAGAAACTTGTCCAGGATCCTATGGCTAATATGTGGTGTGGAGGCATCTTAAAACTCTTAACCACTGTATTGTGTATCTATTTTTATCAACATTTGAAGTCAAGGCTTTGATATTCTTGATATGTTTCTCCCATTATCTGTTTCAAACCTCTTACATGGCTTCTAGCACAGCTAGAGTCTTATCAGCTGCTGGTCCAGGATCAGCCTGGTGAAAGAATTAGAAATGAGGCCCCGGCAGTGACTCATGCCTATAATCCTAGCACTTTGGGAGGCCAGGCAGGAGGATAGCTTGAGGCCAGGAGTTTGAGACCAGCCTGGGCAACAAAGTGAGACCCAATCTCAAAAAAAAAAAGAGACTAGTCCCCATCTCCTTGTTATATGATCCTCTTTTGGGGTTGTCTCTCACAATAGAAGCTAATGGCCACAACAGTAGCCATGTGGAATGCACCCAGAGGGTCTTTGCCGTGACTTTACAAAGCACTAGCTTACCCTGAAGCCTTGAATCACACTGAGCTGGGATTCTGCAGCACTGAGTCATCAAAATGTTTCAAGGGTTAAAAAATGGTCCTAAGAGCATGGCATAAAGGAACTGTGGGGAGGAGGTAGTAGTTTCGTAGCAGCACTCTGGTGACTTTAACTTTGAGCCAGACATACAAGTTACTAGATTTCCCTGCCCATATGTGGTAAGAGGAGAAGCAATGTACAGAAAGGATGAGCTAGACAGAATGCTTTTCTTCTATCGATGACAAAAACATAGTGCCCCGGAATAGAATACTGAGGGGCTATTGGGAGCAGACTGTGCTTTCTTGGGCAGTAGCATTAGTAGCTTAAGATGGGGGTGGACCCCAGCCTTCTTTTCTCATGATTTTGTGATAAGGATATTATCTCTTTCTTCTCAGATTTCTAGAAATCTTCTACAGTGTGGTGGGCAAAATTGTGCCTCCTCTCCAAAGATGTCCACATCCTAATCCCTGTTACCTATATATATATAGATGGGCCCAGTGTAATCACAGAAGTTCTTATAAGAGAATGAGAGAACCAGGAGAGTCAGTTTCATAGTGATGTAATGTGAGAAAGACTCAACCAGCTATTGCTGACTTTGAAGATGAAGGAAGGGGACCAGGAGTCAAGGAATGTGGGAGCTTTTAGAAGCCAGAAAAGGCATGGAAACAGATTGTCCTCTAGTGCTTCAAGAAAGGAATACGGACCTTCTGACATCTCGATTTTAGCCTATTAAGATTCATGTCAGACTTCTGACCTACAGAGCTGATAAGATAATACATGTGTGTTGTTTTAAGCCACTAATTTGTAGTAATTAGTTATATAAACCATAGAAAGCTAATATGCATAATTTAACTCATATACCAAGAATATGATTTGGAAAATCAAATCGTCTGAAGGGAGAAGTTTTCATATTCTCTCCCAGCTGTGGCTTCTGTATCCCAAGTACATGAAACCTATAAGCCCACATGCATGTGCTGGTGTGGCATCGACGGTGGTAACAGTTAATAAATACCTCTATCTCTTAAGCCATCTTTAAGCTGATGCACCCTCTAGTGAACCTGGGATTGACAAGGGGAGATGAATGGGGGTGGCTATTCTTCATGCTATTGCCACCCGTGAGGCTTTGCACCCAGGGAAGCTTCAGAGGAGGAACGTGCCTTTTCAAAGGCAGTCTAGAGAACGAGTGTACTAACTTTCTATGGTTCTCTGGAGTTACTTATTTATTTGTTTATTTAGTTAGAGATAGAGTCTCACTGTGTCACCCAGCCTGGAGTGCAGTGCCGCTATCTTGGCTCACTGCAACCTCCACCTCCTGGATTCAAGCAATTCTCCTGCCTCAGCCTCCCAAGTAGCTGGGATTACAGGCATGCGTCACCACGCCCATCTAATTTTTGTATTTTTGGTAGCGACGGGGTCTCACCATGTCAGCCAGGCTAGTCTCAAACTCCTGACCTCAAGTAATCCACCCACCTCTGCCTCCTAAAGTGATGAGATTATAGGTGTGAGCCACCACACCCGGCCTGGAGTTAATCAGGAGACATCAACCATGACCTGGACTTTGGAGCCTCCTTGTTCCCTTCCAGCTCCATCCCCGGCATAGAGAAGTGAGTTTCTCCTTTGCCGACTCACATTTCAAACTGCAAAGTGGAGCTGCAGACTAATTCACAAAAGAGAGAGGTGGAACAAACCAACACTTGGTGCAAAAGATGAACCAAATCCCAGAATGAAAAAGTGACATCATAAAATATTCTAAGTGTGCCTGTCTTATTATAGACTAATGTAAAGACAGACGATTCCAAACTGCTGACTGGAAAAATATAAATCTAGCTATATTTTCCGATAAATTGTATATTTAGCATTTTAAGATGAAAACAAAACTTTCAACAAGTACAAAGAAAATCAAGTTTTGAAAAATGCATGGTTTCCAAAGCAAATTTGTGAGGCCATTTCAGGGAGCAATAGGCTCAGCATAGATGTTTCTTTCATAGCCCAGTTTAGTTGCCTAGGACCTAGGTTCAGAAACAGTTGATATTCTGTTTTTGGCCAGGGAGGGATGGCCAAGAACATTCCCAAGAGCAGTGAAGGGCCTGTGTTTGGCACCAGACTATCAGACAGGTGGTTCCTTAGCCTTCTGATCCTGGGCTGGTCAGTCATGGTCTCCAGTCACTTTGGACTGGGGGTCAGCTCTCCCTCACCTTCTACAGGAGTAATAGGTGCTTCTAGCAACTCTTGGGTAGGGTAGAGTTGGGATGATGTGGGTTTTGAAACCAGGCTGATAGAGCCAATTTACCTACACTGGACTGCATGGACCCTACAGGTCGGAGTGGGAGGTCACTTGCTGGATGGAAATCCATAATGTTGTTCAATTGGAACAAGGGCCACTGCAGCAACTTCTCCCCCAGAGCAACTACCACTATCACCCTTGTCTCTTTTACCCACTTCAGAGAGACAGACAGAAGCTTTCCAAAGGAGGACAGAGTAGCCAGGGATGCTAAATGAGGGGGAGGTAGTCATAGCCTCACCTGAGATCCTCCTCTGTTGTTTGTGTATATTGATAAGGCTTGAATCCAGTTCCACATTGGCCTGAACATGGCCCAGTCTGTAGAAACCACAGTCCTGAAGTCCTGAGGGATCCTCTTCCACAGGTAAGCAAGGCTTCCACACATAAAGAAGAGAATACACCTTTTCCCACCCCAGGAAGCCTTGGACTGCACTGCTTACCCTCCTCGCAGAAGAAAGGAGAGGGCTTCTTTTGGTGGTGGCCTTTTTATTTTTCTAGCAACAGCACAGGACATAGCCTTTCTCCTAATGTCAGGTCATGGTCTTCCTCCTTCTTACACCAGCGCTGGTGGTTTTTGGGGCCCTGGAATCACAGTGTGGCCAGGGCCTTCTATCTGTGGACCATCCACTGAGCTCCCAGTTGCCCACATTGATCTTGCCACAATTTTTCTTTCTGCAGTTTGTTCTCATGTGTCTAGAGAGCAATTTCTCCATCTTTGTAAATGTCAGACTCTTGCTGCTTCCTCTTTTTGTTTTTAGCTATTTGGTTGCTCCAGAAACTCCAGCTGGGGGTTGGCAGAAGAAATAAAACAAGGAAGCCAGAGCCATGAGCAGCTCTGAATAAATAGGGGCTGAAGTGGCAAGGACAATGAAAATAACAGATAATCCCCAACTCTCTTTTGATGATACAATTGGAGTTCTCCTCTGTTAGATAATTCATCAGAGCTGCTCATGGCTGTGCTCGAGCCGCAAGGCGGGGCTGGGAGCCAGTGGCAGCGTGGATGCAGGGAGCTTCAGGGTCAGGTTCCGGCAGGGCCTCTGAGGACTGCTGCAGACGTAGCTGAGGCAGCCCGGCTCCCGGCTCGCTGGAGAGGCAGTGTCTGGGGAGATGCTTCTCTATAAAAAGCTTAGAGGTTAATGTGGAGCTTCCTATTCTTTCCTCTGACCATGCTTAGATTTAGGACAATACTAGTGTGGAAAGTGCAGCTGCTCTGAAGCCCGTAGTGTTGACGTGGTTGGGAGCCTAGACCCCTAACCCCACAGTCTGGGCTCAAGCCTTGCTTAATCACCACTTGACTTTGGCTCTGTGACCTCTGGTTTCCTCACCTGTAAAATGAGGATTTTACTGGGTTGCTGTCGGGGCTAGATGAGGCAACATATGCCAAGTGCTTAGTAAATGATAAGTGTTCAGTCAGTGGTAGCTTTCTTCTTAGTATTATTTGTCATTGTCACCACCGTCATCTCAGCCCAGTGCAGGTGAGCTGGGAAGGTAGTCCTGAACACGATCCCCCACAGGGGACTCTCAGAGCCTCTGAGCTCCTCACAAAGCCAAGGCATGCTCTTTCTGGAAGTCGGTAGCATTTAATAGGAAGGTTCTGCCTTGGTGGTCGCTTCCTCTTGAGTGTCGCCATTGGAGCAGGGTCCCAAGAGACTCATTGCAATTAGCTGCTTCTGGTGGTTGAAGCAGTTTTGAGAGCAGTGCGTGCCCACAGAGGCAGATTTCAACACGCTGAGTCATACTGCAGGGTCTGCTGGCAGAGCCGGTCACAAGGCAGGAGGCAGGCAGCAGTTGGGAAGATGGATAGACATGGGGTGAGGTAGATTTTTTGAGGAAATTTCAGTGAGTATCTGTTCAATGTGTCTGGATAAAGGAAGGGTGGGCATTAACGTTTTTTCAACACTTACTCTGTTCGTGGCCCCTACAGTTGGGCTTTGATTTCGTTGAGTTTCCTCCAAAGTAGCCAGTGGAGACCCCTCCTCTTAAACAGCCCCAGACACCCTCCTGAATAGGTCCTTGGGAGAGGTCTGTGACTCCCAGCAGAGGGTGGGAGGTGCTGTGGAAGGGAAAGCCACTTTCATGGGCCTGGATTGGGGAGCAATCCTCCCTCTGCTCCCACAAACACAAGCTAGGTGGATTTATGGGAACAGGAGTGAGGAGCATTTATTTCTGTTTGAGGTTGAGTAAGGTGTCACAAAAGGCAGTGACTTTATTTATTATCTCACTATGGGATGAGATCTGCTTTCCACAGTTGCTGTGGATATTTTGTTGTTTCTGTTAATACCACCATCTATTTGGGCCTAAGATTTGAGGGTGCCTCTGAAAAAGGTTGCTTTGTTATTATCTCTGTGTTTGCTCTGTTTTTAAAATCTCAGAAGAGTGAGGTTAAAGTGAATTTTTTTTTTCATGCAAGCATTGCAGTGATCCCTCAGGAATTATTGGAAAATAAAAAGCAACTTTGCAGCTGGCAAATTTCCCAAGGTTAGCAAGCAAGCAAGTAAAAATAAAGATGATTTGTTTTTATTTTGTTTTTATTCTTTTCTTTTTTTCAGACCTTATCCCCCATGCAAAGATACATTATTATTATTATTATTGTTATTTTGAGACAGAGTCTCACTCTGTTGCCCAGGCTGGAGTACCGTGGTACAATCTCGGCTCACTGCAACCTCCACTTCCTGGATTCAAGCAATTCTCCTGCCTCAGCTTCCCAAGTAGCTGGGATTACAGGCATGCGCCACCATGCCCAGCTAATTTTTGTATTTTTAGTAGAGACAGGGTTTCGCCATGTTGGCCAGGCTAGTCTTGAACTCCCGACCTCAGGCGACCTGCCTGCCTTGGCCTCCCAACGTGCTGGGATTATAGGCATGAGCTACCGTGCCTGGCCTGGCCTAGATACATTTTTAATCTGTATTTTTCCTGATCTGAGATTGGCTTTCTATTTTATTTCTGGAGTAAACACCCTTGACATTTATTTAAAGAATGAGACAATTTTTTTTTAAAGGATCCAAATGGATGTATATGCGCCCTCAGATAGATTGACATTGGTCTGCATTATTGATAAGTAACCAGGAAATGCTGTTTGGGAACATTTGTTTTCTTCATCAGCAAGAATTTTTTGAGCCTTTATTGGCTCTGAAATGTCATAGGGTATTCCTGATTGTTCTGTTTCTTTTTATATTATTGTAACCTTGGGCAAATATCTACCATTCTAAGAAAATAGAAGGTGAGAAGGGGTACTCAGGGGCCATTTGGGCTGTGCCTCTGCTTCTTTTACAGCTGTTTCTATTGATGAGAGGGACGAGATTCCAGATTTTTTTTTTTTTTTTTTTTTTTTTTTTTTTGAGACAGAGTCTCCCTCCGTCACCCAGGCTGGAATGCAGTGGCACAAACTCGGCTCACTGCAACCTCTGCCTCCCAGGCTCAAACAATCCTCCCACGTCAACCTCCCAAGTAGCTGGGACTACAGACGTAGGCCACCATACCTGGCTAATTTTTGTATTTTTTTGGTAGAGATGGGGTTTCACCATGTTGCCCAGGCTGGTCTGGAACTCCTGGGCTCAAGCTATCCACCAGCCTTGACTTCCCACAATGCTGGGATTATAGGTGTGAACCACCACGCCCAGCCCTGAGATTCCAGAATTTCTTTTGTTCGTTTCACTATTTATCATCCTTCCCTTACCCAAGGTTTTTCTTGCCACTTACAAGTATAAATTCAATGTCCACTCTTTTTTGGAAGAGAGAAACAGTTTTCTCCCCAGGGAATAAATAATATCCCTCTACAAGGCTAAGATTGTTTTAGGGTGCTCCCTCAGACTCCTCTTTTCTTGGCTGGGTGATTCCCTTTTTCAAATATTTAGAGGATATTTACTCTCTGCCTGGAGCTCCTGTTTGCCAAAGGGCACTCGGGTCAACATACGCTCTGAGTCACTAGCCGTCTGCTCCTTTCTCTCGGACAAACCCCTAACATGGAACACACACAGTAACACCCCCTTGCTCCAGAGCATCAATAAAGTAACACCCTGCTCTAGTGCTTCCTTTTCTAAAAGGTGTTTTAGCAGAATCAGGGAATTGGGGCATAGCAGGTGAGTATCAGTAACAAATATTTTCAGAGGACAGAAATTCCAGAGATAAATGTCGTTGTCAAAGCTGAGTTACCCGTTTTTCTATTCGGGGCTTACCTAACTACGTGATACTGTACCTGTTGGTTTTTCTATAGAGTGAAAGGAATATGAGGTATTTGCTTTTGTAAGCACAGTTAATACCAGAAGTGATCAGCAGAGAAGAAGCTGCATTTGAGTCACCCTGAGCAATTTATTATCAGCGTTGACATTTGTTTAACTTTGCATCTATTATTGAAGGGCTCAGGCTGTTCAGTGACTTTCTCCCATGCAGGCATCCACTTGCTGGGTTTTAAAAATTATGGCTGTGCTCTTAAACATTTAGTGCATTTTTATTTTTAAAGGAATTTAGCACTCTTCTAATATATAACTTTTTTTTTGTTTCAGTATTTCAGGAACTTAAAATTTATCAGCCTTTTAACAGATGTGGCTGAAACGTTTCAAAAGTGTGTGTGTTTAAGAGTTCGATGTATAGGTTTAAAACAATCCCACTTCTCATAATTTAGAAATTGTACTTGGAGACGTGTCCAGCTGAGCCTGCTGTCACTAGGAAACGCTGCAGACCTGAAAAAGCTGCTGGCCTTGATCTTCTCTTTGCCACAGAGTTTCCTTAGGGATGTGTTTAGCACAGAGCTCCTGGAATTATTCTGTGAGGAACATGGCTGTGAAGAGCTCCTGTAGATTCTTATTCTTACTATTTTTTGGGATTTTAGTCATAGAAATTGGCCTATTATTAGGCTGGTGCAAAAGTAATTGCGGTTTTTGCCATTACTTTCATGTTTTTAATTAAAAGTAAAGGCAAAAACCGCAATTACTTCTGTGCCAACCTAAATATTTATTTCTTTATAGGAGTCAAAGTAATAAGAGAGGAGAGGTGGGTAAAGATAGGGGCATGGCCCTGTGGCTTCTTATTTCCAAATCCAGTGTAGTCTGCTTTTATTACCCCTCTTCCCCCATCCCTCCACTAGAGCTGCTGCTGCTCTTACTAGTTCTTCTCAAAATTCTGTAAGAAAAACAAACCCTATTCAATATGGCTAGCAAGGGATTCTGAACCTACTAAACCCTCAGTTCTCAATATATCATTCACCCTGAGTGGAATTCCAGGCCCATCCCCGATGCTAGAGCCCCTTCAGCCTTCTCCCTCTCCTGCCTGGCAAGAGATCAGCACTCAAGTAACTAAATGCTCTCTAGCTTAGAATTTGGGGATTACAACTGAAATGGGCGATTTAAAAAAAAATGCTTAATCACACTTTCCTATAGGTGTCCATATATCTATATACATAAAGAACTGGGCTGGGTGGGTTGGCTCACGCCTGTAATCGCAGCACTTTGGGAGGCCGAGGTGGGTGGATCACCTGAAGTCAGGGGTTCGAGACCAGCCTGGCCAACATGGGAAAACCCCATCTCTACTAAAAACACAAAAATTAGCTGGGAATGGTGGCACCGCCTGTAATCCCAGGTAGTTGAGAGGCTGAGGCAGGAGAATCACTTGAACCCAGGAGAAAGACGTTGCAGTGAGCTGAGATCGCGCCACTGCACTCCAGCCTGGGCTATATACAGAGCAAGACTCCATCTCAAAAAAAAAAAGGACCGAATTTAACAGGATGGGAAACGTGTGTTTTAAAGTCCAGTCTCTAAGTAGCTAAAGGCATGATGAGGTTGTACAGAATCTGGTGTATATTTATCTATACTACACACAGGCTTTCCAGAGTCATGCAGAACTATTCACAATCTCCGTTTTTGTAATTATAGTTGACCAAAGGTGAGAAATCCTGAGCTGGGATCCCTGTTTGTTTGGGGAGTGGCACAGACATTCCTGATGTTCATAGATACTGGGCCTCTGGATGCCTGGGGCACCCTTTATCTACCCAGAGCCTGACTGCCATCTCTGCTTACTTTTGTATCTGCTTAGCCTGAAGTGCCTGACCTTATTCTATAAATACCAGCCTTGTTGTTCAAATAAGAGCTTTCTTGGATTCCTAGCCACCACAAAACCCCCCAGATGTACCAGCCAGGCAGTCTCATACTGGCTGTGAGGTTTGTTCTGCCTTCCCCTGTGAGAAGGAGCAAGGGCAAGAAAGTAGGGCCTAGAGTAGCCATCACTCACCCTTTCTTTCTTTCCTTTCTTTTTTTTGAGGTTCAGTCTTTACATTCAGCAAATTTAAATCCTTACATGATTTTTGAAAACTTATTTATGAACTGAAAATATTGCTTGCTGGTAAAACTTGCTTAAATGCTATCACTGAAAGTACAAGTCACTGATTATGCCAATACAACAAAGAATAAGCACATGTTTGATGATTGCAATGTGCCAGACATTCACTGAAAAAAAAAAATACACACAACTAAACAAAACTCACTCAGCAAACATCTGAGAATCTGGGCACTTCATATCAGTGTTTTGAAGTGTTTCATTAATATCTTAAGACAAGTGTATCAAAACCTTGGCATGATTTAATTTCGAGTCACCAATTTTGTTTTTATTAACGTCAGAAAGTTACAGCTACACTGCCAATGCTGGGTCTGCTTAATTTGATTTAAGAGTTTAATATGACTTAACATTAAAAGCTCACACTACTCTAAAATATATAATTTTACACTTACGGTGACATTCAACATTGAGGCGCTAGTGTTTTTGTACTATCTTTTGGTTAACTTTCTTTAAACGTTCAAAGAATCACTTTTAGGTTTACAAAAATAAATATTTGTTAAAATGTTCTCCTCTCCTACCTCCTACCCTTCAATACCAGGACCAAAGAGAAGCAGTAGATCCCAAGCACCATGCACTGGCCTATTAGCAGGAGCTGGCAGCTGGCCATGTGTCAACTCCACCCAGCCACCAGATTCTTGTGAGGTCTGCCAACTAAGGACGAATTTTACATTTTAAATGATTAAGGAGGAAGGTAGCGTGGCCGAGCGGTCTAAGGCGCTGGATTAAATGATTAAAAAAAAATCAAAAGAAAAATGACGTGAAAATTATATAACATTAAAATTTTTAGCGTCCACAAATAAAGTTTTATTGAAACACAGTTATGTCTCTTTGTTTATGTGTAGTTTATGGCTGTTTTACCGTAAAACAGCAGAGTTGAGCCATTTTGGCAGAGACAGCATGGTCCATGGTCCACACATCCTAAAAGATTTACTATCTGGCCCTTCACAGAAAAGGTTTGCTACCCCCTGGCCTAAAGTAGTAGTTTATATAGCATCTTGAAGGGATTTCAGCCTTACAAAAACAAATACATTCCATTTCACTGAACCTTTTGATCCCTCCTTCCCTTTCCCCCTTAATCGTCATCTGCTCCAAATAACTGAAAAATGATTTAGGCATGATTTGGATGGAAAGTTATGAAATAAGAATATCTCATCTTTAAGGAATTTGGTGCTCATGATTTTTAAAAATGGACTTGTTAACTTTATGATTCAAAATAAAAGCAGAAGCCTTTTTTTTGTCTTAGATTTCAGATGTCACATCTAAAAGTGAAATATCAGTAGAAAACGATAATAAGATTTCACATCTATTTTTCCTTTTCTTTTATATTTGATTTGGAGGTGTCAAGATATATGAACATATATCCTACAGTGTGTGATGATTTTGTGAAATTTGAATGTGCTGATGAAATATACAATCTTTCCAGTCACTTAGCTCTTATGAAGTGAAAAATTCACTTTAACATAAAAAATTAATTAATTTGCTTATTATTTATTCACATGCAGCAGTTCTTCCAGTTAATTATTCCTATGCTCCAGGATATACACAGGGCTAGTTCATACCATCAGATGAGGACAGAAATGGGGTTGATCTTTTTCATCTCTGTGTAGCTGGTACTTGCATACCTAGCACGTTGCCTGGTACAGACTATGTAGCAGAAATGCATGCTTACTGAATGAATGTGGTTTTTTGATTGTTCTAAATATTTCAAAGTTTTAAATTCCATTTGGTTTTGCATATGTATAAAAATATACACTAAATTATTTTGGATTCTGAGAAGACTAAGTATACTGTTTTTCAATACTTCAGTTATTGTGTTAATAACTTCAATTTTTACAGAAACTTATTAGTATTACAGAATTTCCTGAGAAGCTACCATGAGAAATCTCACCAAAATTATTATTACAATGGATAATATATTATTTCACTCTTCTGAACAAGTTATAACAACATTGATTTTCAAAAAAAAAAACATTTTCTGATTGGAAAAGTAATAAATATTCGTAAGAAATTCAGAGACTATAGGAATATGTAGGAAAAGACAATGTTCATCTCACCCCTGGAGATAAGCCCTATTAACAACTTGTTTCTTCAGATTTTTTTCTATGCATATGCCAACACGTAAAATAATTACTACTTTACTAAAATATAAGCCTGCTATACAAACTGTTTGGAGCTTGTTTTTCTTCTCTCATGTTTCTGTGTCAAGATTTAAAAATACATTTTATAATTTTAGTGGCTTAATAGTTTCTATTACATAAATTTACCATTATTTATTCACACTTTCCTGTTGACAAATATGTGATTAAAATTACATTTTAATTTAAAGTGTTTTAAATGTCAAGTAATCTAATGACAGCTACTTTTAAAAAATGCTAAGAGTAAAAAAAAAAAATGCTAAGAGTGCTGTCAAGAGAAAAAAGAAAGGAGAATAAAACAAGCAAGTAAATTTTTGTTTAAGCACAAATGAACCCTATTGCATCCTGAGAATTTCTAGCCAGTGAGCTGTAGACAACTTGGCATGGCTGATGCAATGATAGCACAATTATATGTCAGTAATGCAAGTATATAAAATTGCAGATAAACAAATGCCTTTGCTTTAAATAAACTTTGATTTAACTACTTTAGAGACTGTTGTTGTTAGAGCTCCGTAGGGTTTTTAGGTTTAGAGAAGATGTACCTTGAGGCTTTGTTGGGGTCTAATGGACCACCAAGGAAACAGCCCACAGGTCTGCTGCTTCCCTTTCACTGTCTTCAGTTGCAGCAGTGCTGAGATCTTAACTCCTCCAACCTGAAGAAAGAATTATGGCAAATGGCTGAATAGATCAAGATTTCATAATATGAATGGGCTTCCAGACAGAACCAACATTAAGATTTATGTGATCTGGGATATGTCTTGTAATTCTACCAGTTTGATTAGAAAGGGATCTGGAGGGCTTGGGGAATGCCACCCCAATAGCCCCCTGTGTTCAACTAGGAAAGACAAGACGAATGTGGCTTGTCCAAGCCCCCAGTGCAAAGTAAGACCTTAATTCCGTAGTGGGGTCACTCCTAGCCAGGCTTCTGCTAATTTACCCCTTTCCAGACAAGTATAAAAAGCAGAAAGTACACTGGTGCTTGGTGACCTTATGAATGCCATTAGTTTTGTTGAATTTGGATTCCTTTACAGGAAATGTTCTAATATGTGCGAGTATTGCATCATTTAAAGTAGCAGATGAGTAGGACAAATGTTGCAGATGTAACTTAGACTAGTTCTCTAAAATAAGTCAGCATGTCACTAGATATGAATAAAATGTAAGTCCGTGTTGCATATCAGATGACCCACAGTGTGAGCAGGCAACAATGACGAGGCTGGAAAGAGACTAGTAATAAGAATAATAATAGTCAATGCTTACACAGCCCTATGTGCCAGGCCCTATTCTAAGCATTTTACATGAATCACTTCATTTAAACTTTACCAGGATTCTACAGATTTAGCTACTGTTATTATTCTCTTTTCACAATTGAGAAAAACTGAAGCACAGATAAGTTGGTAAACTGGCGCCGTGTCACATACATAATATGTGGTAGAGTGGTGATTCAAACCCAGACAGTCTACCTCTGGCACCTGCACTGTTAGCCACTAGTATGTCTGAGAAATTCAAAAATTTAAAGTCAGTCTCTAGCCAACCCAGGTGCAATAAGCACCCCCAAATCCTTGATCGATGTCCTGAAATACCATTTCCCATGTCAAAGAGCCAGGCTCCGTGAAGAAACGGCTGAGTCAAGGTCTAGGGCAGGAAATGAACAAGGGAACCCTGAAGCACCTTGTCGTATAGATAGTGAGGAAGCTATTGAAGACTACAGGGTCATTCTCAAAAGGACAGCAGAACCAACTTAAAGAGGCTCCCAATAGCCAAAGGTGTCACAATTTTGACATCAATAGGGATAATACCAGCAATAGATTGAAACACCTCAAATATGTTTAAATCTATGAGTCCATAATGATGCTAAAAAAACTGGTCATGTTTAGAAGATGATTGGGAGGCAACTCATTATTGAACTGATAACCGGTAAATAAATTCTACCATTTTTTTCTGCCTTTCTTGTATGAACTGTATGCCCCAGTACCTAAATAGTGCATGAGGCAAAGTTGCTGTTTAAAGAACTAATTCAGCCACTAAACAACAAAGGAATAATAGAGTCCCCCTTCTATAGCCTCAAAAGAACTAATGGGTCTAGGCCTTAGGGAGAAGTGATTGCTAACATAACAAGAATACAGACAACCAAACAGTACGGACCTCCTGATGGATAAAGGAAGAATACACCCATTCATGAAGAAGTCTTGCCAAAAAGGCAAATTCAAATCTTACCGAGTTTCTTGTTCCAAATACCAATTTCAGAAAATAGAGAGGACAGAGGAACATGTTACACTACACTGGGGGAATGAAGGCAGCAAAAAACTAGACTATGAGAAACTCTATGGAACAAATGACCTGATTTCGTCAATAAATAATTTGCAAGAAAGGGGGTTCGGGGGAAACCTATAGATTAGAAGAGATTTAAAAGGCATATTGATGAATTGCAACATGTGGACCTTATTTGGATCTTAATTTTTTAAAATTAAAAGAAATTGCATTTATGAGAAAATTGGTCATTTGAACAATGACTCGATATTGATGTTAAGAGATTATTGTTAATTTTTTTAGATGTGATAATATTATGGTTTTAAAAAACTCTTCTCTTTTACTGATAAGATATGTTCTCTGGCGTTTGCTTCAAAATAATATGCAATGGAGTTGGAGGTAAAGATAAAAGGGAATTGACCCTGAGTTGATAATTATTGAAGTTGAGTGATGGGTATTTGGAGGTTTATTATTATTCTATTATTACATTATGGTTTTAAGTTATTACAATAAAATGTTTTTAAAAATTAAATGCCTAACTTTTAGGTTGCATATATTATACACTCTTTCTGGTCAAAGAATACATGAGTAATTTGGTCCAAAACATCTTAGATATTAAGATGTGGTGAACCTTTTTCTACCACCCATGAGTTTAACATATGCCCTTTCTGTGCGGTGCAGTGATATGAAAAAGATAAATTTGGGTAGCTGTTGTTAACATAAAATGTAAGAACCTTGAACTAGAAATAGGAAGACAAAGGCCAGATGGTACTGTGTTGAGAAATACCATCAGCAGTAATTTATTATAGCTTGGCAGCTATTGTTTGAATAGATTCATTTATACTTTAGACACTAGAATTATAAGTCCAAATGAATGAATCATCCTTAAATCTCCACCACAAGATCACAAACATTTACTAAACAGCAGCTTTGTGCTGGGTACTGGAAATCCAGACATGCTTCTGCCTCTAACAGGTGAAAAAGAAAATGGGACAACACTAGCCCTAATCTAAAATGATTGGAGATGTGATAAAGGGAGTACAAAGAGATACTGTAGCACAGTGCAGAGGTTAATTCCATCGAGGATAGTAACAATTGGGAGATGGCCTTTGATAAAATGGTGTGAGGTAGATAAAGAGATTGGGGGAAGGGCACAGAGGAGAAAGATGAGGCTGAAGGTTGATGAGGAGGGACAGGAGTGCTGAAGGCTTCCGTATGTCATTCTTGGCCCCTTCAGACTCCACCTGCTTCCTGGGGGAATTTCACTTTTCCTGCTCTTGCCTATACACTAGTGATTCAAATGATTCAGAAATCCTTATCTCCAGCCCTGACCTCTATCCTGAGTTCTAGAACAGCCTGTCCAAATGTCCACTCTTCATTATGGATTTCACTTCAAAGTCAACATGTTCCAAAACTGAGAACGTGTTTGGATAAACTCATTTGGATAAACTCATTATCTTTCCCAGCAACCTATTCCATCTCTCATATTCCCAATGTTTATGAAAGTGTTCAAGATACAATCCTTAGAGGCCTGGGTGGTGTCTGCAGCTCTACCTCTGACAGTCTGCCTCTTCGAGGCCTCCTGAAGCTGCCCCTCCTCCTTCTGCCACTGCTGTTGCCTTGGTTCAAGCTTTGCCATCTCTCGGGCAATAGCAAGTGTCTTCCAGCTGCTCTTTCTGCCTCCAGTTTCTTCTTGTTTTGATCTTGTTTTCCATTATTCTCTTAAAGTACCAGTGTTCCAAAGCTTTCTTTACAAGAAGTGCCTGGAGTTTGATTACAAATGCAGAATTACCAGGCTTTCCCCCAACCCCAGAAATTCTGATTCTGAGTCTGGATTGGGGCCAAGGAATTTTTTTTTTTTTTTTCTTGGAGATAAGATTTCACTCTGTCATCCAGGCTGGAGTGCAGTGGCACAATCAGGGCTCATTGCAGCCTTGATCTCCTGGGCTCAAGCAATCCTCCTTCATCACAATTTAGCTCTTACTCATCTTTTGCAAATACTTCCACATCAAATTGCTTAGTGGCCATGCCTTAGTGTGTGCTGTGCCCTCTACCCAGAACTTCTCTTGGCCTCTTGTCTGCTTGGTGAACTTTTTTCTTTATTGAAATCATTGCTCAGATATCACTGTCTTAGTATAATCTCCCCGAAGTACTGGGGCCACAGTGAGGGGCTTCGGCCTAGTTGCTCCCTTTAAAATTTGTACATGCCCAAATAAATACCTCGCATCTACCTAACAACCTTGCAATTATCCATTTACAATGACTGTCACTCCAACTACACCTCATTCCTTGAGTGTAGGGAACCCTTTCTTAGTAGTTTTTGTATTCCTGGACCCAGCAAGCTGCCTGGCACAGGACAAAAGCTTAATAAACAGTAACTGCTGCAGCATGCCGGAATGAGCAGGGGGTGTGGCGGAGGAGTGCTAGCACGGTACCCAGATCTCAGGGCAGGAGCCAAAACTGGAAAGTAGCTTGCGTTCAGATTGAGAAAAAGACCCCAAAGCAACACTGAAAACCTTGGACCTTAACTTCCAACTAAGACAAAAGTATTATTCCTAAGTGGGATTATTTAGCCAGAGAAAGGCTGTGATTAGAGCTTTGATAATGTAGTGCAGGATGCTGAGAACAGCCTGGGAACTTAGACTTGAGACTGTGGAGCTAATGCTGGTGAGGAGTGGGTTCTGGGAGGGAACCTTGAGAGATATATTAGATGAGGCCTGATGAATGATAGATTCCAGGGATGGGAGAATGAGGAATCAAAAATCACTTGGAAGCTCAGCCAGGAGATCAAGGTCAGCATCAGCAGTGATAAGTCATGGTGGTAGCATGGACTCTTTTTTTTTTTTTGGGACAGAGTTTTGCTCTTGTTGCCCAGGCTGGATTGCAATGGCATGATATTGGCTCTCCGCAACTCCACCTCCGTGGTTCAAGCGATCCTCCTGCCTCAGCCTCCCGAGTAGCTGGGATTACAGGCATGCGCCACCACGCCTGGCTAATTTTGTATTTTTAGTAGAGACGGGGTTTCTCCATGTTGGTTAGGTTGGTCTTGAACTCCTGACCTCAGGTGATCCACCCGCCTTGGCCTCCCAAAGTGCTAGGAACAGGCGTGAGCCACCACACCTGGCCCAGCATACACTCTTATATGATGGGATGAGAATGGTACTTTACCTCTGTAGTCTCTCTCCCAGTAACCCATAACCACTGTCCCATTAGGAGAAAAGCATCAGATAAATCCCAAGTGAGGGACATTCTACAAATTGCCTGATCAGTCCCTGCTCAAAACTGTCAAAGGTAGCAAAAACAGGGAAAGTCTAGGAAACTGTTAGAGCCAAAAGTAGCCTAAGGAAGCATGACTAAATGCAATGTGGTATCCTGGATGGGATCCTAACAGGAAAAGGGCATTTGAAATCTGCATAGAGCCTGGGCAACATGGTGAGATCCCCATCTCTACAAAAAAAATTTAAAAATTAGCCAGGTGTGGTGGCGTGTGCCTATAGTCCCAGCTATTTAGGGGAGTGGGGGCAGGGGGGTAGGGAGTGCCCAGGTGGGAGGACCACTTGACCCTCGGAGGTCAAGGCTACAGTGAGCCCTCATTAAGCCACTTACACTCCAGCCTGGGCAGCAAAGTAAGACAGGGTTTCACTCAAAGAAAAGAAAAAATCTGAATAGTGTGGACTTCAATCAATAATGTATCAACATTGGTTGGTTCATCAGTTATAACAAATGGACCTCACAAATATAAGATTTTAATTTTTAAAATTATTTTACAAAAATCAATTAAAGGTAGATGATGATGTGGTTAACCTCATAATAATATATATATATATTTTTTGTCTGTGTTTTTTTTTTGAGACAGGATCTCACTCTCTCACCCAGACTAGAGTGCAGTGGCATGATCTCGGCTCACTGCAACTTTCGCCTGCCAGGTTGAAGCAATTCTCCTGTCTCAACCTCCCAAGTAGCCAGGATTACAGGCACATGCCCCTACTGCCCAGCTAATTTTTGTATTTTAAGTAGAGACGAGGTTTCACCATGTTGGCCAGGCTGATCTCGAACTCCTGACCTCAGGTGATCCACCTGTCTCGGCCTTCCAAGTGCTGCGATTACAGATGTGAGCCACCGCACCCAGCCTTGTTATGATATTTGGATATTGCATGTTGTGTGGATGGTGTATGGCGATAATACGGGAAATACAAGAGGAGGACTTGTGTGGAGTAGGAGGTCACTCGGAAACCATGGTTATTTCGTTGGTATTCAAAATCTGAAGCTTCTTATATGAATTTCTTGCTGTGCATCTCTTGCTTTCACTTTTGGATATTAACACTCAAGCCTGTCTCAAGTCCACTTCATTCTTTGCTTGACCTAACTCAGGGGTAACTGTCAGTCTTACATAGACATGATGTTAGCACCATGGTTCCCTGTGCCTCGAACGTTTTCCACCAGATTGTCTCCTAGTCAGCTCTTCCTTGTCATTCCTCTCAAATGTCCCCTCCCCAGAAAGCCTCCTCTGATGACCTGATCTAAAGTAGCCCCTCCCCAGTCACTCCACATAGCATGGCTCTGTTGTGTTTTGTTCATGGCTCTTATCACTAATATTTACTTGTCTGTTTACTTGTTTATGGTATGTGGCATATTTTCCCACTCAAACTGAAGTCCCATGAAAGCAGAAGCTCACCTGATTGATCACTGCTCTATACTTAACTGCAGAACAGTACCCAGAATGCTAGTGATGCTTAATTAATTCATGTAAAACACTCTCTTAGTCAGCTTGGTGACTGTCACAAAATAGCATAGTGTGGGTGGCTTCAACAACAAACATGTATTTCCTAAAGTTCTAGAGGTTGAAAAGCCCAAAATGCAGGTGCTGATGGATTTCTGGTGAGGGCTTTCTTCCTGGCTTGCAGACAGCTGCCTTCTCGCTGTGTCCTCATGTGGTGGAGAGAGAGAGATCTCTCCTTAGAAGGCACTAATCCCATCATGGGGACTCCACTCTCAGGGCCTCTTCTAAACCTAATTACCCCCTAAAGGCTCCACATTCTAATACCATCACATTGAGGGTGCAGCTTTAACATATGAATCTTGGGGGAACATGTTTCAGTCCATAACAAACACCATTATGGCTCCATCCGCTCTGCCACCCAGATACATTAGTGTAGGATATTAGTGATTGTAAGAAAATTGTGACTCTTTCATGCTATTTCCACGTCCCTCTCATATTCCATTTATAAATAGAATAAAAGCAAGAAAATTCTCTTCCTTTAATTCCTTTCCCAATTCTATTTCCTTTAGAAAAGGCAAACCATTCAAGTAATAGAAGCATAGCTAAATGAAATGCATTATATCCTTGCCAGACCTTAACAGGGAGTTAGTTAAGGGGCCCTCAGACTGCCTTCCTCTGGCTGTAATCAGAGGAGGAAACAATTGAGACATTTACCGTTTTTTCTCTTACCAATTTCTCTTCTCCTTTTCTCCTTCATCCCTGACTCTTTCCTAATCCCCCCTGGCCTGGTGGAGGGAGAGGTGTGGGTACTCTTGCACTCTCCAGATCTCAGGAAAGATGCAGAGAATGACTCAGGGCTTCCTCCAGAAGAAGCATCACCTCTAAGCTATGCTGCGGAATCACTTAGAGGTTATGAGTGCAAGAACTTCCCTCAACATAATAAACACCTTTCTGGCCTAACAGGAGAATGAAGAATACTTTCTTTGGGCCCAGGGACATTATTGCTTAATTTATTCTATATATATAACATAAATTAAATATATATAGAATAATAAATATAATAAAATAAATTAAATATACATAGAATAGATTATTTAAATATAATATACACACATATGTTTATGTGTGTGTGTAAATAAAACAACATACAGGTATACATGCATTTAGCCATTTAGAGTTCAACAGGATTTCAGTTGTATTTTTTAGCATTTCAACCACAGAAACTGTTGAACTAGGCACTTACAGGTATTACTAACAGCAAATACAAATTCTATATTAATGTGTATGACATTTCTTCATTAAAGAGCTGTCACTATAATTCGCTGGCCCATGAATGTGCATCATAAGCTATCAAAACACAGGCATTTTCAAGCAACTCTTAGAACAATGCAAGGCTCTTATTGTGTGATATTTTACATATGCACACACACATACACACACACATTGGTTATTTTTGTCAGTGGTCAGAACTCAGTCAGCAACACTGAATAGATAAGTGAAAAAGTGAATTTTTAAAATCAAACAAAAAAGTTTTACCCATCGGGAAAATGTCTATGAAGAAGAAGAAAATGCCAAGGGGCAAAACTGGCTACTTTGAAAGAATAAAACTTCACCCCCTGTGAATTTTCCTGGGGCCGCTGCTAGCTCTAGTGTGAGGCCTCTGCTTTCTCCAGGGGAGCCCCCAAACTGAAATTGGAAAAGGGCATCTACATATATACGTGGTCAGTTTTACTTGACTTACAGGAAGGAGTTAAATGACAAAACTCTAATGAGTGAGGCTTTTACCAGGTGCCACGACTGGGTGTGGCCTCTGACAGAGGGCAAGCAGGAAACAAGTGAAACTCAGGTATACTCATTCCACAAGTTTGTACTGAGCACTTTTTTCTGCCAGGTAGTGTTCTAGGAGCTGGGGATAAAAAATCTCTCCCTTCGGGCTGGGCGCGGTGGCTCACGCCTGTAATCCCAGCACTTTGGGTGGCCGAGGCGGGCAGATCACCTGAGGTCGGGAGTTTGAGACCAGCCTGACAACATGGAGAAACCCCGTCTCTACTAAAAATACAAAATTAGCCAGGGGTGGTGGTGCATGCCTGTAATCCCAGCTACTAGGGAGGCTGAGGCAGGCGAATTGCTTGAACCCGGGAGGTGGAGGTTACGGTGAGCTGAGACTGTGCCATTACACTCCAGCCTGGGCAACAAGAGGGAAACTCCGACTCAAAAAAAAGAAAAGAAAAGAAAAGAAAAAAAAATCTCTCCCTTCATTGAGCTTCCTTTTTTTTTTTTTTAAGTCATGGTCTCTCTGTCACCCAGGCTGGAGTGCAGTGGTGCCATCTCAACTCACTGCAGCCTCAAACTCCTGGACTCAAGCAATCTTCCCACCTCAACCTCCCAGGTAGCTAGGACTACAGGCACGTGCCACCATTCCTGGCATGGTTTGGCTGTGTCCCCACCCAAATCTCAACTTGAATTGTGTCTCCCAGAATTCCCACATGTTGTGGGAGGGACCCAGGGGGAGGTAATTGAATCATGGGGGCCAGTCTTGCCTGTGCTGTTCTCGTGATAGTGAATAAGTCTCACGAGATCTGATGGATTTATCAGGGGTTTCCACTTTTGCTTCTTCCTCATTTTCTCTTGCTGCTGCGATATAAGAAATGCCTTTTGCCTCCTGCCATGATTCTGAGGCCTCCCCAGCCATGTGGAACTGTAAGTCCAACTGAACCTCTTTTTCTTCCTAGTTTTGGGTATGTCTTTATCAGCAGCATGAAAACAGACTAATACACTGCCTAATTAAAAAACTGTTTTTTTTTGGAGAGACAGTATCCTGCTATATTGCCCAGGCAGGTCCTAAACTCCTGGGCTCAAGCAATCGTCCTGCCTTGGCCTCCCACAATGCTGGGATTCTAGGTACAATCTTCTGCAGCTGGCCTGAGCTTACATTCTAATGAGGCCAGGAAGATGAAAAATTTGTAGTCAAGCAACAGATAAGTGTTACAGGAAAATAAGATAAAGGGTAGAGAGTGAGCAGGGACTAGAAGTTTAGGGATTGGGGCAGATAGGTGAAAATTTAAGGAAAAAGCATTCCAGGCAGAAAAATAGCATGTACGGAGCCTCTGAGGCAAGAAGCTTTGTGTGTATGTGAGAAGAAAGGGCCCAGTGTGGATGACACCCTACGAATGGAGGAAGAAAGAGGTCAGAGTGTTAAACAGGGCCCAGTCACGTGGGGCCCCGTAGGCCACAGCGAGGAGTTTGGATTGCAATGGGAAGCCATGAATGATTGTAAATGGTGGAGCGATATGGTCCAATTTATACACAGACACACCCCTTTCTGGCTGCTACCACCAGGTAGTGAAAAGGCCACTCGTGGCCAGAGGAAAGACAGGGCAATTGGTTAGGGAGGTTTTTGCTCTAACCAGTTGAGCAAAACTGGGAGTTCAGTTGAGGAATGGTGTCTGAGACTTCTTGGGTGGAATCAATGGAGATGTGCAGAGAAGGTGAGAAATGTCAACTTGGGATGTGTCTTGGAGGAGGGACTGACAAGGCCTGCTGATCTCCTGGATAGAGAGAATGAGAGAAAGCAGAACCAAGGATGACTCGTAGATTTGGGGCTTGAGCAACTGAGTGGATGTGGGGCTGGTAACTGAGGTGGAAAAGACTGAGGGAGAAGCATGTTTAGGGGGTGGAGCCAAGTTTGGTTTTTGGCCATTTTAAATGGGAGTTACTTATTAGACGTCTAAGAGGAGAAATTGTGTGAGCAATTGGACCCTGGGTCAGTGCAGAAGACAGGTCTTTGGGAACCATCAGCTATAGTCCTCCTTGTCCTTTAGAATGGGCCCAAAGCCCTACTCCACATTTCATGGAATTCTCAAGCTCTTGAGATGATTTTGGCAGAACTTCCAGGTGGATAGAGGGGAGGTGGAGACTTCATTCTCATTGTCAGCTCCAGCCTCTGCTTTGGTTGAATTGGCTCAGTTTAGGGACTACCTCTTCTTCCTCCATGACATCCTCTTCTCAGAGAGGATATTCAGCTATTTTCTCTATGTCCATACGCAGTCAAGATATTGAGTGTGCAGGGAACTGCATTAAAGATTTGCTGGAAGCAGATGTGAGCGTGTTTGGAAATAGTGTGAAGGTAATACTATAACACAAATTTTATTAAGTGGAATATTGGGTCCCTCTGTTTTAAACTGTCTTGGGCCACTCTCCCTAGGGGACATTTGGGGATAGTTCTATGGCCTTATCATACCTCCTATTCCCAGATACTGGACTTCTCCAGGTAGAGGAATTCAGCTGTCTCCACTCCAGCCCTATGCTTCCCCTCAAAACAGCCCCAGATCTATTTTACAATTCAAATCTACCAAAGACTCAGGGGAAAAAAAAAGACTTTCATTAAATAAATCTCTCCTTAGAAAACATGTGTTGTTTATGAAAAGTAAGCCTTTCTCAACTTTAACAACTCCTTGTGCCTATTCTAACATTCAGACAGCTGCTTGGGGTGGGGACCAGGGGAGGGGAGTCAGTCTAGTTGCTGCTGTCAGTCAGTGATCTCAGTAATGGGGAAAATGTTCCATGCCCCAGGTGTCCCAGGGGGACCTTTTTACCACATGCCTGGAGAGGCCAGTGACAAGGAAAGGAATAAGACCTCCTCCCCGGGCACAAGGACCCCAGTGCTGTGCTGAATTGTGGTGGCCAGAAGAAGGCAATTTGTAGAATGGCCTTGCTTTGGAGGAGGGCTTGTATCTCAAGTGTTTCTGCATTTCGCAGATTTGGGAAATGACGACTAGAAACAGAAATAGCTAAAGCACTAGACATGCAGTTGACAACATTCACTTAGTTGGAGCAGGACGTCTCTGTTCCTTAAACGGTGAATTTTAAGTACATCCAGACAAGGAGACAGATTTTTCCGTAATTGATAAATCCGTTAATTACCTGGCAGATCATGCCAGAAAGTGGCTGGGCTGACCAAAACGGGATGTGCCCAGAGAGAACCGTAGAAGTAGACAAGTCACATTCAGGAGTGTGACCTCAAAACCAGAACACAGACCTTCCTCTAGCCCAGAGTGAAGGCTTTAACAGTGCTGTCCTGGGAGGGGAGGTATCTTGCTACCACATTGGGTATACTTGTACTGGTTTTCAGCATTCATACTGATGCTCAAGTTAATTATAGATTACATGCTAGAGTTCAGCCCTTTTCAACCCTCTTGTTCTGTGATATCCTGAGTTAAAAGAGTCCTAAGGATAGCCCTACTCTGGCCAGGCATGGTGGCTCACACCTGTAATCCCAGCACTTTGGGAGGCCAAGGTGGGTGGATCACCTAAGGTCAGGAGTTCAAGACCAGCCTGGCGAACATGGTGAAACCCCATCTCTATTAAAAATACTAAAATTAACTGTGAGCGCCTGTAGTCCCAGCTACTCTGGAGGCTGAGGCAGGAGAATTGCTTGAACCTGGGAGGCAGAGGTTGCAGTGAGCTGAGATCGCACCGCTGCACTCCAGCCTGGGCAACAAGAGCAAGACTCCATCTCAAAAAAAAAAAGAAAAAAAAAAAACCCTATTCTTGGGCTGTCAGTCTGGCCAGAGGATGGGAGACCAATAAACTGCCCTGTAAATAATGTTGTCTAATGAGGAGCCCTTCCTAATTAATGAACCCACTGTTGGATAAATTTCACCTTTCAGTCTCCTCTCTCCTTTTCTGTGTTCCTCCCTCTGCCTCGATCCATCTCTGCTTTTTTGCTTTCAGAAGATTCTTTTCTTTCTGCCTTTCACTAACTCCTAGTCATCATTTTGAATGTATTTTGCTTACTAGACCCTTTGGAGGAAAGCTCCAATGTATGTGCCAAGTGGTAGAATATTTTCAGCATGATAACATTTCGATGAAGTTTTGAAAATATGCAAACCAATGTTACATATCATATGAATACATCCGTATGTTGTCCAGGGAGCACCCTGTTCCAAAGTATTCAGTATGTAATCCTCCTGAGAGAAAACATGAGGAAATACTACAAAATGGAAGGCTTTGATATGTCATTCATTAGGCCAAGTTGAAAATTATTTATATGAAAGAATATTATTAAATCCCTAACAGTTAATAGAAAAGAATATGTGTGTGCTTTGCATTTTTAAGTAAACAAACTATGTATCTCCAGATGCTCTAAGATCTGATGCAGACCAAACAGAAAATAAGTTGTCGTTCCCACTTTTCCTTCCTTCCCTACATCCATGAATGCTCACTGAGTTTCCTCTGAGGGCTGGGCCCTAGGGATACAAAACTGTCATAGAATTTGTCTCTGCCATCCAGCAGCCCATGTCCTAGCTGGGGAGAAGATAACAGAACCCCTAAGTATGTGCGATAACTGCACTAGCTGTGCACACAAGGCACTGAGGCAACATTCCTCAGGGTCTTCTGACATCTGCATGCAGTCAGGCAGATCCCCAGGCCCTGCTTAAATAAAGAACATTAAGGTTCCAGAACCACAGCTCTATGTGAATAGAGAAGGGGAATGAACCTCTCTTCCTCTTTGCAAATATAAGTGTATGTATTTATAAAGTTTTTGGAAAACTTATTTAAGAAAGTTATTAGGATATTACACACCCATTCAATCAACAAACATTTAAAAAAATCCAACCATACAAATCACGGGTGAGGATCTGGAGCAATGGACACCCTCACAGGCTGCTTATAGCAGTGTAAGTTGGTACAACGATTTTGGAAAGCAATTTTGCCAATATCTAGTACAGCTGAAGATATACATACACTATGACTCAGCAGTTGCACTTGAGATAGTCTCACAGATGGGTACAAAGACACATGAATAAGAGCAGTCTTTGTGTCATTTATAATCATGAAAAAATGGAAACCACCTGAGTGGCCATCAACAAGATTCAGACTTGAAAAACTAGAATGGTGTGTAGCAGTGAAAGACAATAAATTGGAACTGTATGTACCAACACAGATAAATCTCAGAAACAAGTGGTAGAATATTTTCAGCATGATATAATAGCATTTTACGAAGTTTTGAAAACATGCAAACCAGTGTTATACATTGTATGAATATATCCATATGTTGTAAAAGTATAACATTAAAAACAACAATGATAAAAGCTAATGAGTGGAACAACCGGAAATCTCATCAACTGCTAGTGGTTGTACAAATTAGGACAACAACTTAGGAAGCTGTTTGGCAGTTTCCAGTAAAATTGAATGCATGCGGATGAATGACCCAGCAGTTCCACTTCAAGGTATATACTGAACAGAAACACATACATAGATAGACCACAACTTGGGTACAGGATATTCACAGCAGCACTGTTCACAGTACCCCCAAATGTAACCACTCAAATTGCTGGATGAGCAGGTGAGTAAATTGTGGTACATTATACAATAGAATGCTACAGGCCGGGCGCGGTGGCTCACGCTTGTAATCCCAGCACTTTGGGAGGCCGAGGCGGGCGGATCACGAGGTCAGGAGATCAAGACCACGGTGAAACCCCGTCTCTACTAAAAATACAAAAAATTAGCCGGGCGTGGTGGCGGGCGCCTGTAGTCCCAGCTACTCAGAGAGGCTGAGGCAGGAGAATGGCGTGAACCCGGGAGGCAGAGCTTGCAGTGAGCCGAGATTGCGCCACTGCACTCCAGCCTGGGCACAGAGCGAGACTCCGTCTCAAAAAAAAAAAAAAAAAAAAAAATAGAATGCTACACAGCAGTAACGTAACTGAACAAACGAGTTTATTAATCTCACAGACGTAATATAGAGCAAAGGAGCCCAGATATCAAAAAGCACATACAGTAGGATTCCATTTATATAAGGATGAAAACAGGCTGAGTGCAGTGGTTCATGCCTGTAATCCCGGCACTTTGGGAGGCTCAGGCAGAAGGATCACTTGAGGCCAGGAGTTTGAGACCATTCTGAGAAACATAGTGAGAAATCGTCTAAAAAAAAAAAAATTGAAGTTGAAAACAAAGGCAAAATTGGTTGATAGTAAAAGATATCTGGATGGTGGTTACCTTTGCGGGAAAGATGATGGCTGAGAGGGGGCCCCAAAAGGGCTTCTGAGATACTGATGTTATTATTATTAATTATTATTATTATGTTGGTTAGAAACAGTGTCTCCCTCTGTTGCCCAGGCTGAAGTGCAGTGGTGTGATCACAGCTCACTGCAGCCTCGAAATCCTGGGTTTGAGTGATCCTCCCACCTCAGCCTCCCTAGTAGTTGGAACTACAGGCACATACCACCATGCTTGGCTAATTTTTAAATTTTTTTTGGTAGAGATTGGATCAGGCTATGTTCCCCAGGGTGGTCTTGAATTCCTGGGCAAAAACAATCCTCATGCCTTGGCCTCCCAACGTTCTGGGATTACAGGTGCGAGCCACTACACCCAGCCCTGGTCATATTCTATTTCTTGACCTTGGTAACAGTTACACAGGGGTATTCATTTTGTGAAAATTTGTTGAGGTGTAAACTTATGATCTGAGTTAGCATGCTATACTTTAATAATAGTTAAAAACAAAACTAAACACTACTTGTAGACAGTGATCAATTCCTAAACTTGTTGTACAACTTTATATTCCCAGTCAGGGGAATAAGCTAGGCATCTTGATCTTTGTGTCTTTTCAATGTAGATTAATTGGGAAATAATAAAATAGCTGCTATCCTGGAGGACCTGTGTTACTTCTGTTCACAGTGTCCCTTTGATGAAGAAAGGGCTCTATTTGATGAAGAAATGTCAGAAGATCTGACTCTTGTTGACTCTATCACCTATTGACGCTACAGTCTTCGATGTATCAGAGTATTCTCTCTCGCCTTATTTTTGGTCAAATGGACTACAAATAATGATTTGTGAAGATTACACAAGATGTATTTATGAACATATTTTGTAAACATTAAGGGGCTACAGATTTGATTTCTTATGATCCAACAAATGTGCAGCAAGATTATATTTATGTCTCATAATGGGCCTAATGTTAGAAAGGGGCCAGGCCTTCAATAATGTTTATCAAAGGATTGAATGAGCCTGTATTTCAGGATCGGACATACACATTCATTTTTTTCTGTGTAGATTGGGGAAGGATTATAATATGATTCATTTTTATGTTTGAATGTGTTAGGCTATGGTGCCCAGTTATTTGGGCAAACATGTCTAGATGTTGCTGTGAGGTACTTTTAAGATGAGATTAACATCTAAATTGTCAGCTTTGAGTAAAACAGATTCCCCTTTATTATGAGGATGAGTGTCACGCAATCAGCTGAGGGTCTTAAGAGACTGAGATCCTCTGAGGAGAAAGAAATTCTGCCTCTAGACTGCCATCGAACTTAGGACTGCAACACCCACTCCTCTCCAGGTCTCCAGGCTGCCCTGCAGATTTTGGACTTGCTAACTCCCACAATTGCCAGTTCCTTGGAACAGATTTATCTACCTCTCTCTCCCTCTATGTGTGTGTGTGGGTGTATAAGTATATATACACACACACCCCCACACACCTATTACACACTGTATTTGGGTTCTCCAGAGAAACAGAACCAATAGGATGTGTGTATATCTAACTCCTGTTACATGTATGCACACACACACAGTTCTGTTTCTCTGGAGAACCCTAATTAATACAGTGTGCAATAGGAAAAAACTAAAATGTCTTCTCCTACTGTTTATACTCTCAAAGCAACACAGAGCTAGGCGCAGTGGCTCATGCCTTAATCCTAGCACCTTGGGAGGCCAAGGCAGGAGGATTGTTTGAACCCAGGAGTTCAAGACCAGCCTGGGCAACATAGTAAGATCTAGTCTCTACAATATTTTCTTTAAAAATTAGCTGGGCATGGTGATGTGTGCCTTTAGTCCCAGCTAGTTGGTTGGCTGAGTGTCGGGGGGATCACTTGAGCCCAGGAGGTTCAGGCTGCAGTGAGCGGTGATTGCACCATTGCACTCCAGTCTGAGTGACAGAGCAAGACCCTGTCTCAAAACAGCAACAACAACACAGAACGTTTCTGGTCACCAAAATGTGTGAGTTTTGGCCACATTAAGCAGTTCTCCACTTCTTGGCAGACATTGACTGGGTATCCCACAATTTAATTCAGTTCTGACACTCTAGTTAGCACAGATGTCACAGGTTAAGGGCTCAGTCCCATGAGACTACCCCAAACATCAGATGCCAAGTGCAAATAGTAGGTTCCCAGATTACCCACACCTTTTGTCTGACTTAGTTACAAATCAGAGGTTCCCATGACCCCTCAGGGGTTCAATCATTTGCTAGAATGGCTCACAGAACTCAGAGAACACTTTACTTTTTTTTTTTTTTTTTTGAGACGGAGTTTTGCTCTTGTTGCCCAGGCTGGAGTGCAATGGCACGATCTCGGCTCACCACAACCTCCGCCTCCCGGGTTCAAGTGGTTCTCCTGCCTCAGCCCCCTGAGAAGCTGGGATTACAGGCACGCACCACCACGCCCGGCTAATTTTGTATTTTTAGTAGAGATGAGGTTTCTCCATGTTAGTCAGGCTGGTCTCGAACTCCCAACCTCAGGTGATCCGCCCACCTCAGCCTCCCAAAGTGCTGGGATTACAGGCGTGAGCCACTGCGCCCGGCAAGAACACTTTACTTTTGTTTACCTGTTATTATAACAGGATGCAATTCATGGCCAGGCATGGTGGCTCACACCTGTAATCCCAGCACTTTCAGAGACTCAGGCTGGAGGATCACATGAGCCCAGGAGTTCAAGACCAGCCTAGGCAATATAGTGAGACCCCACCTCTATTTATTAAAAAAAAAAAAAAAAGGGATGCAACTCAGGAACAGCCAGATGAAAAAGATGCATAAGGCAATGTATGGGGAAGGGGTTGTGACCTTTCATGGCCTCTTAAGGGATGCCACCTTCCATGTTTTCAGCAACCCAGAAGCTCTCTGAACCCCATAGTTTGGGGATTTTTATGGAGGCTTAATCACGTAGACATGATCAACAATTAACTCCAGTCCCTCTTTCCTTCCTGGAGGTTGCAGAGTAGGGCTGAAAGTTCCAAACTTTTAATCATGGGTTGGTCTTTCTGGTGACCACCCCCCTTCCAGAAACCCACCAAGAGTCACCTCATTAGAACAAAAGGTGCTCCTTTAACCCAGGAAACTCCAAGGAATTAAGCTCTGTTTCAGGGACCAGGGTCAAAGACCAAATATTAGAACAAAGAATGCACCTAGCAATTGAGACACTCAGGAAATTACAAGAGTTTTAGGAGCTGTGTGCCAGGAACTGGGGTCAGACCAAATGTATGCTTCTTCTTATTTCACATAGAAGATAGGATGATGAGAGGAAATTTTTAAAGTAACTGTTAGGGAAAAGAGGATCTAGTCCCCATTTTAAATAGGCCTGGGTCAACTGTTTTGTCTGAATTGTATGTGAAAACACAATTTTTCCCCTTATAGTTTCCCTTAATTTTGTATTATTCAAGTGAAAGTGCAGGAGGTTTGCCTATTTTTTTAAATGTGCTTTTTATTCGAGTACATGTGTGTGTATGTGTTTTAATCATAGCTTAAATCATAGTATATGAATTCACATCCTGGTTGTTGTTGTTTTTTTTCTTTGAGACAGAGTCTCGCTTTGTTGTCCAGGCCGGAAGTGCAGTGGCACAATCTTGGCTCACTGCAACCTCTGCCTCCCAGGCTCAAGCAATCCTTGTGCCTCAGCCGCCCGAGTGCCTGGGACCACAGGTGCACACCACCCTGCCCGGCTAATTTTTGTATTTTTAGTAGAGACGGGGTTTTGCCACGTTGGCCAGGCTGGTCTCAAACTTCTGGTCTCAAGTGTTCCTCCCACCTTGGCCTTCCAAAGTGCAGGGATTACAGGCAAGAGCCATCACATCCAGCCCCACATCCTGTCTTTACTGTTATATTTATATGCAAGCAATTTTCTGTGTTTTGACAAACTGTCATAGATATCACTTTTAATGGCTGCATATCCAACCTATTGATATTAACTTATGTACTCATTCCTCTATTGTTTACATTAGATGGTTGTTGATGTCGTTACTGTTATTTAAAATATATAATGCAACTTGGTGGGTAAAGCACGAAATTTGAAAAGCTATGGAACTGAGTCTGAATCTCAGAAATGCTACTTTTTTTTTTTTTTTGAGACGGAGTCTCGTTCTATTGCTCAGGCTGGAGTGCAGTGGCACGGTCTCGGAGAAATGCTACTTCTTAGCTGTATGACTTGGGACAAATTACTCAACCACTTTAATGTGAGATGCGGGTGATACTACTTATATTTTATAGGCTATAATGATTAAGTGAGATAACACATATAAAATGCCTAGTAGAGCACCTGGTACATAGGAGGCATTCAGTAAATGAGAAGTATAAAATTTCCAGTTCACTTTATAAACTTCATAAGGGCAAGCAATAATTTTATTGTTTCCAACACCTACCATGGTTTATGATGCATAGAACTTAGCATAATACATATTAGCTTTCGTGAGCTTTGCAGAAATTTAGGATTATTTTATTAAGTGGAATTACTGAGCCAAGGCTTATAGACAGATAAGACTTTGGAAATGTGTTATAGATTGGTCTCTACCTGGCCAAGAGTGGGTGAAATTGGGCCAGTCACCGAGGCTGGCCTTGCTGGTTATCACCTGTTTCAGGAGCATTTTGGGAGTGTGGTGGTTTGGTTTGTGGTGGCTGCTTCTGATTTGGCTGTTCTTGAGTCTCTGGCTTTTGAGAGATATATGAATCTACAATAGCATTTTTGTTGTGATATAATTTCTGAGTACTTACAAAACAATTGCCGAGGTGATATACGATCGTTTCTATGGAAGAGCTTAGGGAGACCAAAGCATCAGGTGAATGCACCTTGGTTGCTCCATTCTGAGCCCTTTGGATCCAGCTCTGTCAGCCTGTTCCATACCTGGAAGTGGTATAGCCAGTGAGAAATAATCTCTGTAAAGAGATTAAAGATACTGTCTTTATACAGATTATTGCACATTTATGGTTCTTGACTATGTCAAGGATTGAAATTCAGTTTAGGCCTTCTACCAAGTAAAGTACCCATCTACCTGAAAGAATAAAATGGCTGTTCTATTTAAAGGCAGCATGAGGGGAAAAAGCAGAAGTTAAGTATGTAAGGCCTCTTTTTCATCATATTTGATAAAAATGAATTAGCAATCTTGATTAGCAGAAAGGCAGGGGATAGATCTCTCTCTCTCTCACTCACTTTTTTTTTTTTTTTGAGACAGGGTCTGGCTCTGTTGCCCGGGCTGGAATGCAGTGGTATGATCTTAACTCAATGCAACCTGCACCTGCCAGGCTCAAGTGATTCTCCAGCCTCAGCCTCCTGAGTAGCTGGGATCACAGGCATGCACTACCATGCTCAGGTAATTAAAAAATTTTGGGCGGAGATGAGGTCTCATTATATTACCCAGGCTGGTCTTGAACTCCTGGGCTCAAGCAATCTTCCTGCCTTGGCCTCCAAAATGCTGGGATTACAGATCTGAGCCACCATGCCTGGCTGGATATCTCTTTTTTTAATCAATGGGGTGAAATAAATAAATTCTCTGAGTTTGCAATTAGTACGATAATCACAAATGTTTAGTATCATAATGGCATGTATATATTTAGGTATGAATAATGCTGTTCTGCATATATGCCATTTAAATTAGACAGAGTAAGTTTTGAATTAATTTTCTGGTGTGTAGTAGCTTAAAAGAGAGTGAAGGCTGGGTGTGGTGGCTCATACCTGTAATCCCAGCACTTAGGGAGTCTGAGGAAGGAGGATCACTTGAGCCCAGGAGTTTGAGCCCAGGCTGGACAACATAGTGAGACCCTGTCTCTACAAAAAATAAAAAACAAATTAGCAGGGCATGGTGGCGGGCACCTGTGGTCCCAGCTACTTCAGAGGCTGAGGCAGGAGGATCACTTGGGCCCAGGAGGTTGAGGCTGCAGTGAGCTGTGATCGTGCCACTTCACTCCAGCCTGGGTGACAGAGTGAGATCCTGTTTCAAAATAAGAAACAATGAAATAATGAAAGAATGAAAGAAAGAAAGGAAGGAAAGAGGGAAAAAGAAAGAGTGAATACAGTGTACCTTTTGAGAGCTCTGAATTTTTTTTAAAAGTATAATGTCATTTCCTTCCAAAAGAATTTTTTTCCTTTTTTAAGACCAAAAGATTTTCAAAAGATAAAGATTGCATATTCTTTACATAGTGTAAAATTAGTTCTTTCAAATCAATTTAATTAAGCTTGAGTAAAGAGATCCGTCTATAGGACAGTTTGTGGATATGTATTATGTATGTATAAATGTGCAAAAACACTTTATTGGCTATTTATAAAAGACAGAAGGGTCATATGCCCAGTTAGGAAAGGGAGAATATTGTAAAATAAGATTTAAAAACTTTTCTTAGAAAGATGGTTTCAGTATACTTAATTTTTCCTACCCTTTTCTTTCAATAGAGGGTTGTCATCGAAAATAACAAGACTATTCTGGATATGAGTAACACTGAGGAATATGATACTAAGCCATTAAAGAAGGGTATAAAAATTATATCTGACACAGGATATGGAAATATGATGAAGGTGAAATATGACAACACAATCAAGGTAACTGGTATGAATTTGCTCTGTGATACGCAAATACAAGGAATGTCATATTTCATTTTTTTGTATCAAATTAAATTTTGCTCAAGACTGCCACCTACCCAGGATAATTAGAAATCTAATCAGTCATTTTGCAGAGCCCCTTCTGTTTCTCTTGAGATTCATAAAAAATGTGGCCGTGCACATTGGCTCATACCTGTAATCCCAGTACTTTGGAAGGCTGGGGCAGGAGGATCGCTTGAGCCCAGGAGTTCGAGACCAGCGTGGGCGACACGGCGAGACCCCATCTACAAAAAAAATACAAAAAGTTAGCCAGGCATGGTGGTGTGTACCTGTAGTCTCAGCTACTAGGGAAGCTGAGGTGGGAGGATCACTTGAGCCTGGGAGGTCAAGGCTGTGGTTAACTGTGATCATGCCACTGCACTCTAGCCTGGGAGGACCCTGTCCCCTGCCCCCCCAAAAGAAGAGATTCATCACAGATAATGCTAGCAAATGTTTACATATCTGCACCGGATAGGTCATAGTATTATTACATTCATTTTTAAATTAAGGACACTATAGTACAGAGAGTAGTTTGCACTAGACTGCCTGGCTAGTAAGGAACCAGGATTTGGACCCAGGCAGTCTGGTTTGGGAGTCTGTGCTCTTAACCACTATAGTATACTGTGTTAGTTCCAGAGTTTATGCATTTCAGCAGTATTCGGACAGGGCTATTTATTCCTAGGCATCATCCTTCTGTAGGAGAGTCCAGAACTGTTGCCCCATGATCTGATACCTGGAGTCGGAAAATTGGTGGTCTCTGATCAGATCTGACAGCAGACACATTTTGTCCTGTGAGTATAGTACCTTTTAACACTCTGAACTGACAACATTAAAAGATGGAGGTTTCATTAAAAAGTGGATATTTTCAGTTTTTACTGAAAGATCAGAAGATTTGGGAACAGCACCAGTATTCCTGCTGACCATAAGCTGAAGCGCTCACTGTCTTCTGCCACTTTACCTGACATGTGTGCTTTCCTTGCTCTCCCTGTTTGTATCCTGAGGCCCTTTACTCTTCTAAGTTACTTGACAGATTCAGTGGTCAGACTTTAAAACAAAACAAAACAAATAAAAAAACTCTCCTTCCTAACAAAGCCCAGTCTGTCCTCCCAATAAGTAGAAGAAATAACATTTGTTCCTTCACGATGAGTTAACCACCCAGGCACAATGAATTTTCACCAGCACTGGTATAACTTTTTGCTTCCATAAAGACTGAGATTGGTTTGGTTTCCCCCATCATCTCCCCAGGGACTGATATTTGAAGCTTTGGCAACCTCTTTGGCCCTTCCCTTGTCTTTGCCTTATAGATCAATCAGTTGCCAAATCCTGGATTCCACCACCAAACCTCTGTGACGACAACCTCCTCTATGTTCACTACGGCCACTTGCAAGACACCAGCTTAATGCAGGCCTTCCTGGCTCCTTTTCTGGACTGTCCTAATACATGGCCTCCTTAACAGATCTAATGGCTCCCGTTTGTCTTACTCTATTTTCCATTTCCCATTTCCTCTCCTTATTCCCAAGGATGGTCAGATGAATCGAACCTCTTTTTCCCAGTAGTTGCCCTGAGTTTTTCTACTTCTGTGATCATCCTTTCTTTTAAATACTCCCTCCACAAACACCCACATATTCAAAATCTACCTCTCTCTTAGTAACCTCAAATTTCACATTCTCCATCTTTCCATGATCCCAATCAGAAGCAATTTCTCCCTGCTTTTAAAGCACTTAACACATTTAATCTGTGTTTACAAATATTGTCCCTGCTTGTCAGTAAATCCTTTGAAAGTAGAGTTCATTTTTGAGTCATTTTGTATGCTCACAACTCACAGGGTAGTATCTTGCAAGTATTACTAGCAAGTTTTCAATAATTTTTGAAGGAAGGAAGAAAGGAAGACAGGCTAAAGTCTCCTATGAGGTAAAAAAGTATTTAGCCATAGGAAGTTGTTTACTTTTTGTTACTGTTTTTTCTTCTCTATAATGTAGAAGAAGAACTGGAATATCATTTCTAAATCTATACTATTAAGTTTAAAAATAATATGGCAAAACTAGGCTGGGCATGTTGGCACATGTCTGTGGAACTAGCTACTCCAGAGGCTGAGGTGGGAGGATCACTTGAGCCCAGGAGGTTGAGGCTGCAGTGAGCCGTGATTGCACCACTGTACTCCAGCCTGGGCAGCAAAGCAAGCCTCAAAACATAATAAATTTAAAAAAATAAAAATAATATGATAAAACTATTAAAAACCATTATTTCTTTCTTTTAAATTTTTTTTATTTCAATAGGTTTTTTGGAAACAGGTTGTGTTTGGTTACATGAACAAGTTCTTTAGTGGTGGTTTGTGAGATTTTGGTGCACCCATCACCTGAGCAGTATACACTGTACTCAGTGCGTAGTCTTTTATCCCTCATCCCCCTCCCACCCTTTCCCCTGAATTCCCTGAGTCCCCAAAGTCCCCAAAAGTCCATCGTATCATTCTTATGCCTTTGCGTCCTCATAGCTTAGCTCCCACTTATGAGTGAGAACATACAATGTCTGGTTTTCCATTTTAAGTGAAGTGAGTTACTTCACTTAGAATAACAGTCTCTAATTCTGTCCAGGCTCCTTCAAATGCCATTATTTCATTCCTTTTATGGCTGAGTAGTATTCCATGGTATGTATGTGTATGTGTGTATATATGTGTGTGTGTGTGTGTGTGTATGTGTTTGTGTATATATATATACGTATATATATACGTATATATATATAACACTTTCTTTATCCACTTGTTGATTGATGGGCATTTGGGCTGGTTCCATTTTTTTGCAGTTGCGAATTGTGCTGCTATAAACGTGTGTGCAGGTATCTTTTTCATATAATGACTTATTTTCCTCCGGGTAGATACCCAGGAGTGAGATTGCTAGATCAAATCGTAGATCTACTTTTAGTTCTTTAAGGAATCTGCACACTGTTTTCCATAGTGGTTGTACTAGTTTACATTTCTACCAACAATGTAAAAGTGTTTCCTTTTCACCACATCCATACCAACATCTATTAGTTTTTGATTTTTTGATTATGGCCATTCTTGCAGGAGTGAGGTGGTATTGCATTGTGGTTTTGATTTGCATTTTCCTGATAAGTAGTATATTAGTCTGTTCTCATGCTGCAAAAAGAACTGCCCTAGGTGGGGTGCAGTGGCTCATGCCTGTAATCCCAGCACTTTGGGAGGCCAAGGCAGGAGGATCACGAGGTCAGGAGATTGAGACCATCCTGGCTAACACGGTGAAACCCCCTCTCTATTAAAAATACAAAAAAATTAGCAGGGCATGATGGTGGGTGCCTGTAGTCCCAGCTACTCGGGAGGCTGAGGCAGGAGAACGGCATGAACCCGGCAGGCGGAGCTTACAGTGAGCCGAGATCGCGCCACTGCACTCCAACCTGGGTGACAGAGCGACACACTCCGTCTCAAAAAAAAGAACTGCCCGAGACTGGGTAATTTATAAAGGAAGGAAGTTTAATTGACTCACAGTTCCGCATGGCTAGGAAGGCCTCAGGAAACTTTCCATCATGGTGGAAGGGGAGGCAAACGTGTCCTTTTTCACAAGGTTGCAGGAGAGAGAAGTACCAAGCAAAGGGAGAAAAGCCCTTTATAAAACCATCAGATCTTGTGAGAACTCACTATCATGAGAACAGCATGGGGGTAACCACCCCCAGGATTCATTTATCTCCCACTGGGTCCCTCCCAAGACACGTGGGGATTATGGGAACTATAATTCAAGATGAAATTTGGGTGGGACCAGGCACAGTGGCTCTCGCCTGTAATCCCAGCACTTTGGGAGGCAGGCAGATCATCTGAGGTAAGGAGTTTGAGATCAGCCTGGCCAACATGGTGAAACCGCGTCTCTACTAAAAATACAAAAATTAGCTCAGCGTGGTTGTGCATGCCTATAGTCCCAGCTACTCAGGAGGCTGAGGCAGGAAAATCACTAGAACCTGGGAAGTGGAGGTTGCGGTGAGCCAAGATTGTGCCATTGCACTCCAGCCTGGGCAACAGAGTGAGATTCCACCTCAAAAAAAAAAAAAAAAAAAAAAAAAAGAACAAAAGAAATTTGGGTGGGGACACAGCCAAACTATATCAAGTAGTGATGTTGAGCATTTTTTCATGTTTGTTGGCCATTTGTATATCTTCTTTTGAGAATTGTCTATTCATGTCCTTAGCCCACTTTTTGATGGGATTGTTTGTTTTGTTCTTGCTGATTTGTTTGTGTTCCTTATAGATTCTGGATATTAGTCATTTGTCGGATGTATAGATTGTGAATATTTTCCTCCCACTCCATGGGTTGTCTGTTTACTCTGCTGATTATTTCTTTTGCTGTGCAGGAGCTTTTTTAATTTAATTAAGTCCCATCTATTTATCTTTTTGTTGCATTTGCTTTTGGGTTCTTGGTCATGAAGTCTTTGACTAAACCAATGTCTAGAAGGGTTTCTCCAAAGTTTGTTCTAGAATTTTTGTGGTTTCAGGTCTTAGATTTAAGTCTCTAATCCATCTTGAGTTTTGTATAGGGTGAGATATGAGAATCCAGTTTCATTCTTTTACATGTGGCTTGCCAATTATCCCAGCACCATTTGTTGAATAAGGTGTCTTCCTCATTTTATGTTTTTGTTTGCTTTGTCAGAGATCAGTTGACTATAAATATTTGGCTTTATTTATGGGTTCTCCATTCTGTTCCATTGGTCTATGTGCCTATTTGATACCAGTACTATGCTGTTTTGGTGACTATGGCCTTGTAATATAGTTTGAAGTCAAGTAATGTAACGCCTCCAGATTTGTTCTTTTTGCTAAATCTTGCTTTGGCTATATGAGCTCTTTTTTGGTTTCATATGCATTTTAGGATTGTTTTTTCTAATTCTGTGAAGAATGGTGGTGGTATTTTGATAGGTATTGCATTTAATTTATAGATTGCTTTTGGCAATATGGTCATTTTCACAATATTGATTCTATTCATCCATAAGCATGGGATGTGTTTCCATTTGTTTGTGTCACCTATGATTTATTTCAGCAGTGTTTTGTAGTTTTCCTCGTAAGAGCCTTTCACCTCCTTTCACTTAGGTTAAGTATATTCCTAAGGTTTTGTTTCGTTTTTGGCAACGATTGTAAAAGGGGTTGAGTTCTTGATTTGATTCTCAGCTTGGTCGCTGTTGGTGTATAGCAGAGCTACTGATTTGTGTATGTTAATTTTGTATCCTGAAAATTTGCTGAATTCATTTACCAGTTCAAGGAGATTGTTGGATGTCTTCAGGGTTTTCTAGGTATACGACCATGTCATCGGCAAACAGTGACAGTTTGACTTCCTCATTACCAATTTGGATGCCTTTTATTTCTTTCTGTTTTCTGATTGCTCTGGCTAGGACTTCCAGTACTATGTTGAACAGAAGTGGTGAAAGAGGGCAACCTTGTCTTGTTCCAGTTATAAGGGGGAATACCTTCAACTTTTCCCCAGTTGGTATAATGTTGGCTGTGGGTTTGTCATAGATGGCTTTTACTGCCTTAAGCTATGTCTCTTATATGCCAGTTTTGCTAAGGGTTTTAATCATGAAGGGATGCTGGATTTGTCAAATGCTTTTTCTGCGTCTCTTGAGATAATCATGTGATTTTTGTTTTTAAGTCTGTTTATGTGGTGTATCACGTTTATTGACTTACAGATGTTAAACCATCCCTTTATTCCTGTTATGAAACCCATTTGATCATGGTAGATTATCTTTTTGATATGTCGTTTGATTCGGCAAGCTAGTATTTTATTGAGGATTTTTGCATCTATGTTCATCAGGGATATTGGTCTGTAGTTTTCTTTCTTTGTTATATCCTTTCTTCATTTTGATATTGGGGTGATACTGTCTTCATAGAATGATTTAGGGAGGATTCCCTCTTTCTCTATATTTTCTTTTTTTTTTTCAGTGAGGGCAGCGGGGAGACAGGGTCTTGCTCAGTTGCCCAGGCTGGAGTGCGATGGTGTGATCATAGCTCGTTGAAGCCTCAACCTCCTGGGCTCAAGCAGTCCTCCTGCCTCAGTTTCCTGAGTAGCTAGGACTACAGGAGTGTGCCCCCACACCTGGCTAATTTTAACATTTTTTGTAGAGACAGGGGTCTTGCTATGTTGCTGAGGCTGGCCTCAAACTCCTGGCCTCAAGCGATCCTCCCACGTCAGTTTCCCAAAGCACTGAGATTACAGGCGTGAGCCACTGTGCATGGCCAGTGTTTTCTTACTTTATGATATTCATCGCTGACCTAGCTTCAGAGTCACTACCAACTTCCATAGCATCCTGTAAAACAAATGGGTTACTAAAGCACATCACCTTCAAACATGGGTGTCTGAGACAGAACACCTGAAATTTATGACAAGAGTGCATTATGTTTACTTACTTGCCATCTGATTTCATTGCAGAGGATGGGCAAGTGAGCTGCTTTGGAGATATGCCGTGACTCTGGCTTAACCTCACAGTGAATGCCACCTTGCGATGAAACTGGGGCAGGTGGTCCTGAGGGAGGGTGGTGCTGTGGGTGGTACACCAGAGCTCATGTCAGAAGCTGAGCTCAGGTCCTGCCACTGCCACCAACCAACAAGTGGTCTGGATAAGTTTATAAGTCTCTTTGCCTTTAAGTGAAGAAAACTGTGCTTTATCTCTAAAGTTCTTTTCAGTTTCAACATCTGTGAATCAAGCTGTTAGATTGAAATTTTCAGTGCATAGAATCAGCAAATGTCCCCAGAAAGCCATCGATATGAGCAGTCTAAAGATAAATGAGAATTCTGAAAATTGTATTTTAAAGTGGCTCCTAATGAGTCCCTGGAAATTTGTGCATTGACATAGTAGTGTATCTTCACACAAATGTCATATATTAGCATTTTTGTTGTAATTCCCAGAATTGCTTCCCAAAGATACTGGGGTTGGCTGGTAGGCATTTCCTTAAGTATACCAACTTGCTGCCAAATTCTCTGTTCTCCTCCTACTTTTAGCTCCAAGGATAACACATAAAAATTGAACTACTGCTACCGTTTCTTCTAATAGTAACAACTAAATGCTATGCTACTGCATATTTATGTCTTCTATAAAGCTATTTGTAGACACTATTGCAAATAATAAAATATAAAGGGATGCACATTGGATGATAAAATTAATGCTCTTGGTTGTTTGATATTTACGGAGAGAAATAAATAGAGATTGAGCTAAAGGTTATCCCCAGCGGGCAAGAAAAATGTCACAAGTTTATGCACAGCAATACACTTTTGAAAGTGGTTTCTATGAGACACATGGCTAGTTAAAATTGTCTTTCTTTGCTGTTGTATAGTAGGTGCGGTAAAACTTTTCTTTATGATTTATTAAAAAATATGTAAAACCCAGTCTGGCCTCTTAACAGAATTGCCTAATAAAATTGCAGACATAAATAATTATATTGAGGGATGGAAGCTAGAAGGGGTGATTGAATAAGATGAAAGAACGAGCAACTGAGCCGAGCAACTGAAGAAGCTCATTTTCAGGGGATAGAGTTGCAGAAAAAAACACTTTAACAATTTCTCTTTTGATTATTTGAAATAAACATGGCATATTTAATAAAGAAGTATAAAGCACAAATGGTAATCCTGTAAACAGACGACAGAAAACAGTAATAGTTGTGATCCTTATAGTTAGAGATTTTTCAAATTTGAAGATCATGTAAACATTCCTTTGGGGAATTTCAAAATTAGAATGCATATCGAGTATCATTAGGCATGTGCTCAAGTGCTAAGTGGTACAGTTATATCTAGAACAGCAAGATGGTACTGTGATAATTAAAGAGAAGAAATTGCTCAAAAAAATTATTATCAAAAGTGAAAACTTAAAAAATGTGTATGCCCCTCTATCCAGAAGCTTCACAACCAAGAATGTATCCTAAGAAAATGTAAATACTCGGCTGGGCGCGGCAGCTCACCCTTGTAATCCCAGCACTTTGGGAGGCTGAGGCAGGCGGATCACGAGGTCAGGAGATCGAGACCATCTTGGCTAACGCAGTGAAACCCTGTCTCTACTAAAAATACAAAAAATCAGCCGGGCATGGTGGTGGGCGCCTGTAGTCCTAGCTACTCGGGAGGCTGAGGCAGGAGAATGGCGTGAACCCGGGAGGCGGAGCTTGCAGTGAGCAGAGATCATGCCACTGCACTCCAGCCTGGGAGACAGAGCCAGACTCCGCCTCAAAAAAAATATATATATATAAATACAAATAATGCTTTTCTATAATGCTTTTCTTTGATTCTGTTTACTCCCGTTTTACTTATTTTTTTAAAAAAAGAAAAAAAAAACTAAAAACAATCCACATCAATAAGGGACTGTTTACACCAATTGTGGCACACCCATACCATGGAAGGACATCCTAATGATTTGGGATAGTGGTGGAAGCTGCTTATTTCAGGAAGCAGAGGAGGAAGATGATGAACATTTTGACTTTCTTGTACTCTGGAAAATTTTCAAGTAAATGAAGTTGATTTTAACAATCTTCTAACTTTACTTTCTGCTCTTCTCTCTCTTGGAATCTCTTTGGGGTTCCAAAATTCTCTAGCTAACTCAGTCATTATAACATCTTTACTTTACAAAGTAATTTGGACTCCTCTCTCCTAAACTGTTTATGATCTTTACAACTTCTTCCCTCCCTTCACTAATAAATCCATAGAATCTCTAAAAAGTTTCAGGGGTTTTGTCTGTGGTTTTTTGACAACCATAGGCACTGCGGCAGTGCTGGGGACATCAGTGAAGGGTATGTATGGGCTATGGTTTGCTAAAAAGGGGTAATCTATAAATTGACAGTCTGAAGTCAGTGATCGCCTGCAGCATTTTTCATAGAATCAGATCACATTTATTCTCTGCATTAGCAGAAGTAAATGACTGGCATTTTTTTTATGGCAAATGGTGCCTCTCCTATACCAGCAAGACAAATCCTATGTAGTTAAAAGTAGAAAAGGGCATCAAACACACAGCGGTATTTGTTAATGTGTTTCCAGTTTCAGAAAATACCATAATGACTTAATTATGTCTAGTTACATTTTCTTTTAACTTTCAAAGCACTTTTCCATCTCCTTTCATTGTATCCTTATAATCACCTGTACAGAAGGTAGGGGAGGTACTATTGCCCCCATTTGAGAAATGATGAAACTGAGACACAAAGAGTTAATTGCAGGGTAGTAATAGGACCCAGGATGACTAACTCTGTGCCAGACATTTTATCTTGTAGATCACAAGCAAGAGACCCCCTGGTGGCCAGTAAATTATTGTTGTAGAAGCTAAGCAGAATTTGAAACCATTTCCAGGAACTTAGACTGGGCTTGGAGTTTCAAATTTCATTTAAAAAAAAAAAAAAAGGGCAGGGCACCGTGGCTCACGCCTGTAATCCCAGGACTTTGGGAGGCCGAGGCGGGCAGATCACGAAGTCAGGAGATCAAGACCATCCTGGCTAACACAGTGAAACCCCATCTCTAATAAAAATACAAAAAATTAGCCGGGCGTGGTGGCGGGTGCCTGTGGTCCCAGCTACTCGGGAGGCTGAGGCAGGAGAATGGTGTGAACCCGGGAGACAGAGCTTGCAGTGAGCCGAGATCGTGCCACTGCACTCCAGCCTGGGCGAGAGAGCGAGACTCCGTCAAAAAAACCAAAAAACAAAAAACAAACAAAACAAACAAACAAAAAAAACAAAAATCAAAACAGCTGTTTGTCCTTGATAGGAGTGGAGAATTTTATATGCGGAGATAATAATAGACCAGTGATTTTTAAGCAAAGTCAATTTTGCTCCCCACCCCTAATCTCATCCCTCTTCCCGAAGACATTTTTGGTTGTTGCAAATGGGAAGGAGTATTTTCTTTTTCTTTCTTTCTTTCTTTCTTTTTTTTTGAGACAGAGTCTTGTTCAGTCACCCAGGCTGGAGTGCAATGGCATGATCATAGCTCACTACAGCCTTGATCTCTTGGGCCCAAGTGATCCTCTGGCTTCAGCCTCCTGAGTAGCTTGGACTACAAGTGTGAGCCACCATGCCTGGTTAACATTTTAACATTTTTAGTAGAGACAAGATCTCGCTATGTTGAACTCCTGAGCTCACGGGATCCTTCTGCCTTAGCTTCCCAAAGTGCTGGAATTACAGGTGCGAGCCATTGTGCCTGGCCTTTTGTTTGCAGGGTGGGGAGGATTTGGAGAAGGGTGTATTACTGGAGTATTACTGGCATCTAGTGAGTAGCGGCTGGGGATCCTGCTAAACATCCTAGAATGCACAAGACAGCCCCCATAACACAGACTATCCAGCTCATAGTTTTAATTGTTCTGAGGTTGAGGGACCCCTGCTTTAGACTGTCTCTTTGCCTTGGTTAATGGTGCTTGGCATGTTCTCAGTTTGCCCTATGATTAGTCTCTGCCATCGAAACTATACAAACCACTGGGCAAAACTTTTTAAAAGGGAGTTCAATAATGTGTCATCTTCTACCCCACATTTGGTGCTTTCTCTTAATTCTTCATCCCTTCTCTCAATACTTTCCCCAGTTGTCATCACCCCTACTTTTCCAGCGAGCATTTGGCTTAATTCATATACCTGTGTTTCTCTCTTTTTCCTCTCTGACATCAAATTAACATGGTTCAGTTCCACGCTGGTCTCTTTTTCTTGCTCTCTTAGAGAAAACACTGAACCTCGTGGACACTGGGTGATGGGTGGAGGTGCAGGCCCTGGAGGTGCCCCCAGGAATGTCGGTTGGGCCTCTCTGGGAGACTGCTTATCTGCCAGCTTCTGTTATTAATTTTGGAAGAATGCTTGGGTGGAGGAGGAAGAGGCCTTCCCTTAGTGCCTTAGAGAAATCTCACAGGTGAGATTTCCTAGAAGTTAACTCTACTTCCGAAAGGAGGGTGAACAATTATACTCCATACTCACCTACAAGTTGTAACTCTTATTTGTTTAATAGCAATAGACCCTGTGGATAGTAGTCTCTGGCCATGCAGATATTTTCAGTTTGTTCTTAGACAATGGCGGAGTTGAATTTACTAAGAAGAATACTTAGAGTATTAGAGGGGCTTTCTGATTTTTTGACGGGGGTGGTTACAGAGGACCAGGTAATTTTGGATTTTATTTTCCAGAAGAATGCTGACATGGATGAGAAGCATTATTTTTATCTCACTGATAAAGATTAGAACTTTCATATTCTAAACAATTGATTTCTTCAATATGACTGGACTAAACCAGTCTAATTAGGGTTTGTTCTGAGCTAGGTAAAATGTGTTAGTCATTATCTAGATCAGCAATTCTCAAAGTGTGGTGCACAGACCCCTGGGTGCTCCGCCTGAGATTTCTTCCGAAAATCTGCAAGGTCCAAACTCTTTTTATAATAATATTAAGATGTTATTTGCCCCCTCCCCACCTCTTGTGCCACTTCCCTCTAATTTTGCACTGATGATGCGGAAACAATGGTGATGCGAACTTTGGGTGCCTTGGCGCAAATCAAGGCAGTGGCTTTAAAGCACACTAATTGTCTTTGTGTTCTTCACCTCCATGCACTCACAGTAAAAAGAAAAGCCGGTTTCACTGAAGAAGGTCCTTGTCAAAGTAGTAAAAAGTATTAATTAAATCTTGACCCTTGAGTGCCCATTTTTTAACATTCTGTGTGATATAATGGAAAGTACACAGAAAGCATTGTTGCTGCATACTGAAGTACAAAAGCGATTGTCTTGAGCAAATCATTTATGCAATTATTTCAGCTGCAAGCCAAACTAGCCCCCCTCTTTTTTTTGTGGAACACCATTTTTCACTTGAAAGAGCGACTGGCAGACAAACTGTGGTTATTCAAACTTGGGTATTCAGCAGAACTTTAATCAAAAACATATGAAGTAAACCTGTCATTTCGAGGAAAGAAAAACTGACAGTATTTTATTAAAGATAAAATTTGGGTTTTCAACTAAAATTTTGAATTTTGGAAGGCCTGTATTCACCACTGTGAGTATGACAGTTTCCTAGTACTAAAAGACTTTTCTGATGCGAGAAATAATGATATGATTAATACGATTTTAAAATATCATCTAAGGAAATGTGTCAAGCTTGGGAAGATGTCAATAAGTCTATGTAGTGATATTTTCAATATGATGTCACTAGATGATGCATGGCTGAAAGATCCATTCAGAGTGCAAGACAGACCAATGGATTTTAATGTAGCAGGGTAGGAAAAGTTCATCGATATAGTTTCAGATTCCACACTGCAAATCACCTTTAAGAAACTACTACTTATTGAGTTTTGATATGGTACCAAATAGTAATATCAACAATCATCTTAAAAAAATCATTAAAATATTCTTCCCATTTCCAACCACATATCTGCTTAAGGCCAAATTTTCTTCATATACTTCAACCAAAACAACAGATTTCAACAGATTGAATGCAGAAGTAGATATGAGAATCCAACTGTCTTACATTAAGCTAGACTTTAAGGAAATTTGCAAAAACGTAAAATAATACTTCTTTTCTTACTAATTATTTATTGTTTCAGCAATAGCTATTTCTCATAAAAATGTGATTTATATTAACATGCAGTGGGTTTATTAATGTTATTTTAAAATAAATACTTAAAATCTATTTTAACTTATAGTACAGTAAATATTAGTAGCTAAAATCCACAGCACGGAAGAGTGTAAAGGGATCTTGAGATGAAAAATCTGAGAATTATTGATCTAGAAGAATATAAATTACAATATGGGGCCAGGTGCGGTGGCTCACGCCTGTAATCCCAGCACTTTGGGAGGCCGAGGCAGGCTAATCGCTTGAGGTCAGGAGTTTGAGATCAGCCTGGCCAACATGGTGAAACCCTATCTCTACTAAAAACACAAAAAAATTAGCTTGGTGTGGTGGTGCATGCCTGTAATCCCAGCTACTTGGGAGGCTGAGGCACAAGAATCACTTGAACCCAGAAGGTGGAGGTTGTAGTGAGCTGAGATTGCGCAACTGCACTCCAGCCTGGGTAACAGAGCAAGACTCTATCTTAAAAAAAAAAAAAAAAAAAAAAATTGCAATATGGTTACTGCAAAGTTGATCCTTTCAAAGCAAACATGTGCTATTCCCTTTCCTTGTTTAAAAACATTAATGACTACATGTGGATGGTACTTTGTACTTTCCAAAGTGTTTTTACATGCATCAACAAATTAATCCTTTGAGCAATCCTGCAGGTCAGGTATCATATTCTTTATCTTATACTGAAGAAAACTGAGATTCAGAGCAATCATCAAGCAGCTTATTCTACGTCAGAGAGCCAGTGACAGAGCTGGACGTTAACCCTAGATTTTCCAATTTCTAATTTCATTATATTTTTGTAATACTAATTTATAGGTTCCAAAACTATTAGAAATAATTTAGTATATGAATAGTGTACATTATAAACAATTTTAAAGGGTTTATTAAATTACTGTACTTTTGGGTAACAAACATTAAACTCAAATATACATAGATAATCTTATTGGGTTTGGGTTATGTTCTTTATGTCGAACATGCAAATTATTTCAAATTCTGAATGAGTGATGTCTAAATGAATGTTTTTGTATACCTACTTCTGTTCATTGTATGACATTGAACTATATGAAACTGCCAATATTCTCACATTTTTGACTTATAAAAATGACAATTTCATATGCCTCAACATAATACAATTTTACAAATGCAGAAAAGATTAATAAGGCCTTGTAAAGCAGGCTTTATTTATTTATTTATTATTTATTTTTGAGATGGAGTCTTGCTGTCACCCAGGCTGGAGTGAAGTGGCACGATCTTGGCTCACTGCCACCTCCGCTTCCCGGGTTCAAATGATTCTCCTGCTTCAGCCTCCTGAGTAGCTGGGATTACAGGTGACCGCCACCACACCCGGCTAATTTTTGTATTTTTAGTAGAGACAGGGTTTCACCATATTGGCCAGGCTGGTCTCAAACTCCTGACCTCAAGTCATCCGCCTGCCTAGGCCTCCCAAAGTGCTGGGGTTACAGGTGTGAGCCACCACACACAGCCAAATTAGGCTAAATTTATATCAAGAGAGCATTAAAAAGAATAAACTGAAAAATAAGAGTTTACGTACAAACCCCAGGCCTCAGTCCCACATCCCAGTTGTCTGAGGTAACCTACTATCAAAACAATTTCCTGTGTGTCCCTCCAGGCATTGCCCATGCATATATAATCAAACATGTAGCTATTAAAACATACACACACACACGCACACGCGCACACACACACACACACAAATGGGTTCATACTAACAAACTACTTTGCCAATTGCTTTTTTCACTTAATATTTTGGGATATCATTCCTTACAATTCATGTAGTTCTATTCTTTTTAAAAACTTCAGTTAGTCTATTGGAGAATGTACCATAATTTGCTACTGAATTTAAGAGAAATTATTGAAGCATGACATGCACATAGTAAAATGCACTAATCTTAAAGTTTATTTTCCACATGCGTATGCACATGTGTATGCACATTACCTTCTACATGAGTGTGTATAACTGTGTAACCACCATCCAAATCAAGTATAGAGTAGTTCCAGCATCCCACAAGGCCCTATCAAGCCCTGTCTCAGTCAATAATACTTTCCTAACCCAATAACCATTGTTCTAATTTTTATCACCAGAGATTAGTTTTGCATGTTTTTTTCATTATCTAGCCATCCAGAAGCAGTTTTGCATGTTTTTAAACTTCATATAAATGGAATCATACTGCATGGTTTGCGTATGTGTGTATGTATGTACCTTGTTCCTTTTGTTCAACATGGGTTCTCTAGGGTTGACTTATATTAGCATGTGTAATGGTTTGCTCTTTTTATTGCAAACCATTTTTATGGTATTCTCTTACATGAATTAATCCATTCTACTCTTGATGAAAATTTGGTTTTTTATTTTGTAAGTTTTAGATATTATAAATAAAGCTGCCATGAGCACTTTTACATGTCTTTTGGTGGATATCCATTAATTTTCTTAGGTATATTCTTATTTGATTTCATTTTGGTTTAAATGTGTTAATATGCCTATAAAGGCGGCCCTTTACAGAGGAAGTATAATACATTCATCATACTAGCAAATAGCGGTAGAAGGCAGATGGGGTAAAACATAGAGATTATGACTGCGATTTAAGAAAGCTTTTAGTTATAGAAATGTAAAGAAAATGTGGTATAAATAAAGCAAATGCTCTAGTAAAATGCTATTTATGTAAGCTGGATATTAGCATGCCAGTGGATTCTGATATGAAAAAACTCCTGTAGAATGCTGAATAAAGAAGACATCCTAGAGTAGAACCGATGGCTTTTTCAGGCTACGGAAAACAATCAGTAACATACTCAACTTATCTCTGTAATTTCACTTGCATTCTTTCCAGCATATGCTTACTGGCTTATTTGGGGTACAATTTTCCATTCTAAATGGAAAATTAAAGCTATTAATTTATATTATTAGTCTAATTTGATACCCTATCACTTTCATATAAGTGATTCCTTAAAAAGGAAATTTATGTTAGGGAAAAATTCATATGTTTAGTTAATCACATAATTTAAAATAACAAAGTCTCAATTTACTGGATTTTACATTATAATTAATTTGACTCCTGGTTAACTAAAGATTAACCAGAAAACTATTTTTATTTCTCACTGATGAGCATTTTTAAGTAAGTTATTATACTTTCACAGTCTCGGTATTTTTGTATAGAAATCCAATATATTCTTTAATGATTTAAGAATGTTTGTGTAGGCCTGGTGCGTTGGCTCACACCTGTAATCCCAGCACTTTGGGAGGCCAAGGCTGGTGGATCACCTGAGGTCAGGAGTTTGAGACCAGCCTCACCAACGTGGTGAAACCCCGTCTCTACTAAAAATACAAAAATTAGTCAGGTGTGGTGGCGAGCACCTGTATTCCCAGCTACTCTGGAGGCTGAGGCAGGAGAACTGGTTGAACCGGGGAGGCAGAGGTTGCAGTGAGCCGAGATTGTGCCACTACACTCCAGCCTGGGCAACACAGTGAAACTCCGTCTCAAAAAAAAAAAAAAAAAAAGAATGTGTTATCTTTTTAAATATGAATAATTGTTGCCAAAGTGCTGTAGTTGGTCTGGGATGACTCTAGGTGTTTCTTTTGAAAATAAATTTCTGTTATGTGTTTTCTTTTTTCTTTTCTTTTCTTTCTTTCTTTTTTTTTAAGACAGGGTCTTGCTCTATTGCCCAGTCTGGAGTACAGCCATCATGGCGCTGCTCCTGGGCTCAAGGAAACCTCCTGCCTCAGCCTCCTGAGGCACTGGGACTACAGGTACACACCACTACACCTGGCTAATTTTTAAATTTTTTTTGTGGAGAGACGGTCTCACTTTGTTGCCCAGGTTGGTCTTGAAATCCTGGCCTCAAGTAATCTTCCCACCTTAGTCTCCCAAAGTGCTGAGAGGACAGGTGTGAGCCACTGTGCTCGGCCTGCTTTCACTTTTGATGCCCTCTGTTCACCACAGTACAGTCAGAATAACTTTTTTTTTTTTTTTTTTTTGAGACTATCTCCCTCTGTTGCCCAGGCTGGAGTACAGTGCCCAGTCTCCGCTCACTGTAACCTCCACCTCCCAGGTTCAAGCAATTCTCCTGCCTCAGCTTCCCGAGTAGCTGGGACTACAGGTGCCCACCACCACGCCTGTCTAATTTTTGTATTTTCAGTGGAGATGGGGTTTTACCATGTTGTCCAGGCTGGTCAGGAACTGCTGACCTCAGGTAATCCACCCGCCTTGGCCTTCCAGAGTGCGGTGCGGGGATTACAGGCGTGAGCCACTGCATCGGGCCCAGAATAACTAAAACATAATTCAACGTTATTCTCCTGCTTACGACTCTTACCATTATGCTTGAAAAAAAAAAACTCAACTCATTACTATGGCCTGCTAGTCCTAAATGACGTTGCATCTGCTAGCCTCTCCCCCACCATCTGGTGTCATTAAGTTCCAGCTACATGGCCTCCTTTTAATTCTGTGAACATGCCAAGCAAGCCCTTTCTACTTTATCACTTCCCACACGCAGTCTCCTCTGTTTAGGATACTCCCTACCACCTCATGCAATTCACTGCTTCTCAGCATTTTACTCTCCGCTTAAATACAACCTCCTTGCGAAGGCTTTCCCGCCTCACCTAAGAAGCCCACTATCTTCTATTCCCATCTTCTATTTTTTTAAAATATAATTTACCAAAATTATAATTATATGCTTGTTTTATTATCTTTGCTGTGTCAGGAATTGATTCAACAGCTGAAAAATATACAGTGGCTGAAAATTATAGTTCCTTTTTCTCTCATATAAATGAAGTTTAGAGGCAGGTAGATCAAGGTTAGTATGGTAGCTCCATGGTCATAAGAGACCTAGGCTTCTTCCCTCTAGCTGTTCCACCAAATTCAGCATATGGCTTCCACCTTACAGTCCAAAATGGTTGCTCCAGTTCCAGCCATCATGCTTGTATTCCATACAGCTGGAGTCAGGAAGGCAAATACAGTTTTTATTCAAAGTAAGGGAGATTTTATACACACTGTTAAAAATTGAGGGTTCCTTAGTGAAATTATTGACTCAGGCAAGGATTTTCAATTGATGTTAAAATGATCAGGTAGATGGCTAGTGAGAAAGGACATTCATAAGGTGCCAAACAAAGCAAAACAAAACCTCTGCACAGATTACTTCTGTCCATAAAAGAACAAAGCTTTACAGTGAAAAAGTCAGGCTGTCATCACCTCAATCCAGGGGTCAGGTATTCTGTGTCTCCTGATGTGATGTGATTTGAAGTACACAGTACTACTTGCGACACAATCTTGCCAAAAATGTTTAAATTTGAGTCTAATTGGGCCTTAATTTTGAAATGGGAAAGATTCCCTTGTCCCCCTCTCAGGGCATGCGATAGGAGTGTGGCTCCCTTCTTCAGCACCCCACTGCTCAAACCTCTAGGGGAGCATACAGACGGGCAGGCTGTGGGGCTCTGACCCCACGGCAGTGTCTAGGGGTGAATGTTAACAACTGAAGCCCCAGTGGGCGTGTTACGGGTGCCCTTTTAGTTTAGCCATCTGTAGGCGGCTTGTGTTAGTCAGCCCAATTAGACCCCTGCCTTATTGCAAGGACAGAGGGCTTTCTGTATCCCGGGGTTCCTGCCTTGGTGTACTAGAAGAATTGGATCACACGTGGGTTTGGAGAATGAGTGCAAGGTTTTATTGAGTGGAAGTAGCTCTCAGCAGATGGAGGAGCCAGAGGGAGATGGTTTTCCCCTGGAAGTCGGGCTGCTTGGTGGCCCGACTCTTCTCTGACAGCCCTGGCCAAACTCTGTTCTGCCGGTCAATGACCTGCCGGTGTGCCAGTGCCTGTCCGTGTGCCCTTGACGTGCTCTCAATGTCCTCTCGAAATCCAGCCGCTTGTGTGTTCCCCCGCCAATGTGTTTCTCTCAACATCCAGCTGTTTTTGTGTGTTTGCCTTGCTAGGGTCTCGGGTTTTTATAGGCACAGGATGGGGGCGTGGCAGGCCAGGGTGGTCTTGGGAAATGCAACATTTGGGCGCGACGGCAGGAGTGCCTGTCATCACCTAGGTCTGTGGGCACAGGTCCGGGGGTGGAGCCCTCGCCAGGGACCCACCTTTCTCCTCCCAGCACTTCCCTGCCCCTCTTCTGTATCAATTTGTCATAACATAATTTCAGCTTTACAGAAATCACAAGGGAAAGAGAAGCTAACTGGTACCCTGACGAAGCAATCAAACAAATTGAGAAATTGGGACATTCTTCTATAGAACAATTGTTCCTGTTTCTGTGTCTTTAACATTGCAGTATCATGAATAAAGGGACTGATATATTTCAAAGAGACTGAGGGGACATAACAACTAGATGTGATGTGTGGTCCTCACTTGGATCCTGGTTTGGATAAACCAGCTGTAAAGGACATTGCGTGGACAATGGGAGAAATTTCAATATGCGTGGGTATTCAGATATAATATGCTATTAAGGAATTATTACTACTGTCAGCTGTGATTGTTATTTTGGCTATGTAGGAAAACTCGGTGGCTCACGCCTGTAATCCCAGCACTTTGGGAGGCCGTGGTGGGTGGATCACCTGAGGTCAGGAGTTTGAGACCAGCCTGGCCAACATGGTGAAACCCGTCTTTACTAAAAATACAAATCAGCTGGGTGTGGTGGTGTGCGCCTGTAACACCAGCTACTTGGGAGGCTGAGGCAGGAAAATTGCTTGAACCCATGAGGCGGAGGTTGCAGTGAACTGAGATGGTGCCACTGCACTCCAGCCTGGGTGACAGAATGAGACTCTGTCTCAAAAAAAAAAAAATTCTTATTTTTTAAAATTTAGAGGAAGAATGTGATGATGACTATCATTTACTTGACATTCTTTAGTATTGGAGGTCCACTTCTAAAGAAGAGGATAATGGATATTGGGGGTCAACAACAAGTCTTCTTTATTTTGAGACAGGATTGTGCTCTCTCACACAAGCTGGAGTACAGTGGTATGATCTTGGCTGACCACAGCCTCAACCTCCTAGGCTCAAGTAATCCTCACACCTCAGCCTCCTGAATAGCTGGGACTACAGGTGCATGCCACTATGCTAGCTAATTTTTGTATTTTTTGTAGAGATGGTATTTTGCCGTGTTACCCAGGCTGGTCTCAAACTCCTGGAACCAAGTGAACCACCCCCCTTGGCCTCCCGAAGTACTGGGATTATAGGTGTGAGCCACCGTGGCCGGCCCAAGAAGTCTTTAGCATACTCTGCCACCAGACTGTGAGCTGCATGAGGGCAAGGATTGTGCCCATTTTGCTTCCATAACCAGTGCTTAATACACTGTCCAGTATATAGTAGGCACTCCTTGCATATTTGTTAAATGAATGAATAAGCAAGGATGATAAAGGAATGTAGAAATTAACCATGACTTCCACTGGCATTGAGAATCCACCAGACATCTCTCAAGAGATCACTGCACTTAAAAATAGGTATAACTGAAATATGACAACTATATGCTATAATTAGCACTAAAAAGGTATGAAAAACTATGAAACTGCAAAGAAACAAATAAAAGATAGAAAACATTAAAAAGGTAGGCTGGGCGCGGTGGCTCACGCCTGTAATCCCAGCACTTTGGGAGGCCGAGGCGGGTGGAACACGAGGTCAGGAGATCGAGACCATCCTGGCTAACAAGGTGAAACCCCATCTCTACTAAAAATACAAAAATTAGCTGGGCATAGTGGCAGGCGCCTGTAGTCCCAGCTACTCGGGAGGCTGAGGCAGGAGAATGGCGTGAACCCAGGAGGCGGAGGTTGCAGTGAGCCAAGATCGCGCCATTGCACTCGTCTGGTGACAGAGCCAGACTCCATCTCAAAAAAAAAAAAAAAAGAAAACATTAAAAAGGTAAAATAATGGCAAGATACTATTGTTAATTGTATTGCCCCATGCCCATTCCTTTTAAAGTCCAGGGCATTGAATTAGCTTTTTGTAATAAAAATAGCCAAATATAAAAAGCTGAATTCTGTGTGTTTTTTGGGAGACTGTTAGAAATCCAATCTATTTCTTTCTCCCCTTACTCGCCACCTTATCTCCTTTTCCTACTACTGCTGTGGGAAGATAGCAAGACACCCACTGGCTGACTGCAGCTTCAATCCATTAGCCAGTGACATTCCAGGAGAGTTTCCCCCTTGTTTGCAACATTAATCAAAAAGTATTAAGGCTGGGGGCGGGGTGGCTCACTCCTGTAATCCCAGCACTTTGGGAGGCTGAGGAAGGAGGATCACTTAAACCCAGGAGTTAGAGACCAGCCTGGGCAACATCGTGAAACCCCATCTCTCTCTTTCTCTCTCTCTCTTTTTTGAGACAGAGTCTCACTCTGTTGCCCAGGCTGGAATGCAGTAGTGCAATCTTGGCTCACTGCAACCTCCACCTCCTGGGTTCAAGAGATTCTCCTGCCTCAGCCTCCCGAGTAGCTGGGATTACAGGCACCTGCCATGACACCCAGCTAATTTTTGTACTTTTAGTAGAGACAGGGTTTCACCATGTTGGCCAGGCTGGTCTCGAACTCCTGACCTCAAGCGATACACCCGCCTTGGCCTCCCAAAGTGCTGGGATTATAAGCATGAGCCACTGCGCCTGGCCTGAAACCCCATCTCTGGTAAATATACAAAAATTAGCCAGGTGTGGTGGTGGGTACTTGTAGTCCCATCTACTCTGGAGGCTGAGGTGGGAGGATGGCTTGAGCCTGGAGTGTTGAGGCTACAGTGAGCCGTGATCGCACCACTGCACTCCATCCTGGACAACAGAGTGAGACTGTCTCAAAAATTAAAAAACTATTAATTAAATTTCTACATGTATTAAGTATATTTAAAAAAAGAAAACCAATGAAGTATAAATCATAGATTTTGTCCTTGGGATGTCAAGATCGGCACAGGCAAAACAAAAAGTAAAAAGTTCCAACAAATACCTTATTTTTCTGTGGTGTTTACATTTACAAAGAGCTTTGACAATGAAATTTCACTTATTCCTGAAACAATACCTTGTCATAGGCTGGGTTAAAAAAAAAATGAATTGACTTGCTCAAGGTCATCTCTGTAATTAGAGATAAACCTGGAATTAGAACCCAAGTTTTCTGGCACCATGTTCTCTACGTATCACACTACCTTCTGAAAGCCAAAACTTAGGCCAGGCATGGTGGCTCATGCCTGTAATCCCAGTACTCTGGGAGGCTGAGATGGGACGATCACTTGAGCTCAAGAGTTCAAGACCAGCCTGGGCAACATAGTGAGACCCTCCTCTCTGTTATTTTAATTTTTTTTTTTTTTTGAGACGGAGTCTTGCACTCTTGCCCAGGCTGGAGTGCAGTGGCGCAATCTCAGCTCACTGCAAGCTCTGCCTCCCGGGTTCACGCCTTCTGCCTCAGCCTCCCGAGTAGCTGGGACTACAGGCGCCCGCCACCACGCTCGGCTAATTTTTTGTATTTGTAGTAGAGATGGGGTTTCACCGTGTTAGCCAGGATGGTCTTGATCTCCTGACCTTGTGATCCACCTGCCTTGTCCTCCCAAAGTGCTGGGATTACAGGCATGAGCCACCGTGCCTGGCCTCTATTATTTTAATTTTTAAAAAAATTATCAAAAAAGAAAGCCAAAACTTAAACCAGAATTGCATTTTTGACTGTACAATGTACCAGGAACAACTAACAGAGCTGCCACGTGACTGAAATAAACCTTGACTGTAGAGATGATTTCTAAAGCTATCTGTGATTTCTGTGATTTTTTTCCATTTTTCTTAGCAACCTGGAAGCACCACTGTTTTTTCCCTCTTTCTGCTTCCAGCAGCTGCAGACCCAACGTAATCACCAAGAGAGAATGAAAACCTCCAACTACCATGAATCAGGCTTAACACAATAAGAGAACATTTGGGATTCTACTATAAGAATTTCCACTAAAATTTCATCAACAAACAGTTCAGAAGCTGTTAAGCATAGACAAGGCTGAAAGTGGCTGGTAGCTGGCATGTATACCAAGGAAATTTCATATGGGTAAAAAAATGAATCTGATTTTGTGTGGTACATTTAACATTATCACCGCCTACACATTCGTTTAAAAGCTGTTCATGGCTGAAGAGAAACCCCTGATTCCCTCCTACATCATATCTCAGCCTAGTTTTGGTAAGAGCCGTGGGGAGCTTCATCAAGGATGTTTGCATCCTTTACCCAGAACAAACATTCTAGTAGTGCAACACTCATAGAATCTAAAGAATAGAAGATTAATTTAGTAATATTTAATAAGCAAATGATAATAATAATGTAAATTTAAAAATATTCCCTCCGACTTTTCCCTCTCCTTTATCCCTTGTAGATCATGAATCAGTCCCTGAGGCCTCTCCAGTTTTTAAAGTCCCTCAGATATGTCCTTTATTTCCACTCCCACCATCCTAGTTTTAGTTCTCTTTAGCTTTGTAATCAAAACCCACTGAACTACTCTATTATTTATTTATTTATTTTTGAGATAGGATTTTGCTCTGTTGCCCAAGCTGGAGGGCAATGGTACAATCATGGCTTACTGTAACCTCGACCTCCTTGGCTCAAGCAATCCTCCCGTCTTAGCCTCCCAAGTAGCTAGAACCACATGCATGCACCATCACACCCAGCTAATTTTTTATTTTTTGTCGAGATGGGTTTTTGCTATGTTGCCCAGGCTGTTCTCAAACTACTGGCCTGAAGCAAACTTCTGCTTTGGCCTCCCTAGGTGCTGGGATTATAGGCGTGAACCACCACACCTGGGTGAACTACTCTTAGTACCCATCCTCTTTTCACTTTCTCAAACGCATTCTTCATATGTTCCAAATAGTTTTGCTGAACCAAGTTCTTCTGCTCAAAAACAGAGTGACTTATCAAGTCTTAATTGCTTTTGTGACATTCAAGGTCCTTTAGAACATGGCTTCACCTTAGCTATGTGACCTTATTCTGCTCTAATACTAATACTAATAATTACTATTAATTGAGTAGCCAAGTGCCTGACTCTGTGCCGGGTGCTTTCCATATACAATTTGCTAACACAAATCCTTACCTCAATTAGACCTGTGTCCTATGGTTCCCATATATACTTTGCTGTCTTCTCAAATGCCTATGCTCTATTTTCTGTACCTTCTATGCCTCCGAATCCTACTATTTTGAGAGTGAGGTCATTTCTCAGCTCCTCCAAAAAATCTGCATACATCATATCAGATCCACTGATTTCTTCCCTATTTGGCTTTCTTGCTAAGCTATGCAGATATTTAATACCACTGTATGGTTATTTAGTTGTTTCAGGTATGTAAATTCATCTCCAGTTAAATAGGAGAGCAATGTAAATGTATTGGCAGCTAAATTTATTGACATCCATGGATGGGCTTTGAAGCATGCATGAACCATTGAAAAATTATGTTTTGTGTCTGTGCATTTTTTCTGGGGTCAGAAGTTTTCAAAGCATCCCAAAGAGGTCTATGAAGGGGGTTGGGTTACTTTCTGGATAACAAGCCTTATTTTGAGATCAAGCCTACTACCTAAACCTAGGAATTATATCTTATTGCATAACCTCTGATTCTCCATTGTAAAATTTCTGGCTTTGTTACATAGGCCTGAGTTTTAAAATTCCAATCTGTTTTTTTTTTACTCTGCTTTAATAAACAGAGTGGGCATCCTGAACTGTGATGCTGAACACATAATCACTATATTGGGAACTTATTTCAACAATAATTTCTAAATTAAATACTTTTTAAATAGGCAATACAGTTACATAATTTGAAGGTCAAAACTACAGAAAGAGGGTATCCAGAGAAGTTTCACTTCTACCTGACTTTTTTTCTTTTTCAAAATGGGGTCTTGCTCTGTCACCCAGCTTGGAGTACAGTGGTGCAATCTTGGCTCACTGCAACCTCTGCTTCCTAGGCTCAAGCCATCCTCCCACTTCAGTCTCCTGAGTAGCTGGGACCACAGGCGCATGCCACCATGTCCAACTAGTTTTTGTATTTTTTGTATGGATGGAGTTTCACCATGTTGCCCAGGCTGGTCTTGAACTCCTGAGCTCCAAGAATTTGCCTACCTTGGCCTCCCAAAGTGCTGGGATTATAGGCATGAGCCACCATGCCAGCCCCACCTGACTTTTATAGGTAACTGTCAATAAAAACATTTTAATAACACAGATAATATAATAATGTCTATGGCTTTGTTAGTCAAGGCTCTTTGGTTGCAAGTAATAGAAGTTTATTTCAAATCAGTACAAACAAAAACATTTCTTTAAAGAATAGAGTATCTTAAGGAAGGCAGAAAAGTGCAGCCCAGTTTCATGAATGATTGGAACTAGGACTTAGGAGCACCTCAAGAATATAAGCAGCTACTTTCTCTCTCTCTCTCTCTCCTCTCTCTCTCTGTCTCTCCCCCACTCCCCACTCCCCACCCCCCACCCTCCGCACCCCCCAGTGTGCCCTTTCTGTAGACTGGCTTTGTTGCCTTGGTGTGCACAGGGCAAAATATAGCCATCGCCTCCCTCTTGAGTATACACATCCTAAGTTCAAGTAACCTGTCCAGGTTCTTGTTTCTAAGTGCCAATTCTCACACACACCACACACACACACACAGAGAGAGAGAAAGAGAGCGAGAGGCAGAGACAGAGCACAGACAGACACAGACACAGACAGACAGACAAGACCGTTTGGCCTGACTAGAGTTATGTGTGCAACCTTGGTTAATCAGCTCTGGACAGAGGAGCAGAGAAACAATACAAATGTGAAAGCTGCCAGGGCTGCAGCCCTGTGTAGGAAAGTTCTTAGATAAAAGGGGTGTGGGGCAGGCTAATATGCCCCAAAATGCCTACTAAAATTGTATTTCTGACCATAGTCACTGGCTTTTAATTTTTATGGGCTTGAAGTCACCTTTGGCCCAGAAGGTACCCACTGCTGATGATGTCTTTTTCTTACTGGCAGGCAACAACCTAGGAGAGGCACAGCTTTTGCGGAGAAGCATACTCTCCTGGGGCCTGGAGGGCTGCTTACCTCTATTTTCATCTAGAGTCTCTTGGTTTCCTTGGGCCAATTCATGTTGGCTGCCATATGCTAGTCTCATATTAGCTGATTCTTACAGTATTACCTTTGGCTATGTCCTAGATATTGCCCAGTCAGGAAAAAAGACCACTGTCTAATCCCCAAGAATAACCAAGAGCAGAGTGATTTATGACTCATGCCGGTCCCCTCCTCCCAAGTCTGGTTTTTAAGGTCTGTGTGTGTATGTAATGTTTGGCAATATGTCTGTATGTTTTCTATGGCTGTTATAACAAAGTACCGCAAACTGGGTGGTTTAAAGCAACAAATTAATTCTCTTACAGTCCAGGAGTTTGGATGTCCAAAATCAAGGTGTTAGCAGAGCCGCGCTCGCTTCAAAGCCTCTAGGGGAGGATCCACTCTTGCCTCTTCCAGCTTCCGGCAGCCCCAGGAATACCTCGGCTTATGGTAGCATCACTTCAATTTCTGCCTGTCTTAACGTGGCCATCTTCCCTTTGCGTCTGTCTTCTCTTCACAGACAGACCCCAGTCAAATTGGGTTAAGGGCCCATCTTAACTCCAGCATAACCTCATCTTAACTAATAACATCTGCAATGACCCTGTTTCCAAATAAGGTCATTCTAAGGTACTGGGGGTTAGGATGTCAACATATCTTTTTGGGGGGACACAATTTAACCCATAACAATACCTAATTACTTACTAAGAGATCCTGTGTAAGTTTTTTTTAGAAATATTGGTAAATTCCTTAAAAAAGTAACAACTGATTTAACTCTGTAATTTGAAATAAAGAAAAGAGACAAATGACGTAATACACTGTTAAAATATTTGCAATGACAAAATTTTGCATATCAACCAGGACTTTATGGGGACTCTCATTTTTGACTTTAATAAAAGCCCCACAGTCAATATTGTTTATAGTTTTGATATTTGGCTGAGCCACTGACTTTAATCTCATTTTCTTGAATATATTTCCAAATCTATTCAGCTTTCTACATAGAGTTTTCATATTTCCTTTTAGAAGTGAGAAAAATAAAGTTAGAAAAAAGAAGCTCATCTAAGTTAAACACACTCTGTGACTACCTTCTTTCTCTTTTTCTTACTGAAATGAGTAAAATGAAACTGTCTTCTTTCAAGACGAGGCTTAAGAATCTTACTACATTTATAAGGACTTCCAAGTGCTGTAAGTACCGTCTTTAATTCAAAGCATTGCTGCAACTGTCTGGCTGTAAAGTATAACTTTCTGAGCTGCTTATCCCAATTTTTGGTGTTAGTGCTAAAGAGGAATTAAAGGTTAAAAATAAATAAGTTTTTTTTTTTCTTTTGAGATGGAGTCTCACTCACTCTGTTGCCCAGGCTAGAGTACAGTGGCACGATCTCGGCTCACTGCAACCTCCGCTTCCCGGGTTGAAGCGATTCTCTTGTCTCAGCCTCTAGAGGAGCTGAGACTACAGGCGTGTGCCACTATGCCCGGCTAATTTTTGTATTTTCAGGAGAGACAGGGGTTTCACCATGTTGGCCAGGCTGGTCTCAAACTCCCGGCCTCAAGTGATCTGCCTGCCTCGGCCTCCCAAAGTGCTGAGATTATAGGCATGAGCCATAAATAAGATAACTTGAAAGCAGATGAGAGCTTTCAAGTTTATCAAGTTATCAAGTTTATCAAGTTTATCAAGACTAAGAAGTCATCTAGTTTAATCCCCTGATTTGCAGACGAGGATATGGGGGCCCAGAGGTTACTGATGGTTACTTAGATAGGGCATAGCAAAACTGGATCTACAGTCTTGCTCCACTGACTCACATTGTCTCTTCTTCCATATCTCACTCAAAAGTTGTACAAAAGATAAATGGCTAGCACTGAATCGCATACTTTAAATGTGTGAATTGTATATGTGAATTATATCTCAATAAAGCTGCTGAAGCAAAGATAAATTGATGGGTTTCAGAGATACAGTAATGAAAGCACAATATGCTTAAGAAACATCTGTTTTACATAAGTTTCTTTTTTAATTGCACAGTAGTACATGGTCATTTGAAAACAGCAACTTGCCCCAATTCTAAGGTTTAAATAACAAATTAGTTTAGAATTATATTTTATTTATAGCCTCATCAATTTCATAGCAGTAAAGGGTAACTTAGAGAAGGAAAATTGTTTAAGAAGTAGTCTTAAGGCTGGCCATGGTGACTTATGCCTGTAATTCCAGCACTTTGGGAGGCTGAGGCGGGCAGATCACTGGAAGCCAGGAGTTGGAGAACAGCCTGGGCAACATGGTGAAACCCCGTCCCTACTAAAAATACAAAAATTAGCCAGACATGGTGGCGCATGCTTGTAGTCCCAGTTTCTTGGGAGGGTGAGGCAGGAGGATCACTTGAACCCGGGAGGTGGAGGTTGCAGTGAGCCAAGATTGCGCCACTGCACTCCAGCCTGGGTGACAGAGTGAGACTCCATTTCAAAAATAAAATTTAAAAAAAAACTAAAAAAAAGTTGCCTTAAAACATTTTGACACGAAATCTGCCCACATTTATAGTACTAAATTAAAATGTAAACTCTTAAATAATGCTTTGTCATGGAGCATGGAGTACTGTACTGTAAGTTCACTTTCTAGAGGACAAATCAGAATAAGAAGAAGCTTAGTGTTTTTCCCTGTTGTCTCTTTCCGGATCTCTTATTAGTAATTCATAAACCTCCCAAATTTATCTTCTTCCTTATCTTTATCATCTATTTTTCATCTTTTTGTCTTAATGGTAGAAAAAATAATCAGCTTTGTTGAGGTATAATTTGCATCCAGTAAAGTTCACTCATTTTAAATGTATAGTTCAATTATTTTTGACAGTGTATATAGTCATATAACCATCATCACAATCAAGATATAGATGATTTCTATTAATCCCAGAAGTTCTCTAGTCCTTCTGCTGTCATTCCCTTCCTCCACCCCACAGCCTTGCAGTTTTTCCTGTTGATTTATAATGTAACATAAACAGAATCATAGTGTAGTCTTTTGTGTCTGTCTTCTTTCACTTAACATAATCCTCATGAGTTTCTTCATATTGTTGTGTATATCAAGTTTGTTCCTTTTTTTTGCTGATTAAAATTCCAAAGCTATAATATATTTATCCATTCACCACTTGATGGACACTTGGGTTGTTTCCAGTTTTCATCTCTCTTGGAAAAATACCTAGGTGTGGAATTACTGAGTCATATGACTGGGGATGTTTAACTTTTAAGAAACTGCCAAGTGTTTTTCCAAAGTGGTTGTACCATTTTACATTTGCAACAGCATTATATCTCCATGCCAAATTTTTATGCTGTTTTCTTCAAGAAATTTTATAATTTTGATTATTCTATTCAGGCTCATGATCCATTTTGAGTTAATGTTTGAATGTGATGTGAAAAAAGGATCAGATTTCTTGTTCATTTTTTTTTTGCATGTGTATGTCCAATTGTTTCAGCACTATTTGTTGAAAAGACTGTCCTTTCCCCACTGAAATACCTTGACATCTTTGTTAAAAATGAAATGAGTATATATGTGTGGCTCTATGGGTCTGTTTCTACACCCTGTATTCTGTTCTGTGGATCTATTTGTCTATCTTTATGCCAGTATTACATTGACTTAATTATTGTTGCTTTATCATAAGTCTTGAAATCAAGTTTAAGTCCCTCTGGCTTCTTTGATTTCTCCTAGCAATGCTTGTAGCTTGCAGTGTAATGGTCTTGGGCATATTTTATTAAATCAATCCTTCAGTATTTCATGTTTTCTAGTGCTATTGTAAATGACATTGATTTTTGGGGATTATTTATTTAAATTGACAAAAATTGTGTATATTTGTCATGTACAGTACACTGTTTTGAAATATGTGTACATTGTGAAATGGCTACATTGAGCTAATTAACATATGTATTACCTCACATGCTTATTTTTTATGGTTAAAACACTTAAAATCTATTTTCAGCAATTTTCAAGAATATAATACATTGTTATTTACTATAGCCTCAATGTTGTACAACAGACTTCTTGAACTTATTCCTCCTAACTAAAATTGTGTATCTTTTGGCAATATCATTATTGCATTTTTTAAAAATTTCAATTTCCACTGGTTTGTTGCTAATACATTTTTTTGTTCTTTTTTTCCCCTATTTCCTGAGTCTTCCACTTCATGTTCTAACACTATTAATGAAAAAAAACTGTAATTAATTATTTTTAGCATGGTAAAATACATATGACAGTTTATTATTTTAACAATTTTTCAGTGGCATTAAGTATATTCACATTTGCTGTACAACCATCACCACCATCCATTTCCCAAAATTTTTCATCATCCCATAGCCACCTTTTGGCTATTGAGAATAATGTTGCTATCAGCATATCATCAGTTTTAAGTTATAAATTCTTTTATGTTCTCTTTTTCATTTTTATTGTTTCTGTTTTTGTTTTATGGAAATGATACCTTCTTTTATCTTACTCTAAATAGGTTTTTTGGCGCTTTTTTGAGACGAAGTTTCGCTCTTGTTGCCCAGGCTGTAGTGCAATGGTGTGATCTTGGCTCACTGCAATCTCTGCCTCCTGGGTTCAAGTGAATCTCCTGCCTCAGACTCTGGAGTAGCTGAGATCACAGGCGCCTGCCACCACACCCAGCTAATTTTTGGTATTTTTAGTAGAGACGGGGTTTCACCATGTTGGCCAGGCTGGTCTCAAACTCCTGACCTCAGACGATCCACCCGCCTCAGCCTCCCAAAGTCCTGGGATTACAGGCGTGAGCCACTATGTCCAGCCAATCACTCTAAATATTAATTATAGTTTGTTATTTTCTTCTGTTCTCTGTATGTCTCTGTTCCTTCAAGTTTTTTTTATTTTTCCATTTGTTTTCATTCAAGTCTTTTATTGAATGTCTGGTGGTTCTTGTTTTTTGTTTCATGTGTAAGGGTATAGCCTTAAAAATATGTATTGGAAGCTCTGTGGGGAGAAGGAAGAAGACGAGTGGACATAAACGTAGGGCTGATCAGGCCTTTTTACAGAGGTACTCTACATGCCAATATTTTCAAGAATTTTCTCTGGAGCCACTTTTTTTCACCACATAAGAATTCTCCCATTTCCTATGTGGGGGAGAATGGGGCATAGGAGACAGCAGGAGTTGGGGGAACAGGCTTTTGGGGAGCAGGATGGGGACACAGGGACTAAGGGTTCCACTTTTACTTAATCCATTTGTTTTCAATCCTGGCACCTCCAAGGACTGGGCCTCTTAGGAGTTCTGTGACACAAAATGACTTGCTTCTAGTTGATATTGCCCCTTGAAAGATATTTAGGTTTTAACTTCATCCACTTTCCTAAGTCAGTAACTGCTCTTCCATTTGCTTTTTGTCTTCCAAAAATGTGTTGAAATATTTTATCCATTGTTGTCTCCTCTCTTATTCTCTTTGTCATTGTTGGTTAATATCTTTTTTTTATTGCTTTACTGACATTTTCATGGGGTTTTGGGATGCAGAGGAAATGAATTGATGATACACCATATTTAACTCATTAGATTAAATAACATTTTATCATTCATAAATGATTAACATTTCCTTTACCACCTGACAGGAAAAAATTCTGCTCAGGACAATAAATAAAACTGATATGAAATGAAAATTCTAGATCGCAATCACTTTTTAGTAATAAAAGGTAAATGAGTTTCAACAAAGACATAGGTAGAGTCATATACTGTAGCACTTCTAGTGATGATTGTGTTTCTGGGTTCTGTGGATAAAAGTAGAAAACAAGTGACTTAGGAGCAATATAGATCTATTGATTTTAAAAAATTCTGTAACTCGTAAATACAAGTAACATATAAGAGAACCACTTATCATCTAGTTACTGTTGTAATTTAATGGAGCTTGCTTAATCTCTTATTACTTTTCTTTTAGCCATTTCCTTCTCTTCAGGGTCTTCATTAGTGGATGGTTACAGGAGGAGGCAAATGTCCATTAGGCAATTCTACTGCTTGTTATTGGCTAAGAGGCTGGAGTCACTAGCTTACTGAAGATTTTCACGCAATCTGTAGGCTTAAATTATTGGTGCTGTACCTATTACTATTGATTACTTTGTGGTAAAAATACAATTATGCAGGAAACTTACTGGAATACTATTTTTAGTTCTGAGTTTAAATATTTAAGGTGGATAGAGAAGACAAAAAGGAGCACCTACTTAAAAACTAAAACACTGGACCTATGAAGAAAAGCTAAAAGGAGTTTTTTGTTTTGTTTTGATTTGTTTTGCTTGGAAAAATAAAGATTAAGTGGAAATTCAGGTCCATCCAGAGATATTACATATGAATGTTTTCCAGGGCTGCATTCTTGGCTGTTTTCTCTGATGAGTAGCAGACAATACCCAGCAACCTGCTTGGTCACCTTTCTGCAGCCCCACATTTCCCGTCAAACCTTGACCCACGAAAGCTAACTAGCAGATTCAGGTACCTTGCTCTGCAGTCTAGACTTCTATCTAAAGTCCAGCCCTGGTTTTCCAGCTGCTCTCTGATTACTTCTACTTCAATGTTCTGCAGTCAACTCAAGTTCAATGTACCTCAAAACTTAGGTCATTATAGTCTCCCTAGTATTAGTCATCCAAACTGTGCTCTATCCTCAGAGTTCTTTTCTTTGATAATGGCAGCACCGATTTACCTTGTCACCCAAGCTTAAACCTTAGAATCAGCTTTTCTTTCTTCTTTTCCATTAGTTCCTCTATCCTGTTAGTCATCAGATTCTATGAATTCACCTTCTTACATGTATTTTAAATTTTTCTTTTCCTCCTTATTTCATGTGATATTAGTTTAGGCTCTTATCAACTTTTGCCAGAATTATAAGCAGTAGTTATGTTTCACTTAAACCACAGTTGTTATAATAAAGCTATAAATAAAGGCAGTGGTTACCTGAACTATTTTAATTGCATTTTCGGCATTTGTTTTTCTTACTCTAGCACCCAAAATCCATCCTCTGTCACTGTTGTTTTTGTAAATTACCAGTCAGGTCATCCCACCACACTGCTTCAAAAGATCTTTAATAACTCTGGGAGACTAATGCTTCTACTCTTCAGCATGGCACTTGAGACCTTCAGTGTCTGTACTTAGCTTATTTTTCTGGTTTTATCTTCAATCACTTTGGACCTTTCTAGCTATAGCAGATGTCTCTCTGTGTCTTGAATCTTTGTTGAAGTTTCATTTCACCCTGCCTCTGTATAGATGTTATGCCCTCTTCTTTAAATGCCTGTCTTTTTCTGTCTTAAAATATCAAGCATCAACTTTTATGAGGCCTTATTGCAAATCCTGCTGGAATATGTCTCTCTCTCTCTCTGTCTCTCTTTTCCCCCACAAACAAAGGTATAAAACAGTCCTCCTTTTCTTGGGGGATACATTTCAAGACCCCCAGATGCCTGAAATGGTGGCTAGTACTGAACCCTACATATATACTCTGTTTTTTCTTATACATATATATCTATGACAAACTTTCACCTTTTCATTTATTTTATTTTAGAGACAGGGTCTTGCTCTGTCACCCGGGCTGGAGCGCAGTGGTGTGATCAGGGCCCACTGTAGCCTCGACCCCTCTAGGCTCAAGCCATCCTCCCACCTTAGCCTCCCAAGTAGCTGCGACTCCATTGCAGCTATGTGATGCATAGCTCCATCGATGGAGTGCTGGGCACACTCCATCACACCCAGCTAATTTTTGTATTTTTTGTGGAAATCAGGTTTGCCATGTTGCCCAAGCTGGTCCTGAACTCCTGACCTCAAGTGATTTGCCCACCTTCGCCTCTCAGAGTGTGGAATTACAGGTATGAGCCACCACAGCCAGCTCACCTATTCATGTAAAGGAAACACTTTATGACTTCTCTTCGGCATATCCAGATTGCCAGCGTCCCTACCCTCACACTTTGGGGCCATTATTACATAAAATGAGGGTTACCTGAATGCAGCACTGTGATACCATGACAGCTGATCTGATCCCAGAGATGGATGCTAAGTGTCTATCTATCACGAGGGGAGGGCAGGGAGCATAGATAGTGTGATTGCTGGACAAAGGGATGATTCACCTCCCTTGAGGGACAGAAGGGGACTGCTTGAGATTTCATCATGCTACTCAGAACAGCACACAATTTAACACTTACGAACTGTTTATTTCTGGAGTTTTCATTTTAATATTTTTGAACTGCAGCTGACTGAGGGTAACTAAGACCATGGAAAGTGAAAGCATGGATTAAGTGGAACTACTGTGTGGGTACAGATATATATATATATATACACATACACACACACACACAAACACATAAATGTATATATAGATACATAAATCTATATCATATAAATATATGTATATACATGTATACATCTACATATACACATATTTATAGATATACATTCTTATGTAAACTAGACTATACATTCTTTGACATTAGGAAATATGTTTTATCTATTATTTATCACCAGAGCCTAGATGGTCAGTAGGTTTTAGTTGAATCAATGAATGATGTTTAAAGATAGTGACCACTTGGTTTCTATCGATCTCCATTGAAGACGAAATAACAGAACTTACACTTCAACCTTTAAGTATTAAAAATAATGTTATATATTAGAATGAGTTGTTAAATTTTGTGGACTCTTTTCTGCCTTCTTTCTTCAGATAAGGACACATTTTTATTTGTCTAAGACAGCATAGGATGTCTTCTGCTTGGTTTTGTACTGCTAGATCAAAATTAACTTTCTTGGATCTGAAATAATTTTTTTGCTAGATCAAAATAAATTTCTCCAGGGAAACAATGCATATTCAAATAGCCTAATTTCTAATAATGCAGAGGACTGAAAACAGTTAAAGGAGAAAGATTTGGTTCAATTTTAATTATGACTTTCACTTGCTTATTATTTGATTTCTTTTTGGGACTTAACATTTTTATTTTAGGTCCAACACTAACTGTCAATGCTTAACTAGCATGACTGAAGAAGTTGATCTTACATTTATATTTCTATTCTTATTACAGAATGGACTTAATATAAGTTAAGACGTTGAACAGAACCATGAACTGCATTTCACAAAATGGTGCCATTTCATAAAATGTAAAATCCCAGCAAAATGATAGGGACAACAACTTAGCATGCTGTTAATTTTTCACTTAAGGGTGCCAAAATGATATTTGTCTTTTTTACATAGAAAGGTCAAATGTCATTCAGTGGCGCTCCTGAACACAGGCAAGTCATTTTCAGAGGTGAAAAAGCTGTGGTTGACTGCTCTTGAAACAGGTTTCTCTACAATCCACCTCTCATCTTTCTTCTCTTACCGAACCCACTCTGGTGTTCACATCCTGCTACATGTGGGCAAGAGTATACCCATCCTACGCCTTTTAACTCTTTTTAGGGGCATACATAATGCAAGGACAATTAACTTGTTCTACAAATACCAGTTTAGGGGTCAATTTAGCATTCTGCAAATAAGGTATGCTACTATAGAAATGGAATGGGTGATTTCCCTAAGTAAGAGGTCTCTTACTGAAAACATGCAAGCACATTTGTGTCTATTTGCCTTAGTGCTGTATTCTTCAAAGTCTTGAGCAGGGCCTGGTGAAGACTGTATACCCAACAAATGTTTCTCTTATGAAAAAGTATAAAGTGAAAGCACAAAAGGGATGGTTCAGCAAGATAAGAAAGATGAGAGGTGGATTACAGACACACCTGTTTCAAGAGCAGTCAACCACAGCTTTTTCACCTACTGAAAATGACTGGCCTGTGTTCAAGAGCACCACTGAATTACATTCAATCTTTCTATTTAAAAGAGACTGAAACATCATTTTGGTACTCTTAAAAATTTCTTTTTAACTATTTAAATTTTTTATTTGTATAAATTTATGGGTACAAGTGTAATTTTGTTGCATGTATTGATTACATAGTGGTCACCCTTTTAGTGTATCCATCACCCTAATAATGTACATTGTACCAATAAGGAATTTCTCATCATCCCGTCTCCTTCTCCCCAGTCTTCTGAGTCTCCACTATCATTCCAAACTCTATGTCCATATGTACACATTATTTAGCTCTTGCTTATAAGTGAGACCATGATAATGGAAGAGAGATTGGTTAAGCTGACCTCCCAAACTTCTCCCAACCCTGAGATTCTATGATTCTACCAGGCTGGATCTCTTGTAGTGTTCTCAGAGAGAACAGCTACTCACCAGTGGTATCTGAAAACTTTAATCTTCTACTTCTGATAAGGTATTTTCTTTTCTTTCTTTCTTTCTTTTTTTTTTTGAGATGGAGTTTCGCTCTTTTTGCCCAGGCTGGAGTGCAATGGCGCGATCTTGGCTCACTGCAACCCCTGCCTCTCAGGTTCAAGCAATTCTCCTGCCTCAGCCTCCCAAGTAGCTGACGTTACAGGCGTGCACCACCATGCCCTGCTAATTTGGTATTTTTAGTACAGATGGGGTTTCACCATGTTGGCCAGGCTGGTCTCAAACTCCTGACCTCAAGCGATCTACCCGCCTCAGCCACCCAAAGTGCTGGGATTATAGGCAAGAGTCACTGTGCCCTGCCGATAAGCTATGTTGAAATATAAATTATTGAATAATTATTTTAAAGCTATTATAGTATCTAGAATGTGCATTTTTCTTTTAACTGGTTCAAATGTCCACCAGAATTTTGTTAGTGATAGTGATATTTACATCTAGTTACAACAATATATAACTAGCTTTACTTTTAATTGTGGTAGAGCAGCAACAGCCTTCTTTCTTTTTGCTTTGGTGATCATTCTCTGAAAGCTGGGCAAAGTCTTTACTCATCTATCTATCAAATACTTACTTTTTTAGAAGTCACTGAGATTAATAAAATTTATTTTTATTCTGCACCAGATAGTGCTTATATTATTGCATCAATATTAACTGCTATTTCCTATTAAAATTGAAAATCTACTATTTATAATTATTCTTTTGTGAAACTTTGATTAAAGATATTCCCTTGAGACTATTTTAGTAGTAGTAGGTACAGGGATATATGAATGCAGAAATCTCATATAAACAACTTGCAAATAACATAAGTCCTATTTATATTAGACCTATATAAAAGCCCTGTGAAACTTATCATTAAGGAATTTCAGAACAGTCATAGTGGGAAAAGCATACGGGGAAGATTGCTGATAGCTAAACTGTGACAATAGAAAAGGTCGTATCATAAAATACTGTTAGTATATTTTTGTATGTTTACGCGATTGGTTGAAAATCAGGCAAATTTTTGATAATTTTTGATAAATATTTGACAAAGCCTTCAAATATGTCTCTTGTAGTCATCATTGTAGAAATTTGTTTTGTTTAAATTCATTTGGCATTAACCTCCCGCCCCAAAATTCTACATCATTACATCTCTCTTCCTACTCTTCCCGACCCCTCCAAAAAATAAAACCAAACTCAAAGCAAGTCACAAACGTTTTGTACAAATAAAGCCAGTTCTCCGTGGAATTGATGTGATAGGTCTTGAATATATTGTTGATAATTAACCCAATCAAGTAACATTGCCAGGAAATCTTTATTCTTTTCCTTTTTTAAAGGTTCATAAACTTTATTTCTTAGAGCAGTTTTAGGTTTACAGAAAAGTTGAACAGGAAGTACAGAGTTCCCAAACACTCCCACTCCTGCCCCCCTAACCAGTTTCCTCTATTATTAACATATTGCATTGAGGTGGTACATTTGTTACAACTAATGAACTGATATTGATATATCATTAACTAAAGTCAATAGTCTACATTAGGGTTCACTCTTTCTGTTGTATAGTCCTATGGGTTTTGTCAAATGCATAATGGTATGTATCCACCATTACAGGATAATACAGAACAGTTTCACTGCCCCGAAAATCTTCTGTGTTCCACCTATTTATCCCTCCCTCCAACTCTTACTTTTCTTTTTTAATACCCAAATTAAGCCACAGTAATACAAATTAGTTGGAGCTAAGAATTTGCCAGTGATTCCCCATGGCAATCAAAATTTCTTAATTATTAATGTAGACTAGCACTGTCCAAAAGAAATATAATGTGAGTTATTATGTATTTAAAATACTCTAGAAGCTGCTTTAAAAAGAACAAGTAAAATTAATTTAATATTATACTTATTCCAATATATCCAAAATATCAATTTCAACATTCAGTCAACACGAAAGCTGAGATATTTTTTTTTTTTTTTTTACATTCGTCTTCACCAGCTGGAGTGCAGTGCCAATCTCCTCCGCAACTCCCCCCCCCCCTCCCCCCCCCCCTCACCCCCCCCCCCCCCTATTTTTTTCTATTTTTAGAGACTTCACGTTCTCATCTCCTACCTCTATCTGCCCCCCCCCCAGTCTGGATACAACGACCCCGCCCCAAAGCTGAGATATTTTACATTTTGGGGGTACTAATTCTTGAAATCCAGTGCGCATTTTACACTTACAGCACCTCTAATTTCAGCCTAGCTACATACATTCTGAGTGTTCACTCAGTAGCCACAAGTAGCCAGTACCTGTCAGATACAGCACAGATTTAGACTCTGAGCAACTTGAAATCAGGTTATCCTCTTCTCTCCAGGGCCTCCAGAGTAGTCATGCAGTGAATATTTTTGAAAGGTAAATCAGAAAGATAAAAGGATCCTGATTCTTACAAAGATGTTCTGCAACTACTTTCTTTAAACTCTCCAGCCTCAGAAAAAGTGGAATGGGGATCATGCTTATTCCTGCATATCAAACAAATGAGTATGCGGCTTCCTGACTCCCAGAAAGCCTGAATCATCCGAAATGTTGACTCATGAACCTAAGGTGACTGAAATGTAACGTGAACCAAATTGGCTTTCCAAGGCATCTATGTATTTCCACTTTCCTGTCTCCCCGCTGCCTCTCTCTTTGGGTGACTCACTCTCTTACCATGTAAGAGTCCAGCAGGCAAGGCCCCAAACTCTTTGGAAGAAGAGCAGACTTTCATATGGTCGGACCCAGATCCCTAGTTAATTCAGCACAGCTGTTTTCCCTACCAATTTCAGGGTCTGCGGTTTAGACTGAGTGAGCCTGTCAAAGAACAATTTTTTTCTTATTTTAGGGTGGTAGTAGTAGTGATGTAGTTTGGAACTTTAAGTGAACAAATAATCTTTTATTTCAAAAAATCTTTAAAAATCCTTAGGGCCCACTTCACAGTCCCGTTAATACCTTTCTCCAGTCGGGTTTCTTCCTTTCCCGGGAGGAAAGTTTCCACTCTCAGTTCCCCCAGGATAACGCCCTTCCGGTGGCGCGCCAGAAACCGCGCCGATCCCTCCCAGCCAGCAGCCCGCCCCCTTTCCCAATGCTCTAACGACAAACAGACCCCCAGCTGCGGGCAAGCCCAAGACCCCACCCCAACTCAGTTACCCAAAGTGGGGGTGGAGCTCCCAGCTCTCAGCCCCGCCCATTGAACGCAATCCCAGCCGGTAAGAGAGAGGAAGTGCCGTGGTCCCCACCCACTTTCATCTCCTTCCCTTTCCGTTGGCCCGGCTGGTCGCCTATCTTCTCTATCCTGTAGCCGATTGGCTCTCTCCCTCCCGCGCCAGTCCCTGCCCTCCCCCGGGGAGGGTGAGTCACGCCAAACTGGGCGGAGAGTCCGCTGGCCTCTCTCTTAGCTCGTCTGGGCGGCGGCGGCAACTGGGGACAGGGCGGGTGGCGCATCACCGGCGCGGAGGCAGGAGGAGCAGTCTCATTGTTCCGGGAGCCGTCACCACAGTAGGTCCCTCGGCTCGGTCGGCCCAGCCCCTCTCAGTCCTCCCCAACCCCCACAACCGCACGCGGCTCTGAGACGCGGCCCCGGCGGCGGCGGCAGCAGCTGCAGCATCATCTCCACCCTCCAGCCATGGAAGACCTGGACCAGTCGCCTCTGGTCTCGTCCTCGGACAGCCCACCCCGACCGCAGCCCGCGTTCAAGTACCAGTTCGTGAGGGAGCCCGAGGACGAGGAGGAAGAAGAGGAAGAGGAAGAGGAGGACGAGGACGAAGACCTGGAGGAGCTGGAGGTGCTGGAGAGGAAGCCCGCCGCCGGGCTGTCCGCGGCCCCAGTGCCCACCGCCCCTGCCGCCGGCGCGCCCCTGATGGACTTCGGAAATGACTTCGTGCCGCCGGCGCCCCGGGGACCCCTGCCTGCCGCGCCCCCCGTCGCCCCGGAGCGGCGGCCGTCTTGGGACCCGAGCCCGGTGTCGTCGACGATACCCGCGCCATCCCCGCTGTCTGTTGCTGCAGTCTCGCCCTCCAAGCTCCCTGAGGACGACGAGCCTCCGGCCCGGCCTCCCCCTCCTCCCCCGGCCAGCGTGAGCCCCCAGGCCGAGCCCGCGTGGACCCCGCCAGCCCCTGCTCCCGCCGCGCCCCCCTCCACCCCGGCCGCGCCCAAGCGCAGGGGCTCCTCGGGCTCCGTGGGTGAGTGCCGCGCCCTCTCGCTTCGCGCCGCCCCTCGCGCCCCTCCCTCTTTTGTGTGCAGCCCCAGAGGCTTTGGGCTGGGCCCTTCTCTCCGCCCCGAGGGCGCTTTGTCTGCGGACTTCGGGGCGATGGCGCCCCGCCTGGTTGGAAGCGCTGGGAGAAGGGTGGGGCGGCCCTTGGAGCCCGGGCTTGTTCTTATTGTCCGTCTTGGTTTCGGGGAACACGTGCACCGCTCCCGGCTCTCACTTCTACCCTCTGTGATGCCCAGCGTACCGATTCGCGGAAGTTAGGCACCCACCCGTAGTAGGAGCCGGGTATATACCCGGGAGCCAGGGTTGTGGATTTACTGGGTTGGTTGGGCTTCGAGGTGAGGAAGGAAAGGCCTTGGCACCCAGATCTTTTTAGGAGGTGCTTTTGTCTACCCGTCTGGGTTGCTTCTTTGGAAAAGGTGCAATTTTGCTGCGGGTCTGTTGGCCTGCATTCTGCCCCGGGCTTCCTCCTCACCTCCTGCCTGGCGTGGGTGGCCCCTTTGCGCTTCCCCTCCCCCTCCTCCTGTGCTTGTGGGGAGCTGGCCGAGTGGAAAACGTCCACAGTGACCCAACCGCAGTGAAGGGAGAGCGCCTCCAGTGGTGTGGTGCGTGGAGAAATGGGAAGGAGAGAGTTCTGGTAAAGTCCTGCCACCGCCCAGCTCCCTGGGGTGTGATGTGGACTGCTCCCCACCAGCTAAACCGAGCCAGGGAGGGGATCTAGGCATTGTGTTCGAGGGGGCGTAGTTCTGCCTGGGTTTCAGCTGCGGGGTCGGAGGAATTGCTGTTAGTGTGGACTTGACCCAGCCTCTTAGTGCATCATAATTGAATCTTACAAAAAAAAAATAAAAGGCAAAATGGTTGACATTCCTAAAGAAGGGAAAACCTGTGGATTCCTTGCCAGGAATTGGCTGATTTACCATGAGACACAGAGAAATGTTTTGATACAGACATTTTCATATATATTGGTTAGAAATACTGTTTTTCAGAAGTGATATGTTTTAGGTTACAGAATCAAAATACAGTCACGTGCCGCATAACGACGTTTAGGTCAAGGACAGACCGCATTTGCAACGGTGGCCCCATAAGGTTGTAATGGAGCTGAAAAATTCCTGCCGCCTAGCGACGTCTTGATCTTGATCCTGTGTAGGCTTAGGGTAATGTGTTTGTATCTTAGTTTTTAACAAAAGTTAAAAAAAAATAGAAAAAAGCTTATAGAATAAGAATATAAAATTTTTTTTTCTATAGCTTTAAAATGTGTGTTTTAAGTTAAACGTTATTACAAAAGAGCCAAAAAGTTTATAAAATAGAAAAGATACAGTAAGCTAAGGTTAATTTATTATTGAAGAAATACATCTAAAGATAAATTTAGTGTAGCCTAACCATAGAGTGTCTGTAAGTTATACAGTAGTGCATGGTAATGTCGTAGGCCTTCACATTCACTCACTACTCACATCCAGAGCAGCTTCCAGGCTGGCAAGCTCTATTCATGGCCAGTGCCCTGTACACGTGTGCCATCTTTTAATCCTTTGTACAGTGTTATTTTAGGTATGTTCAGATAAACACTACACAAATACCATTGTGTTACAGTTGCCTACAGTAACATCCTGTATACGTTAGTAGCCTAGGAGCAATTGATTATACCATATAGCCTACGTATAGGTGTGTAGTAGGCTCTACCATCTAGGTTTGTGTAAGTACACTGTGAGGTTTGCACAACGACAGAATTGCCTAACAATACATTCCTCAGATCCTGTTCCCCCTGTTCAGCGAGGCATGACTATGTATGGTCTGTAAAATAGTTTTCAAGTTCTTTCATTCACCTAAGTCCCTGATTGTATATTATTATTAGGCACATTGTTTTATTGCCGTTTTCATCTTGGGAAATTATTTTGGAAGCGAAAAAATCACGTTTGTTAGAGATTGAGAATGCATAATATTAGATGCATTCATAAGTACTTGCTACTTCGGGGACAGAAAGTGTCCCACTAGCAGTAGGAATTAAAAGGTCAAGAATCAAGTAGTGTAACAAACTGCCTGTTTGGAAATCTTCATAGCCTTGTAGGATGTTAGAGGTGATTCATTTCTTAAGAGAAAATCAGTCTGATTTTTTTTTTCCTCAATTCACTTCTCCATAATGGGGGAAAATAAGCCAATTGCGATGCTTTTGAGTAATATTTTGATGTTGACGGACTCCTCACCCACATACTACTCAAAACACTAACTGCCATATTAAAGGTCTTAGAAGATGAGGAGTTACTCAGTCTTTCCTTTTTCTTTATGAAAAAGACATACTTGAGGGAAACCGAGGTAAGAGAGAAAATATAAGTTTTTAAACAGGAATTTTTTTTTTTTTTTTGAGATAGTCTCCCTCTTGTCGCCCAGGCTGGAGTGCAATGACGCAATCTTGGCTCACTGCAACCTCCGCCTCCCAGGTTCAAGTGATTCTCCTGCCTCAGCCTCCCGAGTAGCTGGGATTACAGGCACCTGCCACCACGCCCGGCTAATTTTTGTATTTTTAGTAGAGATGGGATTTCACCATGTTGGCCAGGCTGGTCTTGAACTCCTGACCTCCGGTGATCCACCCACCTTGGCCTCCTAAAGTGTTGGTATTACAGGCATGAGCCACTGCGCCTGACCACAGGAAGTTAAATGATTGACAGAAGCATACTAATCTTGTATTGGTATGGGAACAAAGAAAAGAGTTCTGTCTTTGAACATTACGGATTCAGGGGGTGACAGCACTCTCTTGGAATCTTGTGTGTTGGAATGCTGAGGTTGGAAGGCAAAGGGGAAAGAGTATTGCCTGTTCAGGGACCTTATCTTTACAGAGTTCCCTAATTCCGTATTGATGATACCTATTGGGAAACTTTAGTTTTTTTAGTAAGTGTAAGAACATCGTGATTATGGTAGTGGATAGTTAACCATTTTCGGTGTGTCTGGATTTCTTAATGCATTCGAGTTTGTTCATTAATTCAACCCATTATTGATTACCTACCAAGAGACAGGATCTATTCTAAGCTTTGAGGGTATAGCAATAAGCAAGACACATATGCTCCCCCTTGGGAGAGTACAGTTAATAAGTACATAAATAAATAACCCAGAATAGTGGTGTTATGAGGAAAATAAACAGGATAATGGCATAGAGAATGATGGGGATTTGTGGGGGCTTTTTTAGGTTAGGTGACACTAAGAAAGGCTTAGAAGATGAGATTTGAGCTGCAGAGAGAAAAAATTTCCAAACAACTTCAGGGCAAAACCCTGAGGCAGGAGTGAGCTCTTTGTTTCTGAGAATCTAGTGTAAGACTGGTGAGAAAAACTAGTGGGAGAGTGAAGAGGTGGCCTTACCCACCCAGATCATTGGGGGTCTCTAACAGGCGATGGTAAAAACGTTTAGCTTTTTAAAAAAATAAAAGTATGCTTATTAAATAATTATATTGTGATTTTGGAACTAAAATAAGTTTGGAAGATTCAGGGCTACTGAGAGGACTGATGTGAGACAAAGGTGAGAAGTGTGCAGAGCAGGGTTAGAAGCACAGACTAACCTACCTGGAAGAGAGGGTTTCTAGATCACTGACACTTGTCTGTTTAACAGTGCTATTTACATTATTTATGAGTAAGCCCTGATTTTCATCTGTTAATAAGTTGTAATTTTACCGTTTGCTGTTGTGCCCAGAGCATCTCCATCACAATGCAGTAACTGAAGTGAGACTAAAACCTCTCACTTGAGGGCCATTTTTCATGGAAAAATACTTGGCTTAGTGGTTGGTTAAGTTAGGCTTTGAGGATATGCACAGAAAACTCTGGCTAGAAATTGATTTGAGAGCAGTGCAAACATAATTAAGGGTGACTTCGAGCTGGTCTGTGGACATGTTCTAAACCAAGGTTAATTAAGACCGAAAATATGTAGATCTGGATTCTGAAAGATATTGAATGCCAAATTAAGGAATTTGGATTTTATCATTCCACTGTAATCCTTGCCCTGCTATCCAGTTGCCCTTGCTTTTGGTAATTTATATTATGAAACCAAAAATGTTTTTATTGTTGTTTCTAAAGTTATTGTTTTTCACCCCCTCTCGAATTAGAGCTTTAGGCTTTGGGAAGACAGCCGCTGAAGCTTATTTGAACTGAGGCAAGGCACCGTGAAAGCAGTATTAGAAAATTGGTGACAATATTCAAGATAGGGGGGAAGGAAAAACAGATGAATTATTTAGAAAGCTATTACAGTAGTTCTGAGAGAGATGAGTAGGGCCTGAACTAGTTCATTATTTGTTCATTCAGTGAAAATGGAATAAAAGGGAGAAATATAAGAGTGTAAGAAGCATGCTTTCTTTAATTGGCTGTGAATCTCTGTTTTTATAGTTAGGTTACAAAGAGGCTGTATGAAAGACGAAGGGATAGGACTTGGAAACCATGAATGTAGAGACAAAGAAAAGAATATTAGTGCTTATTAAATCAGTTTCAGAGACTGCCAAAATTTAATTGCCATGAAAATTTGTATAAAATTGAATATTGCCCTTAAATACAGATTATGGGTTGGGGCTTAAAAATTACTAGTTTTTACTATTATAAAGCCATTTATTATATGATCATTTCTATTGGCATAGGAGCATGTGTTAGAAATTTTAAGATTTTGAGTGACATATGGTTTAAATATTAGGTATCAGTTCTTAATATAAAGTCCAAGTTCCCAGGAAGTAGATACTTCTAAACACAAGAAAGTCATGCCCTGTCCATTCCCCACTTTCATTTTTGTCGTTCTGAATAATTTCTGGTTAAGCCATTTCTTATTTTTAAAAGTTGGGAATAAGTAGTATACTCCTTATGGATATGTTGAATTATGTTTCAGATTGGTTCCTGGGCAACTCAGTGTCAAATTTGTGGTCTTTTTTTTTTTTTTTTTTTAGTAATCTGCTAACTCTCTCAAATCCTTTTTAAAATGAAGTGATGGATATATGTGGAACCACTGATAAATAACTGCATGGAATAGTGTTTAGAAAACATGCTATTTTAGTGCTATATTATTGTAAACTTAAAGGATTTGCCTGTTATAAAAACATTTCTGAAAAGGAGCATGTTACCTGTTGTCCATTAATTGGCTTTGTTTTATGTGTAGTTATTTTCTTTTAAAAAATCTAAAAACCAAAAAACAATGGTCTCACTTTTGTCCAGGCTGGTCTCAAACTTGGGGCCTGAAGCAATCCTCCTGCCTGGGCCTCCCAAAGTCCTGGGATTACAGGCATGAGCCACCATGCCTGGCAAGTTTTTGTTTGTTTGTTTCTTTGTTTGTTTTGAGACAGAGTCTTACTCTGTCGCTCAGGCTGGGGTGCAGTGGCATGATTATGGCTCACTATACCCTTGACCTCCTGGGCTTAAGCAGTCCTCCCACTTCAGCCCTCCCAAGTAGCTGAGACTACAGGTGCACACCACCATGCTGGCTATTTTAAAAATATTTTTTTAATTTTATTTTTTTAAAAAAGTTTTATATTTATGTATTTATATTTTGGAGACAGGGTCTTGCTCTTTCACCGAGGCTAAAGTATAGTGGTGCAATCTTGGCTCACTACAGCCTCATCTTCTGGGCTGAAGTGATCCTGCTACCTCAGCCTCCCAAGTAGCTGGGACCACAGGCATGGACCACCACGCACGGCTAATTTTTGTATTTTTCTTGGAGATAGGGTTTCGCCCTGTTGCCCAGGCTGGTCTCAAATTCCTGAGCTGAAGCAGTCTTCTCGAAGTGCTGGGTTTACAGGCGTGAACCACCACACCCAGCCTAAATATATTTTTATTTTTATTTTATTTTATTTTGTTTTTGAGGTGGAGTCTTGCTCTGTAGCCCAGGCTGGAGTGCAGTGGCACAATCTCTGCTCACTGCAACCTCCACCTCCTAGGTTTCAGCAATTCTCCTGCCTCAGCCTCCCGAGTAGCTGGGACCACAGGCATGTGCCACCATACCTGGCTAATTTTTGTATTCTTAGTAGAGATGGGGTTTCACCATGTTGGCCAGGCTGGTCTTGAACTCCTGACCTCAGGTGACCCACCTGCCTCGGCCTCCCAAAGTGCTGGGATTATAGGTGTGAGCCACTGATCTCAGCCTTATTTTTATTTTTTTAAAGATGGGGTCTTACTATGTTGGCTAGGTTGGTCTTGAACTCCTGGGCTCAAGCAATTCTCCCACCTCGACCTCTGAAAGTGTTGAGATTACAAGTGTGAGCCACTGTGCCCCGCTAGTTATTTTCATAATATACCTTCAAGCAACTTATTTGAATAACTACTGATTCAAAGCCTCAATTTAATGGTTCCTTTTTAAGGTACTTTGCTAGCCCAGGATAAAAGTATAAAGTGAATGGCTATTTCTTGATTCTTCCCTGGAACCCTTAAATAAATAGAAGTAAATGTTGCAGATATACTATACTTATGGTACATTCTTTGAGACTTTTTGTTCCTGTTTCTAAAGGGATCAGATTCTTCTGAGGATGACAGCGCTAGGGATGGGAACTGTAATGGTAAAACCGTAGTTCTCAGTAGTGTTTGAATGAATGTGACCTTTGTGGATAGCTAGTGCAGGACATAGGTATGCAAAATGATGAGACCCAGCTTTACTGATGCTAAGATTTTCTCAGACTCATGCCATCGTCATCCTTTTTAACCCCAAAGGAGGAGTTGATAATTTCATATTTAAGCTATTGATTTTTATGTTTCTTGGAATGATGATCATTGATTTTTAAGTTGCTTTCATCATGTGTTTCCATAATATTCTGTTCTTATCTCTTCATAGTATATATCATTCTATATAAGGTAATGGTATGGTTACTGATTTCTGTCCTCCACCAGACGGTGTACTCTTTGAGGAAAGGTGCTGTTACCTTTTTCCTTGAGGAAAAGGACTGTATGCATTGTATCTGCATTGCAGTGCCTTAGATGTGATAGGCACTCAGTTTGTTGAATGAGTAAGATGCTGATCTTCATATTCTGTATAGTTCTAGAATTACTATAATATTTTCTCTCAATAAAAATCCCAAATCTTATGAAAGCATTTATTTATTTATATATACAAGGTAAAAATTCCAAACAGTACTACAAGAATATACAGAAAAGTAACTCTTTCTACCTGTTACCCAGATTTCCACAAATTGTCTTCTGTAGATCCGCCCTCTGTTAGTAGTTTCTTGAGTATCTGTTTAGAGATAATCTGTGGCTAAATATTTATTTATACATGTATATCCTTTTCACTTTATTTTCCGCAAAAATAGATGCAGAGGACTCTGGGGATGTACCATATTTTATTTAATCAGTCCCTTATTGATGGTTATTTAGGTTGATAGTTTTTTCTCTTACAAATAATATTTCTGTGAACACTCTTGTATACACTTCTTTGGGAATACATGCCATTATATATGTTGTAGGATAAATCTGTGCAAGTAGAATTACTGGTTCACAGGATATTTGCATTTAAAATGTTGGTAGCTAATGCCAAAGTGTCATTCAAAGAATCGTTCCAACCTTTATTCCCACCAACCTGTTAAGGTACCTTTTCCCTTATATGTTTACCAACACAGTATATTAGTGAACTAATACATTGTTTAGAAAATTGTTCTTTTAAATTTGAGTCATTTTTCATAGGCTTAGGTGTCAAATTTTTTCTGATCACAGCTTTTGCCTATTCTTTTGGGTTTTTGGTCTCATATATGTAGATTCACTTAATCTGCATTGTAATGAAACTAGCCTTTTGTCATATGTCTTGAAAACTTTTTATTGATATTTGTATTTTGACCATATGGTATATTTTTCTGTTTAGAAATTTTTACATAGTCAGATTTATCATTTTCTTTTATGACTTTGAGTCATAAAAGTCAAAAGAGTCATTGAGTTTTATGTAATCCTTAGAAAATCCTTCTTGAGGATCATAAAAATTTTCCCCCATGTTTACTCCTAGTAAGTACTTTTATACTTTTTATGATTTCATTTTAACATTTAATTATTTGATTTATTTGCAGTTTGTTTTGTTCTAGAGAGTAAAGTAGTGAAATAATTTTATATTTCAAGATTATTTCCCATTTGTTCCAATACCTTTTATTTTGAATTATCCTTCTTAACCACTTTGAAGTACCATTTTTGTCATATTCTTGTAGTATGGGTGAAATATTTCCTCTGCTTTTCCATTTGTCTGTCAGTTCACACCGAAGTATCAGACTGTTGTGCTATAATTTTTAAATACTAGCTAAACGGCTTTTCCATAAATATTTTTCTTGCTATCTTATGTGTGTATAATTTTCTACCTCATCTTAAAATTTTTTTTATCTTGTCCTCTCTCCCTCTGTTGGAGTTTTAGTAGGTTGCATTACATTTATGGATTAATTTTGGGGAGAATTGAAATACTTTTGGTGTTGATATTGTGTATTTTTCCATAAACACATGATTTTTATTAACATGTATTTTTAAAAAATTTAGCATATAAGTAGGTGAACTAGAGACTTTTAAAAATAAATATTCTAGCCTCCTTGTAACATACTGAATTATACAGGTATTTGGCTCTCTCTTTTCAATTGATAATTGAGAAAGAAATCTAAGTCTTCCTGCTTTTTCATTTCCAAAAAAAAAAAAAAAATTGTGTTGAGAAAGAAAGAAATATTCTCTGTACTCCTGTAGTAGGAGCTATAGCTGCCAAATACTGGATTTTTTTTTTAAAAGCGGTCTCTTTACATAGGTGGCTGTCTACTTTTCAAAAATAATTATTTCTTTAATAGCTTGTTTTTCTCATTGATGGAATTGTTACCACAGATACAGAAAGTTTGTAAAGTTTTGTTGTTCAAGAGTTTTGGAGTTGCTGCTTATATTGGTGGTCTCTTGGAAGTTCAATATTAAGAAAAAAATTAATATATTCCTTTTTTTTTTTTTTTTTTAAACTAGGCCTAGGGCTGAGTAAGAGGACAAGAAAGATGAATAGAGGTTGTACTTATGAGAGGTACAGGTAGCAGATGAAGGAAAAAATACAGGCCCCTAGTTGTAAAGAATTTTCTCCTCTTAAAACCAGAGGAGTTTTGTGATTGGCCTTACAGGACATATTTACAGATCTCTGAACTGCTTTTGTGGAAAGAGAAGCTTACTTAAGGATTCTAGGTCTTCCTACATGTTCTTTCTCCCCAACTTTGTAGGTTGATTTATAAACTCGCCTAATTGGAAGGTGCCGTTATTGAGTTTATTTATCTCAATGCCCTGACAACCCTAGATGGAGGTGACCTAAAAGTGTTACACCTTTTTTTTTTTAAGCTACTAGAGGTTTTGATCTCAGAAAATAAGGGAATTTACTTTTATTTATTCTCTTCTTTTCTGAAGAGGTTACCAAAGATGCTTGTATCTATGATATAAATCCCTTTTGTAGTCTAGAACTTCTCAGTCTCAATTCATCAACATCATTGTTAAATTATGGAAAGTTTTATTTTACCAAATTCTGATATTTTAATTTTGTATAAAAACCAAATTTTATATAAATAACTTGATAAAAACTTTGTTAGATGCTTTTGCTTGCATAGGTGAATTATTGAAAATCAGAATATAGAAGATCAAGTTAGTATTTCATTATATTTTATAGGCCATCTGTACTACACAGAGATATGCCATAAGGATTAGCGCTATAAGACATCACTTTTGAACAAGGACTGAGAAACTGCCACCTACCATGTACCTTCTCATTTACCCTCTCTCATCAACCAAACTTACTCTTGTTACCTTATTAAAATTTTGTTAATGAAACATGTTGCAGGGGATATGGTTAAGTTTAACACTGATAGAATCAAGCATGTACATATTTTAATGGAATACTGAAAGAGTTGAGGGTAAAACTATGGTTAAAATGGCTTCAGTACAATAGAATTAGTATCAAGCATCCAGCTAATGTTCACATTTCCCTTTATTTATTTAGAGATGGAGTTTCACTCTTGTCACCCAGGCTGGAGTGCAATGGTGTAAGTTTGGCTCACTGCAACCTCCACCTCCTGGGTTCAAGTGATTCTCCTGCCTCAGTCTCCGAGTAGCTGTGATTACAGGCACCCAACACTACACCTGGCTAATTTTTGTATTTTTAGTAGAGATGGGGTTTCACCATGTTGGGCAGGCTGGTCTTGAACTCCTGACCTCAGGTGATTCACCTGCCTTGGCCCCCCAAAGTGCTGGTGTGAGCGAGCACGCCTGGCCTCACATTTACTGTTATTTACTGAATGTCATAAATGGTCTTTCTTTCTTTCTTTCTTTCTTTCTTTCTTTCTTTCTTTCTTTCTTTCTTTCTTTCTTATTTTTACGGTTAGAATCAGAATTCGAGTAAGGTCCACATATTACTGTAGATCAATTTGATTTATTAGTCTTTTAGTCTGTCGGCAAGTTCTCCCTTGCTTGTGGTCTCTCTCTGTCTGCAATTTATTTGTTGAAGAATGCCCATATACCTTTTTCACTTAAATGTTTTTATTAAGATACAATTTACATGCAGTAAAATGCCTACATTTTAAGTTTTTAACAGTTTTACATTTTGACAAATGCATACATTTATTTATCCACACCCCTGACAAGATATAGAACATTTCTATCATCCTAGAAGGATCTCTTGGGTCCTTAGCAGTCAGTCCTTCAATTCTTTGCTCTGGTTCCTACCCCCAACACCAATCCCAAACAACTACTGTTTTGATTTCTTTCATCATAGATTAGTTTTACGTATTTTAAAGCATCAGTCATATGAATAGAATCATACATTTTGTGCTTTGCTACTTGCATTCAGCATGATGCTTTTAAGACTTACTAATGATGCTGCAGGTATGAGTAATTTGTTCCTTTTAACTGCTGAGTGGTATTCCATGCTAAGAATATAGCACAGTTTAATTATTTATTTACTTGTTGGACGTTTGGATTATAGTTTTTGGCTACTGTGAACAAAAGAATGCTGTGAACATTCTTACATAGACATTTTTGTATGCATGTATTTTCATTTCTCTTAGGTAAATACTTCAGAGTAGAATTGCTGAGTCATGGGGTAACTATATATTTAACTTTGTAAGAAGTTGCTTAACTGTTCCCCCAACCACTTCCACCAGCAATGTGTGAGAATTCTAGTGGCTTTACATTTTCACCAACATTTGATATTGTCAGTTTTTTTTTTTTTTTTTGAGACGGAGTCTCGCTCTGTCGCCCAGGCTGGAGTGCAGTGGCGCAATCTCGGCTCACTGCAAGCTCCGCCTCCCGAGTTCCCACCATTCTCCCGCCTCAGCCTCCCGAGCAGCTGGGACTACAAGCGCCCGCCACTGCGCCCAGCTAATTTTTTGTATTTTTAGTAGAGACGGGGTTTCACCATGGTCTCGATCTCCTGACCTCGTGATCTGCCCGCCTCGGCCTCCCAAAGTGCTGGGATTACAGGCGTGAGCCACCGCGCCCGGCAATATTGTCAGTTTTTAAAATTCTAACCATTTTAGTGGTTATGTAGTGGTTCCTCATTGTGGTCTTAATCTAGATTTCCCTAGGGACTAATGAATTAGAGGACTCTTACATGTCCTTTGTGTGTATGTTTTCTTTGGTGAAGTGTCTGTTCAAGTAATTTGTCCGTTCTTAAATTGTGTTGTATGCCTTTTTTTTCCTACATATTTGTAAGGGTTCTCTCTATATATTATGAATACAAGTCTTTGGTCTGATACATGTGTTGTGAATATATTCTCCTAGTCTATAGCTTGCCTATTAATTTTATTGATCGTTTCTTTTGATGAGTATAAATTTTTAATTTTGAGAAGGCATAATTACTTTTTCTTTCATGGTTAGTGCTTTCTTTGTGATGTCTAAGACATCTTTGCCTACTTCCAAGATTGTGAAGACACTTTGTTTTCTTCTAGAAGCTTGATAGTTTTAGCTTTTGTTTGTCTTGATCCATTTTGAGGTAGTTTTTGTCTATGGTATGAGTTACCATAGATCCAGATTTATTTGTTTCTTTTCCATACATATAATACCCAGTTTTCCCAGCAGAGTTTTTTGAAAATATTTTTCTATTGAATTGCTTTGATGCCTTTGGGAAAAAAAATTGACCATATGAAGTGTGTCTATTTATATACATCAATTTTGTTCTGTTGATTTGTCTATCCTTATGCCAATACTTGATTATTGTAGCTTTATAGCAAGTCATAAAATTAAGTAGTGTGACTGCAAGTTTGATCTTTTTTCAAAATTGTTTTGTGTCTTCTACGTCCCTAGTATTTCTGCATAAATTTCAGAATCAGCTTGTTCATTTCTATAAAATGCCTGTTATGAATTTGATTGGGATTGCATTGAATCTAGAGATTAGTAGGGGGGATAAGTGACATCTTAGGATTTGAGATTTTACACTACTTCAAAGGTAACAAGTTAGCCTGTCATAGTTTCATGGATGCTGGCAGAGGATATAAGGACTTTATTACTTTATTACTCACAGCAATGACAGTAGCCAGAATATTAGCATTTTCTTGTGCCAGTTCCCTCAGCCCCATTTCACATGGAGCATCACTGAGATGGCTGAGTGAGATCTGCACCTGTAGCAGGTTATATTATAGGACAGAAATCTTAAGCTTAGGGAAACAAATCTTTTGTGTCATATAATAAGCATGGCTGCTAGTTGCTGAAGAAGAAGAAACTGTCTCTGTTTTCTGAGGCTGTTCACAATACAAACGTTTTTAAAAGATAGGAACAAAGGGAAGATGTGTAAAAACACAATATACTCATAGAGAACTGTGTCCTGACACTCAACAATATTATATCTTTCAACCTATGAAGGTGATATCTCTGTTTAGATCATCTGTAATTTCTCTCAGCAGTATTTTTCAGTATAGCAATTTTGTACATCTCTTGTCAAATTTATGCCTAAATATTTTGTTTTTTTGTTACAGTAAATGATATTTAGAAAATATTTTCATTTTCCATTTGTTGCTACTGTATGGAAATAGAGTTAAGTTTTGTATACTGTCTTTGCATCTATCCTGTATCCTTGTAAATTCACTGTTAGCTTTGGTAGGGTTATTTTATTTTGAATCCTTAGGATTTTCCAACTATACAGTCCTGTTATCTGTAAGTTAAGATAGTTTTACTTTTCTCTTCAGATCTTTATGAGAAGCCTGGTAGATTGCTTGTTTTACACAGAATCTTGAGTGAATGCATTAGTCTCACACCTTTAAGTATGATGTCAGCTGCATATTTTTCCTAGATATCCTGACTCTTAGATTGAGAAAGCTTCCTTCTATTCCTAGTTTGCTGATAGTTTTTATGATAACAGGTGTTGAAATTTGTCAGATAAGTTTTTTGACATTTGTTGAGATGATCATATGGTTTTTCTTTTTTGGGCTGTTGTTACCATAGTGAATTTCATTATTTGATTTAAAAAAACTTTTTAAATTTTTTTAAGTTTTTTTTTTTTTTTTGAGACAGTCTTGCTCTGTTGCCTGGGCTGGAGTGCAGTGGCATGATATTGGCTCACTGCAACCTCTGCCTCCTGGTTTCAAGCGTTTCTTGTGCCTCAGCCTCCCGAGTAGCTGGGACTACAGGTGCACGCCACCACACCTGGGTAATTTTTGTATTTTTAGTAGAGACAGGGTCTTACCATGTTGGCCAGGCTGGTCTCAAACTCTTGGCCTCAAGTGATCTGCCCACCTCAGCCTCCCAAAGTGCTGGGATTACAGGCATGAGCCACTGCACGTGGCCTATTGTTTGATTTTGAATGTTAAACCAACCTTACCTTCCTGGAATTAAACCCCATTTGGTGATGATGATACTTTTTATGAGTTGCTGGATTCAATCTGCTACTATTTTATTGAAGATTTTTTGCATGTGTGGTTATGAGGAATATTGTTATATAAATTAATTTTAATTTTCTTGTTATATCCTTGTCTGGTTTTGGTATTAATGCATAAATCTATAAAAATTTTATGGGAAGTGTTTGCTTTTCCTTTATATGCTGAAAGAGTTTGTGTAAGGTTGGTACTATTCATTAGATGTTTTATATTAGTTTTCTTCGTGGAGGTTTTAAGTTACAAGTGTGGTCAAATAGGGCTATTCTGATTTTTGATTTCTGCTTGTGTCTGATTTGGTAATTTGTGTCTTTCAAGGAATGCGTCTTATTTCGTTTTGATGACTGGGTATAAAGAAACTTGTCTTTCATTTTGATAAGTAGACATCAAGGAAGTTGTCTACTCATCTAAGTTGTCTGATTTATTGCCATAAATTTGTGCATGATATTCTCTTATGTTTTTAGGACCTACAGTAATAGTCCCTCTTTTATTTTCAATACTTGCTTCCTCTCTCTGTCTCTCAGTCTCTGTCTTGATCATTTTAGTTGATTATCATTTCTGTTGATCTTTTCAGGGAAGCAACTTTTTGTTTCATTGATTTTTTAATCTGTTTTCTATCATTGGTTTCTGCTCTTTACTACTTATTTTCTTTTACTTGTTTGGATTTAACTTGCTGTTTTAAAGTGGAAGCTTTACACTTTGATTTTAAGCCTTTTTTTTAAAAGCTATACATTTCTCTCTAAGCATTACTTTGCTGCATCCCACACATTTTCATCATCATTTGATTCAGAATTTCTTTAATTTTCCCATTTTCTTTGATTCATGGATTATTTAGAATTCTGTAGTTAATTTTTAAACATTTGAGGATATTTTAGATGATTTAATTCATTGTAGAACATAGACTGCATGATTTTAGTTGTTTTAGATTGAGATTGTTTTGTAGCCCAGGAAATGTTTTATCTTGGTGAATGTTCCATGTGTACTTGAGAAGAATGTGTATTATATTGTTGGTTGTAGTGTTCCATAAAAGTCAGTTTAGTTCATTGGTAGTGGGGCCTAAATCATCTGTATCCTAACTGATGGTGTGTGGGTGTGTGTCTTTGTTTTTTCTTTGTCCCATCTGCTTTTTGGGTTTTTTGATTTTCGTCTTTTGTTTCTTCTTTTGGATTAATCAAAGATTTTATAATATTCAGATTTATCTCCTCTGTTGGGGTTTTAGCTGTACCTCTTTATTTTTTAAGAGGCTGTTCTAGGGATTACAGAATGCATTCTCAATTTATCATAAAATAGCAAGAATATTATACCACCTTACATGTTTCATATGTAATAAAACATACTTTCATATACTATTTTCATCCTTTGTGCTTTTATTGTCGTAAGTTTTGCTTCTACATGTATTACAGTTATTGTATTTTGTGATTATTTGTGCTTCAGAAAGTTAATTATTCTTTGAAGAAACTAAGAAATGAGAAAAATTAAAAAACATCTACTTATATATTCAACATCTATATATATTTACCATTTTTGCCATTCTTTATTCCTACATAAAGATCAAAGTTTACATGTCATATCATTTTCTCTCAGTCTGAAGAACTTGATTTAACATTTCTTGTATTGCAGGTGTCTTGGTGACAAATTCTTTCAGCTTCTGTTTTCAGCTTTTGTTTATCTGAAAATATCTTTATTAATCTTTACTTTTTCTATATATTTTGTTTGTTTAGAGATAGGGTCGCACTCTGTTGCCTAGTCTGGAGTCCAGTGGCCTGATCGTAACCCACTGCAGCCTCAAACTCCTGGGCTCAAGTGATCCTCCCACCTCAGCCTCCCAAGTAGGTGGGACTATAGGCACACGGTACTGTGCCTGGCTAATTTTTAAATTTTTTTGGAGAGGTGGGGTCTCACTTTGTTGCCCAGGCTGGTCTCGTACCCCAGGGCTCAAGCAATCCTCCTACCCCAGCCTCCTACAGTCCTGGGATTACAGGTGTGAGCCACCATGCCTGACCATTTAAAAAAATAGGTTTTGAATAATACAGCCAATTCTGTTTTTTAAGCTGTCACTATGTTCTGTATAGCCACCAAAAACAGGGAATTAGCAAATACTGAATCATTGTTCTTAGGGGAAATACAGACTTGGTTCCTGTAAGCCTCTTGTCATAATATTTTTGTTAACCAATCAGTACATTACCTTGTTTTATGTGTTTTTCTATTTAAAGCCACCTGGGGTACAAAAATACAGTTGGATAGAAGGAATAAGTTCTAGTATTTGATAGTACAGTAGAGAAATTATAGTTAATGATTTATTCTATATTTCAGAATAGCTAGAAGAATTGTAATGTTTCTAACACAAAGAAAAGAAAAAGGTTTGAGGTGATGTATAACCCAGTTACTCTGACTTGATCATTACACATTGCATATAGGTATCAAAATATCATATGTACCCCCAAAATATAAAACAACTGTTATATATCAATTAAAAAATAAAGACATCTTATTTAATATGTATTATTGATTCATTAACATTGAGCTCATGGCCAAGAACCCTATAATTTATGCCTGAAGGAAGATTATCTAACATATGTTTTCTCTGTAAGGCACATCATAGCCTTCTTGTGGTTAAAAACACTAGATAGCATGTCAGCGCTGTGCTTAAGGTCCATGTTAAACAGGGAAGTCAACAAGAAAAATACAAGAATGAGAAAAATGTGGCACTAAATAGACTCAAGAGGAGGACACTTGTTTACAGTGGCAGAGCTGAAACAAGAAGGCAGTAGGGTTACCTTGTTCCATCTCAGCTGGGAACTTGTACTTTGGATGACCCGCCCTGGTTTGCCTGCTCTGCTCATTGCATGTCCTGAAAGTGCTGCAAGTATGGATTTTGGGGCTACAAATTTAGTGAGCAGGTAGATGAGCAAATAAGGAATCCATGAGTAATGAGGATCATCTGTATATAATTTTAGATTGTCAGTTTTTTCATAACTTTAAAGGTGTTCATTACCTTTTGGATTACATCAGTGAGAGGTGAGGTCATTCTTCTTGTTATTTACCTGCTTTTTTCCTCTGAACTGTTTTTAGGGTTGTCTCTATCTTTGATTTTCAGTTTGACCCTTATGGTGTGCCTTTTTGTGGTGTTGTGTTTATTCTGCTTGGAGTTCATTGAGCTTTGTGGCTCTGTTGGTTGGTATTTTCAAAATGCCAACTTCTGTCCAATTTTAGGCCATTTTATCTTTTTTTTTTTTAACTTCTTCAGTCTTTTTTTTTTTTTTTTTTTTTTTTTTTTAAGAGGCATGGTCTTACTGTGTTGTCCAGGGTGGAGTGCAGTGGTGTAATCATGGCTTGTTACAGCCTCAAACTCCTGGGCTTGAGTGATCCTCCCACCTCAGCCTCCTGAGTTGCTAGAACTGCAGGTGTGCACCACTACACCGGCTAATTTTTAAGTTTTTTGTAGAGATAGGGTCTCACTGTGTTGTCCAAACTGGTGTCCCAACTCCTGGCCTCAAGTGATCCTCCCACTTTGGCCTCCTAAAGTGCTGGGGTTACAGGCATGAGCTACCATACCTGGCCACTGTTGCTTTTTTAAGGGGACTGCAATTATAGGTATTTTAACTCCTTGATTGTCTCTCAGCACTGAGGCTCAGTTCCTTTTTTCACTTGCCCGTTTCCCTTGCTGTGTTTCAGTTTGGATAATTTCTCTTGATCTTTCTTTATCAGTAAATCTTTTTTTCTGTATTGTCTAATCTGCCTTTAAGCTCATCTAGTGATTATTTTCAGTTAGTATAATTTACAGTTCTAGCATCTCCATTTGGTCCTTTAGTCTGTATTTCTCCACCAAGATTCCCTGTCTGCTCTATATGTCTATCTTTTTCTGTACTTAATATCTTAATAGCTATTTTAATTTTCATTTTAATATTTGCTAATCCAGGTCAGGTGTGTTAGTTCACACTTGTAATTCCAGCACTTTGGGAGGCTGAGGCTTGCAGATCACTTGAGGTCAGGAGTTTGAGACCAGCCTGGCCAACGTAGTGAAACCCTGTCTCTACTAAAAATACAAAAATTAGCTGGGTGTGATGGCGGACACCTGTAATCCCAGCTACTCAGAGGCTGAGGCGGGATAATTGCTTGAACCTGGGAGGTGGAGGTTGCAGTCAGCCAAGATAGCCCCACTGTACTCCAGCCTGGGCGACAGAGCAAGACTCCGCCTCAAAAAAAAAAAGTGCGAATCCAACATCTACGTTATTTGTTTGTTTATATTTGCTATTCTTTCTTATTTATGGTCATATTTTCTTGCTGCTTTGCATGTCCATTAATTTTTTGTTTTATACTGCATGTCATGGCTTTGGTGGTTTTAAATTTGTTCTGGCAGGCAGTTAATTTGCTGGAAAATCATTTTGATCCTTTCAAATTTTGATTTTAAAGTTAGGGTGGGTCTAGAGGTAGGGGTCTGCAGACTTACAGGGCCAGTTAGAGTAAATATTTTAGGCTTGTGGGCCATACAGCCTTTGTCTAAACTGTTCATCTCTGTTTTTATTGTGCAAAAGTAGCTATAGACAGTACAGAACTGAATGGGCATGGCTGTGTTCCAATACAGTATGGGCTCATGAGCCATGGTTTGCTGACTCTTGGTCTAGAGTGTCCTTTAGGCTTGGAGTAGTCCTGCTTGAGGTGTTTAGTGAGATCTTTCCTTTCTGACTGGTCAGAATATTTAGATCAGGTCTTCAGCGCTTTCTGACCTTCGATGTAATCCAGTTAATTTGCAGATCTACCATAGGTTTCTTGGCTAGGCCTTGCCGAGTCTTGTGCTGTGCACATGCAGCGCAGTATTCACCCAGAGGTTTAAGAGGAACCCCTGTCCAGAGTTTTGGAGCTCCTTTTCTGTGAGGCTTTTCTTTGTATGTTACCTTGTCCCACAAATTCCAGACAACTCCTCAGCTTAGCAAGAGTGCGGTATTCTTGGGCTTCTCTCTGTACTGTAGACCAGAATGTGCCTTCAGACAGAAAGCAGGATAGTCATCTTGCAGGCTTCCCTTTTCTCAGGATTCACGCTGCTGTCCTGCCTCTTGTCCAGTGTCTCAAGATAGTCGCTTCTAGCATTTTGCCCATATTTTTAGTTGCTTATATTGGAAGAATTAGTCTGTTGTAATTACTCTCATAGCCAGAAGCAGAAATTCTGTGGTTTTAAAATGCAGGTTTTTTCTAGTATTATAATTAGATATGATTTAAATGCCTCTCTTCTCATATGTGAAATGGGGGTAACAGTAGTACCTACCTTACAGGGTAGTTTTGAGAACTGAGTGAACATCTGAAACAAATGTGCCGGCTCAGCACAGTACCTGTTGCACATTAATGTTTCTATAAATGTTGTTACATTGTAAAATAGAAGCAATTGAGCAATGCGATATTTCTGCTAGTTGCAAGGTATTTACCTTGTTTCAGGAGAACAAACTTGAGGGGCTGATACAGTAAGAAGGATTGCACCAGTTGCCCTTGTACATAAATACATCCTTCAGAAGATGAAGCACATCTCATGCTTTGAGGAAGCCTAGCCAAAAAATAGTAATAATAATAATAAAGCACAAAGACTTGGGAATTAGATGTTCTGAATTCTGACCCTCTGGCCTCCTAGCTCTGTGACTTAGGGCAAGTTGTTACTTCTTTTTTTTTCCCCTCTCCCTCCTTCACAACATTTTGAGGTAGGTACCTTATCCTTATTTTACAAATTTCATGAGGCACAGAAAAGCTAAGAGTTACACAGTTGTAAGTGATGGATTTGTGATTTGAACTTAGGCAATTCAATTTCATGATCCATGATTGCTTTATTAGGAGTCTGAGCTGTATTCTTGAAGGCCCAGAAGATAGTTAACTATTCTGGATTTTTTTTTAAGAGCTTTTAGAAATGTAGTACTTGTTTTATGGTTAACTCTGGATTGAATCCCATTTTACAAAATGAAGATTTTTCTTTTTTTCTTAAACATAATGAATCTTTGAAATACCAATTTGAAAACTACTTAGAAAAATTCCAGGAATATAGTTTTTATTATGAGATTATTGTACTAGGTAGGAATAAGAGTACAGTACATTAAAAAAATACTTTAAAATTATGGCACAAATTTAGACGTAGTTTGTTTTCCCACTAATTTTAACAATAATATATGTTTCTAGTTCACTTTCCAGATAGACTAGCCTCTGAATCAGTGGCTTTTAACTATATTGTCTAGATAAAAAAAGGCAACCATTTTGTTAAGAATTGGCTAACTCTTATTTAGATGGAGCAGCTGTGTAATTATTTGGTTCTGCTCTTTGACCCTCAAATTTCAGTTTTATACAAGCTAATAATTCATTATTTTAGCTGAAGGGAATTTTCCTTCATTTTACAAATGAGAAACTGTAATTTAAGATCACATAGCAAGTAATCTTTTAAAAATGTGTACACATATATATGCACTTTATTTAAAAATCTTATAAGCCATTATGTTACTCCTTTGACTGGATAGCCCATCCTACCTATTACTCTAGGTTGGAGGAAACCCTTTTAAACACACATCATAAATTTCCCGTCATCACCCTCATCTAGGAATCCTTTAAATATGACCTCATGCCCAGTGTATATTTATCTAAAATATATAGGACCTTGTGAAGTTAGCTCTCCTAATTCATTAAGGGTAATACGCTTGGAAGACAAGTCCATATTCATGTTAGCTACATTTCTTGGATTTTTATCTGTTTTGATCAGCCTTGTCTAGCTTGTCCATCCAGATGAAATTGTCTAAATTTATTAGGTTCTCTCTGTTAAAGGAATATCACGTTCCAGGCATCTCTCAGGCTGTTTCAAATTGTCTGATGGTAGAGGCCTTTCTCTAGTGTAAACCATAGAAGATCTTTAGCTTAGGATCTCCCAACTGCAGGTACAAGATGACATTGTACAAAGTTAATATTACCAATATAGAGTGTATTAGTTAGCTTGGGCTGCCGTAACAAAATACCATAGGCTGGGTGGCTGAACAGAAATTTACTTCTCACAATTCTGCAGGCTGGTAAGTCTAAGATCAAGGTGCTGGCAAGGTAGATTTCTTTTTGAGGCCTCTTCTCCTGGCTTATAGGTGACCACCATCTCACTGTGTGCTCACATGACCTCTTGTGTGTGCCTGGGGAGACAGGGAGCACGACAGCAAGCTCTCTGGTGTCTCTTCCTGTAAGGGCACTAATCCCCTTGTCCCAGGGCCCTACCCTGACTGCATTTAACCCTAATCACCTCCCAAAGTCCCCATCTTCAGATACTATCACATTAGGGGTTGGGGCTTTAACATGAGTTTTGGAGGAAACATAAGCATTCAGTTCTGTAACACACAGTGATTAAGGAAATGGGCTCTGGAATTGAATTGCCTTAGTCTCTCACTTACTAGTTGTGTATACAAATAACAAGTAGCCCTCACTTAGGTTAATTTTAAACAAAACCAATAATAGTGTCATTCTAAAAGCAGTTAATTTTTTTTTTTTTGTATTTTGGACTCTGGCATTTGGACATTGGCACAGGACTAATGTCTTCAAAGAACAGTGTACAATGATTGTAACAACTTAGACTGTAAGAGAAAATGCATAATTCTTTAAAAGTGTTTCTCTAAATTGAATATATGCCAGTAACAAAAGATTAAACATTTGTAGTTGTTAATTGTATTCAAATTCAACTTTTTATTTTTGGCCTGAATAGAACAAGACAATTTACCTATGTGAAAACCTGAGTGAAAGCTTTGGATGTGATATGTTAAATAGAACAATATTTTAAAGCCACTTTGATTCATAAGTTTCTTTAACATAAACAGGTTGTATTGCCTCTTGAAAAATGATAGGTTCTATGGATAACATTTAATTAACTTTATAATATATATGATGATTTAACCTGAATTAATGGTACTACTTTTTCTGACTTCCTTTTGATCTTGGCCCTTTCTCTGTAAAGTTTTTTGTTAACTTATTACAAACTGAACCCTGGCTTGCTCCTCTTTAGTCTCCTTTCAATCTGTCTTTATTTCTGCTGAGGTTGTATTCTATTTGTTTTTCAGATGAGACCCTTTTTGCTCTTCCTGCTGCATCTGAGCCTGTGATACGCTCCTCTGCAGGCAAGTTCTTTCTGCCAGCCTTTTATCCTCTCTGTATTCTAACTTTAACTCTTTAGTGTGTTAACTCTATGCAGAGTAGTTTGGATTTACTAAAAATTAACATGGTTCCAAGAATGTTTGTCTACTGGAAAAGTTGAAATTTGCATTTTATATGGTATGCCCAAGGGAAAAATGAGCAAAATCCAATGAATAGTTGGAAGTACATAAGGAATTCTTGGACCCTTGAATTGCATTTACATATTTACCATTCCCTTTCTCCAAATACAGTTTGAATATAGCCAGAAAGGCTTTCCTGTAAATAAATACCAGTCTATGGCATTTACCCAGTGCCCCTTCTTTCCTATACTGTCACTCAGACTCTTTTCACAGATATTCTTCTCTTCTCTAAAACTAGCTATTAGTATCTTAGTTGATAACATTTGAGGTTTACTCAGACTTGATTTGTCTTTGCATAGCATGTAATTGCCTCTGTAGCCATGCATATGTTATATTTACAATAGCTTAATTTTTCAGTAATGATTCAAGTCTACTCTATTGTTACTTATTAATTGCTATTAACATTTCATTTTAGTAAACAGTAAGTCTTTACTAACACTATTTTGAATCTGTCATAAAACTTGCATTAACTCTGAGAACACTGGCATTCTCTAACTTTCCTTTCTGTCCATGGTCACAGAAAATATTATGGACTTGAAGGAGCAGCCAGGTAACACTATTTCGGCTGGTCAAGAGGATTTCCCATCTGTCCTGCTTGAAACTGCTGCTTCTCTTCCTTCTCTGTCTCCTCTCTCAGCCGCTTCTTTTAAAGAACATGAATACCTTGGTAGTTTGTCAACAGTATTACCCACTGAAGGAACACTTCAAGAAACTGTCAGTGAAGCTTCTAAAGAGTTCTCAGAGAAGGCAAAAACTCCACTCGTAGATAGAGATTTAACAGAGTTTTCAGAATTAGAATACTCAGACATGGGATCATCATTCAGTGTCTCTCCAAAAGTAGAATCTGCCATAATAGTAGCAAATCCTAGGGAAGAAATAATCGTGAAAAATAAAGATGAAGAAGAGAATTTAGTTAGTAATAACATCCTTCTTAATCAACAAGAGTTACCTACAGCTCTTACTAAATTGGTTAAAGAAGAGGACGAAGTTATGTCTTCAGAAAAAGCAAAAGACAGTTTTAATGGAAAGAGAGTTGCAGTGGAAGCTCCTATGAGGGAAGAATATGCAGACTTCAAACCATTTGAGCGAGTATGGGAAGTGAAAGGTAGTAAGGAAGATAGTGATGTGTTGGCTGCTGGAGGTAAAATCGAGAGCAAGTTGGAAAGTAAAGTGGATAAAAAATGTTTTGCAGATAGCCTTGAGCAAACTAATCACGAAAAAGATAGTGAGAGTAGTAATGATGATACTTCTTTCCCCAGTACACCAGAAGCTATAAAGGATCGTTCAGGAGCATATATCACATGTGCTCCCTTTAATCCAGCAGCAGCTGAGAGCATTGCAACAAACATTTTTCCTTTGTTAGGAGATCCTACTTCAGAAAATAAGACCGATGAAAAAAAAATAGAAGAAAAGAAGGCCCAAATAGTAACAGAGAAGAATACTAGCCCCAAAACATCAAACCCTTTTCTTGTAGCAGCACAGGATTCTGAGACAGATTATGTCACAACAGATAATTTAGCAAAGGTGACTGAGGAAGTCGTGGCAAACATGCCTGAAGGCCTTACTCCAGATTTAGTACAGGAAGCATGTGAAAGTGAATTGAATGAAGTTACTGGTACAAAGATTGCTTATGAAACAAAAATGGACTTGGTTCAAACATCAGAAGTTATGCAAGAGTCACTCTATCCTGCAGCACAGCTTTGCCCATCATTTGAAGAATCAGAAGCTACTCCTTCACCAGTTTTGCCTGACATCGTTATGGAAGCACCATTGAATTCTGCAGTTCCTAGTGCTGGTGCTTCGGCAGTACAGCCCAGCTCATCACCATTAGAAGCTTCTTCAGTTAATTACGAAAGCATAAAACATGAGCCTGAAAACCCCCCACCATATGAAGAGGCCATGAGTCTATCACTAAAAAAAGTATCAGGAATAAAGGAAGAAATTAAAGAGCCTGAAAATATTGATGCAGCTCTTCAAGAAACAGAAGCTCCTTATATATCTATTGCATGTGATTTAATTAAAGAAACAAAGCTTTCTGCTGAACCAACTCCGGATTTCTCTGATTATTCAGAAATGGCAAAAGTTGAACAGCCAGTGCCTGATCATTCTGAGCTAGTTGAAGATTCCTCACCTGATTCTGAACCAGTTGACTTATTTAGTGATGATTCAATACCTGACGTTCCACAAAAACAAGATGAAGCTGTGATGCTTGTGAAAGAAAATCTCACTGAGACTTCATTTGAGTCAATGATAGAACATGAAAATAAGGAAAAACTCAGTGCTTTGCCACCTGAGGGAGGAAAGCCATATTTGGAATCTTTTAAGCTCAATTTAGATAACACAAAAGATACCCTGTTACCTGATGAAGTTTCAACACTGAGCAAAAAGGAGAAAATTCCTTTGCAGATGGAGGAGCTCAGTACTGCAGTTTATTCAAATGATGACTTATTTATTTCTAAGGAAGCACAGATGAGAGAAACTGAAACATTTTCAGATTCATCTCCAATTGAAATTATAGATGAGTTCCCTACATTGATCAGTTCTAAAACTGATTCATTTTCTAAATTAGCCAGGGAATATACTGACCTAGAAGTATCCCACAAAAGTGAAATTGCTAAAGCCCTGGATGGAGCTGGGTCATTGCCTTGCACAGAATTGCCCCATGACCTTTCTTTGAAGAACGTACAACCCAAAGTTGAAGAGAAAATCAGTTTCTCAGATGACTTTTCCAAAAATGGGTCTGCTACATCAAAGGTGCGCTTATTGCCTCCAGATGTTTCTGCTTTGGCCACTCAAGCAGAGATAGGCAGCATAGTTAAACCTAAAGTTCTTGTGAAAGAAGCTGAGAAAAAACTTCCTTCCGATACAGAAAAAGAGGACAGATCACCATCTGCTATATTTTCAGCAGAGCTGAGTAAAACTTCAGGTAATCCAATCTATATGCAGTTTTGTGCTTTCATGCCACTTTTGGATTTAGGGAACATTCCACTATATTTTGTGTTTTACATTATGTTTATAGTGTCTAATATGTCACATTGATAAGAAGTCTTCTCCACTCTTTCAGTTAAAGGTTTTAGTGCTTTTTCTAACTCTCCTGCACTCAGCATTCACCCTTAACTTTTCCACACAGTTACACTTTTATATTGCACTATGGAACTGTTAATAGAAAATATTTTTGTTTATAAGAATTGGCTTTAGTACCTATTTCTTTCTTTTTTTCACTTGTGTTTCTTGATAACATGAAGAGCAAGAGATACTAAAATATTTTCAGTTGTGTTTTTGTTATGCCAGAAATTATCATATTTAATTTTTAAAGAACATTTTTATAGCTTGTTTTAAATATTTCAATATAATATAGTACTTTTCCAGTGGTAGGTATAAAGTTAGGCATATTGAGTGTAGACATTTTGTTGAAAAGTATAAATTGAGTTATGCTATTATGAATTCTTTTGAAAAGTACCGATTCTCCTTTTTTTCTTTTGACTATCCATTTTCCACATACCTGATTTGCATAAGGTGATTTGCACATGTGCTCTTTATTAGCATTCTGATTTAGCTGCATTTTCTCTAAAATAGTGATTATGATAAATTTACTGAATATACTTATGTATTTAAGTGCTGGTGCTTCAGCAGTACAGTCCAGCTCATCACCATTGGAACAGTGGTAGACCAGTTGCTGTAATCTAAGAAAGAGGAGATTATGAACATCGAGGCAGTGGGATGAGCACAGAGACACAGGACTTGGTGTTCGATGGATAGGGACATAAAGGATGAGGGGAAGAGGTAAAGATGACCCCAGGAACCCTAGATTTCATTTCTGGCATGTGCACTTGTATGGATGGCAGTATGAGAAACTGAGATAGGGAACATGAGAGATTAAAGTAGGTTTAAGAGGGAAGATACAAATTCAGTTTTGGATATGTTGGTATTGATGTACATACCTCTAAGATATCCAGTAAGTTACGGATATTATACACATGAAGCTCTTGAGAGAGATCTTGGCTGTATGTGTCTGTCATGGGCTTAGAGATAGAAATTAAAGCCCCAGATATCAATTAGGGAGAATCAAGAGAAGAGGACTACTTGAAAGTGGAAGAAATGGTCAAAATTATCAAATACTAGAGAAGTCAGTTAAGGATTGCAAGTTGGTCAAAAAGGAGGGAAGGTGTTGTCATGACAGCGGCAAATGGTTTGGTGTGTGTGGGCATGGCTAGGATTGAGAAGTGAATGAGACTTGAGCAAGTGGATATTAAATGTTGATTACTCTTAAAGAAGTTTGAGTTTTTTATTGGAGAAAAAGTAAAATGTTAGCAAGCAGGAAGGAGAGTATGCAGTGGAGGAAGGACTTTTTTTTTTTTTTTTTTTTTTAAGATGGGAAGGGGAAAATCTGATTACAGGTGCTGGCAGAAAGTCAGAAGGGGATGGGGATGTGCTGCCTAGTTCAGGTGGAAGAATTAGCGTTAGAGAGAAGGAAGGATACAGCTTTGATTGTAGTGAGTGGAAAGGAAAGTATGGGGTATTGATACTGTTAGGGTTTTGTGACTGAAAGTTGAGGGAATTATTTGATGGTTTATGTTTATTCTTTAAAGCAGTATGTTAGTTCATTTGCTGGGAATGAACTAGATCATGCTTGGGTGGAAGAGATCTGTAATACCTCTGACTAGGGAAACCAAAGGCATTGTATTAGGACCCCAATCAAGGTTGAAAGGTGGTCTGAATGGTAGGGTGATTTTTCTTTGACTGTGCCAAACAACCTAGATATGGGTTCAGGGAAGGCAAATGATTGTATTGATTCAAGGATGTGTTTTGGTACGTGGGCCCTGCGGAAGGACAGGAAGTCAAGAAAGTTGAGGCTGATAGCAGGAGAGTAATTTGAAGTGATGGACTGTGGCATCTAAGTTGAAGGATGTGAATAGAAAAAGGTAGGAGAGGTAGGAGGAGAGTAGATGGTCAGAGAACTCAAGGCCCAGATTAGGTTTAAGAACCAATAGTAGTAGGAATAAATACATGCCAGAATGATAGGAGATTGTGGTCAAAGTAGGGGAGTGAAAGAATGCATGCGTGGGAGAGCAGGGTGTTTGTGTGTGTGTGTGTGTGTGTGTGTGTGTGTGTGTGTGTGTTGGATATTGAATTTAGAATTTCAGAGGAATAGCAGTTTGTGGTCAAAGTAGGGGAGTGAAACAATGCATGCGTGGGAGAGCAGGGTGTGTGTGTGTGTGTGTGTGTGTGTGTGTGTGTGTGTGTGTTGGATGTTGAATTTAGAATTTCAGAGGAACAGCAGTTCAGGTTGCTTATAATGGCCAGTGTTAGGCCATGAGGCAAAGGCCTACTGTGTAGTCAGATTAAGATTGCTAGAGATGAGGTCAAGTAAACTATGAGGCCATGATACTGTATTGCACTTCTACCTAACATTGAAGTCACCCAGGGTGATGGCAGGACTAGGGGTGGAGAGGAAGACTGGGGTAAGAGTCCTTGATTAAGGGCAGTGAGGTAACTGGCAGGATGGTAGATAGAAGAAATGAGGAAGGATAGAGAACGGCACAGCAGAATAGCCAAGACTTTTGCCCAAGGCCTCTGAAATAAAAGTCTGGAAGCAGCATTGGTGAGCAGAGGGTACTGACCTCCCCACTCCTCCCTTAGGTGTGTAGAATATGAAAGAACGATTTAGCCTTCATTAAGCAAGTTCCACAGGGAAAGCAGTATCCTCAAGGAAGAGCCAGGTTTTAGTGAAGGCGAGGTAAAGGCAGGGATGTTCAGTAAAGAAGTTGAGGATTAAAGGAGCTGGTTCACAGTGGAATGGGGGTTTCAAACAGCACAGTAAAATGGTTTAGGAGGGAACAGTAGAAAGAAGGATCTCAGAAGCCCAGAGCAGCGTGGTGATGACTGGGTGAAGAGCAAGGAGTAATCGGTGTAGCAACACCTTTGAAGTCTCCCCTCCCTGCTAGTGCTTCCTCCCAAAACTTAAAGCTAGCAGTCCTCTAGTAGATGATGGCCCTTAGAAATTTCAGTATTTCAGGAGTCACCTATTTCTTGGATTGTTTTTGTTAAACCTGGGAAATCTATAGCCTAATAGTTTAGAAGTAAGGGAAGAAAAGGGGGCATTGCCTTTGAAAGCTTAATGGGGATGGTGGAAGAAAGTGTAAGCAATGCTTGGGCATTCTCTTTTAGAATATGTTTATCTCCCTTCTCTGAGAAAATTGTTATTTCCTGCCTTTTTGACTTAACCTTTTTTGATATTAGTTTTCATAGCAACTTACTAGGGAATAGAGAATTATTTAGATACACCCAATATATGTATTCTACAAAAGTTGTGGGAAGGAAACCCAGTATTGCTATAATGAAAACAATATAGGTGACCTGAGGTTTTAGTCTTGGCTATACCATTGACAATCACTTTGTTTCTCTAGATGTCATTTTCCTTTTCTATAAAAGGAAGGGTGGATTAGCTCAAGTCCTTGCAACTTAATTTTCTTGACTTGATTATATAACAGGCATCTGTTAAAAGCAGGTAAGTAGTGGCTAGTTGCGGTGGCTCACGCCTGTAATCCCAGCTCTCAGGGAGGGAGAGGGGGAGGATAGCTTGAGCCCAGGAGTTCGAGACTTGCCTGGGCAATATAGCGAGACCCCGTTCTCCACAAAAAAGGGAGGAAAAAAAGACAAAAAAAAAATAAGTGTAAGAGCAGGTAAGAGTTGCTTTAACATGCTTCTATCAAGCACTATACGTGATTTTTTTTGGCGGTGGGGCAGGGAAAAAGATGACACTAAGACAAAGTTTTGCCCTTATGCAACTTAAAGCCAGCTGGTATAGACACACTGTTGAGGACATAGTTAAACATTGTGATCTATGTTATAGTGAGGATAGGTACTTACCTATGTATCTTCCTGAAAGTGAGGTTTAAGTGTACTGAAGTCAAATGTACCAAAATACGGCAGTGGTCTGATAAAACATAAGGGAAGCTGTCTTCTCAGATGACTTAAAAGTTTTATGCCATCTCTAATTATGAAATACTTAAGTGTGTTTTTAAAAAAATTCTGGGTCTTATTAATGTATATGCATTTAAACATTAAAAGTATTAAATAATAAAATACTAATCTCCTCAGATCATTTATTATCTCATATGTTCTTCTTTTCTTTTCTTGAGACAGGTTCTTGCTGTGTCGCCCAGGCTGAAGTGCAGTGGTGAGATTATGGCTCACTGCAGCCTCGACCTCCCAGGGTCAGGTGGTCCTCAGCCTCCCAAGTAGCTGGGACCACAGGCTCATGTCACTATGCCCGGCTAATTATTTTTGTAGAGAGGAGGTCTTGCCTTGTTGCCCAGGCTGGTCTCAAACTCCTGGGTTCAAGGATCCTCCCTCCTCTGCCTCCCAAAGTGCTGGGATTACAGACGTGAGCCTCCAGGCCTTTCCTGTTCTTGTTTTCTTAAAATGACATTTTGTAGGCAGAAATCAGTTTTAGTTTTGGGGAAGAAAGATTGATTTTGCAAGAGAGATGAATAAGGTATTGTGATGCAGATGGTGCTTTATTAATTTTGGGGAGTAAAGTTTGTCAAGAAACTAATGAATTCTGGTCTTCTTCCCCCCTCCATTTACAAAGAAATTTGTGACAAACTATATTCTTACTATTGGAATGTAAATACTGATTTTTTTTCTCAGTAATATCAATGAATGTTCTTGGCATTTCCCCAATGAATGTTCTTGGCATTTTTTTTTTTTTTTTTCCAAAAATTGGCTATGGATATGTTAATTAATTTCTGGGTTATCTGTTCTGTTCCATTGGTCTATGTTTCTGTTTTTATGCCAGTACCATGCTGTTTTGGTTACTATAAAGCTGTGTAGTATATTTTGAAATTTAGTAGTGTGATTCCGCCAGCTTTATTTTTGTTCAGGATTGCTTTTGCTTTTTGGAGTCTTTTGTGGTTCCATACAGATTTAAGGATTTTTTTCCTATTCCTGTGAAGAAGGTCATTGCTATTTTATTAGGGATTGCATTGAATCTGTGGACTGCTTTGGATATTACGGCCATTTTTTAACAATGTTAACTCTTCTGATCCATGAACATGGAATGTCTTTCTTTGCATTTGTTTGTATCCTCTTCAATTTCTTTCATCATTGTTTTGTAGATTTCCTTGTAGAAGTCTTTCACCTCCTTGGTTAAACTTATTCTGAGGTATTTTTTTTTTAAGCTATTGCAAATGGAGTGTCCTACTTGTTTTCTTTTTCAGCTAGTTTGTTGTTTGTGTAAAGACATGCAATATTTTTGTTATTGATTTTATATCTTGCAACTTTACAGAATTTACAAGTTTTTGGTAGTCTTTAGGTTTTTCTTTATATAAGATCATGTCATCTGCAAACAGGGACAGTTTGACTTCCTCCTTTCTAATTTGGATTTCCTTTATTTCTCTCTTGCTCAATTGCTCTGGGTAGGACTTCCCATTTCAGTCTTTATTTGTTATGACATTAGCAGTTTTAAAGAACACAGGGCCTCTCTTTCCCCCCGTTTATAATAGAACATTCCTCCTAGTGGATTTGTCTCATGTTTCCTAGTGGTTAACTTGAGGCTATGGGTTCATTTATGATACTGTATAGATGATGATGTGTCCCTCTCATAGCACCATTTCTAGAGTTACCTGCTATTCATCAGTCCCTCACTGGTTATGTTAATTTTGACCATCTGGGCAAGATGGGTTCTGATTTCCTTATATTGTCTTTGTTTCTCCCTTACAGATAATAAGCAGTTTGAGGAGTGACACTTAAACACATGCAGATATCCTGCTCCCTATCAAAATTCACCCCCCTGATTTAGTAAACCATTGATGATTCTTGCTTGATCCAGTCTTTACCATGAGAGTTGAAAAATGATTTTAACTCCAGTACTCCCCGTACATTTCTCATTTGACCCTCAGCATTCCTGTTTAAGCAGCAGACCTCCTTTCCATTAATGAATTAATTAGCTAATTAATTATCAGTATGGATCCATGAATTTCCATTTTCTTTCCAATGGTTTATGATTCATTACTGAACTTTATTATTTTGGTGGTAAATTATTGCATATTTTGAGGGTTCCTTCAGGTAGGCCCAGGGACATGCAACCTTCTTTCTTTGGGGTTGGGAGGGGAACATTTCTTACTTTCTAGCCTAACAAAATATTGTAGGCCTATTTTATGCTTACCGTGTCCCAGCCCTGGAATCAGCCATTTCTCCAAGGATCCTAATTCCTTTTAATGTAGAATGAGAGGTCATTTTCATAATAGGTGTTAAAGATCAAGAGCTAGATGCTAGTTGTGGTCATTGCTACTGTGGGGATCTTTCCATTTTAACCCTTTCAGTGGATAAAGCTAGGAAATGCTTATATACATACATACAAATAAACATACACACATACACATGCATACTTAAGAAATGAGAGTTCACACAGATACCTCTAATTCTAATCCATTCTCACAGGGGTGCTCATGTCTCCTGTCCAAACTGCTGAGATCTTGACTTAATGATAATATATGTTTGTTGGTTGCTTGTCACTAATGCACAGAGAATATTTTTAGTTCGTAATCGAAATATAGATTGTGTCTTGCTGAACTAATTGAAACTATTGGTAAGTGAAGTGTAAACTGACCATACGTTGATTATTTGTTCATTATAATTAAACTATGTAATATCCAGGATTCACCAAGTAGTATTACCATGATCACTCACTTTAAAAGGGCTTGTCTAGGTAAATAATACGAAATTATGCTTTGCAAACATATATGTTCATGAATAAGAACTTACATATGTTCGAGAATAAGAATTGTTTTGATATTCTTATGACTTAAAATATTTTTCTTAAAAAGTATATATAGCCTTTGAGTTTTTTTACTGAAGTACTGTAGATACTAAGAGTTGATATTTTGTTTAAAATATATTTTTATTGAGCAAATATATTCGGAAAATTTTGATGTAAGTTGGACTTTATTATGATAAGTAGTTAATCTTAACTGGAAGGCTATCAGTAGATGTACAATGTAGCTAAATTAGAACCTGACGCTTGTTAATAAAGGAAACGATTATATTTACTTTTTAAAAAGTGACATTGTTAAATTAGTGAGGATTTATTTAGTGCTTACTGTGGGCCCAATACAGATTGAAAATAAATATGTGCCATAAAAAAGAGATACCTGCTAAATACAATGTGGTTAAAAGAACTTAATTTTAGGCATTTTACAGACCTGAGTTCTAATTCTGACCCTTTCACTGATTTAGCTGTATGACCGTTGGCAAATATTTTAATCTACTTGAGCTTCAATATTTTAGTAGTAAGGATTTTTTCTAAGGACTTGATAACTATCAGTGAAGTTAGGGCAACAGTTTATGAAGCAGTCTGACATACAATACACGCTCATTGTACAAATTTGAAAAGTGTAGAAAAGCATTGAGATGAAAAAAATTAATAATGATATTACCCAGACATAATCAATGTTAATATTTTAGAATATATTATTCTAGTCTACTTTCAATGCACATGTGTTTTGTTTTTGTTTTTGTTTTGTTTTGTTTTGTTTTGTTTTTGAGACGGAGTCTCACTCTGTCGCCCAGGCTGGAGTGCAGTGGCGCAATCTTGGCTCACTGCAAGCTCTGCCTCCTGGGTTCACGCCATTCTCCTGCCTCAGCCTCTCTGAGTAGCTGGGACTACAGGCGCCCGCCACCATGCCTGGCTAATTTTTTTGTATTTTTTTTTTAGTAGAGACAGGGTTTCACTGTGGTCTTGATCTCCTGACCTCGTGATCCACCCGCCGTGGCCTCCCAAAGTGCTGGGATTACAAGCGTGTTTTTGTTTTTTTTTTTGAGACAGAGTCTCGCTCTGTCACCCAGGCTGGAGTAGCAGTGGCGGGATCTCAACTCACTGCAACCTCTGCCTCCTGGGTTCAAGCAATTCTTGTGCCTCAGCCTCCCGAGTAGCTGGGATTACAGGTGTGGGCCACCGTGCCTGGCTAATTTTTGTATTTTTAGTAGAGACAGGGTTTCACCATGTTGGCTAAGCTGGTCCAGAATGCCTGACCTTAAGTGATCTGCCCACCTTGGCCTCCCAAAATGCTGGGATTAAAGGCATGAGCCAGCGCACCTGGCCACATATGTGTATTTTTAAGAATGTAATAGTGTTTTGTGAAATTGTTTATAAGCTTTTAAAAACTTTAGCAATGTCTTATATAATGCAAACATTTCCATTTCTTTAAATACTCTGCTGCTGATTTTTTGTACTTAGTGTTCCTTAGTATGGATATAGTTTAACCAGTCACTTTGCTATTGTTGGACCCTTAGATTGTTCCTTTGTTACTGATAAATAATGCTATTAACCTCTTTATATTTAAATATGTCTTACATATCCCTGAATTATTTTCCATAAATCAATTCGAAATAAAAACCTAGGTTAGCGGGTATGAGCATTTATAAGGGTTTCTATAAAAATTGGCCACCAGAAAAGTTGTACTAATTTTTACCCTTTTATCAGAAGAAGAAAAAACCCGTTTCTCTACCTTCACCAACAATTCATATTGTTTATTTTTTGATAGATAATATTTTTACATTATACAAAATTCAAAAAGTACAGTGACAGTCACACTTCTTCCTCTCTCTCTGTTGTCCAGCTGCCTAGTGCTCTTTCCTAGAGTTATCTACTGTGACTTGTTCCTTAAATAGTCTTCCAGACATTCTGTACTAGGTATTTTTTAAAAGCCCTTTACCAGTTTGATAGGTGCAAGTAGTATCTTGCTTTTTTGATCTTTGATTATTAGTGAATGTGAACATGTTGGCAGTTTGTATTTCTTCTGCGATTTGCTTGTTCATACTCTTTGCCCATTTTTAAATTTAGGTGTTCATTTTTTTTTTCTGATTTTATGAGAGTTCTTTACATATAAAGGATGTAAACTCTTGTGTTGTAGTTTTCCCTCAGTTTTCTAAAAGATTTTTAGTTTACATTTCAGTGGACAGTTTCAGTTTTCACAAAGGAAAATATATATTTTTATTTACTTATAGTTTTAATTTTACACTTAATTCTGATCTATTTAAAATTGATTTTGGATTTGCATTAGAGATTATTTTACCCTACATATTTTTTTGGTGTTAGAGTTGTTTTCCTATTCCCATACTCTGATCTAGCTCCCTAGGGCCAGGCAGCAATCTTATGGAAAAGCCAGAAAGTTACTGTTTGCCAGATTGCCTTCCATAAATTGGGCAATCAACTGTAGACTGCGGGTGTTGGTGCCATCTAGTGTTGTAGATGGAAAATCAAGTCTGTGGAATGATCTATAATTGACTATGTGGAATAAATTCAGTTGGACAGAGAAATTTAGAGAGCTGTGAATATCGTTTTGCACTAACAGTTGAGTTTAAAATTTTTATAAACAATTTTGAATGTTGACATCTTGTACCAAATCAAACAAATGCTTTAATCATACTACTATAAACATTATGAAATGACCTTAAAGATTCCCCCTAAACCTGGATACTTAAATGAAGACATTAAAGTTTAAGAAGATCTGTTTAGAGCCTAGTGACTATTAATTTTTGAATTCAGAATTTAAAAATGCGTGCTTGAGGCCAGGTGCAGTGGCTCACGTCTGTAATCCCAGCAGTTTGGGAGACTAAGGCGGGCAGATCACGAGGTCAGGAGATCCAGACCATCCTGGCCAACATGGTGAATCCTCGTCTCTACTAAAAATACAAAAATTAGCTAGGTTTGGTGGCATGCACCTGTAGTCCCAGCCACTCGGGAGGCTGAGGCAGGAGAGTCACTTGAACCTGGGAGGTGGAGGTTGCAGTGAGCTGAGATCGTGCCACTGCATTCCAGCCTGGTAACAGAGCGAGACTCTGTCTCAAAAAAAAAAAAAAAAAAAAAAAAAAAAAATGCTTGCTTCAGCAGCACATACTAAAATTGGAATTATACAGAGAAGATTAGCATAGACCCTGCACAAGAATGATACACAGATTTTGTGAAGTGTTTCATATTTTTATATAAAATTTTTTTTAAAATGCTTTGAGTGTTTAAGAATATTTGTATGTTTTAGATTATAATGTAAGAAGTTAGCATATTAGTTTTCATAAATAGTGTCACTTTCAGTTTATGAATTTTAGTATTCATTTTTGGTACCTCATGTTAAATTTTTTATAGACTTTAAAATGCTCGTTGTTTTGCTATTTTAACTTGTGCTGTCATTCATTTTCTAGACTAAAATCTTTTTCCAGTTCTTAAGATTTAATTCAGTAATGTTGAAGTGCTGTAATTTAGTCCATAGAGGGCATTCTATTACAGCTTATGGTAGGGTTTTAAAAATTAACTCCTTTCAGTAATGAAACATGTTAATTTCATACCTTTGTGTAGCTCAGAATAGTTAAATTTTGAAATAAGCTTAAAACTAGTGTGTAGCTGTAATTGTTTCTTATTTTTTAAAAAAACATGGCTATTTTCTGTGGCTGGAAAGTATAAATTATTTTAGCTTTCAAGAGCAGTGTACATAAGCAGCCTCTAACTTTCAGAGTAGCATTTTCAATCCAAATGATTGCTTCTTTCCCACCCTCTTTCCCTTGCATCTCTAAATGTAAAGAAAACAAAGCAAAACAAAAACCTGAGTTTTTCCTGGGTGCAGAAGTAGAGGAAAGAAAGAAATGGAAAAGGAAGAATGTCTTAGAATAAGAGCTGGCTGGGGTGGACTTAACACCTTGCATAGTGCTGCCTGTTCTAAAATCTAAAATATAACTTTCTACTGTCTGAAATCTTGACAATTAGATACCACCCCCCAAAAAAACCCACCAAAAAAAATACAGTTTCTGAGGTCATAAAAGAGTTTCTTGTTTAGTAGGAATTGATTTATGCATATTATTTTCCTACTTAAGAGGTAAGTGCATGAAGGAAATGAGAGTTTGGTTTGAGATGTGAGAAAAGAAACCGTGTAGGTAATTTTAGAGCATATTACCCTTTGGAAAGACATTATGGATATGTACTTGGGGAAGTTTTCATCTTTGATTTTTTTGTCATGCTTGGGAGAAGGGGATACTGGAGACATGGACATTGAGGAGTGGGAAATTGCCAAATACGAACTTTGAACAGTTTATTTCAAAAGTTCTGTGTGAAGCTGATTTTTAGTTCAGGAAAAGAATACTTTCCCCCTCTTCTCCCCTCCACAAACACACAATATGAAATAGGGCTTAGAATTCATACAACACTTTTATTGGCTTGCAGTATAAATAAAGGAGTTTTCTGTGGCCTCTCCTTTGTGAGCCTTTGCTTTTAAGGGAAAAGAAGTTCCTGTCTCAAGTAGTCAAAATGCCATTCTGCAAGTTGAGACATATGTGCTCTACTTGAAAATTGTCCTTGAAAGAATTTTTAATTTTTTTAAAGTTACATAGTTGAAGGAAAACAAAATAAGTGAAGATAAGTTTTTAACAGATTTATGTCCTTTCTTTATTTGACTTGTTAAGTTGGGGTTCAGTGTGGCATAGGACCTGTAAACTATGCATATGTACATTTTTCGCAGCTGGAAAATAATAGAACTATACAGCAAGGACAATAGTTTGTGTATGAGAGGGGGCAATTCTGTTTAGAAAGATTGGGTTATTGCCTAGAATTGAATGACTTAATATATGAGCTTTCTTAGATGTGCCTTACTTGTCTTGTTGCCTCTTAGTTTGATTGTTATTTTTAGCATACTGATAAGTAAATAGCACTTACATAGTGCCTACTTTTTGTCAGGCAATGTCCTAAAGCCTTCTATTTTTAGTAGAGATTATATGATTTTCACAATAAACATAACCCATCTCGCTTTACATCTTTAACAAATTTGTGTCATATCAGTTTTTCAGATTTAAGCACTTTTTTGCTTAACTTGCCAAACTTAAAACAAGTCTAGTTGAAAAACTTTATGAGAAAGAACTGGGCAAAATGTCAGTTGATTTCCACAAGCTAGTTTTCCTTGTACGCTTACAAAGACCATAAAAATTAAAGTAGATGTCACTATGTAGGCTGAAATGTTTGCTAAACTTCAGGGCTCCTATTTTGACTTTTTAATCTGCCAGGGGTGCTATTAAGTATGTTTAATGTTTAGATGAGTGAGTATGTTTTATTACACATTCTTGCCCCTCTCAGACTTTTTTCTTTAATTGTTAAGCGAAATCAAGTACCTTAGAAGATACCAGTAGTCTTAAGTGCCGAGCAACTTGATCACAGTAAATCTTTTTTTCTTCTACTAGCGAAGTAATCTCTGACTTGAAAATAGTGTTTGAGTACTATAGTTGAGTATTTTATTCTAATGCTTGTTATTTATTGGCTTTCAGTTTTAAGGGACTTGTTATTAGAAAGTCAGTATTTTGTATTTACTAAATAGTTTGAGATTCTGAATGTTGCGTAGAGAGGCCAGACATTTTCAGGCCATGATATGACTTGATGACTGGGTTCTCAAATATCACATTATGCAAGGGCTCAGTGAAGAAAGTTTAAAGTTAAATACTAACTGGAGCTGGAATACTGGGCTCTTTTAAAAATTAGTTTTCTTTATTTATGTTTGGAGTTGGAGAGGCAGATAGGGAAATAAATGTGTCATTGATATTCAGGCCACTTCCTTTTTCCCCTCTCATTTTCCTAATTTTAGTTCTTTCTGTGTTTAACTCTTAAATGTTTTGTTTTTAGTTTTTGTGGGTACATAATAGGAGTATATATTAATATCAAGCCACTTCTGATATTAAGGATTTTGCAGCCCACAGATAGCAGGTTCCAGAAAATATCTCTATTTCATTTTAGCTATACAGTCTTAAGTATGTATTTTTGTACATAGGCTATATCTTATAGTATTTTTGCAAATTGCATTTTAAAATATTTTAGCTGATTTGTTACTGCCTTTACTGCCTTTTCTGCTTAGGCAGATATAAGTATCAGGTAAATTGATTGTAGAACATAAGTAGAGATACTGCATTGGAATGAAAATCAGTTTTATAAAGTTGAACACAGATTTTAAAAATGCTGTACATAGATTTGTTTTTATATTTTTCAATAAAATTTTAGGCCAGGTGTGGTGGCTCATACCTGTAATCCCAGCACTTTAGGAGGCTGAGGCGGGAGAATTGCTTGAGCCCAGGAGTTTGTGACCAGCTTGGACAACACAGACCTCGTCTCTAAAAAAAAATGTGTAAAAATAAGTTAACTGGGCATGGCGGCACATGCCTGTGGTGACTGAGATGGGAGGATCGCTTGAGCCTGGGAGGTTGAGGTTGCCATGTGACCCATGATTGCACCACTGCACTCCAGCCTTGGTGACAGAGCGAGACCCTGTGTCAGAAAAAAATAAAATAAAATTATAGTTTGCTTTTATGTCATTTTCCCATGGCAGATTATATCATTAGCCCATGAATATATCTCCCCAAGCTAAGAATCTATTAATAGTGTCTGTAGAGGTGTCTAATAAATATTCAAAGATTGAGTTGGAGCAGATGATGATTAAGAGTAAGTGTATGTTTGTAAGTCTCTGGATTTCCATAATTGTGAAAGAGGAAAAAAGATATTAGGAAGATTAAGTTGCTAAAGTTTTCTGTTCAAATAATATGTTCAATAAACATTAATAATTAGACTTTTATTTTCTGCTTATCCCTTCATAAGGTGCAAAATGCTGAATGCTTTACGTCTCAATAAACTTAGGAGCAATTAAGGAGACTCATCATTTCACAAGCTTGAAATTTAGCCTATTACTATTTGATCAGTCCATTTTTATCTAATCAGGTGACCATTAATTTTAGAGTTTTAGATGAAACTGAAAACCAGTAGCGCAATTCGACCATCTGTTAAAAAAAGAAAGAAAAAGAAATGCATATGGCTTTAAGTGCATTTCAAATACATTCAGTGATTAGTTCTAAGAACAACCCTTATTTCCTTTCTTTTGGTAGCCTACCCTCTCCCTACAAATGCAGCTCCATTTGGTATGAGCAACAAGGCAAATGCCTAAAACAATCAACAGATAGAAGGAAAGCATTAATGCTGGAGTATTAGTAGCCTAGTTACAGATTGCACTGCGTCAGACTGTTCCACACCCAGAAGACGTCAGGTGACTTCAGTCCTGCTGCAGTTGTGCAGCAGAGGAGACTGCAGACTTCGGTTGAGGAAACGGGTATTTCATGTCTCACGGAGTAGGTTTGTGCAGTTACAGCTTTTCTGTTGGTATGCATAATTAATAATTGGAGCTGCAAAGCAGATCGTGACAAGAGATGGACGGTCAGAAGAAAAATTGGAAGGACAAGGGTATATCTGCTTTTTAATTTCTTATTCAGTTTTTATATGTGACCACTAATATATTTCTATGAATAAGCTTTGGAATTTAGATATTTTGGATTGAAAGTGAAACCTCTGAAGAGTTGAAGGCTAAAGGATTAAAACGGCTATCTCACGTGTTTTTACATTTGGTTGTATACCAGAAAATGTCATGCTGTTCTGTTTCACTGGCATTCGGTTTAGTCTTTTCAGTCCTGCCGTTTAGGTTCTGTTCTCTAATCTTGCACATTGTAAACAATATAGGTCTAACAGATTTCATTTGTTTGTCACTTGGATGTGGTAAATACACATTGCTGTTTTTGTATTTCATAGTGACATATTTTCCGTGACTATTTTAAAAAACCTTACTTGGTGTAGTTGAAATTCTGTGCAAAGGTTTGTAGGTAGCAAGATACTGTGTTTGCAGTAAGCCTCTTTTCTTCTTTGAAAATCTGATTTGAACCTTTAAAATTATTACCCACTTTCTTTTAATCAGATTATATGCATCGTGAAATCATTCAAATTACACAGTATAATTACACAGTAATTTTAAATGCATGTCTATATTTAAGTCACTAACCTTTGTCCTTGCAATAACCAATCAGTGATTTTGATCCCTTTTCCTCCCCCTTGAAAGCCCAGATCCTTTCAAATCTCAGTGGATCATTGTATAAGAATTTAAGCCTGTAAATTGTAAAATGTTGACTAGAATATTTAAAGAATATTTTATTATGTAGATGGTTAAATCTACCTTTTTTTTCTTTAAAAGAAGGTGGTAGGCTGTATATCTGACCACTTATAATAAATTACCTTTAAATTATTAGAGCTATTTTTAAGTAGCCCAAATAGACATATTCTACATAAGCAGTTTTTTTCCTGGCTACATTCAAGTTTTATAATTAAAAAACATTATTTCCTTCAAGCAGGATTGACAGCAATATTTCTAAAAAGCAGTATGTAGAGCTAATTACAGTAACTTTTACAATATCCTTTTAAAAATTTGTTCAATAAAGACGTGGGGAAAAGGTGAATTTAAGATTGAGACCATATTGAGAAATTGGTAAGATTTTATGGTTGCAACTTAAAAAATAATAGAAAACAATACAGCTTTGGGTTTTGCCTTTAGGATTTCTTTACATGTGAATTTAAAGAGAAGGATTTTTATTTCTTCATCCTGTTAGCCGTTAGTGTTACAGATTGATTGAATTGATATATGGTAGCTTTTGCTAAGTGAAGTAATACAAATGATAATAATACAATAAATACAGACCTTAAAAGTAGGTGAAAAGTCATATCAGGGCTCATTCTGCAACTATTAAGGTTCTTTATTAATAACTTAAGTCTTAGATCATTAAATAACATCTTAAGTTCTTTATTTGTTGAAGTAATTTAAGGGTACTATGAGACAGGAGAAATTAAGATCCAATGTAGTTCATATTTTTTCCAGAGATTTGTTTGATTATTTTCAGGCACCCAAATGTAAAATTGAATTTACCCCTGAATATCTCTGGGGAACCTCACTTTGTAAGTGGAATGGCCTAATATTTTTTAGTACTAGTCTGGCTGTTTTGGTCGGTAAGATTAACTTTGCCTGTTTTTCTGATTCAGTGGTTAAATTATATTTTAGTATTTTCTCTATCAGCAGCCAATTTTAATATTACAGAGTAAGGTTTAAATTGGAAATCACTGAGAAGTTGGAAGCTGTCATGGAATGAGTTTTTCCTCATTTAAAAAAAAAAAAGTTTGACAGCAGAGAAGGAGCCTAATCTAGGGTCTAGGTAAATTTTAAAAATATACTTAAGCATTTTCCTACTGCATTCTCCCCCTGACCACCAGTATAGCATAGTGACAGATTTGAGAGATGTTCTGATTTCAGTGTTCTTTAAAAGGTGGTGTGTGTGTGTGTGTGTGTTTGCTGATTAACTGGTATTTAAGATATTTGATCTTTCAGGCTGAAAGCATTATTAATGATTTGCATTCTTTTATATATTCTTCATATTTTCTGTTTAGTAGGATACTTATGACAAATGACATTTACCTAGTATTTGATTATTGGGGCTATATGGAAAATTTTGGTTAAGGTAGTCAAAAGATTTTTAGGAGCTTAGGAAGGAATGGGTAGGCCTAGGGATTTGGATGGGGTAGGAGAATGATATAACCACTAAAAAGCTATAGTTGAGACAGTAAATAACTTTCTGGGTAGAACAGAATATTTAGGACAGGAGTTGAAAGATAAGATTGGTGTGGTCAAAGAATGTAGAAAATTTAGATGATCTAGATTAGGTTTCCTCATACTTCTCTGTAGATGAGAATCATCTAGTGCTTCTTAAAAATGCAGATTCCTTGGGTCCTGACTTACCAAATCAGAGTTTATAGGGCCCGGCAATCTGCATATTAAGCATCCTGGTGTAATTCCTATTGTTGGGCAAATTTGGGAAACAGTGATCTAGGGTTTAAGCCTTGGTTCTGGTATATTTTGATTTTGGCTAGAATAAGAAACTTACCTTTTTGGTTTTAATTTCCCATTTGCATGCTGCCCAGGGTTCCAGTTGAGAGGTTCTCTGGTTTTATGGAAAAGATACCCTGGGCCAGACCGCAGAAGACAGTGAGTTTTGGATTTGATCGTAAAATAAATAAAAAGACTTTGGAGGTTTTAAAGTAGGGAATGGTAAATGATAGCAGTTTTGAAAGACTGGTTTAGGGTGCTGCATAAGATCAACTGAGGGAGAATAACCTATAGCCACACCAGTTAGGATGACTGTAGTTGTGCCCAGATTTAAAGCAGATAGGCTTGAATTTGCCCTGAAATAGGAAGGAAGAAGAAGTGGCAGATTTGAGAAATTCAAGGAAGGAATACTTGGCATTTGGTATAGATTTGCAGGACAAGGATGAGGTGTAAAGACTCAAGGGGCAACATGAAGTTTGAATTAGAGTGAAATATTGGCAATGACAGTCCTTTAGTATTAGTAGAAATAGCTAAAATAGAAAAGATGCCAAGTTGAGTTTCAGACGCTTTGAATTTGAAGTGATGATAGAACATCCTGGAAGCTCAGATAGATGACAGGTTTAATGATAAAGAATTGGGAGTCAAATGCAGAGTGAGGCAGGTGAATATGTGAGGCGATTTGCACTGAAAGAACTGACTATTAAGAAAGGAAAGCCTAAAACCTACGTTATGGAGGTGTGCAGCATTAGGGAAGATGAGGAGGTTCTAGAGCAGTAAAAGGAGGAGGATAGTGTAACGGATCCTAAGCGGGGAAAGAATTTTCAAGAAGGAATGGGCAATTAAATACTTAGAGAAGCTAGTTAATATGAGTGAGAAATGGATGTGAATCTTGTTAAATTTTAAAAGTAGGTGCAACACTGTTCTTTATGGTTACAGCACCCTGGATTTGTCAGTTAATGTGCCAGAGGTAATCTTCGAGAGAAGTTTCTGTAGGATAGGGAAAGAAATGTTTCTAGCATTAAAACTCAATATAATTATATCTCAAGACACACTAGTTTTGGACCATTTCTGCAGCATACTTCCGCGTAGAGATTCTTTTAGGGCTCTCTGATCTTTACTTGTGATAAGCTACTTTACATTTTTCGAAAGCCTTGAATAAAGCTCATACTGACATTTTGGTGGAGAGTAGCAGGGGTCTTGGTGTTTGAAATGCCTTACTTGGGAAGGCCAAAAAATGCCCAACAAGGGAACTTTGGCATTAATTAATTATGGGGCCTACTGATTGGAAGGACTCTCCTTTCAGTTCTAAACTTTGTTAAAACCAAATATTTAGGCATTCATTGGATACATCTTCCAGATCTTGGGTTAGTAGTGCAGTACTACATAGGTATGTGTTATAGAGAATTTAGAAGGTAAGTAGAAGAGTAAAACTCACATCGCATAGAGAATGGTTTTGGGGCATCTTTTTAATAGGGTAATGTGTGTTGGGAGGGTTATGTGGTATATTTTATTCTGTAGTCTTTGTCCCCCATTAAGTGGGGAAATATCTTTTTATTTTTTAAATACTGTACGTTATTTTAATGACTACAATATTTTAATTCCATCTAGTTAAATCAGGTTATTGCTAAAGTTTTGCAAGTACAGGTTGAACATCCCTAATCTGAAAATGTAAAAGCCAAAATGCTCCAAAGTCTGAAATGTTTTGAGCACTGATGTGATGCCACAAGTAGAAAATTCCACACATAAATACTTAACACAATCTTTGTTTCATGCACAGAATTATACAAAATATTGCATAAAATTACTTTCAGGCTATGAGTATAACATGTAGATGAAACGGAATGAATTTCATGTTTAGACTTGGGCCTCACTCCCATCATACCTCATTACGTATATGCAAGTATTCCAAAATATTTCCAAATATTCCAACATATTCTAGTCCCACATATTACAGGAATACTCAACCTGTAAAAACAATGCTAAAATAATTATAACTGAACATAAGTCTTTGTTTCTATTCGTGATTATTTCCAAATTTCTGGGTTATGTTATTTAGGCTTTGGGTGCATTTTACAAAACTGCTCTCCAGAAAGATTGTACAAATTGTTATTTTCATCAGTGAATGTGAGTGTCTATCATGGATCTGTGGCTAAGGTTAAATAGTATGTATTCCTTTCTTATAGTTTTTACTCTAAGATAGCTATTTTGTCAGTGTTAACTCATTAAATTACTTGATAAGAACCAGCTTTGTATTGTAAGAGTGTGTAAGCAATGGGAGCAATGGTGGAAATAGCCTTTATTTTATTTACCCAAGTCTGTGTACTCCTCATCCTCACCAGGGCCCCTAACTGATCTTTCCACTAAATTATGTGTGTCACAGCCATATTAAAATTACTCTTCCAAAGTGCAACTCTCATCATGGCACTTAAGGGATTTTCCTTTACTTACTTTTCAAGTGAAGTTTCTACTGTCTATCCTGGATGTTTAAAAGGCATTCCATGGCCTAGCCCCAACCTTTATAATTTAATCTCTCATTACTCCCTGTCTCTAGCCACATTGGAGGACTTGTTTTCTAAACGTGCCTGTTCTTTGCCTTTGCTTGTGTTTTTCTCTCCACCTTGAAGGCCCTTTCTTCCCATTTCATTTTGCTCAAGTAGTCCTTATCAAAGGCCCGGTTCTCCTTGAAGTGTTCGCTAAGCGTCCCTGGGGAGGTAGTTCAGTGTTCCTTACTCCCATCTCTCAGTTTTCATTTTGTACCTTTTTTTCCCCCTTAAGGGAAGGGCATAAGGGGTTTCATTTTGTACTTTCTATTACAATTATTTATACATAAATATCTTGGCTCTTTTTCCAGCCTCCAAATTTTTTTGAAGGCCGAAAACAGTGATCGCTTCATCACTGGGTCTTCTGATTGACTTGGTGCAGCTTCTCAATGAAGGAAAAGGCTGAGAAATCCATTGTTCAGCCAGGTTTACTTCTGGCCTTAAACCCACATAAATTTTTGGAAAATTTTAAGATATGATTTCAAGTGGGAGCAATTAGAAAAAGGATTCCTCCACTTTTCCCCTTCTCAAAGGAACAATTCAGCAACTTAAGGAACTTCTGTGGATTCAGAATTTTTAGAGTATTCCTTTAGATAAGGCATTCTATTAATCATTTATTCCAACTTCCTGTTTTACTGACAAGGAAACCAAGAAAACGGGAGATTCACATATTTGTCAGGCCCACACAGGACCATGCCACAGGTCCATGGTGGCATGAAGCCTTTGTTTTTATTTTATAATTTATGTTTGCACTTGAATAACCAAAGATTGAAAAGTATATAAGCTAAAATGGCTCATGTTTTGATATTTTATTTGTGCATAGTCTAGTTGTGCCATGTTATTGAATGTCGTATACTTCTTTCGTATTGTCCTCACTGCAATAAAGGCAGACAGTTGTCTGTCACACTAATCATGGAAGAAGGTAGGTGTGGTTAGTCATTTAGTACAGGTATTGTCAAAAGGTTAAACCTAGTGGGAATTCCCTGGGCCAGGAGAATAATTTCTTTTCATCTTTAAGGATTGGATTACATGGTTGGATGTAGGCAGAATATGTAGGCAGAGAATAGAATTCTTAAATTTGTTCTCTGGGTGTCCCCTAAGTTCCCTTTTTATTTGCAGCCATCTCAGTATCTGCAGGAGACTATTTCCAGCCCTCCACCCCACGTCCCCCTACACCATGGATACCAAAATCCACAGATGCCCACGTCCCTTATATAAAATGGTGCAGTATTTTCATAAAACCTACGCACATCTTGTTGGGATCATCTCTGAGTTACTTTTTACAATGTAGGTAGTTGTTACATTGTTCAGGAAATAATGACAAGAAAAAAGTCCGTACTTGCTTAGTTACAGATGCAGTCATCATAGGTCTAGCTACATTTTTCCATCCACAGTTAGTTGAATCTGCAGATGTGGAACCCGCAGTTGTAGAGGGCTGACTGTATTCACTTGGTCCCATCTCTTGCTAGAATTTGGAATAAGGGATGATGTTTAATTTAGGCAATACTTTTCTTTGCATCCTTGGAGCAGTGATCCGACACCACATTTATACTTATTTCTCTGCTCTGTCATGAATAAAGCTGACTTATATTACTGTGTGTGTATTTTTTTAAATCTGCTTCATGGCTTTCAAGTTTGTTTGATTCAGCTGCCCCTTAGGCATTTGACGTATTATAGACACTAAAATATTTTGTGTTGTCTTTCTTCAAATACTATATCACTACCATATTCTATATAACATTTACTTACGAAGCTCAAAGCAATTTAAAAACTGAAAAATTACCAAATTATCAAATATTAATGATTATTTGTACTGTTCATTGATTCAGTGAACATTTATATTGTGTATACAACAGTTATATACGGTTATGGAAGAAGAACTATAACTGATTTACTTACTAGTGAAGTTCATTCTGTGTTTTGAACTAGTAATTTGCTTTGAGCTCTTCCCCTCCCCAACTCCAGTAAAGCTTCAGGTTTCTAGAGTTACGGGACAGTATGTTTTCCATTTAGTTTTTGTTAGTAGAAAATAGGATTTTGAGCAGTAACTTCCTGTTTCTAAGACTTGGTGCCTACTTATTTTAAGCTTTAGATGGCCCAACAAGAAGGGAAATTTAAACTATAGTAAATTATACATTGAACAAGTTTATTTTCTAATTTTAGGTTTCTATTTATGTAGGTCTTGATCAATTCTAGTAACTTAATAACTACATGCTTATCAAAATGTATCAGAAATACAGACGTCATAGGAGAAGTTCTCATTTTAACATTCTTTACAATTGAAAATCGTTAAAGTGAGTGCAGATAGGGAGAGTCATTTATATCCAATATACTTAAAGAGAAGATATTTAGCTTTACCTTAGAGAAAATGAAATTAAAGGTAGGATTATTCTGTAAAGAGAAAATTATCATGGTTTAGGAAAACTAGGAGTGAGAAATTAGAACTGTTTTCTGCCCTTTTTTGCTTGTTTTCTCCTAGTAAAGCTGGGAATAGAGTGTAGGATTAAGGGAAATATTGAAAACTACTTGAACTAATGAAGTAAACTGGTGAATTTAATTATAAATGAAGCATGTGTGGTGTTATTGAACTTCACTTTTCTCTTAGAGAAATTTGTATTATCCTTAGAAGACAGCAAACAGCCATAGGTAGTTTTTATGTTCCTGCAACATGTTTGAAGCATTTTCTACTTGAAATATAGGAAAAAAAGACCACTGGCAGGGCCTTGTAGCTCATGCCTGTAATCCCAGCACTTTGGGAGGCCATGGTGGGAGGACTACTTGAGCCCAGGAGTTCGAGACTAGTCTGGGCAACATAGGGAGGCCCTGTCTCTACAAAATTTTAAAAAATTAGCTTGGTGTGGTGGTGCACGCCTATGGTCCCAGCTACTCGGGAGGCTGAGGTGGCAGGATTGCTTGAGCCCAGGAGGTCGAGGCTGCAGTGAGCTATGATGATGCCACTCTGCTCCAGCCTGGGTGACAGAGGGAGACCCTGTCTTAAAAAAATAATATAATAATAATATTTGATTGACTTTATCTTGGCACATAAAAACCAATAACTATGAAAATGAATTTAGTTCATTCTTAACATAATTTAGTTTATAATCACAGCTGTGCATAAGGTTTTAGGATAAATAGAGGATGAATCAGGTTTTTGGGATTTAGGGGAATGTAATTTTTGCCACAAAATTGTATACTAGCACAAAATGGCTTCTTTCACTTTATGGTTGAATTTCACAGTGGATCATATATAATGTCCGTTTACAAAAAATGATTAGTGGTTTAAAAATGTACTTTCCTGGGGGCTCTTCCTAATCTTTTGAAGTGAGAGGCTCTGTTCTGAAGTGCCTGTTGGACTGTCAGTGTTTTTTGGAGCAGTTTTCCAGCATCACTCACAACATTAACTTTGTGGAATTTCATGTTAATAGGAAGATTTGCAATTTTGCACTGTTGATTTCGGTGCTTTTATCTGACAAGACATTTAGGTAATGAGTGAGGCTGGATGGTGAATTTAAACAGTAAGGGATATTTATGAGCTTGGATTAATTTTGAAGATTACTTGGTGGATGTTTTCTTATTTATGAAAATTTTCTTTCCTATGCAACTTCATAACTGCAGGGACTCATTTAACAATACTAAACTTGGATAAGAGAATCTTGTACTCCTCAAATAGTGTCAGTTACTAGAGAGCTAGAAATGCATATTTTTTAAATCACAAACCATCTTTTAGTTCATGTTATGTGGGGAAAGGAGTATGTGTGTGAAAACACACTTGGTGTTTAAAACGATTTTAATTGTAAAGCCCATTTGTTCTCAATAATAATAATAAGGTTCTATCCTGGGTGTAGGATTGTTTTTTTTTATAAAATGAGTAGTAAACATTGACTTAACTTCACATCTTTATGTTTGGCTTCTATTTGCTGGAGATTTTCTAGAAATGGTATTTTCATTGCTTTATATGCTGTCTTTGTCAAGTTTATTGTTTATTTAAAAATTTTTATATCATTCTTAAACTCACCAATGTCTTTTTTATCTATTTTTATAGTTTTTATGTATATGTAATTACATAGATTGTTATTTATAGTATAAATTTATTATTTTTAAGGTGAGAATTTAGATTGCTTCTAGAAAACAATTTAAACAAAACATGGTTTATTCCTATTATTGAATCTTTTAATGAAATTTATTGATCTCACCTATAACTGTACTCGTAGTGTTAGTAAATTGTGTCTCCTGTCTCAATTATTTAAACTAAGGTAGAAACAGCATATGGTATTCTCAAGTAGCATAAAAAGCAAACTTGAGTATTAATATAGTCCTTTAAATACAAAAAGGTATAATAGAGTGAGACCTTCATGGTCAGACTTGAATTTCAGTTTGTAACCCTACACAATTTATTTAACAATATGTTTACATTACAAATGTACAAATACATTTGCATCACATCTGTAATGCAGATAATACTTTTTAGAATTGTTGTGATTCGAGGTAATGTATACAATGTACTCAGCACAGTGCCTTGCTCAGACTGGGAGATTACAAAATTATTGTAGAAAGGGGAAGTATAGAAATTCTGCTGTTTGTTTATTATGCTATTTGTTTGTCATGTAAAGTGTTATTTTCTTAGGTGTAGTGGTTCAAATTCGCCAAAGCACTGTAACGTTATCAAAGTAAGACAGGAAAGATTTAGTGGAAGAGACAAGGACCTGAAATTTTGCATGTATCTTTTAAAAAACTCTAGTTAAAGGAAGAGGAGATAGCCAAGAGAGATGCTGGTTTGCCAGGTATTTGGTTGAGACACTTTTGTAGCAGTAACAGGTACCCGTCAGCCTGAGACTTACTAATTGAAACCTTTTTAGATATACCTTCAGAGGAAGTTGAATTCACCTTTTTTAAAAAATCAGGGTTTAGCTAAGCATTACATCTAATATTTGATTGCCTTTCTTGACCTTCTCTTGAGCTTTAGTACTAGTGTGTTCAGTTTATCAAGCATTTCCATATGTGAAATTTCAGTTCAGCTTCAAATAATTTCTTAGGTGGGTATTATTTTTCTAATTTTACACACAGGGAAACAGAGATTACATTATCTTCTCAGATCATATTGATACTAACCTGCAGGAAGAAATAGGACTCAAAAGAAATAGGACTGAAGCTCCTTTTAATGTCTTTGTGAAGAGAGCTAAACTCTGCACAGATCCTTTTTGTGGACCTTCACCTGTCAGTTTTTTTGACAGGTGAATGCTTACTATGTTGAGACAAAAGCTTACTATTACGTAGTACTAAATGTTCAATTCTAAGTTCTAATTACTTTTCCTGGCATTTGGGAAGAATTTGATTAAGGATTGTGATTCTTAATAAATATATAATTACTTATTATTGTAAACATTATGGTTGTGAAAAACTGAAATTTTAATACCATTCTAATATTTATATATTTATTTGTTAAGTTCCTATTTAACTGCCATTCTCATTCCTCACCCGGCGTTATTAAAGAGAACTTAATATTTGCTTTTGCTTCAAAAGTAGGTATTTTTTCTGCCAGCCGTTCCCTGTCCTAGTATTTTTAGGAACAGCCAGTTCAACTCCCTGCTGCCCCGCCTTCCCAGACAAAAGCTTTTTAAAATTGAAACCTGACTTCGGGCTATTCAAAGAAGAACGTAAGAATTTGATTTGAGGCAAAATGTAATGGGATGACTTCTTCATGTAAGGCATGCACAATGCAAGCTGACACTATTTTTAGCTATGGCAGATGACAGTTTGTGATTACCAAATGTAGGCAACTCTTCTTACTGTGCATTGAGCCAGAAGTTTTTATTTTAAAGAAAAGATTTAAATGTACTGAGTTATTTTGAATTAAAATTTTAGTTTGATAAAGATGCTATTACACACAATTATTTTTCACATTTTTATCTTGGAAACATGTTGGCAAGGACTGCAGGGCATAAATTACCTTTTTCTAAACTACAAAGGTTTGTTAAAATTGATGAGCATTATTTTTAGCAATTCATAAGCATTCCCCAAAAGCTATAAATGGAAAAGTACTGCTAAATTCATCTCAGATCTTTGAAAGGATGTTTAATGAACATTTTATATGAGTAAGGTTGAGGCCACAGAATAGAGTTACCTTGTATGATTAACCCTTTATTCTGCAGTATAGAAGGAGACTTGAGGAACCATGAAAAATTAAACTTTCCTTGTATAAACTCTTTGTCTTAATTTTGGTTTTTCAAAAATAAGGAGCCACTAAAGTGATTACCGAGGAATCCAAAACTAGCATTTTGGTGATCCTGTAGTTCTTATTGAAAGGTGTCCTTTATTTTAATTTGAAAATTAATTTAAATGTTTCTGTTCTAAAAATAATCTGGCCACTATTCAGACAATGCAGCAAGCATTAATGATGTAGGTAATGGGAATATAAAGATGAAAGGCATTTATCAGTTTTCCAGGGTCTAGTAAGGGGAGACAAGCCTGCAAAACAGTGTTTTCTTTTTATAAATTACCTGAAAGCATTATTTGTTATTTAATAAATGTAGACATCTGAAAATAGTGTAAATAAAATAAATGTGAAGTCCAAAGCATAGAAACATTTTTTAAATAAATCAATTAGTAACCTGTCATAAGGTATTCATTCTAATCAGTCAACAATAATATTGAAAATTTAGTTGTTTTTAGCTTTCTGCTCAGCTCTGGGGATAAAGTTAGGTAGTAAGACATACATGTTCTTTTATGGAGTTTACAACCTAGTAGAGAAGTATGTTGAAATGACTTTTTTTTAAAGTTTTAAATCTATTTCCAGGACATTTTCTTCACCCCCCCCTCCCAAAAAAGCCCCCCACACCCCTTAGCAGTCACTCTTGTTCCCTTTTTCCCCAGCCCCTGACAACCACTTATCTACTTTCTGTCTCTACAGAATTCATAACTTGCATATTCAAGGCATTTCATATAAACAGAATCATAAAATATGTGGCCTTTTGTGACTGGCTTCTTTCACTTAGCATATGTTTTCAAGATTCATCCGGGTTGTAACATGTATCAGTACAGTAGTTTCCCCCTTATTCTTGAGGGGTGAGACTCTAAGACCCCTAGCATATGCCCTAGAAACTGCAGATAGGACGGAACCCTGTATATACTGTTTATTCCTATCTATACATAACTATGATAAAGTAAGAAATTAACAACTTTAACAATGAAATAGAATCGTGGTAACAGTATACTAAAGTTAAATGAATGTGGTGTCTTTCTCAGAATATCTCATTGTACTATACTCACCTACTTTTTAACTGTGGTTGACTGCAGGAAACTAACCAGGGAAAGGGAAAATGCAGATAAGGGAGGACTACTGCACTTCATTTCGTTTTATGGCCTAATAATATTCTGTTACATGGATATACCTTTTTTTAAAAAAAAAAATCCATTCATCAGTTGATAGACATGATAGACATTTGGGTTGTCTGTCTCTTCTTTTTGGCTATCATGAATAATGCTGCTGTGAACATTTGTGTGTTAAGTTTTTGTGTGGACACAGGTTTTCTAGTTTCTTGGGTGAAAATTCCTAGGAGTGGAATTGCTAGGTCATAAGATAACTCTGTATTTAATTTTTTGAGGAACTGCCAAATTGTTTTTCACAGTGGCTGAATTTTACATTCCCATCAGCAATGTATGAGGCTTCTAATCTTCATCACTTCTTGTTAACACTTGTTATTGCTCATCTTTTTGGTTATAGCCATCCTAGGGGGTATGAAGTGGTATCTCGTTGTGGTTTTGGTTTGCATTTTTATAATGACTAAATGATGTTGAGTATTTTTTCGTGTGCCTATTGGCCATTTGTGTATCTTCTTTGGAGAAATGTCTATTCAAATCTGTTGTCTATTTTAAATTGTTTTTTACTGTTGTAAAAGTTTTTCAATGTATTCTGAATACAAGTCTCTTATCAGATCATTGGTTTGCAAGTGTTTTCTCTCATTCTGTGTGGTATCTTTCCACTTTATTTGTGGTGAAAGTTTTTAATTTTAATGAAGCCCAATTTATCTTTTTTTCTTTTGTTGTTTCTGCTTTTGGTGTTATATGTAAGAAACGATTGCCTAATCCAAAGTCATGAAAATTTACACTTATTTTTTTCTTAGAGTTTTCTGGCTGGGTGCTGTGACTCATGCTTACAATGTCAGCACTTTGGGAGGCTGAGGCAGGAGGATTGTTTGAGCCCAGGAAGCTGAGGCTGCCTGCTTTTGCACCACTCCACTCCAGCATGGGCGACAGAGTGAGACCTTGTCTCAACAACAGTAACAACAACAAAAAGATAAGAAAGAAAGATAAAAGAGTTTTCTAGTTTAAGCTCTTAACTTTGACTCTTTTGGCCATTATGAGTTAACTTTTATATATGATATGAAGTCAAAGAATCCAACGTCATTTGTTTTGCAGTTGGATATCCAGTTGTCCTAGCACCGTTTGTTTAAAAGACTGTTTTTTTCTTATTGAGTTGCCTTGGCACCCTTGTCAAAATCAGTTGACCATAAATGTAATGGTTTATTTTTGGGTTATCAGTTGTATTCCACCAATCTACCTGTTTGTCCTTGTGTAACTACTCTACTGTCTTGATTACTGTATCTTTTTAGGAAATTTTGGTATAGGGAGGTTCGAGTCCTCCAACCTTTGTTGTACTTTTTCAAGTTTTTCTTGATTTTTTGGGTCCCTTATATTTCCATATGAATTTTGCAATTGGCATGTCAATTTTTGCTAAAAGACAGCTAGGATTTTGATAGTGTTTGTATTTTAGATCAATTTGAGGAGTGTTAACTGTCTTAATGTCTTTCAATTCATGAACAGGAGTCTTTCCAATTATTTATTTCAGTCATCTTTAATTTCTTTCGACACTATGTTATGTATAGTTTACATGTCTTGAAATTCTTTTCACTGTATTCCTGAGTAACATATTTTTCTATGCTATTGCAAATGGAATTATTTAATTCATTTTCAGATTGTTTATTGCTGTTGTATAGAAATACAATTTGTGTATATAGATATTGTGTCCTACAGCCATGCCGGGCTCTCATTCATTATTTCTAGTAGCTTTTTGTGGATTCCTTAGAATTTTAAAAATACATAAAACAGACCCTCATATCAATGTTTTGTTCAGTGTTGTTTTGTTATAATATGGATGAGGAAGAGAAAAAAAAAGCAATTCCTGGCTGGGGCCACTGTCTGTATGGGATTTGTATGTTCTCCCCATGTCTGCATGGGGTTTTCTCTGGGTACTCTGTGGTTTCTTCCCACATTCTAAAGATGTACACATTAGGTTCATTGGTGTGTATCAGTTGTCTCAGTATGAGTGTAGGGGTGTGTGTATGAGTGTGCCCTGTGATGGAATGGTGTCCTGTCCAGGGTTGGTTCCTGCCTTGCACCCTGAGATGTCAAGATAGGCTCTGGCCACCCATGACCCAGAACTGGAATAAGCAGGTTGGAAAATGAATGAATGAATGAATGAATACAGATTATTGTAAAATAGAAACCCATAAAGTATATAATAATCATGCAAATGCACAATAAATGATGCAGTATGAAGGCACTTAGTGATCCCTCCATATTTGTTGTTTTTGAACTGTGTGGTGGTGGTAGGAGCACCACAGTATTTGCTTTGCAAACATTTGTTCCTTGATTTAACCCACGACCACCACAACCACCATCGCTGATTCACCAAAAATTGTGTTTTAAAAAATCTTTCTTAAATGTATATATAGCTTACTTTATTTCAGTGTTGAATAGTAGAAGTGTTTTGAGTCTTTATTTAGATTTTTTTTTTTTTTTTTTTTTTTTTTTTTTGAGACGGTCTTTCTGTCTCATGCAGGCTGGAGTGCAGTGATGTGATCTCAGCTTGCTGCAACCTCCGCCTCCTGAGTTCAAGCGATTCTCCTGCCTCAGCCTCCTGAGTAGCTGGGATTACAGGCACTGGCCACCATGCCCAGCTAATTTTGGTATTTTTAGTAGAGATGGGGTTTCACCACGTTGACCAGGCTGGTCTCAAACTCCTGACCTCAGGTGATCTGCCTGCCTTGGCCTCTCAAAGTGCTGGGATTACAGGCGTGAGTCACTGCACCCGACTTTTATTTAGAATATGATGATGTTTTTGTGACCAGAAATATGCCATAGGAAATGAACTCTTGTTTATATAAATTAGCCTGTGATAAAATTGGTTTCGTTACATGTCATTTCACTTAAAGTTGCAGTTTCCAGGACGCTATCCTCAACATTTAAGTGAGGATTTACTGTATAAGATCATGTTAATCTGCAAATAGAGTTTAATCTCTTCCTTTCCATTATGGATGCGTTGTATGTCTTTTTCTTGGCCAATTGCACTGCATAGCACCCCCAGGACCAAAAGTGGCAAAAATGGATGTACTTGTCTTGTTCCTAGTCTTAGGGGGAAAGATTTTTACCATTTAGTTTGATGTTAGCTGTGGATTTTCGTAGATGCTCTTTATCAGGTTGATAATGTTCCCTTTTGTTCCTAGTATGTTAAATGTTTTATTTTGAAAGGGTATTGGAGTTTGTGAGATGCTTTTTCTGCATCTATTGGGATGATCATGTGGTTTTTGTCCTTATCCTATTAATATGATATATTATGTTCATTGCTTTTCGTATGTTGAGTCAATCTTGTATTTCTGAGATAAAGGCCACTTGGCCATGGTGTATAATCTTTTTTATATGTTGCTCAATCCAGTTTGCTAGTATTTTGTTGAGGATTATTGCATCTGTATTCATAAGGGATATTTATCTGTAGTTTTCCTTTCTTGTGATGTCTTTGTCTGATTTTGGTATCAGGATTGAACAAACTTCTAAATTAACTAATAAATCTAAATTAACTAATAATTCTCTTGTGGACCATTACAAGCAACAGTATTTGAATATATTTCTCAGAAGGGATTTTAATAAAGTTCTATACATCCCTCCTATTGAGAATCATTTATCCTGTATAAACAATCTTTCAAAAATTTTTTATTAAAACCAATTTGAGGAATCTGTAAGGGACTAGAAATTTTGTTGGCAAATGTCAATTAAGTCAGCCACACTGTTTGGTATCAACTAATATTTTTTTCATTCTTGTAGCTTCACTAACAATCTTTTCAGCTTCTTTACGGAAAAAGATGGAAATTCTTCTGTACTTTGCACAGTGGGGTTGGTAGCAGTGTAGATTGCCTCTCAGATGTTCCTATTCTAGGATATATTCATATTATCTTACGTGTGACTATCAGTGCCTGGTTGTCTTATTTCTCTTGGCTGTTCTTCCCTTTTTGTTTTCCTCCAGGGCTCTAAAGGGTCTGATGGCTCCACCAGAGCATTCCTAGTGCTTGTTTCAGTATGTCTGTCATGATACCTGCTTTGAGCTACTCTCATGTAGCTGCTTACATATTTTTATGCAGTATGTGTGGGCTTACGTATGTAATTTTCAGAGCTTTTCCATTTATCCAAAAGACCTTGTTCCTAGGAACCATATGACAAGAGGAAAGGAAGTGGTAAGTTAGGGTTTACTATCATTGAGTACTGCTAGGCCTTATACGTGACTATTCTGGTTTCATTAACTTTGGGAAAATTGACTTGATTCAATCCAGAACACCAGAATCATCAACTTAGTTATATACTGCTAGAATTTTAACTGTCGGCTGGATCCAAATATTTATTAACCTGACAGGGTGTTCTTTTTCCGATAGGAAAGCCTACTGGGAAAAATAACACTCATAAGACTCTTCAGTAGTACCGAATAGAAACAGAATGGGGTGAATTTTTTTCTGATTATAGTCATGATTCATGCTTGCCATTAGAGTGGGGCCATTTCAGATGGCACAGAAAAGAATAAAGAAGCAAGTAAAACTCATTGATAATCCCGCTATGTAGAGATAAAAACACTGCTTAGTAGATATCCTTTCAGACTTCATAGTTATATGTTTAATTTCTTTCTTTTTTTTTTTGAGATGGAGTCTTGCTCTGTTGCCCAGGCTGGAGTGCAGTGGCGCGATCTCGGCTCACTGCAACCTCCGCCTCCCAGGTTCACGTCATTCTCCTGCCTCAGCCTCCTGAGTAGCTGGGACTACAGGTGCCCACCACCAAGCCTGGATAATTTTTTTTTTGTTGTATTTTTAGTAGAGATGGGGTTTCACCATGTTGGGAAGGATGGTCTTGATCTCCTGACCTCATGATCCGCCTGCCTCGGCCTTCCAAAGTGCTGAGATTACAGGCGTGAGCCACCATGCCCGGCCATATGTTTAATTTCTTAAGTGAGAATATACTGTGAGTCTTTTTGTAACATTCTGTTTTCATTTATCATTATGGACATGTTTCTGTGATAATGTAGATCTGTATCACTTTTTTTTAATGGCTACACAACATTTCTCTTGCATAAATATACCCTGTTTTTATTTAATCAGATTCACATGGTTTTTAAAAGTCATTTTCAACAACAACTTAATTATAGTTCTCTACTGTGGGGAAAGTACTTATCAAATATATTGGAGTAAAGCCCTGTTCTCCGTTTTTGGGTCTTAACGATAGGTGATATATTCACATTACAATTTGTCCCTTATTGATTAAACTATCTTGTTAATTTCAGTTAGCTTTTCTTCTTGGCCTTTATGATTCATCTTGCATGTTGTAATTATCTGCCTACACTTTGCCCGTTTGTTATGCATGCACACGTATAACATTTTGAAGCACTTTAATCAGCTAAGCCTTCAATTTGGCATCATACCATGGAGAATATGAGTTTTTATCCGTAGGAATCCTGGGTTCAGATCCATGTTCTGCCACTTACTAATGATGTGATCTGGGTCCAGTCATGTAGGAGCTGAGTTTCACTCTTTCAAGCCTACCTTTCATTAGGTTTGTTTGTTTGTTTATTTAAGAGATGGGGGGTCTCTGTATTTCCCAGTCTGGTCTCAAACTCCTGGCCTCCCACCTCACCCTCCCAAAGTGCTGGAATTACAGGCATAAGCCACTTTGCTCAGTGGCTCATTAGGTTTTAATAATTGAAAGAGATAATGTTGTATAGGCTACTGCAGTGTTTGGCGTAAAGGAAGTGTGGAGATTGGAGAATGTAGATCAGCAATCAAAACATCTATCAGGCTTAAGTGTATCATTTTTCAAACTTTTAAAAAGTTTCATACAGTTGCCATAATGATAGAGTTTATAATTGCTTGAAAAATTGTAGGAATATGAATTTGTTATTTTCCTAAAGTTTTAATAATGTCTGTTACTTAAGATATTTCTAAGAAGGTTCAAATCAGAAGACTGGTATGAATAAAAATATTTAAGCTTCCTTCTCCCCAAAAAAATCTAGATCTAAAAAGGAAGGAAATATTTTTAAATTATATTTAGCACAGATAATGCCCCAGTAGTAAAACTTCATTGCTTTGGATCCACTGACAGGGAATTTGAATGCAGTACTAATGTGTGTGTCTTTGTACTGACTGTGGGTCATGTTAATTCCTTAAGGGAAAAGAGAGATTAGAAGATTAATGCCCTTTATGGACGATAAAACTGAAGGCCAGAGAGGTTGGAGTCGTGTCCAAAATCACACAGTTGCTAAGCGGGTACATGGTAGGATGTGGGTCTCTTGAATCCCAGTCCTGATATTTCCTTCTACCATATTCATTTAGGTAGAACTTATAGACTAATTGTAAATAATTCATATCTAGTCACTACACCTGTTTAGACAGTAACTCTGTTATAATATTAGGAAGTTTGATTAGACGTTAATTTATGTTGTACAGTACAAACCTCTCAAATCTAAAGTCATTGATTTCATGGCCAGGTTTTACTGAGTAGTTTTTAATGATGGTAAAAAATAGCGAGTACATCTGCATTTACTTTAACTTCTCACCAATAGTGATTTTGAAGGTTAATTAATGTTTTTGAGCACTTTGAGAACCACTTTTATAAATGAGCATTTGTTCATATGAAAAATAGATTTGAGAGGCCAGGCACGGTAGCCCACGCCTGTAATCCCAGCACTTTAAGAGGCCAAGGCGGGCGGATCACGAGGTCAGGAGATCGAGACCATCCTGGCTAACACGGTGAAACCCCGTCTCTACTAAAAATACAACAAATTAGCCGGGCGTGGTGGCGGGCACCTGTAGTCCCAGCTACTCAGGAGGCTGAGGCGGGAGAATGCCATGAACCTGGGAGGCGGAGCTTGCAATGAGCCGAGATCGTGCCACTGCACTCCAGCCCAGGCGACAGTGCGAGACTCCGTCTCAAAAAAAAAAGAAAAGAAAAAAAAAATAGATTTGAGGTACGCCTTACCTGCTGATTCTTTTGGGCTGTTAGCTTTTACTTACCCTATAATCGTAAAAACTTAGATAAGCTTTAAAATTCTTTCCTATATGGTTTATAAAGTAACATGTTTACAATATAACACAACAGTTTAGTTTATTAACCTAAAGCTAATAATAAGTTTGAAATTTTCTTCTTTATGTATTGACTATTTAAATATTGAGTAAGGTGATTGTGATTGTGGTGGTAATAATAACAACAACAAATAGCCCTGACATTTATTAAGAATTTATTATATGCTATGTACTCTATTAAGTGCTTTACATTAACTATCTTACTAATGAAAAATCTAGTGAATCACATCTCAGTGAGATCATTCCTATTTTTTTATTGACAAATCATAGCTGTGTATATTTATGGGGTACAATATGTTTTGACATGTATACAATGTGGTGTGTTTAAATCAAGCTAATTAAAGTACCGCCTTGTTACCTATTATTTTTGTGGTGAGACGTGAAATTTACTCTCATTTATTTTGAAATATATAGTTCCCTATTATTGACTGTTGTCACCCTGGGGTGCAGTAAATCTCAAAAGTTTTTTTCTCCTTTCTATCTAGAAACTTTATGCCTTTTGTTCATTCCTATTTTAATATACGTTTTATAGATGAAGAAACTGAAATATAGAGGACTTTAGTGACTTTCCTGAGGTCACATAGCTCGTAAGTTATTCAACCATTTTTTTAGTCTAGGTGACCCAACTATAGAACCTAAGTTTTTTGTTTGTGTGTATTAAACCACTGTTGTAGGGCACAAAGGGAGCCTCACAGGAAAGAGTGATCTTACCAAGGGCTGTCTTTACCATCACTCCCCTTGTTCTCTCACTGTACCCTCCTAATAAAAAAAAAAAAAGGCATTATTAAAACCACTGCTAGCAGAAAGATGCTTACAGTTAGGCCTGTACCTTTAGGTTTTCTAGATCGCATTCATTCTTCAAGACCCAGCTCAGTTTCCATTTACAGTATTTCACAGTCTTTTAACATTTCTTCCAGTTTTTCCCTTTTCTGAGTTCTCATAACAGTGCAATATTTATTTTATACCTTCATTGACTTGCTTTTATATGTCTTATCTTTCCTAGAATTGTAATGTTGGACAAGACCTTCAAGAATCAGAATGAGTTTTCTCATTCTGCTAGGTTGAGTTACTTTAACAGTTTCACCTCATTAACTGTTTGCTGATTGCCAGAAACCTATTAGCATTGCTCTTATCTCCTTATTCAGTATGATATTATTCATAATGTCCTTTTGACAACCTATAGATAGGCCATTTCAAGTTCTTGTCAGTCCTCAGTTGTGCTAGTACAATAGTAGAAACTAGCGGAATAGCACTAAGCTCCTTTAGATGTTTTAGGCAGGGATTGTAACAAACAAGTTTGAGAATATTTCAATAAATAGTTGAAATCAGAGTTTGAAAACAAAGCTCAAAATCATATATAGAATGTTAAATTAATAGCATTCAAGCCAGACCATTTAGGCAACTGAAATAAGTGTTTGAATCCCTGCTATGTACTGGACACAGTGATGGGCATTTAAAATATCCTAAACAGTACTCACGATACACTAGCAGCAGTTAAGGAATTTGTACTAATATCCAACATTGTGCAGTTCACATACATAGTTTTCCCTACAGAAGTACCGTTAAGAGCAAAGGAAAGTTACATACACCTTAGGGGACCTGGGGATCAAAACCAAAGCAGCCCTAAAACTGTGATTTTTCTTTGATGTCACCTCTTCTTACAAAGAGTATATGTATATTTATTTACTATATATTTTTTTTCTCCCAATTGTTCACAGTTCAGAGAGAGATTAATTACATCAGCCTATGAATTCAAGAGCACTTTGGCACACTTCAGGGTTCTCCTTGCATTGAGCATAACCCGATTTTGAGACATCAGGCTATGCTTACTTGATCCCCCATTGGCCCTGTGGTCATGTCCAAGAGCAGACATGCTAAGTTGGGCTTTGTCTGACTCCTTACTGTTAATAAACGTTATGTAACAGTGTAACACATTTACTTTTCTTTTTTCTTTGACCCCTAAATTTTTACGGCATTATGTTTGTCAACTCTTAGAAGGAAGTAGCTTTTCAGGTAATCTAAAGGCTGTTTGTTTTGTCTTTTTCTTTGTAGGCAATTCTTTTAATGATACCCAGGTTAAGTTACAATTTTGTTTCTAAAAGAGAGATCTTAAGAGCAGAGTTATTACTAGCACAAAAAAAATCAAAAAGAAAAAAAGAGTTGTAAAGCTCATTCATATATGTAGTTTTTGTATCTCAGCCTTTTAAAATTTATTTTCTGCATATAAATATATTTTGGTGTCACTGAAGTATCTCATTTTAGTGTGTTAATGTTTTTTCTGTTATTGGAATGTATTTATTGAATTATGTGAATATACAGCATGCATTGTATGAGATGAGAAACCCCAGGATGATTTTTTTGGAGACGGAGTCCCACTGTGTCGCCCAGTCTGGAGTGCAGTGGTGCAGTCTCGGCTCACTGCAACCTCTGCCTCCCAGGTTCAAGCGATTCTCCTGCCTCAGCCTCCCGAGTAGCTGGGATTACAGGCATGCGCCACCATGCTCCACTAATTTTTGTATTTTTAGTAGAGATGGGGTTTTGCCCTATTGGCCAGGCTGGTCTGGAATGCCTGACCTCAGGTGATCCACCTGCCTCAGCCTCCCACAGTGCTGGGATTACAGGCATGAACCACTGCACCAAGCCCCCAAGATTATTTTAAGTAACTCCTTGTTTTGGATTAGAAGTCTTCTAGGCTTTGGAGACATTTAATCATTGTGTATGGCTAGAATGATTTGGTTATGCAGAAATAAATTTGAATAAAAAACATTTCATGGTCAAAAATAAAGGTGTTATACTAATATACAACTAAGAGTGGGTTTAAAATGTGGGTTATAAAGTTAGTGTTTCTTTAACTTAGTGTTTCTTTAACTTTTTAGGTTTGGTTTTACTTTATATAGTAGCCTTTTTGTTTTCATAGATGGAGCAAATCCAAATTGATAAAATAATGTTCTAATTTCAGACTTCCTTTTCAATTTTTAGTTGTTGACCTCCTCTACTGGAGAGACATTAAGAAGACTGGAGTGGTGTTTGGTGCCAGCCTGTTCCTGCTGCTTTCATTGACAGTATTCAGCATTGTGAGTGTAACAGCCTACATTGCCTTGGCCCTGCTCTCTGTGACCATCAGCTTTAGGATATACAAGGGTGTGATCCAGGCTATCCAGAAGTCAGATGAAGGCCACCCATTCAGGTGAGATATCTGGAAAACAAGGCATGCATTGGCAATAGTGTAAACAGGATTAGTATTAAGACTTCATCTACTGTCTGTAGAGTTACAAGTATGCATTTTTTTCTTAAAGATAATTGCAGTTATTTGTTTGAGCTATACCAAAAACATCTGCTTTTGAGATTTTCTAAAAGTCATTTTAAAGGCTCATGATGGAGGAGACTGTTTACGTATCATTAAACTAACTCTGCTACTTGTTAGGAATATTTATTAGATTAGGCATTGGTTATCTTACTTGAATGAGTGTTGTATCTTTTTTACAGGGGTAGGTTTGGTGAGGGTTATATATTCTTTATTGCTTACTTTTTATGCTGTCTGATAACATGCTTTGTGATATTTCATATCTTTCTAGTATGCTACTATTTTCTGTTATGCTTTTCTTTATGTATTTTATCTAGTTTCTTCTCGTTTCTTAAGACATTACTTTTTAATTATTTTTTGGAGAGCTTTATTTCAGCATCTCCTTGTCTCTCAACTATCATCTTCCACCCTTATTTTCACAAGTATACTATAGCATTATATAGTTGCTATCAAGACACAACCTCAGCTTGAGTCTTCTGCCCTCACCTCATACTCTGCATGTTTTTCCCCCTCTTTTTTAATTGACATATAATTCATATACCATAAAACTCATTGGTTTTTAGTATATTCACAGAATTCTACAACCATCACTATTTTCATCACACAAAAGGAAACTTCCTACTTATTAACAGTTCAACTCCCCAACCAGCACCCGACAACCACTAATTCACCACGTTTTTAAATGAACTTTTTCCCTCAAACTTGTTAATTTCTATCCATAACACCACTACCATGCTAGTTTTCAGGCTCCTGTTTTGTGTTATCTTTGTTGTCATCTCATGTAAAGAAAATCACTAAATATTGTTAGGAAAATCACAAAATTTTGTTCTTTTCCACTGCTTCCTCAGTCTACCAGGGGCCTGTAAAGCAAAGCCATGGCCAAATTCAGTCTGCTGCCTGCTTTTGTAAATAGTTTGTTGGAACACAGCCATGCTCATTCATTTAGCTGGTTTCATACTGTAATAGCAGAATTCAGTAGTTGTAAGAGAGACCATATGAACATGAAAGCCTAAAATGCTTAACTGTCTGGCCCTTTACAGAAAGTTTGCTGACCCCTAATTGGACTCCATTTGTTACTAGATTGACTTGTAGTTACCTCAGATTACTTCATTTCTTACAGATGATGTCAGATTAATTTTTCTAGAAGTACCACTTTTTTTCTAAAGAGGAAAAAAAAAAGAAAATGCAGCGGCCCTCTCTAGACTGTAGGATGAAGTCCAGATGTCTTTGTCTTGTCTCTCATTTACCCCTTCTAGAGTTTTGTACCCATGTTCATGCTGCCTTCCTTAGCTGCCTCAGTCATACTTTTTATTTGGTTCTTCTTTTCTTTGGTTCAAGACCCAGCTCTTTGGAGAATTTCCTAACCCTGACCCCAAATGATCTGAAAATTCAGTTGCTACTGCATTAACTATGCCTTTGAAATGTTAATTGTTTTGCATAAGGAGATAATTTTTCTTCAAATAGATTGCGATCATTTAAAAACTATTTCTAACTTGTTAGCTTGAAAGCAGGGGAAACAAAAAAACTATTTGTGGCAAAGGTAAATATCTGTTTGGGCATATGACTATGTACCTACCTACAACATGGTCCAGTTGATATTAATGGGTAAACTTAAATGGATTTACAGACTTCGAAAGAGGAGACCTACTGAATTATTTTGCTTATTGTAAAGACTGGTGATTTTTCTCTGGCTTTCTCTTTTTGATGAAGTAATGATGTTATATAAGTTTAGGGGAGAGACCAACATTTATTGAATAGCTCCTATGTGTCTAACCTTTTATGTACATATTTTAATAAGTTTAATTTAAATTTGTGATAATTCTATGAGATAGGTGGTATCACTCCATTTTACGGGGTGACGGGGAAAAGCTTGGAATTCAGTAACTTGAAATTGTAGTTTCAAAATGGCAGAGCCAGCGAGACGTGTTGGCTCATGCCTGTAGTACTAGTGCTTTGGGATCCTGAGGCAGGAGGATTGCTTGAAGCCAGGAGTTGGAGACCAGCCTGGGCAATATAGTGAGACACCCATCTCTACAAAAAATTAAAAATTAGCCAGGTGTGGTGATGCATGCCAGTAGTCCCAGCTATTCAGGCAACTGAGCTAAGAAAATTGCTAGAACCCAGGAGTTCAAGGCTGCAGTGAGCTGTGATCATGCCACTATACTCCAGCCTAGGCAATAGAACGAGACTCTTTCCCAAAAAACAAAACACACACACACACACACACACACACACACAAAAAGCCGAGTCATATTATTATCAAGTCACAAATCATAAAGAAGTATGATTTTTAATTAGTTATGCTGAAATATGTAAAAATATTGTCAAGCCAAAACTCCTAAATTTTCTACAGTTCCAATTTTACACATCATTTGATTTTTGCGGTTTTTGGAAAATATTAGTGATTTATTTCCTTCTTAGAAACAACTTTATTCATTTTTTAAACTTTCTTCAAAGAGATGGGTCTCACTGTGTTGCCCAGGCTAGTCTCGAACTCCTGGGCTCAAGCAATCCTCCTGCCTCAGTGTCCCAAGTAGCTGGGACTACAGGCATGCACCACTATGCCTGGCTAGAAACACTTTATTCTTAAAGTCCTTTTATAGTCATTATAAAGTAAATTCAGCCAACATACCAGTTTAAGCTTGTTGGACAGTTTTTCCCGTTTCCCCTTAATCATACTAGTAAAGGTGATATTATGTGGTTTGTATCTAATACCTGTGGTTACTGAAAGAGTGATGAACAGTGGTGGCATTGTATTAATATTACATAAATGTCAGTTGAATTAGTGTAAATATCTACAGGATGTCATTGATGGGGAGTACTGTCTTTGTGCCTTCTGTTTAGGCATCTTGTCTTTAGCAAGAACAAGTAACAGTGGTACAAAGAAGCAGAATACCAACCAGGGTTCTATCAGCCACTTTCCTATATTTCTCAAATTTGGGTAAACAAATAATTGCTGGTTTAAATATCAGTGTGAATATTTGAGTATTTTTAACTTGATATTAATAATTCAGTTTTTTGTTAATAATTGTCTAACAGTGTGTTAGACCATGTATTAGTAAAGATACATTCCTGGTCCATAACAGTTTATACTCTAGTAGGAAAAATACACAAGTATACATGTGTCTATATTTCAGAACCGAATCTAGTAAATACTGTAAGACTAACACAAAAGAAAGCATTGTTAGAATTATACAGCAGTGAGAGATAACATCAGGGTTTTAGGAAAGAGATTGTCAGATGAGGCTCTATGTGTGGGTGAGATTTGAGATGGGGCTAACTGGCTAAATAAGGTATCACCAGAGGTAAGAGAGCATTTTGAATTGGGAAAACCATATGATTAATAAGGGCTACATTAAGGTTAAAAAATATTTAGTGAATGACTCATTTCTGGCTGCAACATAAAGAGTAGTTGGAAGTAAGTTTGGAAAGATTTATGAGGATGTCCCTGGTTGAAAAGTTGGAGTCATAGGATCACAGAATGTTTGAGCCTGAAGGAACTGAGGAAAGTCTGTTTCTCAAATTTACAGAGTTGGAGCACTTACCCAGAGAAGTTAAATGCCTTTTGCAATGTTGTATAGCTAGGTAGTGGCAGGTCTTCTAACTCCTGCTTGAGTTCAGCCTAGACAGCACTATCTAGGATAGCTCACATAAGGTTATTCTGGCATTGGCTGACAGAATGGATTTGGATGCAGGCAGATGAGAGATTGGTTTGGAGAGTGATAGAATATTCCGGCTTGTAAATAATAAGTACCTAAAATAGAGTGATGGCATTGTGAATAAAAACCAGGAGACATATTTGGGGCATGTTGCAGAGGTAAAACTCTGGGACAAGCAGTTGTCTAAGATGTTATTTCCACTGTAAGAAACTGGCATCCTCAGACATGGGGAGGTTATGAGGACTACTTCCAACAGATACGAGGGAACACTCAGCACTTCTGAGTTGGTTGTGCCCTGCCAAGATAAAATGCCTTCTTAGAAACAATAATGAAACTGTTTCTTACATTCCTGTGGACTTGACTTTTTCCCCAGCATAGTATTTTTATTTATTTACTTATTACCAATACTTTTAAATTTAACAATTTTAGCCATCTCAGTATGGATTAAAGCATCTAGATGATGTAACTCTTATGTTTTGCTAGGATTGCCACTGTGCTTTTGGCAGCCACTTTACAATCTGGTGCTTGACATATTGAGCAATTTCCCCTAAAGGTTAGTCTGAGAGAGTTTAGGATTTGGAAATGAAAAAGATCTTTGTTAGGAAAACGTGATGAGACAACATAGTGTCAACTTTAAGAAAAAAAAAAAAAAAAAAACCATAGTCATAACTACCATTTATTGAGTGCATCCTTGTGCCCAGTTGCATTAGGCACTTTTCTCATTGAATTCTCGTGATAATCTCCAGTTTATAAATGAGGAAACTAAGTTTAGAGGGAAGAATAAATAACTTTGCAAAATTACCTAGCCAGGTAAGTGGCAGAGCATCAGATTCAAGCCCAGATCAGTAGGGCTTCAAAGTGTATGCTTTTTCTGTGCTAGTCAGCAGACAGTGCATATCAAGGAAATAACCCTTACTGCTGAGTTTTTATATTGCCCCTAATTTGGAAACAGTTGGCTTTTATATAATATTTTCTTGATTTCTTACAGATATATAATTTCTGATTGACATTTGGGGGAAAATCACTCCAATTAGTGACAATTATGATGTGTTTTGTTTTCTAGGGCATATCTGGAATCTGAAGTTGCTATATCTGAGGAGTTGGTTCAGAAGTACAGTAATTCTGCTCTTGGTCATGTGAACTGCATGATAAAGGAACTCAGGCGCCTCTTCTTGGTTGATGATTTAGTTGATTCTCTGAAGGTAAGTTTATTTTGCTTTTCATTTTTGATATACCCAGAAGTTAGTATCAAAAGAGTTGAGTGTAAAATTCTGTTTTTCTATATTGAAGTAAATGATAAATATTAAATCACATGGCAGTAAACTTGTGTTTTAAAATTCAGAATCCAATCAAATAAGGATGAAGAAGAGCTATTCCCTTTTTTTTTTTGTCATACTTAATAGAGAGAGTCCTGTATTTCTTTTTAAAGGAGAATAAGTTATAAATCATACTTGTGGGCTGGGTGTAGTGGCTCACGCCTGTAATCCTAGCACTTTGGGAGGCCAAGGTGGGTGGATTACCTGAGGTCAGGAGTTCGAGACCAGCCTGACCAACATGGAGACACCCCATCTCTACTAAAAACACAAAATTAGCCGGGCGTGGTGGCGCATGCCTGTAATCCCAGCTACTCGGGAAGCTGAGGCAGGAGAATTGCTTGAACCCGGGAGGCAGACAGAGGTTTTGGTGAGCTGAGATCGCGCCATTGCATTCCAGCCTGGGCAACAAGAGTGAAACTCTGTCTCAAAAAAAAATTTATATATATATATATACATATATATAAAATCATACTTTTGGAAATCATAAAGATTAAAAGGAAGAGGAAATTAATTGGAATTTTGACTATAAGCATAAAGATCGTCTAATGCATTTAATATCAGATGTGATTTATTCCTTCTGACTTTGCTTTACAGTCTAGCACTTAGTTTCTTAGCTTGTATGTGATTCATACATACATGAAAGCTATTTCATATCTTGGACTCTTATTCTAGATAAGATTTAATATTCTGAAACACTTCAACTAATCTTCAATTGGTAATCATTGGAAGTTTTTCTTTAGTTTTTGGATCTTGCTACATAAGCAGCTGTTAAGAGTCTCACCTTGCAAATAAACTCTCCCAAAGTTCTGACTGACGAAACAGGCACTAAACCACAGTTGTGTAATTTAAGCCTGAAGCACTGGACCTGTAGTGCTTTTCTTTTTCATAGAACTTGTCATTTGTGTTGTATATGCTCTTGCCTGTGACTCTGCAGAAAACAGGCAGACTTGTTTCCAATCTAAGCCTGGGCAGAAATGTAGTGGTGGTAATTCTCATAATTTTTCATTTTTCATTTCCAAGAGAAATGTTCTAGTTTATATTTATCACACATGCCAAGGATATAATAGCAATAAGGTGACTGGGCCTTTAGACTCAGAAAAACAATTTCTGAACTGGTCAGAATAGGTTTAAGTGCTTAAAGTGCTTTTTAAAAAAAAAAATTTTAGCCTTTATAACATGGTAGTTGATACATTATTTTCAGCTGTTTGCATCTCTGGGATTACAGGTATGAGCCACTGTGCCCAGCCGCATCTCTTATTTTTATTTATGACTTGGAACTTAAGTTACTTCCTAGTAACATCAAGGGTAAATAATGTTGTTTCCTTTTATTACTTACCTCTTTCGTATAGAGTGGTTGTATTTAGTGACTCAATCTGTAGTGATGTTTTAAAATGATCTGATGTTAGTCTGTAAATAAAAAGATTATGGTTATGTTGTTTGGCATGTTTGATTAATTAGTTTCAAAAGAAATCAAGTAAAAATATTTTGGAGCAAATGAAATAGAACCTTGTACATATAGTCTAGAGGAAACCAGTTCCTATTCATGTATTATTACCTTTTATACGTAGCTGATTTATAGGGTAGAACATGTGTGAAAAGTGATTGAGAAGGAGGTACTGATGCCGTTTAAGATGGATGGTTTGTGGGTAGGAATTGACTGAGAAGAAACACTGTCTATAAGTAGTAATTCAGAGCTTCCAACAGCAAAGGACCATCTCTGAATTTAGCAGTCAAAGATTGGTGGGGGAGAGAGGTGACTTCAAAGAAAAGCCTGGTGAGCTTAGGAGAGGAGAGATGCTTGTTGTTTTTATAGATTCAATAAACACGGCAACAGAGATACACCAAAATTCATCCTCCATGTTTGCACAGTATAGCAGTGAAGGCAGCTATATGTCTACAATTTAACATTTTTCTTGAGAGAAATGTCATTTTTGAATAAATCTATTTTTTTAAAAAATTGATCTGGGAATGATTCATTATGCTCTAGTTTCTGAGTTTGAATATAAAGTTTCCACTTGTCTTTAATCAAAAGAAAACTTATTTATTCTTTCAGAGAAAATTTTCATCCATACACAGTCCAATGTGTAGATACGGGGCAAGAGGAGAGAGAAAATGTTAGAAAGGGGCTGATGAGATCTTAAGAAACGTTTTAAATCTCTGTTTTGCACATGTACTTGAGGATCGAATATGAAGACTTTTTAAAATAAGTTTTGAGAAATAATTTCTTTGTTAAATCTTATCTTTTAATTTCTTTTGAAAACTGCATTTTTTAATAAAAGCAATTATGTTATTCATGAGGAAGCTAGCATAAATGAGAGAAATTGAACTTGATAAGTTCTTGCATTGAGTGACTGCTAATTTGAAAGTAACAGAAAGTGACACATGATGAGATAGATATCCTTTCTGGAACACTTGTTTCTTAGTATTGAAAAAAAGGACTTTCATTAAAATTATAATTTATCCTTAAGGATTAGCAATACTTTTAAAAAGAAAAGAGAAGAAAAACATACTTGATTGGTTTCCCTGAGTCCTGTTTTTGGCAAGCCCAGAGCTCAAGGAAACCCGCTTGGTGACTTCCCCAGCTGGCAATTCATTTAGGACTGCAAATAAATAACAGTTGCTTCATCATGTTAGCACTTAAAGTGAACCTGGCATGTAGATCTCAAAATCTAGAGGCAAATGAATAAGGCAGGGAATCTGTCCTTTTCTCCCGATGAAAGGTAAAGCCCTTGGTAATTCAGGTGCACACTCTGATAATGTACATGAAAGGTCTTCCTTGACAAACGATAAACCTTGTGATTTTGCCACACAAGAATTTAGCTAAACCCTTTCCTAATGTCATTGTATATGAGTAGTACAGATTCCATCTGTTTGTTTCCATTGAATATAAGGGTACTACAGAAATACTGAATACTTCCTTAAGATAGCTTTTATTGAAAAAGGAAGCTGATAAAATCGCTTTGCTTTTTTATAAAAATGCTTGATAGGATTACCTTTCTAGAGAGACTTCTGTGTATGGCCACACTTATCCACCACAGTTTTTGTTTATATAGAGAGCATTTTAAAAAGATCAAGGTCTTCCTGGCCATGCACAGTAGCTCACGCCTGTAATCCCAGCAATTTGGGAGGCGAAGGCGGAAGGATTGCTTGAGGCCAGGGTTTGAGACTAGACTAGACAACGTTGTGAGACTGTTTCTATAAAAAAAATACTAAAAAATCAGCCAGCCATGGTGGCCCATGCCTGTAGTCCCAGCTACTTGGGAGGCTGAGGCAAGAGGATCTCTTGAGCCCATGAGGTGGGGGATGTAGTGAGCCATAATCATACCACTGCATTCCAGCCAGGGTGACAGAGTGATACCCTGTCTCTTAAAAAAAAAAAAAAAAAAAAAAAAAAAAATTATTAAAATCTTAAGTTCCTTAATAGTTACTTTTTGCCTTTTAGCCACAAAAACTGGTAGGGAAATTTATATTCTCTCACCCTAAAGCAAGCAAAAAATGTGTTTTTCCAATTCCCATTCTTTTTTTACTTTTTCAACATAAGGAAAAATGTATTTACCTTGTTTAAACAGATTTATTTTAATGCCTTATAGTCAGATTTTAAATTTGTGGGAAGTTTGCTAATAGCCCCAGTCTCTCCAGTTTAGATGAATGTTTTATTTAAATAACAATGAGTTTTTAAAAATTTATAGGAAGCAGCTTTTTATTGGAATTACATTGATTTTATATGATTCATAGCTAGGAAAATGGAAACCATCTTAATTTCAGGAAAATGTAGTAGAAATTATTCTCATTTCTAAATTTTTGTCATTTAGAAAAGACATTTTTATCAAGCTCTGTGTTTACAAAATAATAGTTTTTAAACAACAATTTGAAAGAAGTATCTCTATAACTCATTGTCTTCATAAATGCAAAATCTGTTGTGTGCCCTCAAATTTATATCTACATTTTTAGATTCTGGGTCACAATTTTCACTAGTTCTTTTTTTTTTTTTTTTTTTTTTTTTTGGAGTTGGAGTCTTGCTCTGTCACCCAGGCTGGAGGGCGGTGGCGTGATCTTGGCTCGCTGCAACCTTTGCCTTCCGGGTTCAAGTGATTCTCCTGCTTCAGCCTCCCAAGTAGCTGGGACTACAGGCATCCGCCACCACACCCAGCTAATTTTTGTATTTTTAGTAGAGATGGGGTTTTGCCAAGTTGGCCAGGCCGGTCTCGAACTCCTGACCTCAGGTGATCTGCCTGCCTTGGCCTCCCAGAGTGCTGGGATTACAGGTGTGAGCCACCATGCCCAGCCTACAATTATGGCTATTTCTATTTGAAACCATCTTCCTCAGAAATTGAAATTTTAGAGCCGCTCATGCTAGCATGTGAAACCTTTTGCTTGCTTATTGCCTTTTGGCGGGGGCAGTGAAGGAGGAGCCTGGCCTTTCAAAATGTGTTCAAAGAAATAACCAAACTCCAGGGCTCATTAGTCCTTTTATAAACGCTGGTGTGAAATGATGGGCATCCGTGTGCCTGGTCCAAGTTTCGTGGTGGTTGACTTGGGCGAATAAAAATAGGACACGTTCTGTAGAGTTCTCCTTTTAAATTCTTGTGTAATGTTCCATTTGTTTGCTCCTTTGCAATTAACTACAAACTTCTAAGTCCTAGAAAAGATTTCAAGTATTTATAGAGTGAGCAACAATCAGTTTCCTAGTCAAATAGTATGGCAAAAATCACTGTTTTAAAAAGTCGTGGCATTAAACTATAAATCCTCCCTCTCCCCACTTACCACCCCCAATTATGAAAGAAAAGCATATGACAATGCCTACTGGGCTCAGCTTTTGGGCTAATTGAGTATGACTCAGCCTTCTTGGCGGGTTCCTGTCTTTTCTAACCTCAAATCCCAAAAAGCTGTATAATAGTTTTACTTTTTTAGGGACTAAGACCAGGTATTTTCAGCAGAGGTTCTTACTTTTCTGTAATTGAGGCAACTATAATGTTCCAGCATACAATCTTAAATCTGCAAGTGAAGGGAAGGAAAAAAAAAAAAACAACGGCCTGAGCTCCAGAAATAGCTGACCCAAAAGAACACTAAAATCTAGCTCTCAGGCTCATTGGCAGCTGTTAACATTCACATTTTGACAGCTTCCTTTCAGGTTTCTTGAGCTCTCAGAAAACTTAGAAGGAAATGGGCTGGGGATATAGAGAGAGTCCAAACTACCAACTAATGAATGAATCTGAAGGAGACACAGAAGGGCAAGTAGAGTTTAGAGTTTGAGAATGCAGAAAAGTTTTGAAATGGTCAGAACTGCCAGAGTAATTTCTGAGATCTCACTAAGCACTCTCCCACCATTTGCCTTAAAGATGTCCCCTTCCCCCAGATTGAAACATCAGAAATCTGCAGAGCTCTTTAATCAGGTGTGTGATACACAGTGAATTTAATTCTCTTATTGCCCTGGAAGAAAGATAAACCAGACATGGCCCTTGCCTCTTTTCAGTAAGTATTTGTTAGATCTTCATTACATTTTGGGCCTCCTTCCTCCAGTCTCCTTACTGTGCAATGGAGAGATAAGCTTTGACCTCTTCAGTCAATAAGTATTGGCTATAATGTTGCAAAGTATTTGCCATGGAATCGCATAGAATTTGTTAAGTCCAAAATGAGAGCAACCTGTTTGCTTCTTTAAAGTGTTTACTGACCTTATTCCTGCCATGTTACAAATCCATCATTTGTGGTGGATTCCCATTAATAATGGTTACTCTCTAGGTTAGTTCTTGCTGCCACCCATTTCTCTCCTGATGGTGTGTTCCCTGGATACGTTTACCCACTATTTTTATTTTGGGCCCCCGAAGTGTTCAATTTTCTCAACATAGCTGCAACATTTAAAAATTATATGATAGCACACAAAAGTGTACATTTCTGGCAACACTGGCCTGGAATATTTGCATGGCCATAGCATATGAAGCAGGGTTGTAAGTGCCCCTTTGAGAGGAAGAATGCATATCACTGTGTGCCTCAATTCTCTCCCAGCCTCTCACATCCATGTATGTCACCTGCCTGGCCCTAAGGACATTTGAGACCTCCCTCTGTTCTTCTCTTTGCCTCGGGATAGCCTGGCTTTTAGGAAGTGTTTTCAAAGAGGCAAGTGACATTTGAGCCCCTTTGGTGGCTCAGGTGTGAAGTCTTGGGCTTTTCCCCTGTGGACTTGGAGTGAAGCCTTCTCAGTGACTGTAATGACCAAATGAGGAGTTATTTTAGCTTGTGTTTGTTACTATCTTCTGTCATGTTAAGGGCATCTTTGTTGCTAAAGTAATTTCTTCTAAAATGTGGAAGGTCAACACTTTCCCCTTTAGACTTGTGGACAGTGATGGATAAAAATAACTCTCTTGCTCTGTAGTAAACTTGCTCAAGTGCAAAAGTTATATTTAGCTTCAGCAATAGGAGTCTATGAAACTGTGAGAGAAAAGCCTTTACTAACTGAAGTCATCCTTCAAACCTTTCTACCAGGGCTTCCAATAGCAATTGCTAAGAATAGGGCAGCCTAAAATTGTTTTTCAATTGACAGATATTAAGAATGCCTGATATTTACTGACTTGAACATTACTTAAATTCAGTTAGGGTGACCAGAGTGTTGCTATTTGTAGAACTGTTGCTTGGTAGAGTCATCCAAAGTGTCTTCCTAAGCTGTAATAAGTATGCTTACTAATGTTTGACTGCTTAATTAATGGTCAGTAAGCATTCAGTCAGAGTTCATTTAATACATGGAGAAAGATATGCTTTAGATCAAGGGTTAGCAAACCACTGCTTGTTTGGGCCATGGCCTGTTTCTGTATAGTGTGGGAGCTAAGAGTGGGTGGTGTACTTTTTTTAAAGGGTTATAAGATGACAACAGCAAAGAATAATATGAGATACAGACCCTATGTGGCTCATAAAACCTAAAATTTTATTGTCTAGCTCTTCACAGAGAAAGTTTGCTGATCCCTGCTTTAGATAATGGGGGTGCTCTATTACTCCCCGTTTCATTTATGCTGTTTTATAAGCCTAAATAATCACTGTAGATGGTGGCATCGTGTTTGTTACCTACTAAATAAGTCAAAGTGACTGCCAGACATACACATGAAGGCCTTGAATTAGAAAGCAAAGGAATTGATGTTGACCAATGTTTAACAAAATTCAGACTGACTTTGTGCCTGATCCTTCAAAGGCTAGAGGTGATATTTTTGGTACCTGAAACATAATTTCCCTGATAAGCACTCTTTGCCCAATTATTGCTTATCAGCTGAGATATTAATGTCTGAATTATTCAGCTCATATATCTTCAAGCACTCAACTAGTTCATAATTTGAAATCAATTTTAATAGACAGTTCTCATAACACCTTTCCAGTCTTCCCATTTAAAAGCTAAATGTTGTTAGTGCTGGAGGGGTAAGATGCACCCTTGGTATATTTTCTGATCTCAGCAGAATCAACTACTTGGTAGTGTAGTCCAGAGAAAATGGGTCAAATCTATTAATTATTTTAGGATTCTGAAATTCATAATTGAGACTGGTGACTTAATAGTGAACTGTTCATGGTACTTTACCCAGTCTTCAAGTTGTATGCCTCTTGTAGGTAGGCATTTAGATGGGATTCTTTTGAAAGCATAATTAAGAAACTTTACTTGAATTTTGTTTATAATGGGCTAATGTTATTTTCTTATAGTTTGCAGTGCTGATGTGGGTATTTACCTATGTTGGTGCCTTGTTTAATGGTCTGACGCTACTGATTTTGGGTAAGTCTGCAAAGCCATTGGGATGAAAAATTGCTGGAAAAAAGATTGTGTGCCAGGAGCTTAGACATTTTAGTGGAGAATATTCTCACTGTATGAAAAGTAGAGGATGAAAATTTGGGCCCGGCGTGGTAGCTCACACCTGTAATCCCAGCACTTTGGGAGGCCGAGGTGGGCGGATCACCTGGGGCCGGGAGTTCGAGACCAGCCTGGCTAACATGGTGAAACGCCATTTCTACTAAAAATACAAAGTTAGCTGGGCGTGGTGGCGCGCACCTGTAATCCTAGCTACTCCGGAGGCTGAGGCAGGAGAATCACTTGAGCCCAAGAGGCGGAGGCGGAGGTTGCAGTGAGCCGAGATCGCGCCATTGCACTCCAGCTTGGGCAACAAGAGTGAAACTCCAGTTTGAGGTTGTATTCTCTTTAAATAAGTTGGTGATACTGCCTCCCGGTTTATTGAAATGCTACCTTAGTTGCTGCAGACAGCTCCTACTAACAGTGATAAACCACATAAAGGGTGGCCTTATATGATGGTGCAGTCATAAATCTAACCAGGGATACCTGTATTTTATGAAATCTGTGATACGATTTGAAGCTAGAAATGGTTCCTAGCTCTAATTAATAACTGCAGCCTCACACAGTTCATTCATTCCTCTGGAGTGGCTCCTCAACAGCGGATGCATCCAGAGATCCTTATGTTTTTATTTCATTAGGAACACTGCTTGGTTATCTTGAGTTGCCAGTTTAATAGTTTTTTGAGTGTTTATTCCTCCCAAATCATTCCAGCCTTTTGAAAAGTTGTGTGTTTCCCTTTTCAGCTCTCATTTCACTCTTCAGTGTTCCTGTTATTTATGAACGGCATCAGGTAATTTCCTAACTGCTGACTTCAGAATAGAGCACTCACTCTATTACATGGGATTTACGAATGTATTAGTGCCCATTTTCAATGTCTTATAAAAATGAGAAATATGATGGTTTCTTAAACCTTTAGTTTGACACATAGTAGTGGTTAATAAGATTCTTTAGCAACGGTAATTAATAATTCCTTTATACCTCTCTTTCAGGCACAGATAGATCATTATCTAGGACTTGCAAATAAGAATGTTAAAGATGCTATGGCTAAGTAAGTATTTAAAATCTGCAGTGTTTTTACTAGGATAAGGTGTGCTGGATTGTGAGAACAGTATTTTCATATTGCAGGCATAATGAGTAACAAATCTCTATCAGACCTTAAGTGTGACTTCAGAGTTGCCAAAAGATTGTTTTTCTAACATTTGGACCATTCGTTTGTGGGTTTATTATGTGTTTAAGGCTTTGTTTAAATCTAATTCATGAGGCCAACGTGGCAAAATTATAGCTTAGAATTAGGCAGCTTTAAGGGTTTCCTTTCTTGTATTAGCTGAATAACATACAAGTAGTTCTTGGAAGATGGTATTTTGAGCAGCAGCAAACAAAACTGATATTTACATTGACTCTTTCATTTTCAGAATCCAAGCAAAAATCCCTGGATTGAAGCGCAAAGCTGAATGAAAACAAATACCCAAAATAATTAGTAGGAGTTCATCTTTAAAGGGGATATTCATTTGATTATACGGGGGAGGGTCAGGGAAGAACGAACCTTGACATTGCAGTGCAGTTTCACAGATCGTTGTTAGATCTTTATTTTTAGCCATGCACTGTTGTGAGGAAAAATTACCTGTCTTGACTGCCATGTGTTCATCATCTTAAGTAAAGTATTGTAAGCTGCTATGTATGGATTTAAACTGTAATCATATCTTTTTCCTATCTATCTGAGGCACTGGTGGAATAAAAAACCTGTATATTTTACTTTGTTGCAGGTAGTCTTGCTGCATCTTGGCAAGTTGCAGAGATGGTGGAGCTAGAAAAAAAAAAAAAAAAAGCCCTTTTCAGTTTGTGCACTGTGTATGGTCCATGTAGATTGATGCAGATTTTCTGAAATGAGATGTTTAGACGAGATCATACCGGTAAAGCAGGAATGACAAAGCTTGCTTTTCTGGTATGTTCTAGGTGTATTGTGACTTTTACTGTTATATTAATTGCCAGTATAAGTAAATATAGATTATATATATATAGTGTTTCACAAAGCTTAGACCTTTACCTTCCAGCCATCCCACAGTGCTTGATATTTCAGATCATTGGTTATACATGTGTAGTTCCAAAGCACGTAAGCTAGAAAAAGAAGATATATTTCTAGGAGCACTACCATCTGTTTTCAACATGAAGTGCCACACACATAGAACTCCAACATAAATTTCATTGCACAGACTTACTGTAGTTAATTTTGTCACAAACTCAATCTATGGACTGAATCTAATGCTTCCAAAAATGTTGTTTGCAAATATGAAACATTGTTATGCAAGAAATTACAAAATGAAGATTTATACCATTGTGGTTTAAGCTGTACTGAACTAAATCTGTGGAATGCATTGTGAACTGTAAAAGCAAAGTATCAATAAAGCTTATAGACTTAAAATGTGCTTTGGTATTTTCATTTCATGAAATTGCAGCAGATTAAAAATGCACACAGTGGGTAAACTTTGCTTCAACCAGTGAATGGTAGCTTGTGCTTTTTGAAAGGTTTTTTCAGGCTGATGGTGCAGCTGTTTACTGTGGAAACAAAAGTCAACAAATGTTTGTTTACATAATCAAATTTTATTTGACACATAAAATGTTTAAGTGACGTGTTTTATACTTTGAAAATAAATTCATGCGCCAATATTTTAACATATATCATACGGTGCAGGATTTATGAACATACATAAAATCATACCATATAAACGTTTACAAATAAGTTTTTCCATGACACACGGACACTATTGCTCTTTAAATATGGTTGTACATGTCATCATTAATCAATTCATTGTTCTTCCACATGGTTATTTCAGTGCAAGATCCGATCAGCATGAAGAGTCTAGTACAATATAGGCAGACATGGTTATCACTCTGCATCACCAGTCACATGGTTACAAAAAACAGAATTGGGACTGCATAGGGACTCTACTGCGGGCCCAACAACCTATTAGTGGATGGATGTAAGGCATTAGTAAATTGGCATATAAAAATAGCTTAATGAGTGATCTAATCCATTTAGAATGCTGAAGCACTTCTGTGGTAAATGTTAATCTATTCTTTAATTGAAAATGCCTCATTTTACCTTTTCTCTAAACTGACAAATGCAAGTAGCCAGTAACTAACTGTAGGTCTAGAATTTTCGTTCACTGACAGGAAGGACTAATAGGTTGTCTGTGTGCTCAGAACCACCAGTCCCTCACCAACCCTCCTTTCAGTGAGCACTGTCAGCCACATCCTGTAGTCACTGGTCAGCTACATGGAGAGTGTGACTGAGGGGCTGATGGATGGCTTCTGGTAAAGATTGTCCAAGTCATATTCTGTCATACAGCCAACTCCAAGGAACTCTTAACTCACTTTATAATTTTGATTTACCAGCTATTCCTTGGGTTTACAATTTGTTCTGCAGATAATTTTTTTATAATCTGGACTTGACCTATATAGTCTGCCTGAAGCAATCAATGAAGTCACCTCAGCTCCACTCAGGGTGGTACACCAAGGTGCAGCCTTGGGTTACCTCATTTATCTTAAGATTTAACGAGATAAGTCAGCTCATTCTCCTGGACCTTCCTGAGCCTTTTTCCCCTTCCATTTTGTAGTAGAAGTTTGTTTAATTTGAATTCTATTTTGGATTTTTGGGTTTGGCACGAAACACAATGAAAACCCATAATTCTACCCCATCCCAAACTTCAATTCCTTTGCTGCTCACCTTCCCATAAGCAGGTAACCGATGTCTTTCATTTAGGAAGCCTTGGCGTGAACACAGGACAAGGGTGACACGCTGAATCTGCTAAGAGTCCTGCAGCCCTCCTCAGCTTTGAAGTTTTAGCACCATATGGAGAAAGGAGAAATTGGTGGGAGGTGAGACAGCAGCCCACACAACTGGAAACTTTCAAAGGCACTTAATGGATATAAAACTCTGCAAATGAAACATTAAAAAATTAAGTTTCTCAACTCTTTTATACATGGCTCATTTGGTTTTGAAAGCTAAACTGGAGAACAGAGGCTAGCAATATTTCTAGTACTTCGGTGCATCTAACTTAGGCTGTCTTGTTCAACTTATTTGTAAAAATGAACATTCTTGAAGTTTATAGAAACAATAGCAAAACATCTTTGTAAAAGTTTTGATGCAAATTAAAAGCTACATATTGGTTAGGGTAACCGAGGCTTCAAAATTTGTCAGCGGGCTACATTATCAGATAGGATTTGTCAATGTAGTTAGTATGTATAGTGTTTAGTCTCAGGAACAGAGGCAGGCAGTCTTAACATTTTACAACTTGACCTTCCTTCGTGGCATCACAGTTTTGGAGAGTCCAGATTATGGAACAGTTGTGTAACTTCCGCAGCGTTTTGAGCTTGTGCGTCCAGGGCAGCATAGTAGGCATTTCCCAACGGCTGGTAGCAAGGAGGCACCTCAGCATGGTCTCTGCAGTTGCTGGCTGGTAGCAGCAGCAGCAATAACATGAGAGGCTTCTGGCATTTTACAGACATCGCCACACAAATACACTGAAAAGGCAGATCAAACAGTAATTTTGCATAGCTGGACGTCATACTTGTGTCAAGTGGCAAAAAACAATCTTGCCAAGTGCTCAAAAGTCAAGCTCGGGTGATGTATTGAACATTTGACTTCAAAAGGTAAACCAGGGATCTTGCCACCAAATTAAGATCTATTGCTTTTTTTAAAAGGTCTGTTTTTTTCAGTTGAGTTCTGTTTGGTTCTTTCAGCAGTTTGAATGTCTGTGCTAAATGTTGGTCCGTGAGGACTTCTGGCACTTTGATATCACACTCTCGCCTGTTACTATTGAAAAGGTTTATCAACTCCACTTGAGTCAGAGAGCCCTTTTGAGTGTTTAGCACAGAACCAGGGATCACAGCATGCTCCCATGCCTGCAAAGGCCTAGAAGCCCTGCACGGTTAAGGTCACTTCTCAGTCTTTTTTATATTAAAACAAGTCTGCATCCCCTGCATTGGGGTGACCAATTCATTTATGTCTCTTACTCCTAGCTTGTTCACAATTGGGTTGGTGCTGCTGTGAACGGGTGTTTGCACTCCACAGGGAGCTGCTGTCAGTACTATCTCAAGGGCTATAAGTGCCAGAAGTAGCCAGCACAGCAGGCTGGAGATGGGTGCTCCCAGGCAGGCCATGAGAAATACACAGTGCTTTTGAGTGGGAAGTGGGTTGAAATTCTTTATAGGTGCCTTTCTTACAACCTAACTCAGACCACTAAGAAGTATCAGAATGCTTGTATTTCATCTTTATCCCCTCAGGAGTTTTGCTTGGGCTGAATAGAACCCAGTATTCATGCTATAATGAAGCTCATCAGAAATGGGGAAGCTGAGTTAGAATGACCTAGTCCTGTTCCTCTATTCTCTAAATAAATAAATTCCCAACACTGGTGATCAACTGGGAGTTCTTAAAAGGACATATAGATGAATTTCCATTCTAACCTCCTGATTATGCACAACAGCCCATGGGCTGCCAAGAGCTCCTACTCAAATCAGCCATCTCAGTTCTCATCCACCTGTCCCTTTCCCCCAGCAGTGCCCAGAGGAGCTATCACATGCCCATGCCATCCCAGGACAGCTCCAGTCACAACCATTGGGTTGACAGTCACCAAAGAGTAAATGCCTTATCTTGGAAGGTACTTGCCTTCATGAGGACTCACGGAATTTCCTGTTTATTAGCCCCACATCAGCCCTCCCCATGCCCCTGGGAGAGGCTGACCCACGGGATGCCTGAGATGGGGAGGGAGAGCTGGCCAGGCCTGGGGAGTAAGAACTGGGTCAGCTAGG